>NC_136417.1:38734627-39934627 GCF_052625555.1 Lactuca saligna | reverse complement strand
TATCCATGCTCTAGGATCAATGACATAATTTAATGTTCTATTCTCCGTATATATCTTAGTCGTACTCATAAGAAGATACTACCCAATATTATTCATAATTAATTTAGGTTTATTCTTTATCCTAAATCATCATATATTATCATGTATGCTCTTTAACACGTATTTCAGGCAAAATCAAATATTTCACACATAAACATACATTTAATATTTCAATCAATACTTGTATTAAAATCATGTTCATGAAAGGGACTATGCACTCACTTGTTAAGGTGGCGATTCCGAACTCAGATAGCGCTTCACTTCTTAAAATAATTTCCTTCGACGAAACCTAGTATTATTACCACTAGATTTTAGTCTAATATTTAATAGGGAGAATTTCATATATGTCCTTTTTAAACATCAAAATATCATATTTACCCAATTTACTTTCTAAATATCATATTTACCTTTTATAAAAATTCTAAATATTATATTTACCCTTCATAAAATTTCAAAATATCATATATGTTCTTTTTAAACATCAAAATATCATAAAGGGTAAATATGATATTGAGTAATTAAACTGGGCAAATATGATATTTTGAAATTTAAGAGGGGCATATATGAAATTCTCCTATATATATATATATATATATATATATATATATATATATATATATATATATATATATATATATATATATATATATATATATATATATATACAGAGAGAGAGAGAGATGTTCAAATGTTTTTAGCAAATATTGTGTGCCTAAATGCACCAATCACAAATTAGCAATTAATTTATTAATTTATTAAATAAGTAAGGGTATGATAGTAATCTTGACTAGAATTAATTATGGTAAAGATTTAAAACATTTAATATCCCTTAAACATTAGAGAAATCAGCTTAAAAACCCTATTAGTTGTCGACCTCCCTCATCACGTTCTTCATCATCACCTACGTCATATCACCATTGCCGCCTCTTCCTCCCCCTTCTCCACCATCGGATACTATTATTCATTGTCGGAATAGGTCCGCCGTTGTCGTCTTACACTAACACCATGTAACGCCTGTGTTTCCGGGCTTGCCATTTTTAGCAATGTAATGGTCTAGGTTAACCTTTGTAACCCGTTTTGAAATAATAAGATTGTATTATTTGAATATTATGTGATTTGTGCTTAATTGCTTAATTATATGGTTTGATTAATTAAGAATAAAAATAAGCGTCAAAATTTAAGTGTAAAATAAACTTGATATCTTTAGATAATGTTGTAGTAGTTGAAACAAGATTTCCGAAGATATAAAAAATGCCGAAATCCGAGTTATAACGAGGAAGTTATGACCAGTCGAAGTTTTGCGACCGAACCGGCAACGCTAAATAACGTAAAAAGTGAAATTTACGTTAAAGCGATATTTAGCCTTAGTGATCTAAACGAGAATCGAAGATCTCGTTGTTAGTATCAAAGCGATAAAAAGTTAAGCGAGAACGGACGTCAAACGAAGAAGTTATGAATTTATAACGAACTTTTCTGTCCCGGCCTATTAAAAATAAATAATAAAAATAAAGTCAAAATTAGCCGATGGAGTCTAAACGAAAGTTGTAGAGCGTAGTCTCACCTTTCCGTGGATATAAAGAACGTCGAAAACGGAGTTCGTATGAAAAAGATATGAATTTCCGAAGTTTATTAATTAATTTGTATTTATTTTTAAATCAAAATTCGGAAGCATTATCCGAAGGCGAGTCACAGGTCTGATCCGACTTACGCGCCGCGTAAGTGAGTACGCCCCACGTACAACCAAAGTGTCGACACTTCGGATGACGCATGCAGTGACGCATTTCGGAGCCTGTACGCCCCGCGTACAGGCGTACGCCCCGCGTACGAGAGACTTCCAGCCTCCTATAAATAGGATGCGAGGGTTCCGGGTTTATTTGCTAATTTCCTCTCGTTTTTGTGTCGAAGCTCTACGGTTTTACCCCCGAAGCCCCGGTAATATTCCCGAGTCCCGAAGCGAGTCCTGAGATCCCGAAGATCCCGAGAAGTGCGGTTTCCGAGCCGAAGTTCTGCCCACGAGAAGTTCGATTTTCGTAGAGATCTTCTAGATCTGCGGAGGATTATTACTTTTGCGAGTCGTAGTGCTGTCCGATCATCTTCTGATCAAGTGAGTGTATACTACCTTTCATAAACGCAATAATAATACAAGTATGGTTCGAGGGTATTAAGTTTATTGTCGTTTATACGTGTGAATGCGTTGTTACTTTCTCATAACGTATAACTATGAAGTATTTTATACGAGATACGTGTTATGTGTATATTTTGTTGTTATGTGTGTGAATGTATATTCACTTTCTTCTATCTTACAGATATGATTATTTCTATATGAAATACGTGTTATGTGCGTGTGCCTCATCTGTTATATGGAAAATGTTTTGATCAAGCATGCTATACAGGTTTTGAAAATATGTATAAAATGTATGTTTTTATCTACTAATATGTTGGGTAGAACATGGGTAGATAGTTGGTGTGTAATAAACAGATGAGAGGCCTCGTTGTTGTTTGATCCAGTCATCTAGCGGAATTTAGATGACGACCACGGACTTTTCTAGATAGTCATGTGGAACGCTAGCAGGCTCATAACCTGTAGGTGTTAATGAACTTGGGTGTTCATTCGTTGTATTCCATCCCCCTCATGGTTGCCTTATTTGACGTATATTGCTGAGGAAACCCGGCAGCATGTGTTGTCACCCCGATGAAAATATTCTTAGATTAGGTCCCTTGTGTTAGTTATTTTAGGGACGTAAAGTGAGAATAACGGGAATGGGTAACTGGGTTATTGTTGGTTGATAATAATTAATTTAATTATTTATTGTGGGTTGAAAACCCTATATGCTCACCAGGCTCCCAAGCCTGACCCACTCAGTTTTATTTGTATTACAGGAAGTGGTGCAAGGGCGTAAGATGGATGAACCATCAAGTGGTTTTGTTTACAAGTCTACATATTTTATATTTGTTATATGACTTGTAATATATTCGTTTATGCTTATTGGTCTGTATCGGAACATGACACCCCGAGTTTTGATTATAATGAAAATACATTTCTTTTATGAAATGCTTTGGTAAACATTGTTTTATCATGTTTTGTTTTTGGGAACAAATTCCGCAACTCTTTCAAATCAAAAGGATTTACTATGAATTTATTTTAAAAGCATAAATGAAAATCGGTTTTTTCTGGCCGAGATTTTGGGGATGTCACAGTTGGTATTAGAGCATTAGTTTAAGCGAACTAGGAATTTTTAGGATTTCTAGACTTAAACTTAGAATGCTAAGTGGAATTTTGAGATGTGTGTCTGTTATGTTTTAGACACGAGCACTAGTTTATTTTAGGAAAGTTGCCTAAAATGCTTTATGTGCTAAATGTTGTATGTTGCCATATATGATATTATTTGTTCGGATCTATGGTCTGTTGCCGACCGGATCTAGAAACTTTATGTGTGTAGGATTCTAAGCGTACGTCTACGATATTAGAACTAGCATGTAAACGTTTCGGAGTGATAAGGATGATTTGAATATCTATCGTGAATAAGGATCTAATTTCACCTTATTCGGTGTGTAGATCAAAATGGTGAGAACAAGAAGTGGAGTTGGAAATGCTGATGAAAACAGGAATCAACCACCAGTGATTGAACAAAGACCTGTTGTAGCAGCAGCACCTGAGCCAATAACCATGGATGGTGTGCAATTGATGATTCAGACGATGTTGGATCGTCAGATGGAGGAAACTAGACGGTTGCTTCAACAAAATTGTGAAGAACTTTCGATTCGTGTGGAAGAGCCTGAATTAAATGAAGGGCACTCGGAAGGTGGAAACTTCAGTGGATCAGTTGGTCAAGCCAACCCACCGATAGTTAGACAAGACAACCGTGATGGAAGGAATGATGGAATGGGATGCAAGTACAAGGACTTTCTAACTTGCAAACCATCGACCTTCAATGGAAAGGAGGATCCGATTGGGGTTATGGATTGGATCTCCGAAATGGAGCTAGCCTTCATGACGTGTGGCTGCAGAGGTAAGTTGCAAACTATCTATGTCGTGCGTCAATTCCGAGGTGGAGCCGTTCGTTGGTGGAACACTCTAGGGAAAACTTTGAGCCCAAATGAGCCACTGCAATTGTCATGGGCAGAGTTCTTGGTGCAGTTTAAGCGCAAGTTCTGCTCGGCTCAAAATCTGTTGGAGTTGGAGAACAAGTTCCTGACATTGACTAAAGGCAGTATGTCAGTTGATGAATACACCAATAACTTCACTGATAAGATGGAGTTTGCCTTGCGTATCGTTCCAGACGAGCTGACGAAGGTGGATCGGTATGCGAAGGGACTTCCATGGGAGTACGAGGTGCCAGTACGTCAGGCACATACTTTAGAGGCAGCTATCTGGGCTGCCAAGTCTGTTGAGAACATGATCAAGGGGAGAACCACCAACAAGGTTGAGGTTGGTGAGAAGAGGAAGTTTGAGGGAACATCTGGTTCCGGTAAGAAAAGTAAATTTTCGAAATCTGATTCGAAAAGGTTTGGTGGGGGAAAAGGAGGAGAAGCGAAGTGGTGTGATAAGTGTAAGAAAAAGCACTTCGGGAAATGTAGTGAGGATGTAACTTGCTACAAGTGTGGAAAGGTTGGACATTTTGCCAATGAATGTCCGAACAACAAAAGGACGTGTTTTGGGTGTAATGAAGAGGGGCACATTTTGAAAGACTGTCCGAAGAAGAAAGAGGCAGCTAAGCCCAACATTCCACCAAAGCCGAAGGCGAGAGCATTCCAGATGACACTGGAAGCTGCTAAGGATGAAGCTGATATCGCTTCAGGTACCTTTCTCGTTAACAATTTGCCTGCCCAAATTTTATTTGATTCTGGAGCCAACTACTCCTTTAT
Source organism: Lactuca saligna (assembly GCF_052625555.1). Classification (NCBI taxonomy): domain Eukaryota; kingdom Viridiplantae; phylum Streptophyta; class Magnoliopsida; order Asterales; family Asteraceae; genus Lactuca; species Lactuca saligna. Next base: position 39,929,722 of record NC_136417.1, on the reverse strand, counting down.
ATCGCATGAATTTGGTAGAAAACTAGCTTTGCCTGTTGATAGACTAGATAATGCTTTATTAGTCGAAGTTGCTAGTGGCAAGTTTGTACCTGTTAGCCATCGTATGAAAAACATCTTAATCGACTTGAATGGGAATAAGTTCCGCGAGGAATTATTGCCTATCGAACTTAATGGTTTCGACATCGTGTTGGGAATGGATTGGCTCAGCGCCAATGATGCCGAAATATTATGCAAGAAGAAGATAGTTAAAGTAAACCCGCCTGGAAAAGATTCATTTATGGTGTATGGGGACAAACGCCGAGTGAATTCTGGAATCATTTCCCTAATGAAATCCAGAAAGTGTTTGACCAAGGGATGTACATCATACTTAGCATTCGTGATTGATGCTAAGAAGGAAAAGAAGGTGATGCAGAGTATTCCTGTGGTGTGTGATTATCCGGAAGTATTTCCCGAAGATCTTCCTGGATTACCACCTGATAGACAAGTAGAGTTCAGAATAGACTTGTTACCAGGAACCACGCCAATAGCAAAAGCACCTTATCGATTAGCACCGACGGAGATGAAGGAGCTAATGATGCAACTTCAGGAATTGTTGGACAAAGGTTTCATTAGACCTAGTTCATCGCCCTGGGGAGCTCCGGTATTATTCGTGAAGAAGAAAGATGGAAGTATGAGAATGTGCATTGATTACAGAGAGCTGAACAAGGCAACAATAAAGAATAGATATCCGTTGCCAAGGATTGATGACCTATTTGATCAATTGCAAGGTTCGAGCTATTTATCGAAGATCGATCTAAGGTCAGGATATCATCAGCTGAAAGTAAGAGAGTAGGATATAGAGAAGACTGCGTTTAGAACTAGATATGGACACTATGAGTTCTTGGTTATGTCGTTTGGACTAACCAATGCTCCGGCAACATTCATGGATTTAATTAATAGGGTTTGTAATCCGTTCCTTGATAAATTTGTGATAGTGTTCATCGACGACATTCTGATTTACTCAAAAAGCCAGGAGGAGCATGGCAGACACTTGCGAGAAGTGTTAGAAGTCTTGAAGAAGGAGAAGCTGTATGCTAAGTTCTCCAAATGTGATTTTTGGATTCGTGAAGTCCAATTCTTGGGTCACGTGGTCAACCAAGAAGGGATAATGGTTGATCCAGCAAAGATTGAAGCTGTAATGAAGTGGGAACAACCGAAAAGTCCCACGGAGATTCGAAGCTTTTTAGGATTAGCCGGATATTACCGAAGGTTTATCCGAGGCTTTTCTTCGATTGCTACTCCATTGACAGCTTTGACCCACAAAGGAGCTGCTTATGCTTGGAGTGAGAAGCATAAAGAAGCATTCGAGAAGCTAAAGAAGAAGCTATGCGAGGCACCGATACTTTCTCTACCCGATGGAGTCGAAGACTTCGCCGTTTATAGCGATGCGTCTGGGGTTGGATTGGGTTGTGTTTTGACCCAAAGAGAAAAGGTGATAGCATATGCGTCTCGACAGCTGAAGGAGCATGAAAAGAATTACCCGACTCATGATTTGGAGTTGGCAGCGGTAGTTTTCGCTCTGAAGATATGTAGGCATTACCTCTATGGCACTAAGTGCAAACTTTTCACTGATCATAAGAGTCTCCAATATCTCTTTAATCAGAAGGAATTGAATATGAGGCAACGACGCTGGCTAGAATTACTCAAGGACTACGACTGTGAGATACTTTACCATCCCGGTAAAGCTAATGTTGTTGCTGATGCTCTCAGTCGGAAAGTCAATCTTGAAAGGAAAAGGCCAAGAGCGTTGAGAATTGAAGTTGTCTCGACCATTGTGGAAAGTATAAAGAAAGCTCAAGAGGAAGCTTCTGAAAAGAATGACCGAAAGGAGGAACGTTTGGGCAAAATGTTGGTGTTCGGTGTAAATAGTCATGGACTGAAGGTGTTCCAAGATCGTATTTGGGTACCTAAGTCAGGAGGAATTAGAGATCTTCTGATGGAAGAAGCTCACAAGACCATGTATTCGATTCATCCCGGTAGCACTAAAATGTATAGGGACCTGAAACCCTACTACTGGTGGCCGACAATGAAGCTTGATGTTGCAAAGTATGTGGCCGAGTGTGTGACTTGTGCGAGAGTCAAGACACAACATCAAAAACCGTATGGGAGTTTAGAACCTTTACATGTGCCTATGGGTAAGTGGGAAGACATTTCTATGGATTTTGTCACTAAACTACCCAGAACAAAGAATGGTCACGACATGATTTGGGTGGTCGTTGATCGATTCACTAAGAGTGCGCATTTCATAGCAGCCAGGGAGAAATGGTCTATGGAAAAGCTTGCGAATTCTTATGTGAAGGAAATTGTGAGACTTCACGGTGTTCCGCTAACAATTGTGTCGGATCGTGATAGTCATTTCACCTCAAGGTTTTGGAAAAGTCTACAAGAGGAAATGGGTACCAAGTTATGTTTAAGTACAGCTTACCATCCGCAGACTGATGGTTAGAGTGAAAGAACGATACAAACACTTGAAGATATGCTGAGAGCATGTACCTTGGAATTCCTAGGTAATTGGGATGAACATTTACCGTTGGTAGAATTTTCCTATAACAATAGTTTTCACTCGAGCATTAAGATGGCACCTTACCAAGCTTTGTATGGACAAAAGTGTCGTACGCCGTCTTGTTGGCTTGAGGCTGGGGAAAAGCAGTTTATGAGACCGGAGATGGTTCATCAAACTACTGAAAAGTTGAAAATAATTAGGGAAAGAATGTTAGCGGCTCAAGATCGTCAAAAGAGCTATGCCGACAAAAGGCGAAGACCGATGACTTTTGAAGTTGGGGATTCAGTTTTGCTTAAAGTCTCGCCGTGGAAGGGACTTATAAGATTTGGTAAAAGGGGAAAGTTGATTCCAAGGTTTATTGGATCGTTTAAAGTTCTTCAGAGGATTGGGAACCAAGCTTACAAGCTCGAATTACCCGAAGAACTGAATGGAATTCACAACACTTTTCATGTGTGTTATTTGAGGAAGTTCACGGGAGAAGTTCCCGATATAATTCCAATTTCCGAATTGAGAATTGATGAGAACAAAAGGTTGATTGAAGAACCAGAGGCAATCGTTGACCGAAAGACTAAGAAGTTGTGACACAAGATGTTCGAGTTAGTGCTTGTCCGATGGAAACACACGAATGGGCCGAATCTCACCTGGGAGACGGAGAGTGACATGAGGAGTCGCTATCCGCATTTGTTTGTTGATGTGTGATTCCGGGGACGGAATCATTCTAAGGTGGAGAGAATTGTAACGCCTGTGTTTCCGGGCTTGCCATTTTTAGCAATGTAATGGTCTAGGTTAACCTTTGTAACTTGTTTTGAAATAATAAGATTGTATTATTTGAGTATTATGTGATTTGTGCTTAATTGCTTAATTATGTGGTTTGATTAATTAAGAATAAAAATAAGCGTCAAAATTTAAGTGTAAAATAAACTTGATATCTTTAGATAATGTTGTAGTAGTTGAAACAAGGTTTCCGAAGATATAAAGAATGCTGAAATCCGAGTTATAACGAGGAAGTTATGACCTGTCGAAGTTTTGCGACAGAACTGGCAACGCTGAATAACGTAAAAAGTGAAATTTACATTAAAGCGATATTTAGCCTTAGTGATCTAAACGAGAATCGAAGATCTCGTTGTTAGTATCAAAGCGATAAAAAGTTAGGCGAGAACGGACGTCAAACAAAGAAGTTATGAATTTATAACGAACTTTTCTGTCCCGGCCTATTAAAAATAAATAATAAAAATAAAATCAAAATTAGCCGACGGAGTCTAAACGAAAGTTGTAGAGCGTAGTCTCACCTTTCCGTGGATATAAAGAACGTCAAAAACGGAGTTCGTATGAAGAAGATATGAATTTCCGAAGTTTATTAATTAATTTGTATTTATTTTTAAATCAAAATTCGGAAGCATTATCCGAAGGCGAGTCACAGGTCTGATCCGACTTACGTGCCGCGTAAGTGAGTACGCCCCGCATACAGCCAAAGTGTCGACACTTCGGATGACGCATGCAGTGACGCATTTCGGAGCCTGTACGCCCCGCGTACGAGAGGCTTCCAGCCTCCTATAAATAGGATGCGAGGGTTCCGGGTTTATTTGCTAATTTTCTCTCGTTTTTGTGCCGAAGCTCTGCGGTTTTACCCCCGAAGCCATCCCGAAGCCCCGGTAATATTCCCGAGTCCCGAAGTGAGTCCCGAGATCCCGAAGATCCCGAGAAGTGCGGTTTCCGAGCCGAAGCTCTGCCCGCGAGAAGTTCGATTTTCGTAGAGATCTTCCAGATCTGCCGAGGATTATTACTTTTGCGAGTCGTAGTGTTGTCCGATCATCTTCTGATCAAGTGAGTGTATACTACCTTTCATAAACGCAATAATAATACAAGTATGGTTCAAGGGTATTAAGTTTATTGTCGTTTATACGTGTGAATGCGTTGTTACTTTCTCATAACGTATAACTATGAAGTATTTTATACGAGATACGTGTTATGTGTATATTTTGTTGTTATGTGTGTGAATGTATATTCACTTTCTTCTATCTTACAGATATGATTATTTCTATATGAAATACGTGTTATGTGCGTGTGCCTCATCTGTTATATGGAAAATGTTTTGATCAAGCATGCTATACAGGTTTTGAAAATATGTATAAAATGTATGTTTTTATCTACTAATATGTTGGGTAGAACATGGGTAGATAGTTGGTGTGTAATAAACAGATGAGAGGTCTCGTTGTTGTTTGATCCAGTCATCTAGCGAAATTTAGATGACGACCACGGACTTTTCTAGATAGTCATGTGGAACGCTAGCAGGCTCATAACCTGTAGGTGTTAATAAACTTGGGTGTTCATTCGTTGTATTCCATCCCCCTCATGGTTGCCTTATTTGACTTATATTGCTGAGGAGACCCCGCAGCATGTGTTGTCACCCCGATGAAAATATTCTTAGATTAGGTCCCTTGTGTTAGTTATTTTAGAGACGTAAAGTGAGAATAATGGGAATGGATAACTGGGTTATTGTTGGTTGATAATAATTAATTTAATTATTTATTGTGGGTTGAAAACCCTATATGCTCACCAGGCTCCCAAGCATGATCCACTCAGTTTTATTTGTATTACAGGAAGTGGCGCAAGGGCGTAAGATGGATGAACCATCAAGTGGTTTTGTTTACAAGTCTACATATGTTTATATTTGTTATATGACTTGTAATGTATTCGTTTATGCTTATTGGTCTGTATCGGAACATGACACCCCGAGTTTTGATTATAATGAAAATACATTTCTTTTATGAAATGCTTTGGTAAACATTGTTTTATCATGTTTTGTTTTTGGGAACAAATTCCACAACTCTTTCAAATCAAAAGGATTTACTCTGAATTTATTTTAAAAGCATAAATGAAAATCGGTCTTTTCTGGCCGAGATTTTAGGGATGTCACACACCACAACTGTTGGATAATAGAGAGGGAGTTTCATTTCAAATCGTAGCCCTTGTATGTGTTTTTTACTCAATTTATGATTTCATTATATTTGCTAATGTGAAACGCATGAAATCAAGATTATAAATCAATTTTGTGTTTTCTTAGTATTGTCGACAAATAAAATATTGGTATCATTCCTTCATCATAATGTGGCATAAAAAGAAGCTTTTAATTTATGCTTATTTATCTCTCGCATGTTCCATATCTAATTATATGAAGTATCGGCTGCTATCTAGTTTTTTATTTGTTGAGTTTTATGTGCCAATGTACAGCCCATTTGATGTACCTTTTTGATATATTATTATCATTTGGGATTCTTAGGGTTTAGACTGTTGTCATCCCTGATTTCATATACGTTTCTATGCTTTAATGGGTCTGCTATATATATTTTTTTTCTTTCGGTTATGGAATACAATTCTAGGTTGTTTGTGCCTTTTTATTTTTCATCAACACAAATTAATTTACTCTTTGAACCTTGTGGTATGCATTCTAAATCATGTTGCTAGAAATTATGTTTATAGGTAAACTATTGCAAGTAAATCAAATATGGTTTTTGGCTTATTTGATGATAATGTCTAACAAGTGTTTGTTGAAATGTCTGAAAGATAATTTAAAGAATTTAACCTTGTGGTATGCATTCTATCAGAATTACTAGCAGTAAATACAATACTTTTGAATGTATTCTATATATTATATTAGAATGTATGCTACTGGATTAAAATCAATGTATTCTGCCAGAATGTATTATTTATATCCTATCATATTCTATGTATTCTACCAGAATATATTAAGTGATAGTTAATTGCAAGTAACATGTTTTTAACAATTATTAGTTTTTGTTATATTTGTGATAGGAATGGCTGGAAGAAGGCGTTGAAGACCTTAATATTCTTTTAGAATATGTATAATTATATTAAAATGTATAAATATTTTAGTCTATAAGAATATGTATGAATTTGTATTTAAGTTCGGATGTATAAGAATATACTAGAATGTTTGTGATTTTTACATTTGTTTCAAAAATTTTGTTATTATTCAATAATATTCTATTAGAATAAAATTCTGAAAGAGCATCATTCTAACAAAATAATATTCTATTAGAATAAAATTCTGAAAGGACATCATTCTAACAAAAAATATTCTGACAGAATAAAATCAGTAAAAATTTGAAATTGAATTAATTAAAAAATTCAGATTTTTTTAAATTAGGATAATTAATCATCCCTAAAAATCCGAAAATTTCCTTTTATAAATGTAGTTAATTGTCCAAAATACCCTTTTGCTTAAAATTGTGTGATTATATGCTACATGTTACCCCATTGTAATATCATACACTCTCAAATCATGTCCATTGATTAATTTTATCCATTGGTCCAGATCTGTGTATTCTGGCACACAATACTTAGTAAAAACAAAATAACCTAAGCATATATATATATATATATATATATATATATATATATATATATATATATATATATATATATATTCGTTGTGGTGTGGTTTTTGCAAAACTAAAAACCGCACCGTTAGTTTTTCGGTTTCGGTTAATACGGTTTTTCCGGTTTGCGTTCGGTTTTTGCTCATACTAAAAGCCGATGTCGCATAGAAAAAAGTGATTGGTAGAGTGTGAGTACGCCCTCTGGTCTTAGAGTTTAGATCTATGATTGATCAACGCTTTTTTTTTCTTGGCAGATACTCTATTCTAGTGTTTGGTATTGGCCGATAGAACAACATGCACACACAGCGGGAGGGATTAAATAGTAGTGGACCTGCTATAGTGCACGGGATAACATGAGTTACTCTACAAATGTTTTTTTTATAATTTCTTTTTAAATATAAATGCAATCCTTAAAAAAACATTGTGCAACATCTAGGGTATTTTCCACATCTTGTGCAAGATCAAAAGCAAGACCTTAATCCTTACCTCATCTTATTCCATCGTTCTTGGTTCCGTATTTAACATTAATCTCAGTCCAATCCGGTTCATTCCAATGAACGCTTAACACAACACAATATCATCATGAAGGAAAATGAGAACCAAACATTTCAACATCATTGAAAAATAGTTGTTTAGAAAATTAATTGATAAGATGATTAAAAATTCAGAAATCTTAGTAGTAATAAACACAAAACAACATCCTTTACGGTGTCATCAACACGGTTTTAATGTAATTAAGAACCTTTTCCACGTTCACTGTCCACGCAACTGAAACCGGTGAATAGCCCGTCCACGGGTTATCCGAATTCCACCTGCATCACTCACACATTAACCAAAAAAAAAACATGTGGGACTGGTCAACTTGGTCAAATGCGTGTTAAGAATTTACCTTTTTAGCCCTTGGTCCATAAGGGTATGTCCTACACAAAGCCCTTGTGTCTCAACCCTAACAATCCCCTTTTTGAACATGAAAAGATCAGGCCGAATTAACGCCACAAAACAGACAGGGTCATGAAGGAAAATTCCTGGAGATAGATATGAAACAAAAAATATTATTAAAAAAAAAAAAACAAATTTTCATTTATATTATATGAAAGAATTAATACATTTATACCATAAACACCATCAGATTTCACATGCCAATCTCTGTAGAATTTACTACTGTTGCACAAAAACTGAGCATGCTTCCCTTTAGACTTTCTCAATTCATCAAGATCATCATCTGAAAATCCATAAAAAATTTAGTTGTTCCATTTTATAAAAAAGTGGCAATTCCATTTTATAAAAAGTTTATATCATATCCTGGTCAAACCTGACATTTTGACTTGTGTTGTGATGTTTATGCCAATAACATCTATATTTGCTCCAGAAGTGAAAACAATATCTGCTGCTTCAGGGTCCCCGTATATCTGTAATTACATATAACATCATGACTTTGGTAGAAGTTTTAAATTTTTTAAAAGAAAAAATTTAAATTTTTTTTTATTTTATACATTTGCTTCTGCAGCTGGATTTATATTCCCAAGTGCAAAAAAAGCTCCACCGAGTATCACCACTCTTTTCACCTTATTTACAAATGAGGAGTCCCTTTTGATGGCCTATATTCAAATAACAACCAATTTGGATCACAATTTTTTTTTTTTATTGATTATGTGATTATAACAAGATTTGCAATTTGAAACTTACCAAAGCCAAATTTGTAAGTGGACCAAGTGCAAGTATAGATACTTCACCAGGGTATTCAGAAACTTTATCTACTAAAAATTCTGATGCTGATTTTTCTATTTTTTTAAATTTGGGGGGAGGTAGATGTAAGTTTCCTAATCCATCTGATCCATGGATGAAATCTTGAATCTCTGGCTCTCCTCCCTGTGTCACAAAATTAAAGTTTAACTCAAACATAAATACATAATACAAGTTTTTTTTTTTTTTTTAAATTAAAAATGGGAAACTAAATTGTACCTTTAGTGGTTCAGAACTACCCTCAGCAACAGGAACATCCAACCGTCCTGCAATTTCACACTATCCTTTTGCACATGAAAACAGGTGATTGATCATGTACAAGTTTAAATCTAAAATATTTGAAACTTGGGATTTTCAAGAAATGAATTTAGAGAGAGAGAGAGAGAGAGAGAGAGAGAGAGAGAGAGAGAAAGGAGTACCAAAAGTAATGCATTACGAGTGGCATCTTTTGTGGAGACATTGCCAAATGTTGTTGTTAATCCTAAGATATCTAAGTTTGGTGTCTGAAATGCCATCATGATTGCATGCTGTCATCTGATTCAATATCAATTCAGGAATATTGTTATGTTTAGGATCAGTTCGACTGTTTAATCTATCAAGATCTGAATTTGTATATGAAGTATATCTGATATAATGTCTACAAGAGGGGTATCTTTGCCATTTTGATGTATAATTCAGATTTCAGTGTCTTTATTTGAATGTAACTATGTCCATGTTTGACTTGATGAACTCAACTCAACTCAAAGATTACAAATCATACTGGAAAGCAATATCTACAAAATGAAAATCTGAAGAGTATCTGCAATGTAATGATTTGCTGATTACATAAGACACAATAAACTGATTTCAATTTCTTATCATCCCCGAGCTCTTACCCAATAACACATGGTTCCGATGTGATCCAATTGCACAATCGGAGCAAGGATAATGAATGTGATTGTTGCGATTTGTAGTCACAATAACCAGTTTAGTATGATTGACAAAAACTAATTATGATTCTAATTCTGGGATTATTTAGGTCAACATAATCAGCTGTAAGCGAGGATAATGGGCAAAAAATCTGATTATCGAGTTGCTTTAATCATTTGATTATCTGATCACGAAAGTTGCAGTAATCACTTACCTTGGACATAACAAACGGACACGATTAGAAGAACCATACAAACAAATTTCACAATCCGATAAAGTCTAACTTAGTCTCAATTAAATACAATCAAAAGAGCTTCAAGTTTAGTACTTAACTTCATCAAGCATAGAAATTAGCTCGATCAAACAGATATTGAATAAAGCAGCGAATTCAGAGAATATACCAATGCCAGGATCGGTATCGATGATAATCTTTTGAGAGAGTCCACCATTGCAGTACGACACCAACGGAGGGGAATCCATGGATTAGGTCCCTAACTTCTGTCCCACAAAATACAGATGATCAGAAGTGTCAAAATCTGGAATAAAAAGAGGTCAATCGCCCTTCTCTTTACTTTACGGTTTGGTGTGGGGCCGATACACTGAAACTACGATCACAAGAAAGCTAAAGAAGCGGAATCTCTCTCTCTCTCCAAATAAAATTAAGATTTTTTTCAGGGCAAATTACACGAATGGTCCCTATGGTTTAGGGTAATTTGCATGTTTGGTTCCTAACTTATTTTTCTAACTCGGAAGGTCCCTACTGTTTGTTTTTGTTACACGTTTGGTCCCTGTCTTACATAAAAAGTCTATTTTTCTCTTGATTTTTTAATTTATTTAAATAAACACACCCCCAACCGCATCCCCTCACCTTACCTTACCCACCCTACAATTTTTTTCCTATTTAAATAGCTGTCTTTTTACGTAAGATAGGGATCAAACACGTAACAAAAACAAAAAAATAGGGATCAATCGTGTAACAATAACAAACAATAGGGACCTTCCGAGTTAAAAAAATAAGTTAGGGACCAAACTTGCAAATTACCCCAAACCATAGGGACCATTCATGTAATTTATTCTTTTTTTTTAAATCAGCTTTTCAGTGAAAAAAAAATCAAGATTAAACATTTGATTAAAAAGGATAGTTAGAAAATAACATTAGGTTATATTTGGTGAACTAGTTGAAACAAATAGTATATATAGCTAAAAAACTAATTAATAAAAAATATTGTTTAATAAAACTAGCTGAAAAAAATAAAATGATTTAAAATAATATTTAAAAAAATACGTTTTTATAATTAATTAAGGGGTATATTCGAATTTTTTTTAAAAACTCATAAAAAGCTAGTCTAAATACTTTTTAAAAAGCTAAATTATAAGCTACTTTTTGGTCTGCTAAATATTACAAATTAAAAAACCTCAAAAAATAAACTAGTTTATCAGCTAGTTGTGGGGCGCCAAACATCATAACTTTAAAGTTTGTATATATATATATATATATATATATATATATATATATATATATATATATATATATAGTCATGCCTTAACCAACATTGTGGCTCACCACGACCCATAAACACTTGAGGTTTGATACTGTCTATACGCTACGGGTTGACATTATTTAGAACCTTGGAAAAGACCAAATAAAATTATAAAAATGGTATATGAAAACATAATTTTTAACTATAATAAACAAAATAATAATAATAACTAGAAAAGATTCTTCGGCGTTGCCGGGGTCGGAAGATATTGTTTCGTAAAGTAAAGTAATATGTTGAATTGCATTGAGATAATCTAATAAAAGAAAATAAACAATGTCATCTAATTACATAAGTAAAGAAATCTAAATCATTATTTCTTGCAATAAATGAGGAAAATAAAGAAATTGTCTCACAAATTGAACTTTATTGTCATGTATGACAACGGTCAGAAAACCAATACGGAAAATATAAACCGTTGTTTTTTGTCCGTTAATGTGAAGGTAATTTGGTATTTTAAGGTAGTAGGGACTGAATTTGTGACGACGGGTAAACCATATGGACAATTTATGTAATTTTGACGGTTGTGGTGGTGGTTGTGATAGCAGCTGGTAGGTGGTTTTATGGTTTTGGGTGGGTATTTTAATAAAACATTAATTTAAAACCAAAAAGAGAAATATAAATTAATAAAAAAAAATCGGATTAAGAGTAAAAGAGTGATTTCGGTTCATCGTTGTCCTCAATGTGTTAAATCTAGTAAACCACAGGGACCAACGTGTAATTTTGTCTAACAATAATAATAATAATAATAATAATAATAATAATAATAATAATGATAATAATAATAATAATAATAATAATAATAATAATAATAATAATAATAATAATAATAATAATAATAAGGGATAATTTCTGCCAAAAGACTAAATACTAATAATATATAATAAAAGTCAAAGGTAATGAAAAATTCAAACGAAAGTGAAAAAGAGTTGTTTGTGAACAAAAATATAAAGGTGAAGGGTCAATGTTGTAGTAGTTTTTTAAAACCAACATAAGTTGGATTACCAAAAGTGACAAAAAAATTAACAAAAAAGAGGAGCAAACATACATAAAATTAGGAACCAATCTTGCCAAACACTTAGGATCCTAACTTTCATATCTTTAATATATATATATATATATATATATATATATATATATATATATATATATATATATATATATATATATATATATATATATATATATATATATGTTGCACATGCTCCGCATGGGCCATGTGCGTTTGATTTGAATGTTGTTTTTGTTAAAAGATGCATGTAGGATAATTCGACCACTAATTTTCACAGACAGAGACGGATAGATAGAGGCAGGAAAAAAACAAAAAAATAAATATGCGGGCCAATATATAAAAAATATACCAACAGAAGAAAATGAGAGCCGACAGAAAGTGCAACAGACAGGAAAACACAAAAAAAAAGTTAAATATGAGGACAAACCCGGACTTTGCCCCAGGCCGTTTTTTGTTTTTTTTATGAAAAAATATAAAAGTTTAGACTGTAACGGCCAAAAATGTCAAAATGACTAAAGAATTAAAAGGTTGAAATTAGAAAGTTTTTAGAAAAGTAGTCAAAGCTGTCAATTCCTTAAAGTTTTGTGGTCAAACTTTGAATGTTAAAAGTTTCTAAAAAATATAAAAATTTTGATTGCAATGACAAAAGATATCAAAATGACTAAAGAACAGGATGCAAAATTGACAAAAAAACATGTATATACAAAGGATGAACCATTTTTACCAAATCCTTAGTAAAAGTAAAATGAGATACAATTGAACATGTATATATAAAAGAATGACTATTTTTCCTAATTCCTTAGCAAAGTTATTGTAACTAAAAGAATGACTATTTTTCCTAATTCCTTAGCAAAGTTATTGTAACTAAGGTAGGAGAATTTTATATATATATATATATATATATATATATATATATATATATATATATATATATATATATATATATATATATATAATAACAACAACATTTACATTTAATTTAACTATAATCATTGTATAGCCAAGTGGTTATTTTGCCTTGAAGTAAAAGTGGTAGCGATTACATTTACAAACTTATTCCATATTTACCGCACTACATCAAAAATTTGTCAGTTTCATGGTATGAGTTGTCACACTTATCATGCTACTTAAAAAAATTAATTAATATTAAAAATAATTAATTTAACCAACTTAATTTAAAACTAAAATTCCGTTAAACTTCAACACAAATTACAACAAACATACCAAAAAACTTAGAATTTAAAAATAAAAACATGTAAATTAAACTTACCAAACCTAGATAGACCTAAATGACATCTTCATTGGAATATTGACTGTCCAAATCATCGACCAATTCTGTATTAAGATTGATGTGGTTGACGGTCCAAATATGTTCTGTCAAGTCCCTACGAAAAACATGATGCATCTCAACATCATGAACTATTGTCCTACTTATCAAGTACTCCACGCTTCCAACTTTAAAAGTTTCTGTCGGTGGAACGATCTTATTTTCGTTATACTTACATATTGCATTTCATACGTCTTCGAGAATCATATTATGCAATATGATACAAGTATACATCACATCATTTATTTTCTTTTCCTCCAAATAATGTGTGAGATATTTAAGAATATGTCAACGTTTTTGCACAACACCAAACGCTCGTTCAACATCATTTCTCGCCTTCTTTTAAACTCTCTTAAACTTCAACCTTCTGCGATTATTTGGACAAGACAATGACTTCACAAAACAAGCACGCTCTGGATAGACCTCGTCCACAAGATAATACTCTTTCCTATACGATGTTCCAGATACTTACAAGAAAGAATCTGATACAATCTCGTTATACATGTCTACAAATAATGGAGACATGTTAAGAACCAGTGTGGGTGACGATACACAAAAAGAGAGCTATGTGCATATGGAACCGGCGACGAAAATAATTTCCTTGAAACACGGCTTTTTCGGTAGAATAATCATGCATGAGTCGGTCATTAGCCATCTCACGATGTCTTTGTATGTATCTTCTCTTCCTCTGACATGCATTCTCCGCATTTTGTTATCGTAGTTTTTCAATCTTTTGTTCTGCCTCTTGAATGACTTCTATGTTCATTTCAAGCAACACATCAATGATGAAGATGACATTTTGATAGAGAATATTTGAGATATAGAAGATGGTTTCAATATGGTAAATGAATAAGTTCGATTGTATTTATAGGAGTTTTAAAAAAATGGAAAAAGAGTCGTCCCCTCCCATTGGTCATTTCCAATTGGTCAAACTCGACATTTTCTCACCGAATTGCCAAGCGGAGCTCGGCATGCCAAGGCCCCGTGTTCACCCAGCTAGCCAAACCACATGCCGAAGCTACTCCAAGTAGCCCAAACAAGCGAACAAAATAAGAAAGAAAGGTGATGTAAAGATGTTCCAAGTGTGTGTGTTATTAATTATCGACAATTCGATAGTTTCGGTTCACGGAAGAAACAGATGACAATAAGGAGTTCGAATCTTATACTCATCGCGACATTCAAAGTTTTAGGAAATAATATTTAATGTGTTTATTTTTTTTTTATGATTAGCTTTTTATATATAATATAACTAAACCATGTAAAATAAGATAGGTTTGTAAAACAGAAAATAATTTTTTTATTGCATATGGTACTATAATGTGCAGTGTGCACATGGATGTCCCGCAATATGTGGATGGACGTATAGAAGGTGTTTTATACGTAGATGGATGTATAGAAGGTATTTTATTTTTTATGTATGTTTAAAATTAACCAATTCAATTTAAATTGACGAATCTAATTAAAAGCCAATTGTAATTCAATTAGATCAGTTCCAAATTTTGATTATGTAAACTGAATCAGTTTCACGGCCCATTTCCAATAAAATCCGGACCGGTCCAACCCGATTACTATCAACTATTACCCAAAAATCCTATTAATATATACTAACATATACGTGTATCGGTGTATGTGTTGGAAAATTCAAAATCCAACTACTAATTTGATTGGATCATTTAGTAAATGTGTAAACTACTTCACCATAGGAGATTTGTTTTCGACTTATCAGGCTTACATATATGTGTAATTTTTCATGGATTTTATATCCTATTTCCAAGATTTACTATAAATGAAATTCTTCACTTAACTAAATTACAATAAACAAAGTTGTTATGAACTGGAATGAGTTCACGGACTCACACTTGGGATTTCGGTACCTTGTTCATGAACCAGTTGGTAACGTGGATTCCGATTCCGGTTTTCAGATTCCAACGACAGATTCGGAATTGGATTCTTCTCACTGAGATATCAAATAACGATTCCGATTCATACTTCAATAAATCTTTTCCAATCTTTATGCAAATAAATGAAAATGAGACCCACTTACCTTTTGGAATATATGAAAAGACCAACACCAACAATTAAGAACGATACATAGTATAACCAGTCTACCTGTATTAAAAAAAGATATATATCATGTACTTAACAAAAGAAAAAATATATATATATATATTTATATAATTTATCTTATACCTTTTGTTCGTAGAAAAAAATGCGAATGATCACAGCCCACATATCAGCTGTGAGTAGGGACAAATTGAACAATGTGGACCCACTTGTCTGCATACATTTCATTCGTATCAAATTATCAATAACCCAAATATTAATAAGATTGTATAGGAGAAAAAGGGAAAATTATAAACCTTTAGTATAAAAGAGGTTAAAGAGTAGAATATAAAGAATCCCACCGTGTAACCAATAAGTGTTAGTATCTGCAGAAAACTAAATCATAAAGCTCTGAAAAAACAAAAGTTTTTAAAATTTTAATATTTGGCTTACAAGTTCAGTAGACCATGTCACTGCTTCAAGATTCTTCCTCTCCAATATGGTGCTAAAAATTGTGATGGAAAAATGGAGAAATATGTATTTTTGTTGTTTAAAGTTTAAACAAGAAACTATGTGGAAGAAAAGGATACATCTCAATTAAACTAAAAAACATTCCAAATACACCAAGCATTGCTAATACTTCAAGTTGACAGTTCTTTTTAACACAAAACTCCTGCATAGCAGATAAATGTATATATATAATATGTCTATATGCTATATGAGGGTATAAATGGAAGAAATAATATCTATATGTTGTATGAGGGTATAAATGGAAGAAATATTATGTGAATGCCTGACCTCACCAACATTGCTCAGTGCAAAGAAAAGTGTCCCCCCAATGACAAGCATATCACCCAAAAGTGGATTTGAACCACCTGAAATGTAGACACTAATTAGGGTTTAGGGTTTTTTGATTTTATAAACATTTATGATTTGAATGTTTAAAGAAAATGATGACCTCCACCACCAACCCCAGCATCAGAAAGAAGAACCAAACAAAGGCCTACACCACAAACAGCTGCACCAAGGAACTGCAATAGAGAATACTTTGTGCCCAAAAAGATCCAAGTAAAAAGAATCACCCAACCAACTGTACAGCTATCTAATAATGCTACACTTGTAATGGATGAGAAGTAATATGTTGAATTAACTACACTCAAAAAGTCAAAAAGTCAATATCATCATATAGTAATTTCACCTAAGAGGTTACATGAACAGAGAAAAGAGTAAGCAAACCTACAAAGATAATTGCCTTGGACATCAAAGAATGATAACAGAGCATACCAATACCAAGGAATCTGCAAAAAAAAATCCCAAATTATATTATGTTGTTTATACTTAATTATCAACTGCAAAGATATAACCAAGAATTAACTCAAGTTTCAAACTAAGAGTAAAGGAAGGTGACACTACAATGAGTTCATGGCGCTTATATAGCAAGATGCTTCCATAGATCAAGGTTAAAGCCAGATAGCCTAAAAGTCCTAGAGTTACAGGCGAATTAGCACCTATTGCAAAACAAACAAAACAAAGAAAGGAGGTCAATCACTCAATCAAGTTTAAAAATTATTGCAATTTCATAAGTGCTTGTTGTGTAATTATTTAATTTCTAACTAGATGAAACTTGGCAAATGTTCTAGGATTAGCAACGAGATTCAATCAGATTCTCATTGTAATATAAGTTGACTTAAATAAAACCAGATTCAATAATAATTCCCCCCCCAACACACACACACCAAACCCCAAATTGCTCCAGTTTATCTCTCATTCTGAATTTAACAAAATTGACTATGCGAGATAGAATTATCTTACCAAGATTGGCGGTGAGAGATGAAGTGAAGTTCAGAAGAGCCAATATAAAAGAGACGGCCTGGCCGAGTAGCAGAACGGAGGCCACTTCCCAAAGGTCCGATTTCCGCCACCACCTGCGGCTGGTGTCGGAGCCCATTACCGTTTCTCTAAATTACCTGTCAGATCCCAGATGAATTATTGAATATTACTTTGTGAAGTGATGGCGGGAGATACACGATATGACGAAATACATATAGCTTGCGGTAGAGTGTAGACTTATCAATTGGCCAAAGGTTGAATTTACAATCTAGGGTCCAGAGTTCGAGTAACGTTTCCGTTTACACCTTAACTTTTGATGAGCTTTTATACAGCTCTCTCCTTTAAAGGGGTGTTATTAGGTAAACTTTTCGGTTTTCGAAAAATTCGAGTTTTTCATGTTAAAAGAATAACTGTTATCTGGCCCAAATAAAATTCAGGTAACTTGGGTATGGTAATTTGGGTAGTGGGTCGGGTTTAGATAATTCGGCTATTATCCGAAAATATATAATCTTTTTAATGACACTTAAAAATAAATTTAATTAAATAAATATGTCGTTTTCTATTAGTTTTATTTGTATAAACCAACGAGATATAAACAAAGTTACTCAAACTTTGAACAATGAGATTTTTTAGAGAATAGTACTTGAGATATCAAGTAGTCTTAAAACCATAAGGCTGGAGTGGTGAAGTTTCCTATATTTTCTGTTATACGAATAGTTGTAGTCTTAAAACCCTAAGGCGGGAGTGGTGAAGTTAGTGTACAAAATAGATGAAGCGTAGTTTGTATCTTTTATGAAAACAAGTAGAGTGTATATTATTCGTAAATTCAAAATAATATTGTTATTCCCTATGCTAGTCGTTACAATCATACTTGATGTGACTGAATGCCTATCATGACGTTCTTCAGGTGTTGGTTTCGTTAAGATATTTGTCACCTTAGAATTGTCCGTCTAGCTGTAGCGAACAACTCAGGTGTAGGAGTGTCAACCTCGTATAGATCTATACACAATTACTCCGTTCTCCCTGCAGGAGACTCTGGTTATAACTACAGGACTTACGGTGTATGCTAGGTAGGTACGGTGAAGGAGAGTTTTACAAGAGTCTTAACAAAATTTACACGGATTTATCGAATAATGCACATGACGTTTCTAGTGTAAATTTATGACTGTAGTTTTATGACACACATTTTACAGCTTTGTGACATACAACTTAATACTTGTATTTTTAAAAGTTTTATGGTGGACAGATTATGACACACAGATCTTTCTGTCGTAAAACTCTGTTTTGCATACCGGTTTTATTAAATTATCTATAACGATATTTATAAATAATTACTAATGGGCTTGTCAACTTGTAATATTTGTTTTAAAAATAACATAATACTCTAGGTTTTAAACCCTTGAAATGGTAACAACATATTACAATTATTTTACTAATAAAAAATATTTTTAATAAAATATTCAAGTTTTATGGTGGGTTTTTAACATACCAATTTTTTTTTAGTGTTTAGTAACACAGAAATATTCTATTTTTGTTGTGACTAGAACATGTCACAATTTCCACAAGATTTCATAAAATCCTTGAAATTTATAATATTTCAACATTTGCACAAGTATTAGTGGTAAAAATATATATATCCAAAAATTAACCATTTGGAGTGTAACTCTCATATTTTCGCCATCTCTCAAGTGTTTACAACCAAATATGCTATAACATTTTCTTTGATATTATTTTCTTTCTTTTTAAACACACATTAAAACCCATTTTTCACCTAGTAACATATTTCATCTTCAACATATAACCATGATATATGAAGTTATACAAAACAACTTTATTCTAACCATATGAGATTTGTAAAATCTCGAGTTTCATGGGATGTTAGCATGAAGTAATCAACATTTCAACACACATAGACATATAAACATACAAGTGCATGCATTTATCCAAAGATTTAAACAAAACTTGACTTGTATCCCCCCCCCAAAAAAAAAAAAGGATGAAAACTCAAAAATAGTGGGGTATGAAGCTCACCTTGAGGATTTTCGAGATGTAGAAGAAGAAGAAGAAGAAATTTTGAGCCTAGCTTGTGTTCTTGGTGAGATTCTCGAAATGTGGGTGTTCTAAGGGCCATATACATGAAAATGAGGGTGTAAGAGGAATGATCTTAGTATAAATATGAAACAAAACACTTGAGTTTAACCTAGAACTTACCAAGTTTATGAACCTTTGAAGAAGACTCCTTGAAGCTAACATACACACACACACCCCTACGAAATTTTGGAGGAAAGAAGATGAGAGAAATTTAAGTGTTTGAGATGAAGAAGGGAGGGTGTTATTGTAACTTAGAGAGAAAAATGAAAATGTGAGGGGTGTTGGAGGGGGTCGGCCGATCCTAACAGGGGTAAAGGGAGGAGAAGTTGACTTTTTTCTAGGTGATGGGAGATGCTTGAAAGTTTGGTGGTCAATGCCTTGTTATTTGTTAGATAAACATGAGGTGTCATGCATATTATCCCCTCCTTTTTCCTTTTTTTTTTGTTTGTTTGTTTGTTTTAGTTAAGCCAACCGACCCAAAGAGGGTCCTCAGCCCAAAAGGGTGGCCTAAAAATGGTGGGCTTCGATTTTGGCTTGAACCAATAAGGATTTCCGGCCCATTGATGCTTAATAAGGTATTTTCGGTTCAAAGACCCCAAAGATAGGAGTTCTAGGCTTAAATAAGGCCCAAGTATGGGTTTTCGGCCCCACGGATGGCCAACTAAAAGTTTTCGGCCCAATTTAGAGCCCAATAGAAGTTTTCGGCCTACTAATGCTCAATACAAGGTTTTCGGCCCAATCTAGAGCCCAATAGAAGTTTTCAGCCCATGAGACTAAGTGAAGAAGTTATCGGCCCACTAGGGCCCAATGAAGAGGTCTTGGTCCAATAAGGGTTTCTAGCCGAGAATCCTTGGGCTAAGGCCCAAAATTGATTGGACTTGGCTTATTGGATCGAGTTTTGGACTTGCATGAGGTTGTTTCGGCTTGAATCACATCGTAGGAACGTAGGAATTTAATAACATTGAAGTTTAAATTTTACTAAATCTAATGTTGCAAGGTTATACAAAGGAAATTATCTTGTATAAGGATCAACATCTTAACCCTAATTTTCTAGTTGTGACAATTGTGAACTAGACGTTGGTGTCATTCTTCGTGATTTCTGTTTAACATCGCATGTGTTGTTGGTAGAGAAGTTGGATCTGTTGTAGTAGCACGTTCATGCAATAATCGTACATCATAGAGACGAATATATCATCATCAGCAACATCATTGTTAGACAGTTCGAACATATCCGTTTTTTTTCTAGAAGTATTGAAATTTTATAATATAAAGAAAAACAAGAATGGTGTGAATAAGTTTGAGGTATGAGGTATGTATTTATGGTTAATATTTTTATTTTGAAAATATGACTGCTAATAATGTCAAAGGAGGACGAAATCAAATTTAGTATGAGTTGCAAGTTGTTGTCGTTACAACGAGAGATCACATAATGTGTGGGAGTGTTCCTCCCGTTACCACATCGTTAAGGCTACTCCACGTAGGCAATATGAATTTTGAAAACTTGTTTCTCGTTTGTCAGTTGCTGCCTCCACTAGCCTCAGTTTTGTAATTTGAAAACTCGAAACATAGGATTCTCACACATGTAAATTAATATGAATTAAAAAAAAACACATATAAATAGTAAAGTGAAAGTAACTAAGTGGGAAAGAATAGAAAATTTAAAGTTAGCACTTTAACACTTCACCAAACTTAATACTTCATTTGTCCCATATTAATGACTCATGTTTCCTTTTTGGTTTGTCCCAAAATAATAGTCTACTTTTAATAGTAAATATTTTTTTTACTAAAATGTCTCGCATTATTAGTTAAACTACCATTGAATTAAATGCAACTATCATGAAATTAAATGCAACAAAATGGTACAATTATCATTTCATTTAATAAATTTGGTGGTAATTAATTTTTTACTTAATCTGTATGCTTTTTTATGTACAATAATTCTTCCTTCTTCTCCTCTCTCCTCTTTAGCTTCCAAATGCTAGGGTTTGTGTGTGAATCATTAGAGACACGAGACTTCTGGTACTTGCTTTCCAAAGACCAATCAAGGAGGAATATTTGTTTATTTGCTATAATAAACAAAAGGTATGTTTTCCCATAACCCTTTCCTAATTTCGAAACTAGCAATGTACTTTACGGTTCCTGATATTCAATTGTTTGTTGCAAA
The DNA here is from genome assembly GCF_052625555.1 of Lactuca saligna. Classification (NCBI taxonomy): domain Eukaryota; kingdom Viridiplantae; phylum Streptophyta; class Magnoliopsida; order Asterales; family Asteraceae; genus Lactuca; species Lactuca saligna. Next base: position 39,908,123 of record NC_136417.1, on the reverse strand, counting down.
TCATAGTGAGAAAATAGATCCTTTAGGTTGCATGTGAACTAAGGTTTAAGTTTTTCTGCAAAAATAGGATTTTTGTAACCTATAAAATCGATCAATGTCACCCCTAATGTTATAAAACTAATCGAGTGATCAGTCAAATGAAACACGAAACATCAAACAATAAGTCTTTGAAAGGCACCAAATTGGTCATGAAACATTTTTTAAAGTAGATCTATGATACATATATGAAACACAAAACACCAAACAATAAGTCTTTGAACTATGTGTCATTTTGGACATCATTTCTCCTCACGAACACTACAGTAAGGACCTCTACCTTGACATAACAATCCTCTTATAAATACGTCGACAATCTCTCGTAGGTCCTATCATTGTATAATACAAACCCGATTCTTACGTTTTTCTCTCAATTACCATGTCTCTTTCACTTGATATATCACTAACTCAACCATCAAATATAAACGATTCTTGAGAACCTATCAAAGCTTCTATTAATTGTTCGATGTCTTGTTAGTATGTATTGTCGGAGTTTGTTTATAGACTAGCCAAACTCCTAGAATCCACTAAAATTTGTTTTTCATATAAGTTGTGTTAAAGTTTTATATGTATGAGTTTTACTTGCATTGAAGTATATGTTTTAGATTATTTCTCAATCGATAAAAACTAAAAAGATGTATCATATTAAAACGCATATGTTACTGAAATAGAGTGTGTTCGACAGCAAGATTTTAAGAGCTTTTAAGAGTATCTAATTGTTACATTTTAAGAAAAAACTCAAATATAAGAAAAAAATTTGTTGGAGAGTGTGGGATGAAAGTTTTTGTTTTAAACAAAAATCTTTTAATACAAGGGCTACTTAAAGCAAAGTTTAAGAAAAAGTTCTCGCATGATATAATAAATTCATTATGTTACCGTTAAAATTATAAGTTATATATTTATTTTTTTAAACAAATATCATTTTATGTAATTTTATGTATTTCAAAAGTTTCAAACTACTTTTGTCAAAAATTTATATACAAATAGAAGTTATAACTTTCAACTATCAATTATCAATTATCATTTATCATTTATCAGTTTATGGCTTCTAACTATCAACTAAGTATTATTAAACACGTTATAATCTATTATAAATAACTATAAAAAAAAATTGAATTTGAAACGAGGAAAAAACTTAGAGAAACAACCATAACAACTTCAATCAGTCGATCAATCGTTCTATTATTATCAATGCTTTGCCATTTAATCATTAAGAAATATTAGTTTTTAAATTCTTTTTCATTCCACAAAACTTATTCCAAACTTAAGTTTTTTAAGAAACTTGTTAATTAATAATTTATGAACTATTTTAAGTAATTTTGTAGATCTAAACCTTAAAGAAATGATGTCACACTTTCTTATTTTGACACATTGTTACATAGATGTAACATCATTTTTTACCATAAAAATATGGTTTCTTAGCACACTTAAAAAGTGGTGTATTACTTGTTTTTTTAATAATAAAAACTTTAATTTTAATTAAATACGTAATCTTTTAGTAATTAAAAATAAAAAAACCATTATATTGAATTATTTGAAAAGGAAAACATAATATCAAAAGAACTTTAAGATGGGTGTTTTTTGGTTTGATAGAAAGAAGTATAAGAGTTGAATAAGATGATGACCTGGATTAAATAGGAGTTGAATGAAGTGTGAGTGATGATATAAAATAGAATTGAATGATTGATTTGATAGAAAGAATAAAATGGTGGTTAGGATTGAGTAAGTATTTAATGGGTTATGAATGATCTTGTATAAATATTTAATATAGGTTGTAATAATCCTATGTAGAGTTTAATACAATGTGGATGTTTAATAGTAGGTGGATGCGAACATGTAGTATATCCCTATTCTAATAAAAAAATAGTTTTATTCTCATTTTGACATGTATAATCCTATTAGATCTCTTAATTAATGCATATTTTATTCTTATTTTGCTATGTGTCACCTTATTATGTATCCTAATTAATGTATGTCATTTGTCAACTCAATTTCAAATTTTAAATTTTAAAAATTTCATTTTAATTACATTAAATTAATAACATTAGAATAAAAATTAAAATAAAAATGATACAAACGATATAATTTCACATATTTATTAAATCAATGACTAAAATTTGTATAACTAAAAAACTCTTAATTAATAATTTATTTAAAATAATTAATTAATAATTTGAGTTTTTTACTATAAAATTTTAATTAATTTTGTTTTCGGGATTCTAAAGTAGTATAGTATATACTAACATGTAGCATATATAGCGTTAGGTTTCACAAACAAAACAACCACCAAAACTGCCTCATAGGTCATAGCTCATAAGATTATGAGATTATCCATCGTTCCCGTTACACCTCATTCCATCAACAGCTGTCGTCAACGACATACACTGATTCAAACGAAAAAAACAAAATCGAACTCAGCAAGCGAATGTTTCACTGTGTGAGAGAGAAACAAAAGATTGGCAGAAGTGTTTTGGTCAAAACTTTCGTCTTTGATTGATCAATTCAATCATATATCTCTTTAGATTATGAAGTTTTCGTCAAAACTTGATTTTGGTTTGTAGCTCTAATTTCTAAATAATACCTATCGACATTCAACAACTACGATTTAAAGGTCCATTGCTCATCTATCGTCAACTTTCCCTCTCTCTCTTCTCGTTCCGATATGAGTTTCCCGGAGTTCAGGTTGCTGGCGATGGTGGCCATCGTCTTCGCCGGAGCCATGGAAATTTCTCACGCATATGACCGGCCTCCGCCGCGGGAGGATCTCTTTGTATCACTCGCCGAAGATGCTGATTCGACCACTCCACAACAAGTACTAAATTACTACTTCTATCATTTCCCTAATTTCATCATCGAAAGAGAATATATATTAAATAAACGCGGTAATAACAGATTCATGTGTCGTTGGTTGGTGAAGACAGAATGAGAATTTCATGGATTACCGATGAACATACTCCGGCCATGGTAAACTACGGTACATCTCCGGGAAAATACGAACGTTCTGCTAACGGGACCATTTCGTCCTACGAGTATATAACTTACACCTCCGGTGAAATACACGACGTCGTAATAGGTCCATTGGATCCAAACACCATGTATTATTACTCTTTTACCCCCGGTTCAACCCCTGAATACTCTCTCAAGACTCCTCCGGCTCAATTTCCGATCAAATTTGCTATTTCAGGTTACACAATTCTTACATCTTCTTTCCTCCTTCAGTAACATGTGTTGTTAGTGCATATGAAGAAGTGGGAATTAATTTAAAGTTTAAACGCCTGCAGGTGATCTTGGACAAACTGAATGGACGAAAACGACGCTTGAACACATCTCACAAGCAAACTACGACGTGTTTCTGCTACCCGGAGATTTATGTTACGCCGATATGGTGCAACCCATCTGGGACTCATTCGGCCGGTTGGTGGAGCCGCTAGCGAGCAAACGGCCATGGATGGTGACACAAGGCAACCACGAGATGGAGATAATTCCGGCCACTCACCCAACTCCGTTCACTTCCTACAACGCCAGGTGGCATATGCCGTTTGAGGAGAGCGGGTCCACGTCGAATTTGTATTACTCGTTTGAGGTCTCCGGTGTCCACGTCATCATGTTGGGTTCCTACACCGATTTTGGACCTGGGTCGAACCAATATCGATGGTTAGAGTCTGATTTAAAGAAGGTTGACCGGAGCAAAACACCATGGCTCATCGTGATTATTCATGCTCCATGGTATAACTCAAATGTTGATCATCAAGGGGAGAAACAGTCGGTCGATATGAAGAAATCTATGGAGGGATTGCTTTATGAAGCTCGTGTTGATGTCGTTTTTGCAGGACATGTCCATGCTTATGAACGCTTCGTAAGCCAACTAGATCTAAACCCTGAAATTATCGTTTTTTGTCGATAAACAAACTGATCATGTATGTCACTTGTTATATATACTTGCAGATTAGGGTTTACAATCAAAATAGTGATGATTGTGCCCCGGTTCATATCACAATCGGGGACGGAGGCAACCGTGGACACTCTGCTGGGAAGTGAGTTGACTCAAGTAAAAATGTCGTCTTTTTTTCAACAACGTGTTTGAATATTTACAATTTTTGAAACATGTTTTGTAGGTACAAAGAACCACAACCAACGATATCGGTATTTAGGGAAGTCAGTTTTGGGCATGGACGACTTGAGATAGTGAATTCAAGTTATGCCAAGTGGTCGTGGCATAGAAATGACGACGATATATCAGTTCAATCCGATTCAATCTGGTTAAAAAACCTTGCTTCTGATCAAGCTTGTAATAAGTTGGAAACATAATCTCTTTATGTTTTCATACCCAAAATGGATACTAAATAAAATAAACTATATTCTAATAGAAGAATATGATCATATATCCTTTTATTTGACATTCGTCCTAAGCATTTTGGTTTCAATACATTCTAAAATGGATAAAACTATAAATTAGATACTAACATAAAAACTTCTATGAAATAAAAATGATAATAAAATTCATACGTAATTCATTGGATAATAAGTTCATCATAAAGCGACTCCACTTCTAGGTCATTGTTAGACCAGACTTTGATCCTTAATCATCTTTCCCAATAAGTTGCTTCATGTTGACTTGTAGTTTAGCCTATAATAGATGATCCTGATCGATAAAATATATTAATAAAGTGTTTAATAATAATAATAATAATAATAATAATAATAATTGATACAAGCATATATCTTAATTAACATGTAATATGATTTGAGTTCACTTTTCAAACTAACAAATTTTAAGCTTTGACTATTTGATTAATATGTGAAGATAACAATGTTTTAGGTGTAGAATATTATATTATAAACTAAAAACACTTCTCCATAAAATGTGTTGTTTGGGGGAATTTTCAATCTACATCGGAACCCATCGAAATGGTTGTACACTACAACTAATACAGTCATTAGTGGCGACACCAATAACGGTAACATATACCTTTAGCAGCGATAAAGGTTCATGTCGCTGCTACTGGTATCGCCGTTAAAAGACAATAAAGAACATTTAGAACTATTAATTGATCGTGTTTCTAATCTAACGGCTGGGGTACTCGTGAAACGCACAAATGCAATACCGCCGATACAAGTCACTGCTAAATGTCGAATAAATGAAAATGCAATAATTTCCTCTGAAGTGTCGCCGTTATTGATAGAAGTCGCCACTAAAACCTCAATCGTCGTCGATAAAGGTGTCGCCGCTAAAGGTTGACGAAGTTAACTCAAATAAATCGAAACATTTTCCTTTTCTCTTATGTTCGCTTCCATCGTTGTTACTGCATTTTTTCTTTGCATCTTCTTCGTCGATTCGTCGAATCGCAAGCATCATTGTTAGCCAAAACCGAGATTACGGAATTCCGGCCACATAGAAAAAGATACCGACGGGAAAAGCAGAGATAGACCGGTGATGACAAATTTCCGGCGACAATAAGTATTTCCAGCTTAGTTTCATTTTCCTTTTCTCTTGTAACATCGATTTTTAGCTTATTTTAGTAATTAATTGCCAAAAATTGTCAATTTTAGTTTTTGATTAAGTTTCTCGGCCACCACCGGCGACTATCGCCACCACTGCACCATTTCTTTGATTTCTTCCACCACATGTTCTATTTACTTCTATTTATTGTGAAATTTGAGTTTAATTGCAAAATATGTGTAGTTGTATAAATTATGTGAAAAATTGACATATGTTTGTATATTTGATATATGTAAGTGAATCTATGTAAGTTTGGTGTATATATGTCAATGTATGTGTGTTTGGTGTATATGTGGTATATGAATGTGAAATATGTTTATTTAGTATAAGTAGGATTTGTTATTATTTATATATGTGAAAGTATGTATATTTGGTATAAGTAGGATGTTATTATGTATGTATGTGAATTTATGTGTGTTTGGTGTATATGTGGTATATGAATGTGAAATTTGTGTATTTTGGTATAAGTAGCATGTTATTATCTATATATGTGAAAGTATGTGTATTTGGCATAAGTAGGATGGTATTATGTGTGTATGTGAATGTATGTGTATGTGGTATATATGTGATATATGTATGTTAAAGTATGTGTATTTGATGCTCTTATGTATTATGTAAAAGTATGTGGTTTTGGTATAAATAGGATGCTATAATTGAAAAAAAAAAACAAAAAAAAAAAAAACAAAAAACAAAAAACAAAAAAAAATATTGTTATAATTGAAAAAAAAAACAAAAAAAATGATATAAAATTGTTTAGAATACAATGCTATAATTGGAAAAAAAAAAAAAAAAAAACAAAACAAAACAAAAATGAAATGTTATAAAATTGTTTTTTCTGAAAAATGTTTTATTTTTCAATGTTTACCAATTTGATTTAGATTTTAGGTCATTTGTTTTCGATATAATAATAAATTATTCTATGAAGCAACGAATAAGTAACCAGGGCCTTGCCCACTGCATCGGATCGAAGTCCGGAACTAACCAGGGCCTTGCCCTCTGCATCGGACCGAAGTCCGGAAACTGCATCGGACCAAAGTCCGGAACTGACTAGGACCTCGTCCCCTGCATCAGACCAAAGTCCGTAACTAACTACATCGGACCGAAATCTGGAACTGACTGGGACCTTATCCCCTGCATCGGACCGAAGTCCGGAAACTAACTGAGCATAACATAGCATAGCATAAACATATCAACTAGCATAAACACATATACTGCATATTGCATCGGACTGAAGTCCGGAACACATAACACAAAGACATCAAGCACACTGAACTACTGCATCGAAGCAAATTCCGGAACTACTGCTAACTAGATGGGCCGGCATTGTGGTCGTAGACCCGTTCCTACTGGAAGGAAAACTCACCTCGTAGTGCTAGCTGTTGAGATGCTAACTCTAAAAGTGGTTGATTGCTGCTCCGGAACTAACCGGTTACACATCCCAAAACACTAGATCAGTTACTTGTAAATGCCCTCAGGGTAAAATGACTATTTTACCCATGGTCAAAGTCAACTCCCTGGTCAAAGTCAACTTCTAGTTGACCGGGCTCGCCGAGTCAGGCCGCAAACTCGCCGAGTCCCTCCTTTACTAATTCTAACTTTAATTCACCAAGTCCCTTTCCCACTCACTGATTTATTCTGAACTCACAACTCGAAGGGAAAACGGGAACTCGTGACTCGACTCGTCGAGTCCGAAGAACAACTCGCCGAGTCCTATCGCAGATTCCATACAATCGAACTCTAATCCAATCCAGGGCCTCTAACTCGTAGATCTGAGCCCTTGGGACCATCTGAACACGTAAAATTGCTAACTTTACGTGTAACTACTAAGGAATGAAGCCATTTCACTCAAACATTACTTTTCTCGGGAAAAACTCATCCGATTCGCCGAGTTGTAGAACAACTCATCGAGTTTAAGGCAATCTTCATCGGACTTGCCGAGTTTCTCATCCAACTCGTCGAGTCCACGGCTATCTTCATATGACTCGCCGAGTCAAGGTTGTGACTAGCCGAGTCCATTCAGTCCCTTTTCCATACAGACCTGATTTGAGCCATGCAGTGGCTCCAAGTCACAGATCCAAGCTTCTAGGGCATGCTTATCACGTAAAGTTGCAAACTTTACGTGCATGCATGGCTTTAAAGGCTTCAAATGCCAAATCTAAGCTCTTAATGGTTTTCTAAGCTCATGTAACGACCCAATTTTTACGTCCGAAAATTTCATTTTAAAATATTACTTTAGAAAACATTAATAAATAAAAACATTGTTGATCACACCATAACACATCGCAACCATGTTTTAAAAGGTCAAACCATACATCCCATCAAAATATCAGAGTACAATCCCAGTGACTCTCGTAAATGCGGAAGACAGAGTGTGTGCATGACGTGCTGCTACCGTGCCGGCTCCTTCCCCTTCGGTGCAGAGGTACCTGAAAACAAAACTGTAAACGTAAGCACAAAGCTTAGTGAGTTCCCCCAACGTACCACATACCATGCAAACACATAACATAAATACTGCCAGGCTATTCTGGGGTGCCTGACTACCCGGTACGGCCATTCTGGGGTGCCGACCTACCCATACGGCCATTCTGGGGTGCCGTCCTACCCGTGTCAAGCCATTCTGGGGTGCTGACTACCCATGTCAAGCCATTCTGGGGTGCTGACTACCCATCGGTCCTAACAACCGATCCTCGGGGACTGGTCCCCTCCCCGCTACCTCTATCGCATAACATAACAGGCCAACATACAAGCATACCATCACATACGGTCAGATGTTTCTGGGGTGTCTGACTACCCTGCGGTCCTAACAACCGAACTCTACTACTATTGCATATAACGTATCATGAGAGCATATAACATAACAGGTAATAGCAAACCTAGATGATATCACAAAGACAATCATCTATCATACGTCCCCTACTGGTGGGCCGGCATTGTGGCCTTAGGCCCACCACTACTGGAAGGTAACTCACCTCAAAGTAGCTGCTGAACTGATCGGGAACTAACTGACTGCTGCTGCTCCGGGAGTCCTCCGGCTGCAATTCCCACAACATACTCAATCAAACACTGCTAACTGTCCTTTAGGTAAAATGACCATTTTACCCCCGGTCTAGCTCTAAGTCAATGTTAGAGTCAACTTTCAGTTGACCCGACTCGCCGAGTTGGCTCTCCAACTCGTCGAGTCCCTATCAGACGATTGTCCGGAGTCCCTGTTTCTACTCGTCGAGTTAGGCTATGACTCGACGAGTTCATCTTCTAGACTGACGTTCAACCTCTTCATCCTACTCGCCGAGTTGTATGAACAACTCGTCGAGTTCATCTTCATCCGAAGAACACTTTATGCTAAGACTCGCCGAGTTGTATGAACAACTCGCCGAGTCTGTTCTTGATCTATGAAGATTGCCTTGGACTCGCCGAGTCAGGGCATTGACTCGCCGAGTCCTAACATGGGTGAGTTCAGCTCCCAACTCACCGAGTCACCCCCTGTGACTCACGGCTCAACTCGATACATCATGAAGGGACCAATTCGGTGACTCGCGACCAGACTCGCCGAGTCACCTATACGACTCGCCGAGTCGTCGCCATGCATCCACCAAATACACCGATTTACTCGATTTCAGTTCATGCCATTCATAGATCTGGACTTCTAGGACACCAATCACACGTAAAGTTTCCAACTTTACGTGTGGATACTCACTAACATGGATTTTAGGGTTCAAAATGCCTCAAAAGGGTAGATCTAGGATGAACAAGCCACATGGGGCCATAAAGCTAACAGATCTGAGCTCCTGGAGCTCAATCTTGCCTAGATCTAAAGGCCCCACCACTTATTACGAAACATTAAGCACCAACAAGCTTGAGGAATTGCTCAAGAGTGTCTTAAATGAAATCTTAAGCATAGAAACAGGGGGAAAACGAGATATACCTCAATGAAACAGCTGAAAAACACAATGATGCTTGGATGGCTCTCCTTCCTCTTGATCTCCTTCCCCTTCTTGCCTCAAAACCTTCAAGAATGCACACAAGAGCCTCAAATTCACAAGAACAAGCTTAGGACGAGTTAGGACGAGGGTTGGGAGCTCTGGGGGTGAATGGGGGCTGGCAAGGGGCAGATATGGGGTTTAAATAGGGTGCAAACCCCTGAAACTTAGGGTTTCATCCAACAGCGGTGACTCGCCGAGTCCAGGATATGGACTCGCCGAGTCGCCAACTTAAACGTGTCCTGCGTCTCGTCCCTACTCGGCGAGTCGGACCTAGTGACTCGCCGAGTCCAAGGCTAAAATAGGGCAATACTCAAATAAAATTCACATACCGGAAACCAGGTGCTACAAATCTCCCCCACTTATTTTAGACTTCGTCCTCGAAGTCTGCTGCCCGGTCCTGAAACAGCTCGGGGTAATGCTCCATCATCTCGTCCATCGGTTCCCAAGTCCATTCCGAACCCTTGCGGTGCTGCCATTGCACCTTTACTAGTTCTACCCTCTTGTTTCTCAACGTCGTTGTCTTTCTGTCAAGTATTGCGACTGGGCGCTCAATGTAATTCAAGCTGTCGTCAACCTGAATATCCTCCAATGGTACTACTGCTGAATCGTCCACTAGGCACTTCCGCAGCTGCGAAACATGAAAGGTGCTACAAATCTCCCCCACTTATAAAGGGGTGTGGATACCTTCCTTGTCACAACGCGTTTTAAAGCCGTGAGGGCAGCAGATCCCATAAGAACTCTGCAGTTAAGCGTGCTTGGGCGGGAGTAGTACCGGGATGGGTGACCCCCTGGGAAGTCCTCGTGCCGAGTGGCCCAAAGCGGACAATATTGTGATACGTGCCAGAGGGGGGTGTTACAAATGGTATCAGAGCCAGGGCACGGGTCGATGTGTTCGACGGGGACATCGAACCCTATAATGGGGGGTGAAAGTGGGTTAGATCTGATCCCACATCGGCTGGGAAGGAGAACTAAGCATTCCTTATAAAGGGGTGTGGATACCTTCCTTGTCACAACGCGTTTTAAAGCCGTGAGGGCAGCAGATCCCATAAGAACTCTGCAGTTAAGCGTGCTCGGGCGGGAGTAGTACCGGGATGGGTGACCCCCTGGGAAGTCCTCGTGCCGAGTGGCCCAAAGCGGACAATATTGTGATACGTGCCAGAGGGGGGTGTTACAGATAGTGATGGAGGCAAGGTTGGGGGCGTATAAGTGTGTTTAAATAGGGTGTAAACCCTTAAACTAGGGCTTCACACAGACAGGCAGACTCGCCGAGTCCAGCGTATGGACTCGCCGAGTTGCCAGCTTAACTCGCGTGATCAACCCGTCTTCTACTCGACGAGTCGGGCTACAGAATCGTCGAGTACCTCTCAAGAAAAGAAAAACTTTAGTTAAATCACATACCAGAAATGGAGCGTTAAATTGATAGTAATGGTAAAATCAGATGTGCGTGTCAAAAATGTGATAACCGTTACTTCAAGAACCCGGCAGCAGTGGAACGTCATATATTTATAAATAGTTTCAATAAGTCATACACAACTTGGATCTATAATGGTGAATCTTTAATTCCTCCGGTTGTCTTGCCAAATAACGAAATTGTCGATTTAATCGACAATGTGATGTGGGATTCGAGAGAAAATGATACCAACCTCAACGAAGGAACCTCGAATACAAAGGGTAGCGGTGTGGATAATGATTTTGCACAATAGTTAGAAGAAGTGGAAACTAAATTGTATCCTGGATCCACGTTTTCTTCCCTTGAGTTTCTAGCAAAGTTAATGCATATCAAGGTGAACAACAAATGGACTGATAGTTCATTTGATCAATTCCTTGAGTTGTTGCAACCAGTATTTCCCAAAATCAAAAAGGTTGCCCTTTCACATTATCTAGCCAAAAAGAAACTGAAGTCTATTGGTCTGGGGTATGAGTCGATACATGTGTGCAAAAACGATTGTTTTCTCTTTTGGAAAAAACACGATTCATTGCAAAATTTTCCCATTTTTAAAGAGAGTCGATGGATCGATAAAAATACCAAGGGTAAGAAAGTAGCTCATAAGGTGTTACGGTACTTTCCAGTGACCCCTAGACTATGTTGTTTATATTGTTCAAGGCACACTGCCAAAAATATGATTTAGCATAGTATCAAATGATTAGAAGATGGTGTGATGCGTTATCTTGTTGATGGGGAACATTAGTAAGATTTTGATAAAAAAAAATACCCCGACTTCTATGCCTAGGTCTTTCAGTTGACGATTTTAATCCATGTAAGGACCCAATTTTTCACAGAAAATTTTCATTTTCGAATCATCAAACATATTCCATACATTAAGAAATCTAGTTATAATTGTTTTCAAAATATAAGTCAAATACAAGTTTTATTCCATCATCAGAGTGTCCCGTGAAAACGCCTGAGAGAGAATGCATGTCACATCATCACTCCTCTCCCTTGCCCTTGGAACCTGAAGTACCTGAAACAAATTCACAACTTGTAAGCTAATTATTAGTGAGTTCCCCAGAGCATACCCCACACAATCCACATATCATATTAGCTATAAAAGCTACCTCTACCACATAACACATATCAATTAGCTATAAAATCTACCTCTACCACATAGTGCATATCAATTAGCTATAAAGCTATCTCTAACATTAGCCACAAAGGCTATCTCTACCCTTAGCCATAAAGGCTATCTCTACCATTAGCCATAAAGCTATCTCTACCGCGTATCAAAGCATAAGTACGCCACACACCTCTACACAGCAAGTCTACCAACTATCACAAAATGGGCCGACCTTGGTGCCTTAGACCCATTGGTATGGTGAGAAAACTCACCTCGAATGCAGAAGCTTCCTAAAAGAAATCCCTAGTTGCTGCCTTGTCCTCTTCCTGAACTATCAATACCGATCAATATACCCAATTAGAAAGTGGGCCCCAATACCATAATCCTTAATCCATGCATGGGGGTAAAATGACCATTCTACCCCTGGCCTAGTAGCATCTGAACTAAGGCCCAATCCCTAAAAGTTATGCCCAACACTAGGTATGCTTTCCAAGCCTACTAGTGGTACACTAATGGCCCAATTTGCTAAATTAGGCCCAATTCCCTCTAATGGGCCTTACATTAAGCCCAAACGTATTCCTGGACCACAACATCTAACTTCTGATGGTCCACAAAGGCCCAAAGTCCACTACCTGGCCCAACCCGAGGCCCAAAACACTCCAAGCCTATAACTGATGAGTACACAGGGCGTACTCCCTTGTATGCTAAGCGTACTGGCTGAAGATGGTGTACACTGCGCGTACTAGCATGTACGCCCAACGTACTCCTCTGTTAAGCTATTTTTACATTAAGTTCTTAATACTCCATTCCAGCGGCTACAATTACAGATCCAATTCTACAATTATAGATCCAATTCCTCTTCGACATCTTAATCCATAAAGTTTATTACTTGGTGGCTTGCAATCCACCAAATAAGCCCAAACTTGAAATGTGACAACAACTTCCATGAAAAGGGGCTAAATGTCATGCATGGCCATAAATGAGCCCTAAAGTTTGAAACTTTACTGCTTATGGGACTCATATGATACTAAGGGTGGCAACCCTAGACTTAGAAACGTGCTTGAGTCATAAAGATCCATTCTTGGGACCAAAAGAGTCCATAAACCCATCCTAAGAGAGATCTAAGAGATTAATCATCAAGATCATGACTTTATACCTTGAAAAGGTCTGAAGTGAAGCAGAAATCCCAGATCCGAAACTTCTCTTTTGCAACAACACCTTGCCTTGACCTTTGATTCCTTAAAGGATGAATCCAAGACACCAAAATGCTCTCACAAAGCCTTCCAAGCTCCAAGAACACTCAAAGAAGATTAGGGTTTCATGAAAACTGTTTAAGGGTGAGAAGGAGGCTGACCCTTGAGGGTATAATGTTCTTTATATAGTGGCACACCCTTAAAATTAAGGTGTAGAGACCCTGAGTGCACGATAGGCGTACGTCTCCAACACCCGCAACCCCTTATCCCCTCTACGCTGGGTGTACCCCAGCTTACGCTGGGCGTACTCTTGAGTCGGCCACCTTGCATGCATGGGCCATCCTTGCCACTTTTCTCTAATAAGGACCAATAATGCCAATACCTTCAAAGTACTATAACTTCTTCATTCTAAGTTCATTTCCTACGAACTTCATATTCACGAAAAGGTGGTGAGAAACCCTACGATCACAGCTCCACACCCGACCCCTACAACCCTCCTAATAAGACCCAAGACCCATAAAAGGCCGAATCGGCAGATTATTCTTATACCCTTGGCCTCTGAAGTCGCAACCGAGCACCTTTTAAACCAAGTGTTACAATCCATTTGGAAACATGTGTAATCAACATAGTACATGGCCGGTCATACTCACTGCATACAATCTGCCACCCTGGATTTGTATGAAAGAGTCATCATTCATGTTGACTTTGTTGATTCCCGACCCGAAAGCTCCTGGTAAGGATATGGATGTTTTCCTTAGGCTGTTGGTGGAAGAGCTTAAACATTTGTGGAACTCAGGCGTATGTATTAAAGATGTGGCAACAAAAACATTCTTCACAATGAGAGCTATGTTGTTGGACAATAAACAACTGGCTAGCTCGTAGTAGTGTATCATGTTGGAGTGGGAAGGGTATAGAGTATATGTTACTTGCAATGAAGACACTCCTTCGTACCGTGAAAAAAATAAGTCATATATATATATATATATATATATATATATATATATATATATATATACACACCAGTCATCGTGGTTTCCTAGATGCTAATGATCCGTTAACAGGATGGAAGAGACAATACCCATTCTGAGACACTTTAGTAATGATGACATACAAGAGAAACTAGGTCGTCTACTAACTCGTAAACCGGGTAAACATCCTGAGCATGGAGGTGGGGAGCCAAAGCGAGAAGATGACGAGTTGAACTGGTCGAAACGAAGCATTTTTTTCAAACTCGAGTATTGGTCTTCTCTACAGCTGAAACACAACATAGATTTCATGCATGTCGAGAAAAACATGGACAAGAGTTTGTTAGGTTTAACATCCCAAAAATCATAGGGTAAAAATTTCATTTTTATTATAATCAAAACACTCATGTAACTTTTATTCAAACACCTAAAAGCATTTCAAAATAAAACAATTATCAGAGTTCATTCCCAGAATCACGTATTGCGGAAAACACAGGTGTATGCGCTGAGATGAAGCCTGGCCCTTCCCTTTCGAACCAGAAGTACCTGAAACCATAAACCACAAACTTTAAGCACAAAGATTAGTGAGTTCCCCAAATACCAAATACCATACATATCAAACTACTCATACATATCTGTGACATCCCCAAAATCACGGCCAGAAAAGACCGATTTTGTTTATGCTTTATAAAAATCAGAGTACTTCATTTTATAAAAAGGTTGCGGAATTTGTTCCCAGAAAAACACGATAAATACGTTATTAAAACATTTTCGAAGAAACGTATTTTTATTCATCTTAAAACGTTTGGGATGTCATCGTTAATACAGAAACATAAGCATAAACAGAACTTACATTTATTTACACTAGTGATCTACATCTCTTTAAATCTCTCAGTGTAAAGTGACTTCATATCAACACCTGTGATATACATAAACTGAGTGGGTCAGGTTGGGAAACCTGGTGAGTACATAGGGCTTTCAACCCACAATAATATAATTGTTATGTTTAATCATCAAACAATTAACCCCATTACCCATCCCCGTTATCTTCTTTACTCTTAAGGATTTAACCTAAGAGTCGTCTATCCTGCATTTGTTTATTCCGAAGTCCCTTACTTCCAGGGTTATAGGACTGGCACTAAATCCATAGCTGCCGATGTTAGTTCGTAAAGCACTAATTCCATAGCTGCTATATCCTACTCATCGGGTACTAAATCCATAGCTACCAGCGTTCAACAGGTACTAAGTCCATAGCTACCAATTCCTACAGGTACTAAATCCATAGCTACCAGCGTCTAACTAATAGGTACTAAGTCCATAGCTACCAATTTCTAACAGGTACTAAATCCATAGCTACCAACGTCTGACATGTACTAAGTCCATAGCTACCGGTGTTTGTCCCATAGGCACTAAGTCTATAGCTGCCAATGTATACTCACGTCATCTTCTATCTCTCATCATCTTTCTACCCATTATCATACCCCACATATTCGTATATATAAAATACGTATACAGTTTAAATCCTTTAAAACATGTATAAAACGTTCATCCAACATAGACAGCAAGTATTCAGATAATATGCACACATAGCACGTAGTTTATATTAAATACTTCATATCTATGTGTAACATGAAAGGGACTATGCACTCACCTGATTAGGTGGTGATTCCGAACTCAGACAGCACTTCGTTATCTCAAAACAATTTTCCTCGACAAAACCTAGTATCAATACCACTAGGGTTTAGTTTTTAACGTTAACCACAACTAATTAATAGTCTAGCTATTATTACTATTATATAAGCGTTAAATAACACTCAATATAACTCATAATAATAGCCCAAATAATTATTTTAAGGTCCTAATAATGTTACTATAATTAAATAAAATCTATATTAAATATAGTATAGGCGTAGCTCACTTACAGCGAGTTTTTATTAAAAACCGGGCTTCGCTGGAGCAGCGTTTCCAAGCCGAAAGCTTTTCTTCTCGGAGCCGTCGGGCGCTCCGGGGATTTCTTCTCATTCTAGGGAGGTTCCGTAGACTTGGTAGGAGTTTAGGGAGGCTAGAGAGAAGTTAGAGAGAGAAAGAGAGGCTTATGGTGTGAAGAAAATATGAGGAGTTCACCCTTGTATTTATAGGAGTTTTATAGTAAAGTAGTCTCTAAGCTTCGTCCGTAACTTTTGCATACGAGCTCCGTTTTTGTATGTCTTTTTACCGTTGAGTTCCTATTAATGAGATCTTCAACTTTCATTTAGACCTCGTTGGCTAATTCTCATTCTATCTCGGATTTACAAAACTGTATCGAATTCGCCGCGCTCGAAAAGTAGGGACTAAGCTTCGTCCATAACTTTCGCATACAAGCTCCATTTTTTTCTATCTTTTTACCGTTGAGTTCCTATTAGTGAGATCCTCAACTCTCATTTAGACCTTGTTGGCTAATTCTCATTCTATCTCGGATTTACAAAACTGTATTGAATTCGCCGCGCTCGAAAAGTAGCGACTAAGCTTCGTCTATATCTATCTCATACTATCTCCGTTTTCGACGTTCTTTATATCCATGCGTAGGTAAAAATAATATCTACAACTTTCATTTTGGCTCCGTCGGCTAATTCTCGACCGATCATAAATTTAACAGTAGCAGGCGTTTAGACTGTTAAATGACTGTGAAGAATTCGTAACTCTTTCATACGAACTCCGTTTTCGTCCATCTTTTTACTGTTGAGTTCCTATTATTGAGAGCTTTAACTCTCATTTAGGTCGCGTAAGCCAAAAACCGCTCGAACTAAAATTCGAGTTTCGGGCTGTACACTACTAAGCTGAAACTTTGAAAAATCATAACTTCCTCATACGAAGCCAGATTTGGTTGTTCTTTTTACGGATTTTCTCATTTTAACATACTCTACGACTTTGGTTTAGATAACTAAGGCTAAAAAGTCTTCTATCATAAATTCACTTTTTACGCTTCCCGGTGCCGTGCCGGTTTTGCCATAAAACTTCGACGAGCCATAACTTCTTCGTTATAACTCAGATTTTGGCGTTCTTTATATGTACGGAAACCTTGTGACATATACTATAACTTGGTTAAAATTATTTATTCTAAATAATCTTTTGCCGAAAAGTCGTTTTCGACCCATATTGCCTCTAAATTGACTTGCCCGGATCTACAGGCGTTACAATATCATACATATCCAACAATCAATAAAAGTGTTATGTGCCAACCATAGTCTTGCCATTATGCCATGATCCGTATCATGGTCTTCCTTGCCAGGCCGCGGGCCAAAACCCTGGGTCTTACAGACAAGTGGTAGGAGCCACCTCCTGGTCTTCCATGCAAGCATCACAAAGACAACTATCATACACTCTACACCACTTAACAAATTAACTGCCAGAGTTCAGACTCTGGTCTTGCATACAATTTTCCAGGAGCCACCTCCTAGTCTTCCATACAAAATGCCAAGGTTCACCCCTGGGTCTTCCTATAATACATAAACCAAATGGACCGGCATTGGTGCCTTTGACCCATAGAACAGTGAGGAGACTCACCTCGAATGTTGAAGCTCACTGAAAGAAATCCCTAGCTACTGCCCTGACGACTCCCGAGCTTAAATGAGTTGGAAATGAAGCCAAGACTTTGGATCTATAAGTCTTACTTTGAACCACAAGCTAGAACTAATCACCCTTTCCTTGAAAATGAAAAAAATCACACCAAAATGCACACTTAGATCTCTCAAACATTCAATGAGAGGTTAGGGTTTCCGAAATGAGGCTAGAAATCAATGGATGATGAGAAGTGAAAGAGACTTGAGCTCATAAGGATGCTTAAATAGTGCCCAAACCCTAAAAATTAGGGTTTGGCACTCTGATCATTACAATGGGGGTACTCACTCAGGAATGCGCCAACTTACCATGCACACATGGGACCGATTTACCATTCTTTTCCATTAGGGGTTATTTCTGCCAATAACTTCAAATTGCCATAACTTCCTCATCTTAGGTCCGTTTTCAACGAACCTTTTATCCACGGAAAGGTGGAGAGAAGCCCTACGCTTCTAGAAACACACCATAGCCTTAAAACTTCCCGAATAAAACCCAAAATTCATAAAGGACCGAGTTATCAAATTACAATTATACTCTTGGCCTTTGAAAACACCATCTAACACTTGGATCACTTAAACCAGAATGCCCTCATCCTATAAGGTTCAAATCCTTTCTTCCCCAAGGCCCTAAGCCTCATGACATCTGAAGATTAGGTCGCGGGCCCCTAAGAATGAAGTAAATCCAAAACCGAGTGTTACATTAGGTACTCTTCTAATGAATGATAAAAGTAAAGATGCATCAAATGCATGAGAGGACTTGAGAATTCTAAACATTCGGAGAAATGAATGGTTGCAAAAAAGGGTGACAAGTTTCATAGACCCCATGCAAGATACTCTTTCACGAAATCTAGTCGACAACTCTTTTGTCAATTTATAAAGGATGTTAAAGTGTTGGATGGGTTTGGTTCTAACATCAGTAAGAAAGTGAACGATACCAATACTAACATTATTGGGTTGAAAGCACATGACCATCACATTCTTATGCAATGTTTGATATCGATTAGAGTTAGAGGGTTGTTAGACAAAGACACTTATACACCTATTTTAGACATTTGTACATTTTCCAAGCAACTTTGTTCCAGAACATCGAAGGTGCAGGATATGAGGAAAGCAAAAGTAGATATTATTGCAATCTTGTGCAAGTTAGAATTAATTTAACCTCAAATGTTTTTTTGACATTATGGTTCATTTAATTTTTCATTTACCTGATGAAGAGATTGTCGGAGGCCCCATATATATGAGATGGATGTATCCATTTGAAAGGTATATGAAAAAACTAAAAAAACTAGGTTAGAAACAAGGCGATGCCGGAAGGTTCTATAGTTGAGGGTTATGTTGCTGAAGAAGCTTTATCATTTTGTTCGATGTACCTTCGAGATGTACGGATTCAATTCAATCGTCCTAAAAGAAATGAAGATGTTGTCATTGAAATAACAAAGTTTTGGATGTTTGAGTCTAAATGTCGACTGGTCAAAACAACTCAAATCAAAACTCTTAATTTAACAAAAATGTGCAACATGGAATGGTTTGTATTGAATAGTTGTGAAGAAGTCAGATAGTATATCAAGTAACTATTCTTATCTCTAACTTTCATCCTTAAATTTCTTTTATCTTTTTGCCATCAACGTAGTAAATTGAAATCTGAACATCCCCAAGGTGATGAAAAGAGAGAATTTCCTAATTGGTTTCGTGAAAAGGCAACACAAACTAAGAAACAAATTTGTTTCATTAATCTAAAGAATATATAATACATATTACTTTATATTTTCTAGGTTCATCAAATGAAAACAGAGAACTCTCCATAATTCCACAAAGAGTTGTCGGCTCTTGCAGTGGGTCCACAAATGAATGCTTATACTTACACCGCATGCATAGTCAACGGTGATAGGTTTATAGTACTTAGTCATGAAGCACAATGCATAACACTCTGGGTTTTTAGCGGTGGGTGGGAAATGCGAGAAATATTATGTCCATTTAGAAGAGATTATAGAGTTGCGGTATATACATGATTATTCAATTGTACTATTTCCTTGCAAGTGGTTTGATACTCGAACATGAGTTATTTCTAGTGATAATTTCACCATTATCGACACACGACGCGAAGCATACAAAGATGATCAACTCATATATGCTACACAAGCCAAACAAATGTTCCACATCAGAGAGCCTTCTCGAACAAACCAAAACGATAACCATCAGTGTATTGTCAAGCATGTTAATCATCAAAGTATTTGAGATCTACCATCGAATGATGATCGTGTCCAACTTGTTTACAATGACTCTATCCAAAATGTTGACAATGAATCATAAAAAAATGTTGACAACGTTAACATAGTTCAAAATATCTCTTCATCCGATGCTCCACTTTTTATCGATTCCAGCATGTACATTCAAAACATTCCCAGAGTCGTTGATGTAGAAAGTGCAACTGAAGTTCCTCCGCCAACAGGTAGAGTCAATGATGTTTCTGATTGCTAGATTGATTACGACGAGATTGAATCTGATTATGATACCGAAGAAGACACTGGAGGATATGAGGAAGATTCTAATTAGAATAGTTCTTATGTAATGCGTATTTGTAATATGAACTTTATTTGGATTCCTATTTTAAATAGAAATATGTATTCCTATGTAAATGTTTATTTGTAATAAAAATTGTATCTGTATAACTTATAATTTTTCAGGAAATGATGTTGATATGGCTTTTGTTTGTGTACACCATGACTGTTGTTATGGGCCGTGGACACGAGGTGATGGAGCTGAGGACCCACCTTTCCTAGTTGGTAGAGGTGTTGGTCATCATGAGCAGGACCGTAAGTTTTATTATGATTTTTTATTCACTATTTTTATTCGATTATTATAAATTAAATACCGTTTCTAATAATTTTAATTATTTTTGTAGTTGAGCAACGTAGGAAAGTCTAAGGCAAAGCCAAAAATATTAAGCTCGAAAGAGTGCTCTTACAAAATAAGGGAAAACAGATTAATGTGGATTATGATAGGGATATGACATACGATCCCGTAGGAGAACCGAAATACATGTTCGCACGAGAAGTTGGAAAAATAATGTGGCGGATGGTCCCTTTTGATAAATGGACTTGGAAAAAAGTTTCCCCTTCAATAAAGGATATAGTAATACAACATTTAGGGGTAAATTATTTATATAAAAATATTTTATATGGTTAATTATCATTGGTTTTTACTTGGTTAACTTTTTTTTGTAGACATAGTTTTATTTGGATAAGATGTACCGAGATCCAGACGCTCGTATGTTGACATAGAGTTTTCAAGCAGCTTTATTAAAAGGTTACCGAGAGTGTAAAGCTGATGCAAAAGAATATTTTTTTTAAAAGTCGGAGGGTATGAGGATATCCTGTGAGCATTAGCCAACCATCCATATGATATGGATGTTGATAATTGGAAGAAACGATTGATTATTTCCAAACAGACGAACACAAAATTGCTTCATAAAGGAATAAAAAAGTCCGTCAAATGCAAACGGCCGTGAATCATGGGTGGTCGAGCTCGTAGAGCAGTACTTGCTATAAGAAGGTAACGTATGATACATATAATTATTTATTTAAAATATAATCTAATTTTAATGTTAAACATAACATTAAGAGAGTGGAAACGTTTCGCAATGCTCATACCGATAGGGATTGTGTATTTTTTATTGTCGAGGCGGAACAACAATACGTAAGTATTTAATTATAACTTTATCATACAATTAAGTGTTTATTTATACTTAATTGTTACTCACTTTTGGGAAATACATAATCAGTTAGTTGAAGAGCTCTTAGAACAAACACAAGGGTCAAAAGGTGAAAGAGAGTTAACACCAGCTCAAGAAAGAGTTGCTTTCGAGAAAGTATTATGAGAACGACGTGGCCATATTAGAGGCATCAGCCGGAAACCTTCTACTCTCCCGCCGATTTCACAACCATCGCAACCACCACCACAACCATCACAAACATCACAGGTAAAACAAGATTATTTAATTTCAATAAATGCATGTTGATTTGGTAATTTTTGTTTGTGGTGATTATTTTCTAAAAGCTTTGGTAATTGGTTTTTTGTTCCAAGTGCAACAAATTGCAATGTACTTTAATTTTTTTTGTCTTAGTTTAAAAATACCGATACACTTTGGTATCACTAAATGCATGTTGATTTGGGAATTGTGCTTTTTGTTGGATTTGGTATATAAACCCATAACTATAATTGGTATGTACTCGACCCGAGAGTAGCATGGTCCATTTCGGTTGCCTTTACCAGAACAAGATGATAGGATGGATATTTGAGAAAGAGGTTATTTATTATTTATTAATATATTACAAGTATAATCTATTAATATGAGATCATATTATTTAATTAGTATTGATCAAAAATTAAGTTGGAATTAATTTAATGATCAAAAGAGACTAATTAAATTAACGGGGACTGATTATGTAAATCAATGATATATAGTGTTTGGGTGATTGATCCATGTTGGGCTAAGTTTATGAAAGTATCCATAAGAGTTAACCAACATGAGATATGGATCACAACCCAAGTGTATGGATTAGGGTTTGTCCATGACTTTTGGATCCTACACTATATAAATGTTGCCTATTTGCCAAAATGGTGTGCCTAATGCATTCTAATAGAATCATAATCGATTTTGGTGGTGTCTAACCTCTCTCTCAAAGTCCTCCTTTTTTCATGGTGTTTGTGAACCATTTGAGACATCACACTTAAGGTGCTAAGCTCTTGAAAGGCCAAAACTACAACCTACAATAAAGAAGTATTATTCTAAATAGTTTTATGATTCATGTACCAAGTTGTATGTAGATGTAGGCTTCATGCTTTGGAAATTTTATTGCATTTATAATTAGAGAAAACATAGATCCAAAGCACTTAGGGTTGCATGTGCATCATAGGAGTGTTATAGTGCTTAAAACCCAACAGTGGTGTCAGAGCCATGGGTTGTTTCCTTTTATATTGATGCAAATGTTTGATTTTCAAAGTTGAACGAAAAAAGATGAAGTTTGTCAAATTTTAAGATAAGCACTTGATTTTATGAAAAACTAATTATTTGTAAAATTTGAGTCATTTTAGTACAAGAGTTAAATTAGGTTAATTTATTAAAAGATAGAATTACATTATTATTTTATTTGTTTTAAAAGTTTGATCTAAATGTTTTTAAGAAGTTACCAATTTTGTCATAAAATTTTGGAACTCAAAAGTCTTTTTTAAAAGTTATGATCTTAAGAGTTTTGAAACTTCCATAAGTTATGGATGTGAAAAGTCTCATTCATTAACTCTTTAAGTTATGATTTCCTAGAGTCTTCAAAGGTTACAAAATTTGTTATAAATAGTTTGAAGAGTTTCATAACTTGCCCTCAAGTTATGGAACTTGGAAAGTGTCTTTTATGGAATTCTAAAAGTTTTCAAGACTTACAAAACTTGCCCTCAAGTTTTGGAATTTGAAAAGTTTTTTATCAGACATTGAATTTTAAAACTAAGGTTATTTGAAAAGTTTTCAAAAGTGTAACTCATGGGTTCATAACTCAATAATAAATTAAATAGTTTTAATTTTGTTTTAGCATCCTGATGTTTTGAATAATTCATATTACATATTTATGGACTTTATTAATAGTTAATTAAAGTGTTGAATTAAAAGTGAATTAATAATTCCACAATGACATGGTTTAAGTTTAATTAAATTATGAGTATAGTTTGATTAATAGATTAAACCACTTAGTATTTTAAAAGTTTAAAATACACCCTTATACTATTATAATATTAAAAGTTTAATATATTATATGTATAAGTAAAAATTCAGTCTTACCGTTAGTATGCCTCATTCACAAAGCTGGTCTGTAAGGGGGTATAAGGTTACTACCTATAAAATGGCGGTTTAATGAGTGTCCACTGTCATCCACCACTTCCTTGACTGGTGAAGGGTCATTAGCCGAACATGTAGGATAGGACATTAATTCTCATTAAAAGTATAATGAAAATACCAAGTAACTAAACACTTATAAATTCCCAATCTTAGTTACTTAGGAAAAATGTGAATTTGGTGCTAACCCATGAAATTGCACTTTGCACCTTGTTAAGTCGTTAGTGGAGCGCGTGTGGTTAACCGACACACTAATCTGGGACTGACAGTGTGTAGCAAATGGTAGCTGGATGTTAATAGATCAATGGAGCGTTTGTGGTTAACCGACACATTGATTAGGTGATTTGTAACATTAAGTGTACCAAGCTAATTTGCATGGTTATTCACACCTTGTTTGTGATCCTCGGCATCCCCATCACAAACTTGAAGGGCACAATCAAGATTTAAATATGCCATTGAAAAGTTCTAAGATCTAGGAATTTCAATTCATTTAAAACTTAATAATCAATTTCGTTTTCCATGGTGGAAATTGGTAAATCGTCATTTACCTACCTTCAAATATTTTGCAATTGGATTACGGCATCCCTCTTCCGAATTGTAAAATATTGTGTTGGGTCCTAGCCTTATTATTTCATTTTGGTTGTTATATTAAGGAATTAAATCAACTAAACTTGAATTTCTCCCTGTAGATGTCAAGTTTTGACAATTGTGGTCTTCCCTAATCTTTTAGAAAAAGCTTTCCTCGTGAAGATGATGTTCCCCAAAATCATACTTCACTTCCTCCACCTCCTACAAAAATTCCCCCTGACCCACATGTTCGAATACTTGAAAAGTTCAAGGTCACTCAAGCCCTATTGGCAAGCAAACATGAAGATGGAAAGTTTGTATGTGCTCTTGTCTTGGACATGAAGCTGCATATTGATCGGCTGGGAATGTTGGGTGTCGTGTTCCCAAGGAATTTGGTTGTTGACTTGGTTCTTCATTCACTTCTCAAGTTATATAGTGAGTTTGTTAAATACCACTATGTGACAGATCACGACATGACCCTTATCGATCTTACCTATTTGCTAATTATTGTTGAATTAGAAATGATTTGGGGTACTGGTAAAGCAAATTTGAATGGAAGATCAATTTCACAAGCTTCCATGGACATTAACAGTGGAAACATTGGAAGTTCAGAAAATATTACTCTTTCCAAGGGTCATATGCTCACCAAGGTGCCACTGCAAATACAACTTTGGCTCAAGCTTCTCAAGCCTAGTGTCATGTCACTAATGAATCACCTGAATGCTATGTTGATTCAGGTGCAACAACCCACATGACTTCATCTCCAAATATTTGGACTTAACCATATCTTATGTTGGACATGATTAGGTTGTGTTTTGAAATGGTAATTCTTCTCCTATTTCACATATTGTTAATAAATCATTTTCTCAAGACCTTAAACTATCATATGTTCTTGTTGTCCCTAATATCATCAAGAATCTTATATCCATTAGCAAATTAACTAATGATTCTCCAGTTGATGTTTTGTTTTCTAAATCATTATTTTCCATTTATAATCGGGCAACAAAGGAAATCACAGCAAGGGGAAATTTTGAGAACGAAATGTACGTGCTCAAGCAAGGACATCAAGTTTTTATTTCTAATTTAAAGTCTCCTACATTATGTGCCTCTAATGAGTTATGGCATAATAGATTAGGACATGTTGCATTTGATACTAATCAATTATTAATTAAATTAGGTGCTTTAACTGTTACATCATTATTACCAAAACCACAAGTTTTCTCTTCATGTCAGATATCCAAAAACAATCAATTACCTTTTCAACTTAATACTAAAAGATCCTTACATGTAATTGATTTAATTCATTGTGATCTTTGGGGACCAACACATGTTCCTTCTAAAGAAGGATACCGATATTATTGCATATTTGTTGATTATTTTTCATGTTTTATGTGGTTTTATCCATTAAAGTTGAATCATCACTGTTCTTATTGCTTTTCTAACATTTGTTTAAACACAATTTTCTTTCAAAATGAAATTTTTTTCAAAGTGATAGGGGAACAGAGCTCCTTAATCAACATGTTAGAACTCTTTTGATCAAAAATGGCACACATCATCGCTTATCATGTGCTCACACCACACAACAGAATGGTCAGGCGGAATGGAAACACAGATATATCACTAAAATAGGTCTTATTATGCTTTTTAATACAAGTTCACCTGCTTCACTCCGGGTCGATATATTCAGCTCAGCCACCTACATCATCAACTGTCTTCGTTACAAGATTCTTAATTACAAGAGTCCATTTGAGCTACTTTATCATTCCACACCAAAATATGATGTTTTCAAGGTGTTTGGATGTCTAGTTGTCCCTTGTTTATGAAACTACTTTACCAAAAAGTTGGCACCATGAAGCAACTGATGCATTTTCATTAGACCTGGCAATTTGATACACGACACGATTAACACGACATAAACATGATACGAGTTTTCCATGTATGTGTTTTTGAAATTCGTGTCTGACACATATTTTAAATTCGTGTTTCATGTCTTATATGTGTCAAGTACAAACACGTATATACACATATATATACTTTAGAGTTAAATTTTATATTTCTAATATATTAGGGACCAATTTCATAAAATTCAATAATAAGTTTATATCCCTAGCTTTAAAAAAGCCATTAAAAACGTATATATTTGTGTTTTAGTGTAACACAACTAAAAAACATGTCTATTCGTGTCCTGTTACGTGTCACATGAATTTTTACATGTTGTGTTCGTGTTTGATACCCCAAACATGTTTTATAATTCGTGTCGTGTAAATTCGTGTCTGACACGAATACACAACACGCAGACATGGATTGTCAGGTCTAATTTTCATTGGATATAGCTCTCAATAGAATGGATATCGTTGCTTGCATTAGTCATGAGGTCGTATCTTCACAACTCGACATGCTGTTTTTTATGAGTGAACCTTTCCTTTCAGTAACATTACATCTAAATCTGATCGGGAAACAATGGTTTTCTCGAAATTTAAAGACTTTGCTTCATCATCTCTCCCACATAAAATATTAGTTGCTTCACCAACTCCTTCCACATTGGTAGCTATCTCTCCGTTTTCTTTATGTCACACACCTGAAGTTTCCATTCATGTTTCTATTGTTCACTCATCACCATCAGCTGCTACTGAAAAATCACAACCAATAGATTATGTTGAACAACCTTCATAAACAGCTCCACAGTCTCCATTTTCTCCTTGTAACACTTGGTTTTGAAAGTGTTTCATTGCTTGGGGCTGCGACCTAATCATCCGTTTTCATATGGTTTAGGGCTTTGGGATAGGAAGGTTTTGGTTATTTCAGATATGGTTTCTAGGGTATATGTGATTCAAGTATTCAATAGTATCTTCGGAGGCCAAGGGTATAATTGTAATCTGATAATTCGGTCTCTTGTGGGTTTGGGTTTTATTCGGAAGGTTTTAAGGCTGGAGCGTGTTATTAGGAGCATAAGGCTTCTCGCCACCTTTTCGTGGATATAAGGTTCGTTGGAAACGGACCTCGGATGAGGAAGATATGACACTTTGAAGATATTAACAATTTTGGTCCCAAATGGAGATTTGTGGCAAGGCAGTCCCACGCATGCAAGGAATGCATGCGCGTGTTTGGCTGGGTACACCCAATGTAAGTTGGGTTAGGCCCAACGTAGAAGGGGGCTCATCTGGATCTCATCCATGATCTTTCGGGTTGATATTGTAGCAGGGCAGTTGGAGGCTCATCTGGAGCCCAAAGCTTGTGGATCTCTGGGATCCTTCAGGGAGGAGGATCCTATTGTTAACTTTTGTTGTTTAGGATCAGAGGTGACTTTTTCACCAGGTCTTCAGGAGAGTCAACTTTAGGATTAGATTTCCATAAAGGTTTCACAGGCCCTCTACAAGGAGTTACCCGATATCATTGGGCCTACCATCGATAGAGTGGTCACCGGGATCGAGAGGCGGGCCTTAGCTATTTATGTGGTTGATGAGGTGGTTAGGATGACCCGAAAGTAGGAGATTGGTTTATATAGTCAGCTGAGGAAGAGGAATCCGACTTCCGGTCTGACTCAACAATCTGGGCAGTTGGACGCTACCGTACCTGGTGTCAGAGACCCGAGGGGTTGAGATGGTCACAAGAGGGAAGAGAGGACATAGGAGGATGTGTGCAGCAAGTTTAAGTGCACCAGGTGCGGATGGGAGGGTCACAAAGCAGATTAGAAGTAGAGTTATGCCATCGTTGTCATTAGCTTGGTCTTGTCAGGGCGAATTTCCCCCGCTCAGCATTTATGGCGGCTCCGGTTCCATCACTGGCTTCTACAGGAAGGGGATTTGAGGTTTCTTCAGATGAGGTTACAGGTATGTATCTTTTTCTCTTTTTGGTTCTATCTATATTTTATAGTTGTCTTGCATCGGTATGAGTAAGTGTATATTGGAGTTATATTTTTTTGTTTATGTTCGGGTTATATGCCATCTGCATCGCATGAATCTTAGAGCAATAGTTCGAGGTCGTCTCATTATATAGTGGGTTCCCAGGATACGGTAGCTATAACAAGTGTGATTGAAACTACAAGTGTGATTGAAACTCAGGAGGTGTTCCATTAGTATTCAAGAGTTGTACTGCTTTAGAGTTGGTTACTTTTGGAACACTAACTGTGGTTAGCATTGCTTTCCAGTAGATTGATCATTGGATGGTAAGAAGGATTGGGAATCCTGCCAGTCTTGTGAGCT
This sequence comes from Lactuca saligna, assembly GCF_052625555.1. Classification (NCBI taxonomy): domain Eukaryota; kingdom Viridiplantae; phylum Streptophyta; class Magnoliopsida; order Asterales; family Asteraceae; genus Lactuca; species Lactuca saligna. The sequence continues at coordinate 39,879,648 of NC_136417.1, read as the reverse complement.
GTAAGATGTTAGTTGAATCAAAGTGGGGGGAAATCGTTCAGGTATCCAGGAACAAAAGGAGATGCAAAACTAGGATTAGTTCGCATTCCCGCAAGGGAGGAAGATGGCCCAGGTGGCTATTTGGGTCGAGGAGTGTGTAAGTTGGGAGTTTGGGAAACTTCCCAACGTTGGGTTTGTGTCTTCTTGGTGTTTTATAGCTGGTGTTAGGGAATTAGGTTGGGAATTCCCGTCAGGATGCGATTTTAGTCAGGATGCTAAACTACGTGAGTGCTTGGCATTGGACATGTTCAAATTGGTAATAAGCGGTAAGACGATGGTCAGTGGTTGAGTTAGCATGGGAAGTATTGTAAGACTGTGGGATAGACGTAGCATTCACCAGCAGCCAGATAGCATGGAAAGTATATTATGATTGTGGGACAGTCGTAGCATTCTTCATGCGGTCAAATAGTGTGGGAGAGTGTTGTAAGACTGCAGGATAGCCTTAGCATTCACCAATAGCCAGAGAGCATGGAAAATATAGTTCGACTGCGGGGCAGCCATAACATTCTTCATGCGGTCAGATAGTGTGGGAGAGTGTTATTAGACTGCGGAATAAGTTGTAGCATTCACAGATTCATTCAAATAAGTTAGGCCAGGGTGGGCCAGAATCAGGAAAGGATAGGTCGTTGGGATTCGAGGTGGAGTTGGACTTGTGTAGCCCTATATAGGTGGGACCTGTGGGCAAGGTCGCTCCGTGATATAGTTTGGGTGGGACTCGTAGGTGAGGACCGTGTGCTTATAGCAATACAGGTGGGACCTGGCAGAGAACATTGGGTCGAGGTATGGGGTCGGGGATGCCAAGATTTATAGATCCATGATTAGCAATGTGGATAGAGTAGTTTAGATAGCCGAAGTTTTCTTCAAAATTCAAGGGGAGCAACTGGGAGGGTGTTCTTTCGCTCAGTAAACAGGTGGGAATTTGGTATTCTAGATAGTTGGTAGATAAGTTGGGACCTGGGAGGTCTTGGTTCATTCGGAAAGTGGATAAGAGGCAGCACGATGTCCGGGAAGAAGTATTGATGTGAAGATTCTTGTGTGTAGAGTAGCTTGCAAATTGAAAGTGCTAAGACACTTACAGTTGGATTAAATAATCTCAGAGTAGTTGATTTGACCCTGTTGCGCAACTCTCGTCTGAGTCTAACCTTTGTAGGGATGAATCTTCTACTCGAAGGATTATCTGAGCCTTCTGTCAAGTATAAGTATTCTACAGCTAGTTATGGTCAGTGGTTTTGTTCTCGTGGGTTGCAACAAGATGTTTAGGCTTGTAAGTATTTTGGTTGGTGTGTTATTTCGATGAGGTTCTGGCATGATAATATTTCACCATGGATAGTCTGTCGGGGAGACAGACCACTATAGATTTCAGACTTCGGATGGGTAGAAGTGGTTTACGGAAACTCGAAGTTTGCTTTCTTAGAGATGGAAGTTTGGTTTTGCGTTTCAGTATTCTTAAAAAGGTTTTTTTTATGCAGGGAATCATCGGTTGCGTACCTCAGATCGTTAGTTGGATGTGGGTGTTAGTAAAGAGCGATTTCGAGGACGAAATCTAATTCAAGTGGGGAAGATTTGTAACACCCGGTTTTGAAAGTGCTACATTGCTAGGGGTTGCATCCCAATCATTCGTTGTTATATGGTTTAGGTCCTTGGGAAAGGAAGGTTTTGGCCACTTTAGATGTGGGTGCTAGGGGATAAGTGATTCACGTATTTGATAGCGTCTTCGGAGGCCAAGGGTATAATCGTAATCTGATGATTCGGTCTCTTATGGGTTTGGGTTTTATTTGGAAGGTTTTAAGGTTGGGGCGTGTTGTTAGGAGTGTAAGGATTCTCACCACCTTTTTGTGGATATGAGGTTCGTTGGAAATGGACCTCGGATGATGAAGATATGACACTTTGAAGTTATTGACAATTTTGGTCCCTAATGGAGATTTGTGGCAAGGCAGTCCCACGCACGCAAGGAATGCATGCGCGTGTTTGGTTGGGTACGCCCAACGTTAGCTAGGTTATGCCCAACATAGATGGTTACATGGTCGCGGGTGGTTTGTGAGTACGTCGGGCATACTAGGAGGTATGCGGGGCGTACTCCCTTTAGACTAAAACCCAAAATTTTAGGGTATGGCACTATATAAGGAACATTATGCCTCAAATACCAACCTCCCTCTCACCCTTAAGCAGCTACCACAAAACCCTAATCCATATGTTGTGTGCTCTTGTGCTTTGAAGGACTTTCGAGAGTATTCTTAGTGTTTTGATCCATTCCTCAAGGAAGTGAAGTTTGAAGCAAGATGGTGGTTTAAAGGAGAAGGTGTAGATCCAGGATTATTGCTCTATTTCAGATCTTCCTGAGGTATAAAGTCTTGAACTTGCTTCTTTAATGCTTAGATCTCTTGTGTTGAGTTTTTGGACCTTTTTGGTCCCAATGATGAAACTTTATGGTTCAAATCTGTTTCCTTGGCTTAGGGTTGCCGCCCTTGGTGCTATTTGATTCCCTAAGTTGGAAAGTTGCCATCTTGAAGGTCTTAATGGGTTCATACAAGAGTTAAGATCATTTTCATGGAAGTAGGATACCATTTTTGGAGTTTGGGATTATGTGGAGCATGCAAAGTCACCGAGTTAGTGACTTTATGGGTTTAGACGATAAGTAGAACTCAGATCTGTGATTTGGTCCCTTGGTTTGAAGTATTAAGTGCTTAATGGTATAATGGCTTAATCGAGCGGTACGCTGGGCGTACAAGCATGTACACGCAACGTACAAGCCATACAGCCTATATGCTTAGCGTACAGAGGAGTATGCCCCGTGTACTCAGTCAGTGGACTAGTTTTATTTTGGGCCTCGGTTTGGGCAATTCATTAGAATCCTTAACTTTCGGCCTTAGTGGGCCATTAGAAATTAGATATTTTGGGCTAAGAATATGTTTGGGCTTTAGGGTAAGTCCTATTAGATGGGTTGGGCCCAATTTAGAAAATTAGGCCATTAGTGGGCTACTAGTGGTCTTGGGAAGGCTAACTAGTAATTAGGCCTTTGTGTGTGGATTTCGGCCTTAGTTATGATTCTTGATGGGCTAAGGGTAAAATGGTCATTTTAACCCCAAGTATGGATTATGGATCATGGTTTGGACCCAATTGCTAAATGGGTAATATTTTGGCATTGATAGCATAAGGAATTGTCAGGGAAGCAGCTAAGGATTTCATGCAGTGAGCTTCAGCATTTGAGGTGAGTTTCCTCCTGTTTGAATGAGTCGAAGGCATAAATGTCGGTTCATATTTATGTTATGTGTTTCTAGGTTACGATCTGATGTCGGTCGGTGCCCGAGGAATGTTGGTATACTTGATGTCTTTGTGATTCTAGCATGTATTTGTATTTGTATGTTTTCCGGATTACGGTGCAATGTTAGGCGATGCTCGAGGAATGTCTGTATGCTTTCCGGATTATGTTACGATGTCGGGTGGGGCCCGAGGAATGTTTATATGTATGATTCCAGACTATGATTTGTTGTCGGGTGGTACCTGATGAATGCATGCATGTTTAGTTATACTTGTTTTCTTTGTGATACTTGTATGTGCCTGGTAGGGAAGTGAGTGTGGGTGGGGTCTCGTATCTCATCATTAGTAGAGTAAGGGCGGGGCCCATGATTTGTGAGGCCTTAAGATTGGAACATATAATATTGTGAATGATTCTTTATGTGCTAGCATGATCATATGTTATTCTTTGTATGTGTATAGAGGGCGAGGCCTAGAGACAGGCGGGCCTGGGAGAAACAGATATGTATATCGAGTGGGGCTCGATGCCAGGTGGGGCTTGATGTCGGGCTGGGCCCGATGAAGGGGTGGGGACCCATTATATGTGATTATGTGTATGGTATGTGGTAGTATGGGGAACTCACTAAGCTTCGTGCTTGCGGTTTTCAGTTTTGGTTTTAGGTATTTCCAGTTGCAAAGAGAAGTGCTTAGGATGATTGCATTGCACACACCATGATGTTTAGCATGGGATGTTTACTCTAATGTTTTGATTTGGAAACTTTGATAATAATATTTTGAAATACTTTGACTCATATTTGATGGAATGGTTTGATAACTATGGTTTTATGTAATAGTTAAAACTAAATTTGTGTTCATGAATTTTTGGGATGTTACAATCCTGTTTCCACCTATTGTTGTGACTTGTATGCTCACGGATGAGATGCTGGATGGCAGGTCTGATGTCCAAACTTTGCTGAGAACACATCACAAAGAAATCGTTAAATGACGACTGGGTGTTCTCCCAGAACGTTGCTCCGACGATTAAGTTGGTTTTCTTACAAAGAGTTGTTTATGGTAAATTCTATGAGAGGGAGAATGGATCCCTTCCTTGAGATGGAAACGATCCTTTTATACTTGTTACTAACTGATCGTGGGGACCTCATGCTATGAGCGTGAGACGTGGCCTCCTCTAACTAGGAGATTTGCCCACGCTAACTAACTGCCATGTAACGTGAGTTCTAGGCGTCACCTAAGCTATTCGTCGCCTTTTGATTGGTTGTGGGTAAATGAGGAGATCACGTGGAATGTTCTTTCCTTGTGATGGGAAATGAGCTATCAGCCCGACGCTGGATCGCATGGGCCAAGACCGGCCAAGGTACTAGCATGGTAACACTCTGTCTAGGCCTTCCGTTAAGTTTAACGTGACCGTACATGGTAATGTTAACACGTCCCTTAGACCATTAGGTGTATGCGTTCGTGACGTAGCAACATCGTTCTGGTCTATTCCCAGACACGTGGCGAACTGCTATTTATGGCCTATGCGGTTCTTAGGGCGAAATCACCGCTCTTTGGTAGTTTCAACATGGAAATGATTCGTTCCTCTTTTTTGGTATTTAAACCTTTTCCTATCCTGGAACATCCTCATCACTTGTTACCTTTCTTTCTGTAAGTTCTTATTCGAAAGAAAGCTTTTCGTCTTTTCCTTCGGACTCTTTCATGGCTTCCTCTCATTCTCTGGGGAGAAATCTCACTGCTGAAGAGTATGAATCTTTTCAATTCCGATTCGGGTTTGTTCCTGAACATGACGTACAAATTCCCCTCTCCGATGTGTCACCTTACAGCCCGCCTGAGGGCAAATTCGAGATTCTGATCGTCTTATTCGAGATAGATCTTTCTTTTCCTACCACCGAATTCTTTAATCTGAACATCCGTGAAAACGAGTTTTCAGTGGGGGGAATTGACTCCCATTGCTATAAACAATATAGTAGGTTTTGAGCTCCTCTGTCGCGCTATAGGTCGCCAACCAACTGTTCCGGCATTCAAGCGCTTCTACAACGCTTCTACCCAGTCTGGGACCGGAACCCTCTCTCACCGGCTGGGAGTCCCTACCCTTATTTACGACCAAAAGTCCAAGAAGAGCTAGAAAGAAAAGTTATTATGGGTGAATAATGATCTTGTGGTGCTTGGCTACCCAAGGATTAAGGCATATGTGGACTGTGCTCCCACGCTTTTTGGTGCTGACAAGGAGCTGGCTGACAACATGGAGAAGATCAACATCAACGACGAGGATTTGCTTGATTTCTTTTTGGCCACCGATGGAATGAGCCCCGCTTGGAGGGCTCCTGGGAAGATGCTTGAGTTATTTGTCGAGAAGGAAGGTATAACACTCATTTTCCCTTATCCTCCCCCTCCCCCTCATTTTTTTGTTTTTAGGCAAAATGCATTGAAATCAGGGTTTTGGTTAACCGTTGTTGTTTTTGTTTATTTTCCAGGTGGGGAGGAAATTATATCCTTGGAGAGGGATCTTTAGGGTCTATTTAAGGGAAAATTCAATGCCGCGAAGTTGACCTTATGGAAGCTCTTCCACCTCCTGTTTCTGGTCAAGGAATCGAGGCTACACATGTGTCTCCCGCCGGTGCAGGCGGTGCCGTTGGTGATGGTGTCGGTGGTGACAATGAGTCGGATTTCCAAGACGCCGTTGTTATTGTTGCTTCCCAGAAGGATCCCACCCCTTGTGGGTCTCCCAGGAGTCTCTGTCGTGTCAAGAGACGCTTCACTATTCTGGAAGCCTCTATCGGCGGTCTTGCCACGATCAATAGCTCTGAGCCCCCTCTTTGCAAGAAACATAATATGAGTTTCCTGCTTTAAGGTTCTAGGAGCTCCACCCTTGCCCCCGATGAGGGTCCTTACAAACTACCGTATGGGGCACCCAATCAGACAATTAAACCGTCCATTCGTATAGTAGAGGGAAACATCAACAAGGTCAACCCCGTTCCCACCGCTGGAAGAGTCGAGGCGAAGACTGGGTCTTCGCCTTCCCATGGTCTTGCATCAGCATCTTTTGATAAGACCACAACCGCCCCTTCTTGCATGTTCACGTCTGGATGCCTACAAGCCAGCTTCGAAGCTAACTGCCCAAGACCTTTTCTCTGATCACGACACCGCTCTTGAATGGTGTTGGTACGCGTTTCCTCCCGCTACCACTGAGGCCCTAACAGTTCTATCGGATGAACACATGGCCGACGACTTGCACCATGCTGCCGCCCAGGTGTCTTCTTATTTAGTCGTAGCTGTTGAACGCATATCCAACATGGAGACTCTCTGGTCTGATTCTGACCGAAACATTATTGGTTGTGAAGAGTTGAAGGATCAGTTGGCAAAGATAGAAGCTGATAAGTGCAATTGGGAGGCCGAGTGAGAGGCAATGCTAATTGAGAAGACAAGCTTGGCTGATCAAGTGGCAAAGCTGGAGGAAGAGGCGAGGCATCTGGATGATTGTGTAGGGGTTTTGAGTGGGTAGAATGTTGGGTTGAGTGAGCGGATAGCGGAACTAAAGGTTAATCCGTTTACTGAGAGCACTGCAAAAGGGGCGCTGGAGAAGGATGTTTAATGGATCCTTAGCAATGGGCTCAATAGGGTGGTGGACCGGGTGCTCAGGAGCCCTCAATTTCTCCACGGCTTGGTACATGTGCAAAAGGCTTGTGTTGCTATAGGTGTAGAACAGGGTAAAAGGATTTTCTGGGAGCAGGTAGCCGCCAGGGATTCTGACCCAAAGTCTAAGGAGAATGTGGTTGTCAGGACTCAAGAGATGGAAGATGCTCTGGTGGCTTTTACTGAAACAAACTTTCCAACCACCTTCGCATTGGCAGTCTGGACATCGTTGGGCTCCATCGTCTTTGTCAAGAAGCTCATAGCGATGATTCAGGTTCCAACCCAAGCTCTGCTCCCGGTGATAAGTAACCCTGTTTTGCGACTTATTCTGATGTGATTTCCTTGAACAATATTTTCTTTTTCTTTGTTTGTTTATGGTCTTTTCTGCCCTCTGTGTCCATTTAGAAGTTCGGGAGTCCGGAACCTATGACAATTCTTTCTTTATATTTGTGGGTATGAATGTTTTATATTACCGCACCCGTTCTTTTTGTTTGGTTGCTTCATGTATGGTCTATGTTGGCCATCACATGGTATTGATGTAGGTTCTATTTACATCTTACCTTATTACTTTTACTGGTGAACTCTTTATGCTTTACTGAAGATGTCCATTGAGAAATTTGTTCTAATTTGCTGCTTAAAGACCCTAGGTGTAGCCAAGATCGTCATCTTGAGGCTCACCCAGTTTTTTTTCTGATTAGTGGAAGGTTATGATTCTTCTACACTTATGTCAAATGTTCTTTCATATGTATACTGTAATGCAATTGATGAACATATTTTGGGGGAAAGGTTATGAGCCTTTTAGATAAAACCCCTTGGTTGCCTCCTTGTGATGATTTCGATTGTGTGACTTTAGATGATCCATCCTTGTTGTCACACGATAAATGCACACAACCCCTTTTGCTTAATTTTTCAATGAGAAGCATCTAAAATGCTTTCTCTTTTTTTTTTTTCTAGTTTTATTGTTGGAGCGTTATAAAACTGAAAATGATAATGTAATTTCTGATGGTTACATTTATATGTCAAAACTAATATAATATGCCTTTTCTAGCATTGAACCATACACATTTTAAGAGTAAAATGATGCATGCTCTGCGCATTCCACATTCTTGGAATGGCATGCCCATCCCAAGCCTCCAGGAAATAAGCACTATTCTTATGGGCTTCCACGATGTTGTACGGTCATTCCCAAGTGACATTGAGTTTCCCCAATGGTTCAGCATGGATAGACTCATTCTTTCTTAGCACCGATTCTCCAACTTTGAAGTTTTTGACCCGGACTTGGTAGTTGTAATAGTTCTCAGTTCGTGATTTGTACAGTGCTTGGTACACCTATGCCGCCTCACATTTTTCGTCCAGCATGTCTTGGTCCTGGTGTCGCTCTTCTTCGTTGGCTGGTACCTCAAAATTCTCTGTTCATAGGGAATCAACCATTATTTCCAATGGGAGGACTGCTTCCGTCCCGTAGGTTAGACTAAATGGCGTTTTTCCCATGCTTGACCTTGATGTGGTACAATAGGACCACAACACTATCGGGAGTTCATCCACCCAGGTGGAGTTTTATCTGAGTTGTCTTTTCTTCAAACCATTAACTATGGTTTTGTTCGATATTTCGGTTTGCCTATTATCCCGAGGGTGCGCCACTGACATGAAATGGCGATGAATCTTTTTGTCTTCACACCACTCTTTGAAGGGACTACCTTTAAATTGTGTACCGTTATCGCTTATGAGCATTCTGGGTGTGCCAAAATGGGCCAATATGTTCTTGGTCATGAATTTTATCATTTGTTTTCCAGTGACAGTGGCCAGTGGTTCTTCCTCTATCCACTTTGCGAAATAATCCATGGCTACTAGCAAAAATTTCACACCCCCTGGCGCTGGTGGGAAAGGTCCCACTATATCGATCCCATATTGGTGGAAAGGATAGGGGTTGGTGATGTTGGTCAATGGTATAGCCAATTGATTTCGGAAAAGAGTGAATGTCTAGCATTCCTTGTATTTCTTGGTTAGGGTTGTTGCGTCGTTGTACACGTCTGGCCAATATACCCCTAAGCGGAGTATTTTGCCTATGAGTTCTCAAGCGCCATCATGTGCCGCCGCATCCCCTGAACGACTTTATTCTAGGAATGTCTGCCCATCTTCTTTGGAGATGCATTTTAGCCATGGACTGAGATACCCTCTTCAGTATAATTGGTTATCCCCGATTGCAAAATGTGACTCCCTGATCTTGACTTTTATTGCCTCCTCATGGTCATCCAGCAGCACTCCATGGTGCAAGTAATTAACATACGGTTTGTTCCATTCCGTTGTAGTCGATATTGTATTGACCTTTTGGTTATCGATACTTCTCTCCAGGAGCACTTTGAATATCACTTTCTTTGTTAAGTGATCATAGGAAGTTGAGGCTAACTTGCAGAGAGCGTCCTCCCTTGCACTCTTTCCCCAGGATATTTGTTTTATGGAAAAGCTTTTGAACGTGTTGGTTATATTTCGAACTACATCTAGGCATTTTTTCTTCCTTGAGTCTTTAACCTCGTACTTTCCATTTACTTGGTTTGTGATAAGTATTGAATCGCTGAGGGCTGCTAATTGCTTTATGACAACCTCATTAGCAAGCCTCATACTTGCTAGGAGTGCCTCGTACTCTGCCTCGTTATTGGATATTTGAAAGTCAAATCACAACACGTAAGTGATCTTTTCGCCTTTAGGGCTTTGAAGAATCAGGCCTGCGCCTGAGCCTTCCTTACTTGACGTGACATCGGAGTACAACTTCCAGAGTTCCTTACTAGCTTCACGCTCGAGTGGATTGGTGGAGATCATCGTTGGCACTCCCTTGATGGTATCTGGGATTTTGACCAGAAAGTCTACAAGAGCCTAGGCCTTGATGCTGGTTTTGGAGTGGTATTGGATGTCATGTTCACCCAACTCTATGACCCATTTGGTCAGGCGCACAGACTTTTCCCGCCTTAGTAGCACTTTCTTTATCGGGTAATTGGTCAGAACATCCACCTTGTGGGCTTGAAAATATCTCCATAGTCGCCTGACTACGTAAACTAGGGTGAGGACCAGCTTTTCCAAGGTCGGGTAATTTACTTCTGGACCTTGTAGGGCCCTACTAACAAAATGAATGGGGATCTGATTGCTTTCTCTTCACTTCTAGTACAGAAGAGGTGGACTCTTCAGACGCTGCTAAATACATCTGTAGGAGCAGGCAGGCGAGAGCTGGGAGTTATTGTAGGGCGTCTTTCAGTTTTTTCAACGTCGCATCTGAAGGGTTTTGAGCATCCTAACAACCTTAAGGTGCACATACAACCCTAAATGCTTTGGATCTATGTTTTCTCTAATTATATATCACACCCCGAAACCGAAGGCGGAAACGTTCCGGGGCGGAGGTGACTTCATGTTGAATATCATAACCAATGTACATAGTAAGCGAAGTAAACACAAAACATTACATTACATAGATTTCAGTACATTAGTTTGAAAATAAAGTAATACAAGTTTCATATATACATAAGTTCAAACAAAAGAAAGACGTGACTTCCATACACTTCGTCTTCTGCAAAAGAACACAGGATACCTGTCTAAGGAGAACCTGAGAATACAAGCATTTTAAAAATCAGCATAAAGATGGTGAGTTCATAAGCAGTTTGTTTTATGAAAATGAACTAGATTCCTTTTGTTTTCTGAAAAAGTGGTTATCCAAGAAAATCTCATATTTTCTTAAAAGTAATGTTTAGTTTTCCGTTATGTTACACAATTCTGGTTATGAATAGTTATTACCCCAGGAAAATCCTATATTTTCCTAAAAGTTGGTTACCAATCCGAAATGTAATGTAAAAAACGTATACTGAAAACCTGATTATCCTTGTGAAGTGTATGTTAGTTTACCAAACCGAAATGTAATGTAAAAGATGTATACTGAAAACCTGATTATCCTTGTGAAGTGTATGTTAGTTTACCAATCTGAAATGTAATGTAAAAGATGTATACTGAAAACTTGATTATCCTTGTAAAGTGTATGTTAGTTTACCAATCTGAAATGTAATGTAAAAGATGTATACTGAAAACCTGATAATCCTTGTGAAGTGTATGTTAGTTTTAACATGTATATAAAACTATCAATATAGTAAACTGATTCTTAAGATTATTAATTTACTATATCCATTATTACCAGTGTTTTGAAAACTAGACCGGACCAGCCGGTTTAACCGGGAACCGGCAAGGCTACTGGTTTTCTAACACCGAAAAACCGCTTGTATGCCAAACCGGTAAAAACCACTGGTTTTATTATAAACCATAAAAAACCGGTTTGGTTCAACCACAATTAAACTGGTTTATGAAACCAGCTTGACTTACTCACTTCAAGCTCAAAGGAGCAAGCCGGCTCAAATAAGCCAGCCTATTGAACAAGTCTTTGATTTGGTCGTCTAAGCTGTGGGGATACTCCATTTTATAAAGTGACTTTACCCTGTACTTCTTTTCACCCATCGATGTGGGATTACTTCCATGTTCCTTTGTTGTTTATAGTAGTGCTTCTTTACAAGTAAATTTGCATACATATTAAATATATTTGCATTGTCTCTTTTTACGCAACTCACAAACATATTATATATACTTACTTATTTAGACTATTTATTTGTTTACGTACCTACGTATTTAATATATGCACTTCATATTTGTAATATACATATATAAAAACACAACTCACAAACATATTATATATATTTACTTATTTAGTCTTTTACACACAACACACCACACGTTTCATATATATATTTTCCGGTTTTTTGGACCGGTCCAACCGGTTGGACCAATTGAACCATCGAACCGGTAAGACAACTGATTCGATGTCCGGTCCGGTTTTCAAAACATTGATTATTATTAACAAGTAAATCTCTGTTATCCGAATTGCAATTTCTATAACCATACTATAGACTAGATATGGCAAAGGAAGGCCAGTATCATTTATGACTTTTGTCACCCTTGAACCTTTTGGTTTGGCTGCAGCTAGCAGCCAGGTTCGGGGTAGTCAGCCCCGTATAGATCTATACACTCAAGTCACGCTCCCTATCTAAGAGATTTTGGTTACAGAGGCGGTCCTCCACTCGCGTATCTCTGTGGAGTGTTCTCCGAGGACGTGTCTCCAATTTATAGGAATAACAAATCTACAAGTAATAATGCGGAATATCCTGTTTAAGTTCTATCTACAAAGACGATCCTCCACTCGCGTATCTATGTGGAGTGTTACCGAGGACAAAACAATGTACTAATCTACTGCTTTTAATAATAATGTTAAGGAAAAACCATTTGTGAAAATATAAAATACAACAATTTATAACGTTTTTCACAAATAATACGATAATGTGATCTGCAAGTTCAAACGGTTATCTGTTATGATTGTCAGTGTTACAAGCATATGTAATATAAAACACAACACATATAAAACAAGTTTTGAGTATAATTATTCCTTGTACTTTGCTTGTATTCCCCCCTGAAAACAGTGAAAAACATTGAAAAAGGGTAGGGGTATGAACTCACCGGACGAGAAATGTGTCGACTAGGATGCTAAACGTCGGATCGAGGCTTGAAAACGTGCGAGGTTCCTATGTAATAGTAAATGATACACAAATGTATCTAATTAGATTTTAAATCACTAATTAGTTGAGGATATACACTTCTAGACGCTAAAACACTTCAAATTAAGTGTTTGGAGTGACCCGGGTGACATTTATGGACATATATGGCTCAGATATGGAGTTTACTTTTCACGAGTAAACTCTTAGAAGAGTTTTCGGCCCTAAACACCACATCCCCATGAGTTTACGGCCGTAAACTCATGGGTGGTGTTATTAAGTGCTAAATGGTTTTATAATATTTGAGGGATGATGCTAGGTTTGGTTCTAGGGCATTAGAAAGGGATTTAATCGATCATATGGACCATTTGATGAGTTTAGGGCAGTAAACTGTGATTTTACGGCCATAAACTCTCACCCACTCAATCCTTATGTGCTTTGAAGGTCCTAGGTTAATCACATGTGATTTAACTCATTTTTACAAGCCAAGGGATGAATTTAGGGCACCATTTAACCCATTTATAGGAGTTTATGGCCCAGGAACCCATTCTTGGGGGGTTTTATGGCCGTGAACTTCTAAGGGAAGGATTTTCATCAAGTTTAAGGCTTCTAATTCGATTGTGGTTGCTTCTAGTTATTAGTTCAAGGCTTAGGAGGTGTGTAAATGGCATTTTAACACCTAAAAAGGAGTTTACTACCCATGAAAGGGTGTTTACGGCCCAAGCATGTTATTGGATAGTAAAATCATGTTTACTCCCTAAATGATGAGTTTAAGGTGTTCTAAGTCCAATTCAATAAGTCCTTAAGCCATATCTAAGCTCCAATGGTGGTTTGGAAGGGTTTTAAGGCTCGAAAAACCCCTTTTTATGTGTCCACAGACCAAGAGTGTTCCAGGGCCATAAACACATGTTTATGGTCCTATTCCATGATTTGAACATGAAAATGAAGGCTAACAATGTTATACTAGAAGCTAGGATAGTTACCTTGGTGATTTGAAGCTTGAAATGAATGATTTTTGGACCTAGATCTTGGATTGAGGAGAGAGGTTAGAGAGAGAGAGAGTGTGTGAAAAGGCCTCAAATGAGGCATAAACAGCTTTTAATATTATTTGGATTTGAGACATGGTGTAATTCTACCCGATACTGACGTTAACCGAGGCTTTTGGTCGCACCCGATTAAGTTGTCGTAACTCGATATGGTCGAAACTAAAATTTTTCTAATTACTAGTTTGGGGCGTTTTCATGTTTTTCTAATGTGTTTGGATACTCACGAGGTCAAAATAAAATTCTTAACTTAAATGACCTAATCCAAAAACGAAATCGGAACAATTCGCTTAAGACGAGTTTTACGGACGGAATGGGTTACAGCGATGGGAAAAACTTCGGGTTGTCACATTATATATGTAAAATGACTTTCCAAAGCATTTCCTTAACTAGCATACAAACATGGGTACTTGTATAACAAAAATCTAGTTAGAACACATACCTTTTCTTGTAGCTTGATTCCATGGACCTTTCAGAGCCTAGCAACCCACATGTGATGCCTCAAATGCTTCACACAACACCACCAACAATGAAAGGACTTGAGAAGGATTGTCTTGCACCAAATTCGACTATAGCTCTCTAAGAACACTAGGGTGTCGATTTTGGTAGCCTAGGGGCTTCTTATATAGTGTGGCAAAACTAGCGTTACACCATGTAAACCTTAATGGCCATGACCTTCCATATTCCTTAGGATCCATGGGTTTAAACCTCCATGGATCATCCATGGGTTTAGCCCAGCCTAAGGAATCATTGATCATTGGCCCACACCATAAGAATAAATGATTTACCAAATCAACCCCTTATATTTAATTAGACTCTTTTGATCAAAAAATTAATTCTTGATCAATACTACTTAAAAAATATGATTTCATATTAATATATTAGAACTTATAATATATTAATAAATCATGAACATCCTCTTCTCAAAAGTCCATCCTTACAAATTCTTCTAGTGCCATTCAACCCAAATGGACCATGCTACTCTCGGGTCAAGTACATCCCAATTATATTTATAGGCTTAGACACTAAATCCAACAGTCTCCCACTTGGATAAGTCTAGTAACTATAACTGCATGTACGACTTAAAACACAAAGTAGCAATTGTAGCTCTTAAAAGCCTCTATCGAATTGAGACGCTCCATTTTAGATAAGTGATCATATTATCCTCTGTTCTCAAGATATCAGCCGAACAAATACATGGAACAACGTTATACATATTGTCCAGCAGTTTGTTTCCCGATTTCCGATTTGTTTGACATAGAACTTAACAGAACACATCAATTTAGTTTTGACCGGACCTGACACATAGGTCAAAACAAAATCATCGAGGGGCCCAAGATATCGCTTTTAATCCTCTAAGGACTAAAAGGAACAGATAAACTTCGACTCATATGCTTGTACTAACTACCCATCAAATTGTACACAACAACACGTTTTATAACATCAAGTTACTAAAGCGGTTTCGTACTATCAATGACAACCAACTCATAATCAACAACTCATATCTCTTGGTTTGAAGACTTATATGATATTACCATCTCACGATCACTCGAGATAAATTCCATGAAGTGATACAAGTGAGAGTGAGTTTAATCTAATACTCAGACCTTTTGAGCACTCATGAATGTTGCAACAAACTTTGCTATGTCTAATACAATTCATACAAATCTACAAGCCAAATTCATGACAGTCTTGCTTCAATACCTACTTCTAACATATGATCGACTGTGGATAGTTTGAATAATATAATTATTCTGGAAGTCAAAACATGCAAAGTGAAACAATAGTAATTGATTGACATAAGACAGTACCATACTAGTAAATAAAAAACACATTTTATTCAAGCATCAAATGTCAATTACATTTCAACTATTACAAGTTTCGAAAGCTATCTAATCATTAAAACTAATATCATCCTTCAGCCCAATGCACCTCGCACACTATAAATGTTTAACCCTACTCAGTCCCTTCGTGAGGGGATCTGCTGGGTTCTCCTCTAATAACACCCTCTTTGCCACGAGGAGTCCTACTTATATTCGATGTCTTATGAAGTGATATTTTATGTCGGCGTGTCTGGATATGCCATGATCCCTTGGTTCCTTAGCTAAGGCAACTTCACTCTCGCTATCACAGAAAATATCCATAGGCTCCGTTATAAGTGGTACAATTCCAAGGTGTCTGATGAAGTTCTTCATCCATATCGCCTCCGTCGCCACCTCGCTTGCTGCTATGTACTCTGATTCACAAGTTGAATCAGCTATTGTCTGCTGCTTAGAAATTTTCCAAGTTATTGCTCCTCCATTCAGGGTAAAGACCCAGCCTAACTGAGAGTGGAAATTATCTTTGTCAGTCTAAAAGTTGGCGTCACTATAACCCACCACTCTCAAGTCATCACTCCCATCGAGGGTAAGGATCCAATCCTTCGTCCTTCGCAGGTACTTGAGAATTTTCTTTACCGCAGTCTAGTGAGCCTTGCCCGAATTCCCTTGATATATGTTGACCATGCTCAAAGCAAAGGCCACATCAGGGCGAGTACAAATCATAGCATACATGATCGAGCCAACTGCGGAAGCATATGGTATTCGACTCATCTCAGCTATCTCAGCCTCTGTACTCGGACTCTGAGTTTTACTCAGTTTGGCATTGCTTTGGATCGGTAAGTCACCTTTCTTGGAATCATGCATGCTGAATATTTTCAACACCTTTTCCAAGTAGGTACTTTGACTAAGTTCAATCAGTCTCTTACTCCTGTCTCTCAATATCCTTATTCCCAGAATGTAGGCAGCTTCTCCGAGGTCCTTCATAGTGAAACACTTTCCAAGCCAGGACTTAACCTCCTGCAAGGGTGGGATGTCAATTCCTATGAGTAGTATGTCATCCACATACAACACCAGAAAACTAAATATGCTCCCACTCGCCTTGACATATACACAAGACTCATCCTCGCTTCTCAAAAAGCCAAACTCTTTGACTTTCTCATCGAAACAAAGATTCCATCTTCGAGATGCTGATTTTAATCCATAAATAGATTTCTCAAGCTTACACACTCTATTAGGGTACTTTGCATCGACAAAGCCATCTGGCCGACTCATGTAAACATCCTCAACCAACTTGATGGGTTTTGGTCATAAGACATCCTATGTGCTCATACAAACCCTAATGCTTGGATCTAGGTTTCTCTATTGTACATGCTTTAAATCCAAGACTATAAACCCTAATTCTAGTATATGAAATCGATATTAACATATGAATGGGTTTAAGAACATACCTTGATTGTTATAGAGTAATAACAATCCTAATTCCTCCTTGAATTGACTTTGGAATGCTTAGAGTCACAAGTGTCACTCCTCTAATGGCTTACAAACACCAAGAGCAAATGGAGAAGGTATAAAGAGAGAGGAGAGAGGTTAGAATTCATCCTTAGGACTTCTTGGGAAGGCTTAGACGAATTCATGAGCCTTGGGGTCTTTATATAGGTGTAGAGATAGGGTTTCAGTCATTATCCTTATCTAGTTGCTTATCCACAAAGCAACCCATAAGATAATCCTTGAATCCTTATCATAGTCGAATTCTAAGGCCTTATCACCTCAAATTCGTTCACCCTAATAATAAGATAATCCTTACCTTATTTTGTAACTATCACATAATTACAAATCAACCCCTCTAGTTTAATTAATTACACTTGATCACAAAATTAATTCCTAATTAATTATTGACCAATATTAATTAAACAAATATGATTTCTCCTTTAATATATTATTCTTATAACATATTAATAAATCATAATAACCTCTCTCTCTATTTATTTCTCCAATCAAGTTGCTTTGGTAAAGGCAACCCAAAAGGACCATGCACCATCGGGTCAAGTACATACCAAAATAGTTATGGACTTAGACACTAATCCAACACAACTTTCCATTAAGGAAAGCAGTTTTGACATCCATTTTCCATATTTCATAATTATGAAATGAAGCTATGGCTAGCATAACCCTAATAGACTTAATATCTACTACTGGTGAGAATGTCTCATCATAGTCAACTCCCGAAGTTTGATTAAAGCCCTTTCCAACCAGTCGTGCCTTATATATCTGTACTTTCCCATCCATGTCAGCCTTTTTCTTGAAGATCCATTTACACCCAACTATCTTATGACCTAGGAACATTTTCAACCAAGTTCCAAACTTGATTGTTATACATGGACTGAATCTCGCTATCCATAGCCTCTTTCCATTTATTATAATCGGGGCCTACCATGGCTTCCTTGTAATTGTTAAGCTCATCCAAATTTACCAGTGTTCTATCACTAATAAATGCATCACCTTCTGAAGTAATATGGAAACAATAAAACTTAGGTGGAACTCTAACTCTACTGAAACGCCTCAGAGGTACGGACTCATCAATCGGCTCAACAGGAGTTTCCTCCTTAGGTTGATCGCTAGTGTTTGAGGTTCCTTCACCGCTTGACTCTTAAAGTTCTTCAAAGTCAGTTTGCCTCCCACTGTCTCCTTGGTTTATGAGCTCTCTCTCTCTCTTTCTCTCTATCTATCTATCTATCTATCTATTTATCTCTCTCTCTCTATGTATATATATATATGTACATATATATATATATATATATATATATATATATATATATCAGAATACTCATCTCCTCACAACGAAGACAACATTGTCACTCAGTCTGTAGAAGAGATAACCAAAGGATTTCTTTGGGCATGTATTATTAAGATCTGAATAATCAATGCACATTCGCCACGACCCATTTGCTCTCTTCACCATGACAGGATTTTCTATCCACTTCGGGAACATGACCTCCTGGAGTATGCCAACATTCACCAGTTCAGCCACTTCTGAGTTTATAGCCCGGTTCTGGTTTGCTGTCTGGCCCCTTTTCTTTTCTTTTTTTAACAGGGTTGCTCCCTGGTGCGATATTAAGGCTATGTTTTATTACTTGTCGATCGACACCCGTCAGATCGGTTGGTTTCCAGGTGACAACAATGAAGTATTGTTTCAGAAGTGCCACCAATCGTGTCTTGGTTTGGTCTGACAAGTGAGTGCCAATTCGCACGAGTTGTTCTAGATATTCCATGTTTATTTGGTGTTGCTCGGTGGAACATCCCTCTTTTGACTTCTTTGGCGCTCGCACAGGCTCAGGTGCGGCTATGATTTGGTGACATTGTTGTTCCCTGGTTTTTGTGGCGAGGATCGTCGCTGATCTCTAGTGTGTGATAAATTTAACTATGGTATGGATCATCGATGGTACGAAGTGTAGTGAGGAGATTGTCGATCGTCCGAGCAGAATGTTGTGTTCTGTCAAATATCAAATCACATAGAATTTGATTATTCTTGTGATTCGATCGCTCTCATCGTGATTGACCATCGTTAAGGGCAGCCGAATTATGCTCAATGGCCACAAAATGTGTCCGGTGAACCCTATCAACGACCCACCGGTTGGGGGCTGTAGCCCCTCCTTCCACGCATATGGTAGTTGTCTAAAACAGTGCTCATAGAGTATATCATAGCAACTACCGTTGTCGATATATATTCGATGGATTTTTGTGTTATGAATAAATCCAGATATCAGAAGCGGATCTCAGTTCATTGGTCTGGGATTGTTTCTCGAAAAAACTGATATTGAATAAATTTCTCGAGAGTACCTCTATTTCATCCCCTGCTTGGTGAGTCGTGTTTCTCTTACAAGGATTAGAGATAGTAAGAACTTCCATGCCATTATGTGGAGGTCCTTGCAGCAGATCGGGATGTAATACTTTCGGAAACTACTCTGGAGTATTGGCCCCGTAATCGGTGAGATCTGTGCCATGAGCACCTGGATTGGGATCTGTGACTTATACTCACGGTGGTGTCCTCTGGTTATCGCCACCGGTATTTGAAACAGGTCTCCTACTGCAGGCGTAGGTGTTGTTGGGCTTAGATCGCCGTTTTGCGAAGAACCAGTGTCGTTAATTGGTTGTATCACTCTGAGGATACGTCTGTATGACTTTAAATGTGGTGACATGTTCGGTCAGGGATGAGATGCTAGATGGCAGGTCTAACATCTAAACTTTCCTGAGAACACAACACAAAGACATCATTAAAGGACGGCAGGGTGTTCTCCCGGGACTTCGCTCCGACGATCAAGTTAGTTTTCTTAGATATATATATATATATATATATATATATATATATATATATATATATATATATATATATATATATAGAGAGAGAGAGAGAGAGAGAGAGATAGAGAATGGATCGTGAGGACCTCATGCTATGAGCGTGAGATGTGTCCTCCTCTTACTGGGAGATTTTCCCACGCTAACTAACTGCCAGGTGACGTTAATTCTGAGCTATTTGTTTCCTTCTGATTGGATGTGGGTAAATGAGGAGATCACGTGAAATGTTCTTTCCTTTTGATGGGAAATGAGCTATCAGCCCGACGTTGGATCGCGTGGGCCAAAACCGGGTCTCGGCCAAGGTACTAGCATGGTAACGCTCCATCTAGGCCTTCCATTAAGTTTAGTGTGACCATATATGATAACGTTAACACCTTTATTCACAGCTGCATCCACTCAGCCCTCTTCTTCGATTCATTATATGCTCGCTCGGTCCAAAGCAGGCATTTTTAAACCACAATATATGTTGGATCTTGCTTTTTTCGAAAAATTTCCCTTACATCAAGTCTTATTTGCTTCTAAAGAACCATGTGGATTTAAGTATATTGCAAAGAATGTTGGTTGGTTGTCTACTATGGAAGACGAAACCAATGCTTTACGTTCCAATAATACTTAGGATTTGGTTACTCGACCAACTAACTCCAATATTGTTGGTTCCAAATGGGTATACCACATAAAATACAACTCAAACGGAACAATACAATGCCTTAATTCTCGCGTGGTAACACATGGTTTCAGTCAACTTCCGGGGATAAACTATACTCACACTTCCAACCTTGTAGTCAAAGCTGCTACTGTTCGTATTGTCCTATCTTTAGTTATGATGCATAAATGGCCCTTACATCAGTTAGATGTAAATAATGCTTTATTAAATAGAAAGCTATCTAATACAAACTTTATGGAACAACCTCCAGATTTTGTTAATCCACGCTTTCCTGATCATTTTTGTCAACTCAAGAAAGCTCTATACGGTCTCAAATAGGTGCCTCGTGTATGGATTTAATGACTAAGCTCGTTTCTTACAGTCTTGGGTTTTTGTGTAATAGAACTGATACATCTATTTTTGTGTTTAAATGTGATTCTCAAATTTTATATTTACTAGTTTACGTTGATTACATCATTCTTACAGGAACCACTATTCTCTTATTTCCAAATTCATATCCAAAATCCATGTTGAATTTGCTATCAAAGACCTTGGGAAATTAAACTATTTTTTAGGACTTGAGGTTTCCTACACAAATAATGGTTTGTTTCTCACTCAAGCTAAATATGCCCATGACATTTTTCTTTGTGCTGGTCTTCTAGAATCCAAACATGCCTCTACTCCCTTATCCACCGCAGATTCTTTCGTCTCCATCGGTTCTCCATGTTTGGATCCTTCAATATATCGTTCTCTTGTGGGTGCATTGCAATATTTGAGCATTACTCGCCCATACTTGTCCTATGTTGTAAATCAAGCCAGTCAAATTCTTCATGCACCAACAACCGATCACTTTCAGGCAGTTAAACACATTTTACGCTATGTCAAGGGCACTCTATCTTATCGCTTACATTTTACTTGTCCACACTCATCCTCATTCATTGGTTACTCTGATGCGGATCGGGCAAGGTGCATTGAGACTCGTCGTTCCACCTATAGTTATTCTATATTTCTTGGTGGTAATTTAGTTTCATGGAGTGCCAAAAAGCAACCCACCGTGTCAAGATCAAGTTGTGATTCAGAATATAGGTTCAAGGCTAACACATTAGCTGAAATTGTATGGATAACTCATCTCTTGTGTGAACTTTATGCTTTACCTCCGAATTGTCCAACACTATTATGTGACAACAAAAATGCTTTTTTCTCAGTCAAAATCCTATCTCACACAAAAGGGCAAAACGTACTGATATTGATTACCATTTTGTTCGTGAATTAGCGGTCTCTGGGAAATTATACACACGTTTTTTTTCCCACATCAGTACAACTTACTGACATCTTCAACAAAAGTCTCTCACATCCTTTATTTGAAACATTTAAATACAAGTTATGTGTTGGGCCACCACCTTTCCACATGAAAGGGAGTATTAAAGATATTGAAGATAATAAAGGGATAAATGGTAAGTTATAGATTAATTACACGAATGGTCCCTATGGTTTAGGGTAATTTACATGCTTGATCTCTAACTTATTTTTTTAACTCGGAAGGTCCCTATTGTTTGTTTTTGCTACGCGCTTGGTCTCTACTATTTATTTTTGTTACACGATTGATCCCTGTCTTACTAAAAGACTATTATTTAAATATGAAAAAATAGTTGGGTATGTAAGGTAAGGTGATGGGGTAGGGTTGGAGGTGTGTTTATTTAAATAAATTAAAAAAATCAAGGGAAAATAGTATTTTTAGGTAAGATATGGACTGAACGTGTAACAAAAACAAATAATAAGGACCTTCCGAGTTAAAAAAAAAATAAGTTAGGGACCAAACGCGCAAATTACCCTAAACCATAAGGACTATTGGTGTAATTTACTCTAAATTATATTATCTCATGTATTTTAGTATTAGTTTGTTATTCTATTGTATATCCATGTATTATATATATATATATATATATATATATATATATATATATATATATATATATATATATATATATAAAGTAAGTTCATGCGAAAATATAAATATCCTGCGAAAACGCGAAAACAGATTTTATCTTATGAAAATTAAACACATGTACTATAAAAAAATAATTTTATTAGCAATAAATTAAAGATAGTAAGTTTGAATTGGATGGTGTTATGGTAATATAGATTTAAAGACGGTTTTTATAATTATATTTTTTTCACGTCTTTAATCATTTTTAAATTCATATTTTCATAATAAAAATGTTAAAAATCATACTTTGCTAATATGAAACAGTTTATCATCTATCATCGATTATCATCATGTATTTCAAAGTTTAGATGAATTATTTTCCAAAATATAATGTTGAGGTGATATAATATCATAGGTTTTTCTTGTTTTCGCGTTTTCATTTGCATTTTCGCAAATTATTTGCATTTTCGCATGAACCCATATATATATATATATATATATATATATATATATATATATATATATATATATATATATATATATATATATATATATATATATATATATATATATATATATATATATATATATATATATCGAAGTGAATTCTCTAAATCCTTATAGATATTCATGTTTTAAAATTTTCACAAAATCGGTTTTGTACCTAAACCAATTTTGCTTAATTCATAGAACCGAGAACCGGCTGGATTCTAGAAAAGAGTTTTTTTTTTTTTTTTTTTTTTTTTTTTTTTTTTTTTTTAACAGCAAACTAACTAATCTACTCTTAAATAACTACCTATGTCTCCATAGAGACTTGAACCCATGACCTCTCATATGAGATGATCACTTGATACCGTTAGACCATTGACCATTTGGTGCATGCGCATCTATGATGTTAATGTAGAGTTTTGTGTATTGAGTTTAATAACACCCATAATGATCATTTATTTGTTTCTTGTCATTTAGACTATACCGATATGTATTATTTTTATAAATGGGCCATAAATACGTTTTGGCCATTCATATTTTTATTCAGGACGCCTCATTTGCTATCGTTCGAGTGATCAAAATTTGAGTATGCCGTTGTGGTCATTTTAGTGATTAACCTTTTATTATATTCTAATACAATAAATTACAGATTATAATAATTTATTAAATACTTCAAACCATTCTTCTAATACAAACCTAACATGTAATACAATCTTTTATTTTAAACAGACATGCACGTCATTGTCTTAGAGAAAGAAAATTCCAGCTGTTACGGAAAATGATGGTGTTGAACATTAATGTTTGGACTATGAAACACCATGTTCCCATGGGGTGTGTGTGTGTGAACAAACACAACGACTCACAATTACCAAAGCATATTCCATCTACGATACTTTCCCAAGAATCAAGAGTTTTGTACGATGATGATGAAGATGTCGATAAAAAATAGTATTCAAAGAAGTACAAGATATTCTAGTTTAAGCATTTCAATACTATTATTCGTACATGTTATCGTTGGATTTTGCTAATATAGAGTATTAAATCTCAAAAACAATCAAAATATTGATTGAGTTGTATACATATCTTATGGGGTTAATTTATACTATTTTTTTTATTTAAATCGAATTGTTTTTAGATTTATTTGGATAAAACTCTATAAGATTTTTAATATCATAACTTATCCATGTCTCATAAACAAAATTACTGGATAATGCATGAATAATTTGAAGGGTAGGGTTTTTATTGGGTTCAAGTAAGTATTACAGATTTTTTTTAATCGGTAAAAAAGTTTATTTAATTAATACTTTACTATACTACGATAATATGATATAAATATTAAGACAAAATGAAGACTCTAAACAACTTAAGTATAAAAATTGTCATAAACATGTCCCGATATAATAGTGGGAAATGTAATTATATGATAGAGGTTTATGGGGTTTAAAACACATGCAAACAACAATGCCTTTTGGTATTATACAATTTTCCCCTCACACTTATAGCCTATGACTGTGTGGTGTTGGATCGTTGGTTACACCGATCTTTTAATTAAGGCAAAATTTTGTATACATCATTTCTAAACAGTTAAATATCGTATTTGTTTGGCCTAAACTTTAAATATCGTATATGTTATTCTTAATGTTTTTTAATATCATATATACCCAGATCTATTTTTTGGTAATTTTTATTGATTTATAATTGTTTTTCATAATATTAAATCAATTTAATTAAAAACATTTTTAATAGACAATAACACCCTTCCTTATTGCTACAACATACCATGATTTACACCCATATCAAAAAATCACGTTCGACTCCGTGATACTTCTGATCATTACATCAAACGTTGCTTACAATCAATCGTTGCTTCCCTGTTGTCGCGCACACATACAATCATCAGGTAAATAAATTGTGAATCCAATCATTCTCCTTAATTTCGATTCTGCCATTGTTTGATTTGTTCATTAAGTTGTATCACATGAATATGAACAAAAGAGTTGCAAATCAATTCCTATATTTGATGCAACTCCATCTAATTGCATATAATTGTCCGATCATTCCATTATACCACTAAGGAAACCAACTTCCCCTTCAATGAAGCTCACACAAATTACATTGCATCACTATGTGAAAACACAAACACTAATGAGATGTACATAGTTTGGCTTTTCATCAAATACTTGGAATGCATGTTTGGTGCACAATCACACTTTATCAATAACAAAATCACACTTTATCAATAACACTTTATCATCAATGGCATTTGATAAGTTCGACCAAATTTGATAAGTTTGACAATTCAATAAAGATAAGGAAAATAGGAACCGGGTTGAAGCGACAACAAGAAATTACCTGATGATGTGAATGTGATCTCATGCCGATGGAAGAAAGTGATTGGATTCGCAAGTTATTTACCTGTTGATTGCGTGTGTGGGCGCGAGTGTGGGCGCGAACAACAGGGGAAGCATCGATTGATTGGTAGCAGCGTTGGACGCAATATTAGATGCTCAAACTTGATTTTTTTGATACGGGTGAAAATCGTGATCTATTGTAGCAACAAGGAAGGGTATTATTGTCCATTCAAAAAAAAAATTTTAATTAAAATGATTTAATATTATGAAAAGCAATTATAAATCAATAAAAATTACCAAAAAATAGATTTTGGTATATATGATATTAAAAAACATTAAGAATGGCATATACAATATTTAGAGTTTAGGCCGGACAAATACGATATTTAACTGTTTAGGAAGGGCGTATATGAAATTCTGCCTTTAATTAAACCCGTCCCAAGTTAGAGTTCTATTTATACCGAGGTAAAAATCTATAAGAGGGGTCTAGTGTTCAGCTCGAACATAAAAAAAAAAAAAAAAAAAAGGTAAACTGCATTACCTAAGTGGCCACACAAATTCGTTTATTGCCCAATAACTAGGAGGTTAATTAGAGAGTACTATTAATATTTTAGGCATGTCAATGTTTAACTACATATCTCATTTTTATATTTTCGCACATTAATCACTAGGCTCCCATTAATTCAGGGGCGGATCCAAGGGGTATTCCGGGATACACTTCAAAAAAAAAAATTGGTATTATAAATTTTTTTAGAAATTTTTCTGTAACGACGAGAATTTCCAAAACAATTTTTCATTTTTCAAATAACATAAAACTCATTCACTATTCTCTAATCTCATGTTTAACAAATGTCATCATAATAAAAATATATCCCAAGATCATAAAAATATTTCCTCTGCTAGTGTGTACGGATCATGGCGGCGCCTTCCAACGATCCTCGCTAGTACCAGAAACACATACACAAAACATTGTAAGCATAAATGCTTAGTGAGTTCCCCAAAATACCACATACAACACATATTAGCCACTTGAGGCTACAACTCTGTGTAACCCTTAGGTCAAGGTGTCTCTGTGGGACCCTCCAGCCCCATAACTCTGTGGGCCCTCTGGCCCTAACTCTGTGGACCCTCTGGCCCTAACTATGTGGACCTTCCAGCCCTAACTCTGTAAGCTCTAAATCATACACGACATATATCACATAGAATAATACAATGTATCACATCATACAAATAGCATATAAATTACTCTATCACACAGCTCTAATTACCACTCTAGGTAAGTATAGTGAGAAAACTCACCTCGGGAAATCTCAAATAGTCTCGAACTCGGAATACTGATCTAGCCTCCGCCTAATCACATAAATAAATTACTCTAAATCAATAACGGCTCTCAAAGGCTAAATAAGTCTCTTACTATAACCTCTAGAAGGGTAAAAGACCATTTTACCCCTCTACTGGTCCAAAGGTCAATTGGTTGACTAAACCCTAAAAGTCAACTGAAGTCAACAGTCCACACTGACCAGACTCGTCGAGTTCATGAGAATACTCGGCGAGTCCATACGCGTACTCAAATTCATCTAAGGTCTCATTCGACTTACTGAGTCAACCCTTAAACTCGTCGGGTCACCACTGGTGTCGATTGTCGAATCGTGGGGCAACCCAATCCGACTCGTCGAGTCTTCTCATGGACTCAGCGAGTTTCCTCCATGGTTATGCTCATTCGACCTTCTGAGGTCAAATCTGCTTCTCTAACTAATATATCTAACCTTCTAACACTTAAAAGTCACTTAAAGGTTCAAACTTTACGTTCATGCAACACACATAAAGCCATAAATGGAGAAATAACCCTCAAAATGGTAACCTAGTCTCAAAACTCTCATGAAACAGCATAAAGCTGGAAGGTTAGGACTCTTTGGACCTTTCATGGTCCAGATCCAACATCTACACCACCTTGGGACATCACTTGCTTCATAATCCAACCCAAAATGATGCAAAGAAACCCTAGATTCAAGCAATCTATCAAATACACGAAATGGGAAAGGATTTATACCTCCAGAAGCGAATCTCAGTATGAATAACACATATCCAAGCTCCAAAATCGATCTAGCTTGGACTTTCCCACTCCTTCTTGCAAGAACACACCAAAAGGATGATGAATTAGCCTTTCCCTTGCTCTATAAAGTCTCTTCACTCTCTAGGGTTTCTCAGGGGTGTAAGTGGCTGCAAATGAAGGCCATAAGGACCGTTAAATAGGTCCTAAACCCGAGACATTAGGATTTTCCTCTTTAGCACTGACTCGTCGAGTCCAATCGCTAAAACGCGTCAAAAATCACGACCCTACTCGATGAGTGGAGGCACCAACTCGCCGAGTCCCTACAATAACTCCAAAAATTAAATGATTAAATAATTAAAATAGAATACCCGCAAATTACGGATGTTACATTTTCGTTTTATGTAGTCTATATATACACATCCCTTCACTTATAAACACAAACAAACAACTAGTCTGCCGGTTTTAGGTCAAAACCGACCCGATCCGCTCCATGCTCATCCGTTGTGAAGATACCTCGAAAAAACAAACTTGGGATACCATTTACTTTAAGTCTGGCTCCGCTATTACATTAATGGATATTTTGATGTACCTCTCATGTTAGTCGTGAGACCGATGAGCAGGAGGAAGGTGGCATGTACCCCTTTGTCGTAAACGTGTTAATTTATGTTTACTTAATAAAATATGAACTTAATATAATTGGAAGTTTCAACATTTAAATTCAAAATCCAGAGATGTTAAAAATCGGTATCTAAGATTAGAAAAATAATTTTATCCACTATTTTGAATCAAAATAGTGTGACATCCCCATTTTCACGGCTAGAAAAGACCGATTTTGTTTATGCTTTATAAAAATCAAAGTTCTTCTTTTAATAAAAATGTTGCGGAGTTTGTTCCCAGAAAAACATGATAAATACGTTATTAAACATTTCCGAAGAAACATACTTTATTCATTTTAAAACGTTTGGGATGTCATCGTCAATACATGAACATAAGCATAAACAGAACTTACATTTATTTACACTAGTGATCTACATCTCTTTAAATCTCTCAGTATAAAGTGACTTCGTATCAACACCTGTGATATAAATAAACTGAGTGGGTCAGGTTGGGAAACCTGGTGAGTACATAGGGTTTTCAACCCATAATAATATAATTATTATGTTTAAACAATCAAACAATCAACCCAATTACCCATCCTTATTATCTTCTTTAGTCTTAAGGATCTACCCTAAGAATCAGCTATTCCTCGTTTATTTATTCCTAAGGAATCGACACGAAGTCCAACATTACCAAGGCTTATAGAATATATCTGGTGAACACGTAGTCCGAAACATCTGGTAAACACTTAGTTCAAAAGTAACTAGTGAACACACGTAGTTCAAAATACCTAGTGAACACACTCAGTTCAAAGATACGTAGTGAACACACTCAGTTCAAAAATACCTAATGAGCACCTAGTTCAAAAATACCTACATGTTACGAACCTGCTATCGTTCCACTGGACCGTCTAGTATCGTCCATAGTCGTCATCTATACTCCACTAGATGATTGGATCACTGACAACACTGATGTCTCCCATCGTGTTATCACAAAACAACTATTTCATCTACCCATGTTTTACCCAACACATTTTGTAGATATAAAATACATATACAGTTTAAATCATTTAAAACATGTATAAAAATCTTTCACCCAACATAGACAGCAAGTATTCAGACAATATGCACATACGACACGTAATTTATATTAAAATACTTGATATCTATGTGTAAGATGAAAGGGAACTATGCACTCACAACACGTAAATTATATAATAAATACTTCATATCTATGTGTAAGATGAAAGGGA
This sequence comes from Lactuca saligna, assembly GCF_052625555.1. Taxonomy (NCBI): domain Eukaryota; kingdom Viridiplantae; phylum Streptophyta; class Magnoliopsida; order Asterales; family Asteraceae; genus Lactuca; species Lactuca saligna. The sequence continues at coordinate 39,850,623 of NC_136417.1, read as the reverse complement.
CCATGCACTCACCTGAGAAGGTGGTGACTCGGTACTCGGACAGCGCTTCGTTTACTTTAAAATAATTTCCTTCGACGAAACCTAGTATTATTACCAATAGATTTTAGTCTATTATTAACCGAGAATAATTAATAGTCTAGCTATTATTACTATTATATAAACGTTAAAAAAATACTTATATAACCCATAATAATAGCCCAAGTATTTATTACATGTTCTTAATAACATTAATATAATTAAATAAAAACTATATTAAAAATAGTGTAGGCGTAGCTCACTTACAGCGGGTTTTATAGAAAACCAAGATTTGCTTGGAGCAACGTTTCTGAGCCGAAAAGCTCTTCTTCTCGGAGCCGTCGAGCACTCCGGGGCTTCCGCCTCGTGCTAGGGAGGTTCCCTAGGCTTTTCGGTGGATTTCAGGGCTAGAGAGAGGTTCTAGAGAGAGAGAGAGGGAGTAAAGAGAAGAAAGAATGGGAAAGGTGTGAAGAAAATGAGGGTGGGAGAGGTGATATTTATAGGGTGAAAATGGCTGAACTTGGTGCCACATGTCACCATCTAGTGGAAAGACTTGGGGAGAAAGCAATGGCCAAGATTGTGCCACATCACCCATTTTCGCACGACACACTTCCGACTTCTAAAATCCATAACTTTCACATATGACCTCCGTTTTTGACGTTCTTTATATCCACGCGTAGGTAAAAATAATATCTACAACTTTCATTTTGACTCCGTCGGCTAATTCTCGACCAATCTTAAATTTAACAGTACGAGGCGTTTAGACTGTTAAATGACCGCGAAGAATTCGTAACTCCTTCATACGGACTCCGTTTTCGTCTGTCTTTTTACCGTTGAGTTCCTATTAATAAGATCTTCAACTCTCATTTAGGTTGCATAAGCCAAAAACCGCTCGAACTAAAATTCGAGTTTCGGGTTGTACACTGCTAAGCCGAATCTTAGAAAAATCATAACTTCTTCATACGAAGTCAGATTTGGGCGTTCTTTCTATGGATTTTCTCGGTTTAACATATTCTACGACTTTCATTTAGACCACTAAGGATAAATCTCGCTCTATCGTAAATTCACTTTTTACGCTTCCCGGTGCCGTGTCGGTTCCGTCGCGAAACTTCGACGAGTCATAACTTCTTCGTTATAACTCGAATTTCGGCGTTCTTTATTTGTACGGACACCTTGTGACATATACTACAACTTGGTTCAAATTATTTATTCTAAATAATATTTTGTCGAAAAATCATTTTCGACCCCTATTATCTCTAAATTGACTAGCCCGTATCTACGGGCGTTACAAATAGGGATCCAAATTGTGTATCCATCGTATACAAACAAATATATTTCTACCAAATACATACCTAATATAGTATGTTTTACTAAATTAGGTATGTATTTGGTAGAAATATATTTGTTTGTATACGATGGATACACAATTTGGATCCCTATTTTGATTCAAAATAGTGGATAAAATTATTTTTCTAATCTTAGATAAAATTGTCATGACTTCAAATTGTCTTAACTTCTTCGTTCCAACTATGTTTTTAACGTTCTTTATATCTATGGAAAGGTGTTGAAGAGATCTACAATATTATCTAAATATCTTGGGCTAAATTCTAAAAACTTCTCAAAAAAAAATTAATATATTTCATGCAAGAACCCGACCTATGACTTTTCTCTTTTTACCCTCTGCCCCCCCCCCCCCCCCCCCAAAAAAAAAAAAAAAAAAAAAACAATTCAAAAGCTAGATCTCTCAACCATCATTACCTCCTTCCACAAGGTCTAATATTTACCTCCTCAAGGCTCAAAGATTTTACACAATCGACTCCCAACCTACGACCCTGAAAGAATAAATGAAGGAAAACAGGATGTTACGGTTTTTCTATAAAAAACCACTTTTGGCCACTTCTTGTTGCACCGCATAGCACATACGCAACATTTGTCATTTCACAATTGTTTGCTTTTTAAAAAACTTATGACTTAAAAACTATTGCCCGTGTGCTATGCAGTGTAACACTGGACCCTCATCTTCAAACTTATTCTCACTTTACTTTAAGTTATATTATTCAACATAGATTTTTTTTAACATGTTTATTATTTCAATAATATTATGAAGGATATTATAAACAATTCAAGTATATTTTATATAATTTCAAAACCATTTGATAATTTTCATATAAATACTTTTCTATGGTACATTGTCTATAACTAAAAGTTAATAAATTATAAAGCTAATCATTAAAATTACCAAATCTATTGAAGCTAAACGAGAAAATAACTATCATCTAAGAAAATTTAACAAAATGAACATGTTGTTTGCTAAAGTCACAATTTTATTTATTGTTATTTAGCAATTATTATGTTTAATTATTTTATATAAACGTCTTTAAATAATGTTAGTAAAGTTATTTAAATCAGTTTTATTCGATGTTGTGTAGATAAATAATGTCAATAAAATGACTTCTACATACGCTTTAAATACATGACACATCATATATGTTAAACAACAATTCGGTGGAGGAAAACGTAGTATTGCAGTGGACTCTGAATATATGACTCGGTTACGAGAAGAAATTGTTTAACATTTTATGCAAAATATTGAATGAATTATTTTAAATGAAATTGTTATTGAAAGACAAAAAAATGTTATTGTAAGACTAATTTGATTGTATGAATATTATTTCAATGTTATAAGACTAGAATTATTAAAATTTTGATATTTGAAAAACTAAATTAAGTTTGTAAAATCTGTTTATTTAAAGTTCAGTTTATTGCAGCGGTCTGCAGACGTTAAAAAAAACAAACTTCTTATTACATGTTGTAGCCGTTTAGTCCACCTCTTCTGCTGCAGATGGATACAGATGTGGTCCGAAGACTTCACAGGTTTTCGCTTAAAAAAAACACCTAAAAATCAATCTCACAGCCAGAATTGATTTAACAATTAAATATTTTTATTTAAATTTCAGTTTATTGCAGCAACATTCAAACGTTAAAAAACCAACAAATTTTTATTAAAGGTTGCAGTCGTTTAGTCTACATCTTCTATATAAATGATTGGATATGTGATCCACAAACTTCATACACAAAACCTAAAAATCAATCCACAGCCAAAATTGATTTAGCATGTAGCAGTAGTCCCATATGTAAAAAAGTAAAAGGGATAATGACTTGAAAGGGTAACGAACTTTCGATTTTTATCACATTTAGTCACTAAACTTTTTTTCGTTATCTATTTGCCATTGAACTATTGAAACTGTTCACATTTTACCCTTATGACCGACTGTTGCCGGTCATAAGGGTAAAATGTGAAAAGTTTCAATAGTTCAATGGCAAATAGATAACGAAAAAAGGTTTAGTGACTAAATATGAACAAAATCGAAAGTTCGTTTCCCTCTAAAAAGTTCAATGACTAAATGTGAACAAACTTCCTCTTGTATTATGTTTTACCAAATTATTTATTTTTGTTAAATTGTAGCAACATTTGTTAATGAAGAAATCCATGAAATAAAAAAATAAAAAAAAAACAAAAAAACAAAAAAAAAAACAAAACCCTGAAAATATATTTAAAAAAAAACAAAAAACCAAAACCGAAATAAAAAACCAATGGTTTGACATTTTCCAAAATAAAAAATTAAAATTTCCAATCTGATTTTGGTTTTACAAAAAAATAAACCATTCTCACTGATGTGAATTATGACCATTGGTTTGACATGCGAAATTTGTAACTTCCCATGAATATGTAGTTACAACATCGTCTGAACTCGTAATTCATAGTAAGGGGTTAGAGTATCATCGCATGAATACGTAGTTACAACATCGCCTGAAATCGTAATTCATCACCTACAGATTATAGGTCTGCTGGTGTTTCCACTGGGTTGTCTAGAATAGTCAGTGGTCGCCATCTATACTCTGGTAGATTACTACATCGCCACATTGTTGGTTAAGGTTATGGTATCTCCTTTCATCCTACATCACATATTCATCATCATCTATTTACCTAATTATCATCACCTATCTCTCATCATTTTATTTCATCACATTGCTGGTTAAGGTTATGCTTCCTAACTTCGAACCCCAAGGTTTACTCTACTAAAGCTTCATATTCTCGGCTTTTTGGACCTAGAAGGGTCCAGATCTATCACACCAAAAAGTTCAAGATAACTCTTCCTCTCACTCTACATACTCAAGCTCGCTAGAGTTCTCACTTATGGGAAATGTAGTCGCAATTGAAGGCCATAAGTGCCTTTAAATATGGCTCGGGCCCAAAGACTTAGGGTTTCTGCCAACAGCGCGGACTCGTCGAGTCGCCTCACCGACTCGTCGAATCCATTCATTAATCCGAGTCATCAGTCACGACCTTACTCGACGAGTTGAGGCGTCAACTCGTCGAGTCTCTCTTCTTAACTCAAAAGAAAAATACTTAAATTATGATACCTAGAAATCCGGATGTTACATTTTGTTTTTTTTATTTCATAGATTTCTTCATCAACAAATGTTGCTACAATTAAACAAAAATAAATAATTTTGCTAAAACATAATACAATAGAAAGTTTGTTCACATTTAGTCATTGAAGTTTTTAGAGGGAAACGAACTTTCGATTTTGTTCACATTTAGTCACTAAACTTTTTTTCGTTATCTATTTGCCACTAAAGTATTGAAACTTTTCACATTTTACCCTTATGACCGGTAACAGTCGGTCATAAGGGTAAAATGTGAACAGTTTCAATAGTTCAATGGCAAATAGATAACGAAAAAAAGTTTAGTGACTAAATGTGACAAAAATCGAAAGTCCGTTACCCTTTCAAGTCATTATCCCAAAGTAAAAAGTACAGTAATTTTTTGACATATTCCCTCATTTTGATATTTCTGTTTTGCAATTTTCTCATAGAAATAAAAGGTTCATAAAATAAAATTGATAAAACAAATAAAAAGTTTGACTCGTTTATTAAATCCTTTACCATCATAAATTTGGACAAGGTAGTTGTCATCAATATCGTATGAATCGGAAAGAAATTTCAAACAACTGAACCAGATATGCAAAACCATACCACCTATCATCACTATTAGTTTTGTTTTGTAGCTCCAACTAATAACACCTATCGACATTCAGCCACTACAGTTAAAAGCTCCAGTTCCTCAATCCTCCATTTCTCATCTATCTTCAACTTCCTATTTTTTCTCTCTGGTTCTGATATGGGGTTGCCGGAGTTTTGGTCGCTGATGATTCTGGCCGGAGTCTTCGCCGGAGCCATGGAAATTGCTCATGCATATGACCGGCCTCCACCAAGGGAGGACTTTGCTGTATTAGTCGCCGCATATGCTGATCCGACCACTCCACAACAAGTAATCAATTACTCTTCTTTCATTGCCCTAAATTCCTCATTGATTAACAATGGCGATTGTATAAAGCATTTAGATCAATCTCGGACTTACGAAAACACTCAACATAGATCTTAATGTGTTACTCCAGTTTCTTTTTTCTTTTTTGGTGAGAAAAAAAAGAGGGTGTTCTACAGATTTTTTTAGGAGGAAAGAGCATGGAAGATTTTTTATTTTTTATTTTTCTTTTTCTCAAATTCATTTCGATTTAGGAAAATAATAGGATTAGGAAAAGTTATAACGGCAGATATTCCTTCATATGTTATCTTGTTATAATTATTAAATATTTACACAATATTGTCAACTTTCCAGTCATTATCTTTCAATCCAGAACAAAAAAAAAAAAACTTTTTTAACTTGAAAATTATGAATAATAATTGTTTTGTTCTTTTCTGTCCTTTTTATTTTTCTATTAATAACTAGAGTAAATAGTGATATTTAACTTAAAAAATCATAAACATATAATAATATTACTTATTTTGCAATGTTTATTGTCCTTGTTTCTATCACCATTGTTGACATACTACTCGTTAATATCAATGTTACATATGATAGTTTTGCTCACCAAAGTTTGAATCTATAAGATGTTATTCCATTATTATTATTATTATTATTATTATTATTATTATTATTATATCATACACACAATTCATAATCACTATTTCAAGACATTTTACTATGATATAAAAAACTATATTTGGGAAATTTTCTTTCACAAAACACCATGTTTTAGAAAATACATTATTTTTCTTGGGAAAAAAAAATCCTTCGTAAAATCACCTTTCTTTTCACAATCAATATTTAGAAGTCGGATTTTCACACACTGACATATGTATACCCAAAAAGTTATTGTTGATGATAGAATTAAATTCGCATATTAAATGCCATCAAGGCAAAGTTTTACTTGGACTAGAAGTCTTCCAAGTGCTTCAAATGTATAGGTCAATATAAATATTTTGTTTCTTATCAAATCAACACAATAAATAGATAAATAAATAAATAAAGATATTACTACAAAAAAGTGATATATATTATACTCCCTCCGTCCCAATATTATTGTCCACAAACAAAAAACACATAGATTAAGAACAACATTGATTACCACTAACTTTATATAATAAAATGACAGTTTTGTCCTTACTTTGTATTTAATGTTTCATTAAATGTTTATTTGGTTAAGTAATAATGAGGGGTATTTTAGTAAAAATGTTATTTATTTTTAGAAGTTCACTATTATTTTGGGACAATCCAAAAAGGAAAGATGGACTATAATTTTGGGACGGAGGCAGTAATAAATTGTGATTTTTTTTAACAGGTTCATGTATCTTTGGCTGGTGAAAATAAAATGAGAATTTCATGGATTACAGACAAACATACTCCACCCATCGTAAACTACGGTACATCTTCAGGGAAATACGAACACTCCGCTACCGGGGTAATTTCGTCTTACGAGTATTTAACTTACATTTCTGGTGAAATACACGACGTCGTAATAGGCCCATTGAACCCAAACACAGTCTATTATTACTCTTTTGCCACTGGTTCATCTTCAACCCCTGAATACTCTTTCAAAACTCCTCCGGCGCAATTTCCGATCAAATTTGCTGTTTCAGGTTACAAATTTCAAACATTTTTTTGTTAGTATATGATCTGAAGAACTGGGGATTTATTATTTATTATTTATTATTTAAAATTTAAACACATGCAGGTGATCTTGGACAAACTGGATGGACGAAATCGACACTCGAACACATCTCGCAATCAAATTACGATGTGTTTCTGCTTCCCGGAGATTTGTCTTACGCCGATAGGATTCAGCCGTTGTGGGACTCATTCGGCCGCCTGGTGGAGCCGCTAGCGAGCCAACGGCCGTGGATGGTGACACAAGGCAACCACGAGGTTGAGAAAATTCCGGCCATCCACCACACTCCGTTCACCGCCTACAACGCCAGGTGGCATATGCCGTTTGAAGAGAGCGGATCCACGTCTAATTTGTACTACTCGTTTGAGGTGTCAGGCGTCCACGTCGTCATGTTGGGTTCCTACGCCGATTTTGGATATGGATCTGACCAAATTCGATGGTTGGGGTCTGATTTGAAGAAGGTTGACCGGAGTAAAACACCATGGCTGGTTGTGATTGTTCATGCTCCATGGTATAACTCTAACTACGCTCATCAAGGGGAGAAAGAGTCGATCGATATGAGGGTAATGATGGAGGGAATGCTTTATAAAGCTCGTGTAGATCTCGTTTTTGCAGGACATGTTCACGCTTACGAACGCTTTGTAAGCCACATCTTCATAGCTCCAGATCTGAAACGATTTTTTTTACAGATAAATAACCGATTAAGTGATCATCTCACTTCGTATTCTTGCAGAATCGCGTTTACAATCAAGAAATTGATAACTGCGGGCCGATGTATATCACAATTGGGGATGGAGGAAACCGAGAAGGTCTTGCTTCCAAGTGAGTTGACTCAATTGAAATGAAGAATTTTGTGTATGTTTGCAGCTTTGATTGTTGAATAATTTTAGAAACTTTGTTTTTGTAAATCGTAGGTATAAAGAACCACAGCCACCGATATCGGTATTTAGGGAAGCGAGTTTTGGTCATGGCGAACTTGAGATTGTTAATGGAAGTTATGCAAAGTGGTCGTGGCATAGAAATGATGACGATGAATCGGTTGAATCTGATTCTGTTTGGTTAAAAAGCTTTGCTTCTGATACAGCTTGTAAAGCTAATAAAAAATGATGTCTTCATCAATATAAATATTGTAAAACGTAACGTTTCTAAAAAAAAATACAAAAGGTTTATAATGTTACTTCATGAGAAAACCGAGGTTAAAGTGTTCCAAAATTATAACAAGGACAAGGAAAACTTGATAAGGGGTTTGAATCATTTGATAACTAGTAAAAAGGAGAGATCCTTTTTCATCATCAAAGAACTCTTTCACTAATTGCCATGTAAAGCGAATATTACAACATTGTCAATCCTACCCTATTTTGAATCTATATTAGGCTACCGGTATGGGAGTAGTTTCACGCGTCTTGGGCTGAGGTGACAACCTCTCCCACGCGTGAACACCGCCCCCAAGTCCGGTGGATTGCGTGTAGCGTGAGGCGGAAGACGGACGAAGACGAGGTGTTTGATTGGGCAATTGATTTTCGAACGTTACAATCGACCGTTATAACCATTAACAACAATTTTTTTTTTTTTTTTCAAATTATCTATATACACATCCACTTTATTCACAATTTCCACTAAACCACACCCACATTTTTTCAAAACAAACACACACATCAAACCAAAAAATTAATAATTTTCCACCTCCAATTATTTCGTCTTCCGATGATAACAATTCCGATGACGATTTTATTTTGTATACACTATTATCTGCGGCACGAGACGTGACACGTGAGAGGGATGAAAGTTCAAATGTGGAGAAGATGCATAGAAAATGTATCAATCGGGATCGAGATGCGGCACATGAACTTTTGGTACGTGATTATTTTGTCGTTGATAGTTTATATGGCCTATCAAAATTCGAAGAACGTTTTCGTATTAGTAGAAAATTATTTTTACGTATAACTAGAGATTTGGCATGTAATTATGAATTTTTTCAATTACGATGAGATGCTAGAGGTAAATGCAGTTTTACTACGATACAAAAATGTACGGCTGCTCTTAGACAATTGGCATACGGCATCACTGCAGATGCATCAGATGAGTATCTGAAAATGTCTAAAAGGACGGGCCGAGAGTATACATATTTATTTTGTGAGTATGTCATAGAGTTTTATCGTGACATACTTGCGACATTCGACTAAAAGCAAAGTCGAACAGTTTTAAGTCACGCATCAAGCGAAACATGTTTTCCAGGGATGTTTGGTAGCATTGATTGTACACATTGGGAGTGGGAAAATTATCCCAATACGTGGCGTGGCCAGTTCACGCGAGGTGATCATAGGGTGCCAACTCTTATTTTGGAGGCGGTGGTTTCAAATGACTTATGGTTTTGGCATGCATTCTTTGGTATGGCTGGGTCAAACAGTGACTTGAATGTGCTCCAAACGTCTCCGATATTTAACAATATTTTACAGGGTAAAGCACCAGAAATGTCATATGTTGTCAATGGAAATGAATACAAATATGAGTATTACCTAGTTGATGGGAGATATCCAGAATACGCTCCATTTGTCAAGTCATACACATTTTCGGCCGACGATAAACAAAAAATGTTCAAGTTAGCACAAGAATCTGCAAGGAAGGATATAGAACGGGTGTTTGGAGTCATCAAACAAAAGTGACACATAATCAAACATCCAGTACGAACATGGGATAGAGAAAAATTGAGAACGGTGTTGACTGCTTGTGTTATTTTACATAACATGATAATAGAAGAAGAGGGTAGGACTATTTGCTCATATACCACAAACAATATACTTAACCCACCCAAAGTAATACAAGTTGGCAGTCCGGCATACTTCTCAAGGGTTTTGGAAATACAAAACCGTGAAATACATCACAATCTACGACGTGGTTTGACCGCATACATATGGGAACGACAATTTCAAGGGAAATATGACGGTGAAGACGACAATGATGACGATGAGGAGGATGATGGTGGTGGCGACGAGCCGAATGATACCAGTGACGACAACGACGACGATTAAAATTTTTCTATGTTTTTTTTATTTTTATTTTATTTAGACAATGTAATGTTTAATTTTACTAATTTAAGTTTTAAATTTCTATGTTTTAATTAATGAAATGTGTTTTTATTTTTTTATGTTTTAAAAAATTAATATATGTTATAAATTATGCTTTTTAATTAATATAATGTTCAAAAAATTAAAAAAATTAAAAAAAAGAATTTGTTGAGTGTTAACCATTTCCAGTCTTTATTGGGTTGGGTGTGAATCTAACATGATCCACATGTGACAATGTTTTTTCAGTGGGGTGGGTGTGATCACTCCTCATAGCCTTACAACCATATTGGTATTAATCTTCTCCTATATTAAAAATTTAGAACAAAAAATGACAAAATTAAATATACTATAATAAATGAAGGTTTTTTTTACCACATGTCCTCTTCTCATTCATTTGGACACATGACATTTTCAATAATTTTTAAATTTTTTATTTTCCACTTGTCATATTATTGTATTTTTCATTTTATTAAATTAAAATTCCACATTTAATATGTAAAGTAATATATATGTAAAGTATTTATTAGAAAGGGTTTATATATGTAATGTATTCAAAAAATTTCTTATTTTTCTTATAAATTCAAACTTTTCAAATTGTTAAATTTTCATATTTATTTTTTTTAATTAAACTCATGTAATATATGGGTCTCACACATAGTTAATAATAAAACACTCACTCAAAACAAAGAACTAATTTAAACCATTCATAATTCATAAAGATTACCGTTAGAACATATACTTCACCATTGATAAGTCCACCAATTCATAGATGTATATCTAGCTTTATTTCTTGTGTTATAACTTTATGTTTTAAGAGGGTGTTTGGGAGTCCTTTTCATAACTAAAAGTGCTTTTTTAGAAAAATGTTTATTGATTTATGGTTTTTTTCTAAAAGCAGTTTTAAAAATATGTTTGGATTGGGTTTTAAGATGGTAAAAACTAAAAAGTCAATAAACCCTTAAAAACCACGATTCTCTTGCTTTTTAAAAACTATTTATTCTCATTTACCAAAAAGCTCTTTTTAAAAGCACTTTTCACTTACCCAAACACATTTTTAGCTTATTTGCTTATCCAATAAGCAAATAAGCTTTTTTTATAAGCAATCCCAAACACCCCTAAGCAATCAAACGGGTTTCCATCTTCCAATGTCTCTAGATCGTCAATCTTGATTATTTTTTTGTTTTGTCTTACCTTCTTGTTTGTTTAGTATGCCATGAAAATTGCATGAGTAAGAAATTTGGGTTACGACAAATGGCAGAGTTTGATGTAGTAGATTTTAAGTTAAAAAAAAATAAGACTGTCATTTACCCATCAAATTAAACAGGTTTCATGTCATGTGAGGTCTTTATCATAGTAGAAAACAACAAATTACAGACAGTACAAACTACACACAATGCTGGTTTTCCTTTTCTCTCTCTCTCTCTCTCTCTCTCTCTCTCTCTCTCTCTCTCTCCTTCTTCTTCTTTTTTTAATTTAATTTTATTTTTTTTATTTGAGATTCAGTAAAAAAGAGCAACGCAAAATTCTAGTACACTTCAAAAGAAAACATACATGCTTTTTTATGCTATTTTTTATTTATAATTAATATCAAAGATGTGAATTGTAAGAATTGAGGCTCTCTCAAATCTTCACGAGAAGGACGTAACTAGATTTCACATGGTTGGTTGAAAAAGTTTAAAGCTTTATCTTTACACAAAATTCAGAAAGCATGTATCCAAACGTACAGCATATTTTGTTAATAAAACTAGTAATTATTTTGTGATTGATGATAAAAATATGGTAGTGGATACTAAATACTTTTCAAACATAGTTATTTTTGTGAATTGCTAATATGTTACTATGTGGATTATTGTTTTAGATGAACTCAAAAGATATGAATACGCTCAGGATTCTCAGTACAACTTAACTCTTCCAAGTGAATGAAACCATCTTCTCCGCCATTGAAGATCGAAACACCAACGATATGGAAGCCAAATCTGATTCTTCCTCTTCTTTCCCTCCAGGTGCTCTATTTGACGCATGCATCATGGATTTATTTGTGTTTTTAATATACTCAGTAAAGTTCATCAAGATCAGAGTGGATTTTGTTCCAATTCTGATTCCAATCCATGAACTTGATCGAGTTCCCAAACATGATGATCATTAACCCCAATTTATCGACTTTGAATTTCTCTCATATTTCTCATACAGTTCTGATTTTATGACTCTACTTAGAAATATTTCAGGTATTATAAAGAAATCACTACTCGTCATCTTCGTTAACGGTTTTCTGGCATGGGCTTATCAAGCAGCTTGTCCACCCCCACCCAAAAAAATCGGATCTCCAGACGGACCTCCCATTACAAACCCTAGAATCAAGCTTCGTGACGGAAGACATTTGTCCTACAGAGAATATGGTGTGCCCAAAGAGGTCGCCAAATACAAGATAATTTATGTCCATGGCTTCGACTCTAACAAGCATTTTGCTGTTATTGCCACGTCAGCCTCCTCGGTATCGTTTTTCGTTTCTCATTTATTAGTTTCGTTATTCGGTTTCTTGATTGATTGGTTGATTTTAACAGACCCTAATTGAAGAATTGGGGATACATATTGTTTCATATGATCGACCCGGTTATGGAGAGAGTGATCCAAACCCTAACCAAACTTTAAAGAGTTCGGCTTTGGATATCGAGGAGCTTGCTGATCAATTAGGACTTGGATCAAAATTCTATGTTGTTGGTTTTTCAATGGGTGGTCAACTCACTTGGACTTGTCTGAATTACATTCCACACAGGTTTTTCATGGCAAATTCCGTTTGAATTTTATGAAACCCAGAAGGTTGTGATCTGATGATAATATGTGATCATGGAAATAGGCTAGCAGGAGCGACTCTAATTGCTCCAGTAATTAATTACTGGTGGCCACGTTTGCCATTGAAGTTATCACAAGAAGCGTATTCGAAGCAGTTTGTGGAAGATCAATGGAGCCTACGTGTTGCTCATTACCTTCCATGGCTGACATACTGGTGGAACACTCAGAGATTCTTTCCTTCTTCCACTCTCATTGCTAATAGCCCTGATATTCTTTCTCCTCAAGACATACAACTTTTGCCCAAATTTACAGCTGGAAGGGCACCATTACTTGAGGTACCTGCAATTTTTTCACCATCGTAGTTGATTAAACCCTGATTGATGATATGATATGATGCAACTCTTGTTTGTGTGCTGAAAAGGGACAAATAAGACAGCAAGGAGAATACGAGTCCCTCCACCGTGACTTGAATATTGGATTCGGTACCTGGGAATTCGACCCGTTGGATATTGAGAACCCGTTTCCAAACAATGAAGGATCCGTTGATATTTGGATGGGTGATGATGATAAAATTGTGCCTGTGACACTGCAACGTTATATCGCTAAACAGCTTCCATGGATAAACTATCACGAGCTCAAGGGTGCTGGTCACTTGTTCCCTTATGCTGATGGGATCAGCGATGCTATCCTAAAAGCGCTTCTCCTTGGTAAATGTTAGCTATATTTAAGTGTTCGGAGTTTGGTAACATAATATTATTACTTAATTAATGTTTGTGTGAATAATTTTTTGTAAGTTATAAAATAATTACATTTGTAAATTATAAAATACACGCTATTCGGGTCTACATAAAAAATATTCTAATTTCCCAAAAGGTGTATCATAGTTACAAAAAAACCTTTTCTTTTTTGCAAATGGAAAATCGGTTTGGTCAGTGTCATTGATGGTTTAGAGACATGGGGATGGTGGTGATCCGGTGTTGTGAAGAGAAGATTAAAAAAAGATAAAACTTCAAAAATGATCTTTGTGGTTTTTGAAAATATCAAGTTTAGTCTCTAAGTTTAAAAAACCTTACATATGGTCCATGTGGTTTCAAAACTTTTAACAAATGGTCATTATCGTTAACTCCGTTAGCTTTTAACCGTTAAGTGAAAGGTAATTTTGTCATTTCACTACCGCAGGGACTATTTTTGAAGTTATGTTCTATTTTAAAATAATAATAATAATTTAATATTAAAGGGTCCTCTCTCTCTCTCTCTCTCTCTCGGGATGAAGAATCAAAGCGGAAAAAACCCAATCTGAACTTTTTCTCCTTCCATTCAGACCTACACCTACCGGTGGTGAAGCACCACCATCGCCACTATAATTTTCAGACCACTAACCACCGCCATTGTTGCTTTGTTTGTCTCGCAATTATACCCGATATAAGCCTCAACATCATCTGAAAGATGTCATACTCTTGCAAGATTTGCAACACCAAGAAGGTCGCCAAGGAGGTACGACGACAAAACCCACCATTGATTCATAACTCACTCGAGTCAAATTAGTCCCACCACCATTGTTGGAATTCGAAATAGAAATGCTCTTGATTTTCCGATCCCAGATTGGTTCTCCTTTCTCCGAATCCTTCTTAGATTTCACGAACTGGGTCACGTTGAAACTCGCCTAAGAATCCGATAAATTGCTCCCATTAGAAAAAATAAAATAGTCTCCCTCACCGATCATCCTCACGTTCTCTATTTCTCCGACACCACCAAAATTGGAGCAAAATCACCATAATTTGACCTAAATTGGTAAGCCCAAATCAAAATCTAAAATTGAAACCTAGATTCAAGCTTTGTGTGTAATATTTGACCTAAATCGAAAGCATCATCTCGATTGTCGCCTTCCTCTAAAAGCTCTACATCTGCGAGCTTTGTCAATACAAGCTCACCAGGTTGGGATCTTCCTCCATCGATTTCAACAGGAACCAATCATTTGCTTTTGATGGCACTGTTGTGGTAGCTGATAAGAAGAAGTATCTGAAAGGAGGAGGCGACCGTCAATGTTCAAATGTTGTCCAAAGCTTAGTGTTTACCACAGCTCATAAAGAGTTGGAAGAGGAGTTCATAAATGAAATAAATAAAGCTGGTGATGGTAGAGAGAAGCAACTACATAGAGAAAAATCAATGGAGAAGAAGGAAATCTAGGGGAGAAGGAGTAAAGACAAGAGAGAGGCGACTTAGGTAGAGTAAATAACGATCCATGGGTTTTTCAATGGGTTATGGTCGTGTTACTGATGACTCCAGTGACTCCGATGATATTGGATTGAGGTCTAAATTTAGGGTGATGGCTCCGACAGTGGGATCGATTGCACGTATGGTTATAGGAGGTGGTTCAAGGCCAAAGTCAGGTGAATAACAAGATATGGATCTTGTTTGATATCGATCTTCTCTTTTTCTTGTTATACGCAAGCTTTAGAGTAAAGAAATGGTGGTCCAAATGGTTTAGCTTCTTTTCGATCGAGAGAGAGAGAGAGGTGGGACCCCTTTCATATTAAATTTTATTTATTTATTTATTTTTTCTAAAAAAAGTAATAGAAAACATCATAAATGGTCCATGGGTAGTGAAATGACAAAAATGTCCCTTACTTAACGGCTAAATACTAACGGAGTAAGCTGGAAAGACCAAATGTTAAAAGTTTTGAAACCACAGTGACCATCTGTAAGGTTTTTTGAACTTAGGGACTAAACTTGATATTTTTGAAAACCACAGAGACCATTTTTGAAGTTTTATCTTTAAAAAAATTGAGTAGGTTGGGTCGGGTCAGATCTTAGTGTTAAAAGAATAAAGTTTCAAAGTAGAATCAAATTATTTAAACATAAAAACAAGGTTAGAAGTGTTTGATCAAAAAATGGATGCAAAGATTAATGACAATCACCAAGAGGTTATTGATGGCTATAAAAGTCACTGCTCTCTATCTATTAATCATGATCACTATATGAATTTCATCGATTGTCAAAATTGAGTTTTACAAAATTGAGTTTGGTGGTTTGCTCATATAATTTGGTTTTTACCGAACCGAGCACAATATTTAAAAATGTTTAAATAATTTAAGAAATCATAAAAGACAATCTTGGATAGGTTGGTCATTTGAATTTAATCAACATGTTACATGTATATGCGGTAGATCCGTGAATTTCCTAGTGGGAATTTCATTAAACCATAACCACCGTATCTGGAATTTACTCAGAATATATTGTTATATTACGAAAACAAAATAAAAAGAATATTGTGATTTATAGCATTTAAGTGTAAAATTAATAAGATTGAAAACAAAAAATAAACTTTAATGTTTGACATAAATGTAAAGTCCTAAATTCATGCAATCTTTAAGGTATATAACACGTGGGTAGAAAACCAGTGTAATTTGGAGCGCCCTCCTGCACCCTTGTGCCTCTGTGTAGTTCCGATATGAACTTCCGTAGCTTCTCGTTGCTGGTGACGGCGGCCGCCGTCCTCGCCGGAGTGGTGCAAGTTGCCCATTCTTATAACCGTCCTCCGCCGCGGGAATCACTCGTCGTGTCGCCGGCAAAAAATGCTGATCCTACCACTCCACAACAAGTAATCGATTACTACTTCTCTCATTACCATTTTTTTTTTGTGCAAATGACTTAATTTCTCTTTTTAAACAGGTTCATATATCTTTGGTCGGTGAAGATGGAATGCGAATTTCATGGATTACAGATATGGATACTCCAGCCACCGTATACTATGGTACATCTTCCGGGAACTACCAAAATTCAGCAAACGGCACCGTTTCTTCTTACGAATTTGTCTATTACAAGTCTGGTAAAATACACGATGTAGTAATAGGTCCATTGGAGCATAGCACCGTGTATTATTACTGTTTTACCCCTGGTTCAACGTCTGAGTTCTCTTTCAAGACTCCTCCAAGGCGATTTCCGATCAAATTTGCCGTCTCCGGTGATCTTGGACAAACAGAATGGACGAAATCGACCCTGGAACACATCTCACAATCAAACTATGATCTGTTGCTTTTACACGGAGATCTGTCTTATGCCGACGCATTGCAGCCGTTGTGGGACTCATTCGGCCGGCTGGTGGAGCCGCTAGCGAGCCGACGGCCATGGATGGTGGCACAAGGCGACCATGACATTGAAATACTCCCGGACTTCCACCAGATTCCGTTCACTTCCTATAATGCAAGGTGGCGAATGCCATATGAGGAGAGTGGGTCTACGTCTAACCTGTATTACTCGTTTGAGGTCTCAAAGGTTCACATCATCATGTTGAACTCCTACATCGAGTTTGACCATGGTTCGATACAATACCGATGGTTAGAGTCTGATCTGAAGAAGGTTAACCGGAGCAAAACACCATGGCTGATTGTGGTTGTTCACGCTCCATGGTATAATTCTTACACTGCTCATCATGATGAGCCGGAGTCAGTCTACATGAGGAAATCCATGGAAGAATTACTTTTCCATCATCGTGTAGATATCGTTTTTGCAGGGCATGTCCATGTTTATGAGCGTTTTGTAAGTATAATTTCAATCTAAACGATAAATTGATAGTATATATAATTTGTATGGTTATTTTGCAGAATCGCGTTTACCAGGAAAAAGTTACGATTTGTGCCCCGCTGCATATCACAATCGGGGATGGAGGCAATAAGGATTTGCTTGGTGGCATGTGAGTTGACTCAAATGTTTTTTTTTTTTTCCTCTATTGTATTAATTCAGGGAAAACAAGTTTGAGTATTGAAACATAAGACAATTACCATTGATTTGTAATAGGTTCATAGATCCGCCATCAGAGATATCGGCATTTAGGGAAACGAGTTTTGGGCATGGAGAATTACATGTGGCAAGTGAAAGTTATGCAATGTGGTCGTGGCATAGAAACGATAACGATGAATCGGTTCAATCTGATTCGCTATTCATCCAAAGCCTTGCTACTGATCCACTTTGTAACAAGGTGCTCGAAATATGAAATTCTTGTTACTTGTTTAGTATATCATTCTTAGCCCTTGAAGGGGTATTATTAAGAGTATGTTTGTTACATATTCTGTTAATTTTTTGGAATGCTTTTAAGATTGTGAAATCAAAAAGTAGTCTACCAAGTAGGTTTTTAAAATGCTGTTTACACTAACATTTAAGTAATTTTATTGAGTTTTTTTAATTCACCTAAATCTACCATTTGTAGTAATTATATATAAAATAAATAAATAAATCAATCTTCTAAATGTCTTTTTATATAATTTCATATATTTCAGTTAACCTATTAACTACATCATTTTTTATCGGTTAACAATTAGTTTTATCTATCGCTTAACAACTAGTTTTTTTCAGTTAGCTTGTCAAACATAACCTAATTACAACAATTTTATCATGTAAAGATCGGTGCATATGACTTTTGACTTTTGATCAAGACTTTAATCATTATTCATTGAAGCATCAAACATCCGGTTCATCAATTAAGATCCTCCATCGTGTCTTCACCCAAACAGTCATATTCTTCATCAAATCATCTTCTTTCAAAAAAATATTCATAGAACCCACAAAACTCTTCCAATTATCCACCAAAACCCTAAAAATCAAAACCCAAATTGCACGGGTAAGGCAAGAAAGGTATGATGAAAAGAGTGGTAAGATGTATGAGCTTCAGTTGTTCAAGATCGTGGCAGAATATGCAAGATCATTGCAACAAAAGCATCATCAGTGTTCAAGATCATGGCAACTAATGGAAACTCCAGTTTAGACCTTAAAAAAGATATTGCCACCACCATGTTTTTGTATTGGTATTAGTGGAGATTTGAGATGTTGTCTCCCATTAGAGAGTCATTGACAGATATATATGGATGGCGAGATGAGGGTTGTTCTACAGAGGTTGGTAGAAGGCGGTGAGGATCCTGGCCTTCAACATATACCAGTGTTCATAATTTTTTCAAAATGCATCAACTCTCTGACATCCAAATACTATGAAAGAAAACTAATCTCCGATTATATAACTAGGTTCCTTGTTATCTACCAACATTTAACATACTACCCTGTTATGTGTGTAGCTAGACTCAATCTATTTAAGTATCGTTTGCTTGTTTCTTGCTTACCCAACTGGAATGAAAGGGTGATGTTCATGATAGCAAGCTTTTCAGTCACTAGGATTCAACATGTTCCGTTTACTTTAAACCATTTCTCCTCTACTGTTCACGTGAACCAAGCGGAAATGATTGTTTTGAAAAGCAAACGAATGGCACACTCAATATCACTTGCTCTTCACTCATGGTCTGGTTTCAAGGTGAGCTTTAGTTTTGGATCGAGCGTCATCTTTTTCCAAGATTCCCAAGATATCACTACAGAAAAAATCTCATTGATTGTGAAGGATTTATATAAGAAACATGGGTTGCTTGATGAGAGATGGAAACTCCAAAATAAGACGACGATGTAGAAGAAGAAGACGACCAAAATAAGGGGTGAATCTGGTCATGGGTTTGAAGGAGAAACAAGACATGGGTCAGGTCAAAAGAGGTAAGACTTTTCAAAGTCAAAGTCTATATGACAAATGAGTTACTCATTCAATTTGTTCAAAAGTGACCAAATAGACCCGACAAAAACAAGTTTGTTCTCTCATAAAGTACGAAAATAAATTAAGGGACTAAAAGAACAAATGTGCAATACATTGTAGGGCGTGTTATTTTCCCTAATAAAAATTCAACCGATCCAACCCAATTACTATCCAATTTAACATGTCCTAGTTATAATCCAATTAGTATCCAGTTTCAATTACAAAAAAGGATTAATATAGATATTTTAAATACTTATAAATTCGATAAGATTTAGATGGATCCAATAGGATGGAAATTAGATGAAACTTGATATATTAGATATCAACATTAAACATCCAATGGATAAATCCAATCCAATCTAATTTTTAATTATATAGGTTCGATTCAGTTGGACGTACGAATTGAATTGGACCAATTGGCAATATCCAATACCGTATGGATGATTGTATTAGATCGGATGTATAAAAATATGAGGATATCCAACGGTGAACGACCCTACTATATATATTTGACATGTAAATGGCACAATATTGTCACAATACATAATAGTGGCTTAGTGGCTTTAGGAGGCGGGGAGTGAAGCTCTCTAAAGAAATTAAGTAATCCACAACAACATTGACAAACCAACCATATTTGGCTTCTGGACCAGGAGATGGCACTCCTTCTCTTAGAGGACCGGCCTATAAGATTTTGCAAAGAACACAATATCCTAGAAATAGATTGTTTTATTGTTGGATATATTCCCATATTTCGTATTAGAGTATGATATTCATAGAAGTAGAAGTGTGTATCTAGAGCCAGAGGTTAATAGTTCCCATACATATCGTAAAATGTGCTTAAGAACGCCAACGCGTGCCTCAAAAAAATCATTCATAAAGAGACACATCTACAAACATAAGTAAGATCTAGTCCGGTAAAGGTAAAGGTACTAAAGTTTGTTGTGATGATGACATTGTACATAACACAACAGTTTCATCATGTTCTCAAAAACTTAAATAGCTAGTAACAAACCCCAAAAAAACATATTTTAATCTAATTTTTACCAACAAGTAGTTCTTTTAAGATCTCGTCACTGATCCCATCAGCATAAGGAAACATATGACCAGCACCCGTGATCTCATGGTATTTTATCCATGGAAGTTGTTGGGCAATATAACGTTGTAGTGTCACAGGCACAAGTATATCTTCATCACCCATCCAAATATGAACGGATCCTTCATTATCCGGAAACGGGTTCTCAATCTCCATCGGGTCAAATTCCCAAGTACCAAATCCAATATTCAAGTCACGGTGGACTGATTCATATTCTCCTTGCTGTCTTACTTGTCCCTTTTCAACACACAAAAAACAGTAACATTAGATTCATATTCTCCTTAAAATGGTTTAAAATGGTCAAGTAATTGTAATTCCAAATACCTCAACTGCTGCTCTGCCAGCTGTAAACTTTGGAACGAGTTCTTTATCCTGTCTGGAAAGAATATAAGGGCTATGAGCAATAACAGTGAGAGAAGGAAACAGCTTCTGAGTGTTCCACCAGTATGTTAATGATGGAAGGTGATGAGCAACACGTAGACTCCATTGATCCTGAATGAATTGTTTAGAATACGCTTCTTGTGATAGCTTCAATGGCAAACGTGGCCACCAGTAATTGACTACTGGAGCTATAAGAGTTGCTCCTGCTAACCTATGAGGAATGTATTTCAAACACGACCAGATCACTTGACCTCCCATTGAAAAACCAACCACATAGAATTTTGATCCGAGTCCCAATTGATCACCAAGTTCTTCGATATCCAAAGCCAAACTCTTCAAAGTTCGTTTAGGATCTGGATCGCTCTCTCCATACCCGGGTCGATCGAATGAAACAATATATACTCCTAGATCTTGAAGTAGATCCTGTAAAAGCCAACGAATTGATCGAGAAACACAATAGCGAAACTAATAAGTGTGAAACAGATAACGACAGAGACTATACTGGAGAGGCCGATGTGGCAATAACAGCGTAATGCTTGACAGAATCGAATCCATGGACATAGATGATTTTGTATTTTGCGACCTCTTTTGGTACTCCATATTCTTTATAGGACAAATGTCTGCCATCGCGAAGCTTGATTCTAGGGGTTGTAATGGGAAGTCCGTCTGGAGATCCGAGTTTGAAGGGTTCGGGTGGACAAGCTGATTGATAAGCCCATGCTAGAAACCCGATAATGAAGACTAATAGTATGAAAATCCCTGAAAATTTCAGAGAATTAGATTATTAGTTGATTGAAACTGGAGTAGGTAGCTAGTTGTGTGTATATCTTAACTACAAGATCAATCCTTATTTGATTTTAGTTGCTCAAAACATATGCTATGAGTGTATATCGTATATTGTTTAAGGTTATAGCTTGCCTTTTCATAGTAAATCCGAATACCTAACTCAAATTGCAGATAAAAAAATTAACTGATTTGACCAAAAAAGTCAGAAATCAAATCTATATTAATGCATAATGAACCCATCTGCTAGAAATTGAATTCAAGCAAAATCGGTATTACAGTTCGGAATTAAAAGCTTCGATTCCAAAGGGTAATTAAAGTCTGTAAGTTTTGATAACGAGAAGTAGATGGGAATAGAGCACCTGTAGGGAAAGAAGAGGAAGAATTGGATTTGGAATTCCTGGTATGGGACCTAGCTGATGCTGCTGAAATCTTCCTCTTTACCTCCGCTGCCATTGTTGTTGTTTCTTCGATGGCAGAATAGGATTGAGAAAGAGAAGATGCTTTGATTCACATCATCACATGGAAGCGCTGTAGTCAAACTCATTGACAACAAATGTGGCGGAAAACGATTGAAATTAGGTAGCATTGTTAATTTAATTTGGGATTCTTTTATGAAAGTTAAATTAATTTAATTTGGGATTTTTATGAGAAAATTATAAATTTAATCATTTCCTTAATTATATTGCAAAAAATAACCAAAAAAAAAAAAATTACAAAATTAGCCACTAAAATCGCAGATGGATTAGAGCCATCTACGATTTAGGCATTTGAACTGCGAATGTACAAGTGTTTAAAGTATGAGTGTGTATTTGACAGTTGTACGTTCGAGATTTACTCAATCCATTTGCGATTTTATTAGTTGATTTGCGATTTTGACTTTTTTAAGGGTATAAATACCTAAAAAAAATTGAACTTTCATTTTACAAGGTTTTTATTAGGAGAACTCGCTCTGGAAACGAAAATCGGTAGCTATGGACGATTTCATGTAAAATCATAGTCAAACCCTATTATTTTCGTAGTCAAACTTAATTAAAATAATAATAATAAATTACTCAAATCCGAGATGAAACATTAGAGGAAATCAAAGATGAACTAAGTTCATCTACAGTTTCCTTTGATGTTCCATCTGTGAACGTACAACTATTAATGCACGCCCACGTTTTAAACACTTGTATATTCGCAGATCAAATGCTAAAATCACAGATGAATCTAATCCATCTGTGATTTTGATGGTTAATTTTGTAATTTGAGTTTTTTTTAGTTATTTTTTACAAAATAATTAAGGAAAATGGTTAAATTTCTAATTTTCTCTATATTTATTGTTTAAAATATTATTTTGATATGGTATTGTAATTCTAGTGGTTTATCTGTTTAAACTTTAATGGAAACACCATTTGTTGTTCGATAAACACTATTAAACTCAAATTTTTGTACATTGTTTAACTAACTTTTATACAAATTTTTATCTTTTCAAAAACATCATCATTTTTCGGTCATATTCTTCTCCTAATAGAATTTCAAAGAAGTAGAAAAGACTTTTTTAGGTGTGCATTTGAAAAAAAACATTACAAAGTGCAAGCGCACAATCTCCTCATTCTTCTCTCTGGTGCTAGGTGTGGTGCTAGGTGTGTCAGTCGATAAGTCAATTCCCTTTTTTTGTGTCTGACATTCTAAATCACCTCCATAATACTTCTTATGGTTTTTTACTTTCTTTGGTTCTTTACATAACCATTAGGTTTTACACATTTATTCATTATAAGACCATGCAGTATACTCATCACACGTCATGTGTATTTGGTGTTGTCTTTGCACGCATGACCATGTGGATACACCACCCCCTCCCGGTGTAGTGATTATATGGAGGTTTGTTGGTGTGGAAGGTTGTGGCCTCAACCATTCTCTCTCTCTCTCGCTCTCTCTCTCTCTCTCTCTCTCTCTCTCTCTCTCTCATGAGGGAAAGATTTGTGCTAAAAGTGGTATAGTGTGATGAGTATACCTCATCGTCTAACACTTAAGCATTATGCTTTCACTATAAACTCTTAAGTGTTTGATTTATGAACCCATAAGCCACTCATCGAAGAGTCCTAGATCTTTTTGTGATGGTTGTGACCAAAGAGGGAGATTAAGATTAATATGATATCATATTTACTCTAAATGATTATAGATGTTATTAACTAAAAAGATATTCATAGTAGATTTTTAATTTAGTTATATTCAAGATTCGATAATCAATATATGACTTCAACAATAAAATTCAAACCAAAAAACGGAAAACAAACCATTAAAAATCCCAAACCTAGTAGATAAAACCCAAATACAAACCAAAAAAAGACCGTCCAAAATAGGTCTGGTCAGACCGGAAAAAAAAAAAAAAATAAGGTTGCTTAGAGTGCATTTGGTTCCTTAAAATTTTTTCTAATCTTCCATGAAAGTTTCAAAATATTTGGTTGATTCAGTTTTAAATTTTTTTCCAAGAAAACAAAACTTTTCTGCTTTTTAAATTGAATGTAAATTAAAAAAATTATTTTTAAAATTTTTAAGTTGGAAAATAAAAACTTCATCCATCCAACCAAACATGTTTTCTAAAAATTTATTTGAAAACTTAAAATAAAACTCTATTTTCTGAAAACAATTTTCCACAACAAAGTACATCCTTAGAGACCGATTTTGTGCACTTCTAGGGTAGACGAATAGGTTCAATCTGATCTACTACGGAGTATGGATCCAAAGCTTCCCCACTGATCCAATATCTAATAAGCTCGATATATATAAATACGAACTACCAACAATATATTTCATCAATCACTCTCAACCCCAAAATTAAATGTAGTCATAAATTTATAATACCAAATACAACAGTTTAATTTACACAAAGTACATCAAAATACCCAAAAGCGTGCAAAGAATAAAAACTACAAATCAAATTTTTACTCTTACAAAAATACCCAAATTTTTACTCGTACAAAAAGTATATGAATCTAAATTTTACCAAGAAGAAGTTCCTTTAGGATCTCATCACTGATCCCATCAGCATAAGGAAACATATGACCAGCACCCTTGAGCTCATGATACCTTATCCATGGAAGCTGTTGGGCAATATAACGTTGCAATGTCACAGGCACAATCTTATCATCATCACCCATCCATATATCAACGGATCCTTCATTTTCCAGAAACGGGTTCTCAATTTCCATTGGGTCGAATTCCCAGGTACCAAATCCAATATTCAAGTCACGGTGGACTGATTCATATTCTCCTTGCTGTCTTACTTGTCCCTTTTCAACACACAAAAAACAATAACATTAGATTCATATTCTCCTTCCTAAAATGGTCAAGTAATTAAATGTTTGGATGTGGGTTTACAGTGATTACTTAAATGAGTACCTACCTCAATGGGTCCCCTGCCAGCTGTAAACTTGGGAATGAGTTCCATGTCTTGCTGAGAAAGAATATCAGGGCTATGAGCGATAGCTTTGTAAGAAGGAAACAGCTTCTGAGTGTTCCACCAGAATGTCAATGATGGAAGGTGATGAGCAACACGTAGACTCCATTGATCCTGAATGAATTGCTTTGAATACGCTTCTTGAGATAGCTTCAATGGCAAACGTGGCCACCAGTAATTAACTACTGGAGCTATAAGACTTGCTCCTGCTAACCTGTGAGGAATGTATTTCAAACAAGACCAGATCGCTTGACCTCCCATTGAAAAACCGACTACATAGAACTTTGATCCGAGTTCTAACTGATCGGCAAGCTCCTCGATATCCAAAGCCGAACTCTGTAAAGTTTGGTTAGGGTTTGGATCGCTCTCTCCATAACCAGGTCGATCGAATGAGACAATATGTATCCCCAATTCTTCAATTAGGGCCTGTTAAAATCAAGTAATCAAGAAACGGAATAACGAAACTAATGAATGAGGAACAAAACACGATACCTACCGGGGAGGCTGATGTAGCGATAACAGCATAATACTTGATAGAATCGAATCCATGAACATAAATAATCTTGTATTTGGCGACTTCTTTTGGTACACCGTATTCTTTGTAGGACAAATGTCTTCCATCACGAAGCTTGATTCTAGGTGTTGTAATGGGAAGTCCGTCTGGAGATCCGAGTTTCTTGGGTTGGGGTGGACAAGCTGATTGATAAGCCCATGCCAGAAACCCGATAATGAAGACTAATAGTATGAAAAACCCTGAAAAGATTAAGAAATGTAACCGTAGAGGGTGTTTGGATTAGTTCTTATGATCCATGATTGACGATTTGACATTATGATTATTTGATTAATTGATGAACACATCTACTATGATTAAATTGCACTTCAGAGATCAAATCAGAATTAATGCTCGATAGACCCATCTCTTGATTTCAAGTAGAATCAATATTACAGTTCCGATCGGGAAGTTCATGATTTTACGGTTTTCTAAACCTCTACCTACATGTGTGATATGTTTTAGGATCTTAATTGAAGGAAATCGAAGTTGACAACACTCATTCATTGGCACACAAACACTTCGATTCGGTAAAATCGCCGACGAATCTATAACGAATGTATCAAATAGTGAAGTTTGTAAATTTGAAAAAAAAATGGTGACAAGTATGAGAATAGAGCACCTGACGGGAAAGAAGAGGAAGATTCGGATTTGGATTTCCTGGTATGCGACCTTGCTGATGATGCTGAAATCTTCCTCTTGACTTCCCCTGCCATTGTTGTTATTCAATGGCGGAAGAGGAGGAAAAAGAAGAAGATGCTTTGATTAACTTGGAATTTGGAAAGAGTTGTATACAAAGTCTTTGACAAAATGTGGACGAGTTTCGTGGGACATAGTTGACTCTCGGACTTTTCTTGGGCCTATATAGCAACAAATGGATCGGTTTTAAACCGATCCCAAACAAAGACCGATACATTCCTAGTTTAAAATGAGATCGGATCCTAAAACCAATCTCAAAAATTATGGATTGATCTAAGACCAATCTCACAAAATTCATATTTGTTAATCACGTATTACCTATTTTTTTAATTAATTTTTAATGTATCATTTTAGTAAATCTTAATATATCATTTTTTGGTGTTAATGAAACATTTGTTAGTGGAAAAACCTAAAATTGAAAACGGATCGAAAACCCCCAAAATTGAACCGAAATAGATCCAAAAAATATATTATCCTGAAAACATCTAGGACCTATCAGAAAAACCTAAACTAAACTGTAAGATCACTAATAAAGCTAAGAGGAGTGATAATACTTCTAGCACCTTATCATGTAGGATTTTTTTATTGCTACATAGGTTTTTATATTGCCAAGTAAGCTTATCATGTATAGGTTAAAAAGGATAGGGAGTAGTAGTGAGAGGAATTTAATTGGTTTTGTTTTGAAAAAAAAAAATTAAAAGAAAATAATCTCAACCAATCACAGCCCATTTTTTCTTCTCTCTCTTCTCGCTACTATAGTAGCGTTTCTTATTTAACGAGTATCTTAACGACTTATAAGGGGTGGTTTAAAGATTGATAACATGTGTTTTGGCGAGGGGGTGATGAGGTCACTCCCTCAAGCCTAAAAATATAGGATCATTCTGATAAGGCTTCTGGAGTGTTAATATGTAGGTTTATTCTTATCTAGTATTTTTTAGAATAAAAAAAACCATCAAACTTATCGGTTATTTTGTTAAGAAAACTGTAAAAAAATGATCGTTGTGATTTGAAATTGATTGTGGCTAAACTCAAAAAAAAAAAAAAAAAAAAAAAAAAAACTCTTAACTTGCAAAAATAGTCATTTTGGTTTGGCTGTAGAAGACGAACATTAATATCCATTTGTTTTAAGAAGAATAAATAAAAATTACTATTTTGTTTTTATTTTTAATTTTATTGAATTATTAATTGTTAATTAACATTGTTTCTGTTTTAATACCTCCTATATTTCCTCTCATGTCCTCCTACTCATTGTTTTAATCTTGCTACAAGCTTGGTCCTTATATACAAGTAGATTTGGAATTATGTTTTCTTTGGGGATGATTTGTCTTACGGTATTGGAATTCAATGTGAGTTTAATTATAGGTTGGCTTTTTGAACATTTGACATGATTATTGTTCTCTAATCATATTTTGAAGATGGTTTTGGATTAAGTTGGTATTGGTGTTCTTTACTGATGATATGAGTGATGGAATCCTATGGTTTATGTGAATTTAGTCATCTAGGTTATTTTGCTTTAACTTTTTGGTCCTTATCATTCATTTTGTAACTTTACAACTTGTGGGGAACCTTCTATCGGTTTATCTTAGGTTGAGAATTGAGGTTTGTTGGTATGTTTGTAGCCATTGCAGATGATGTTCAATGGGTATTTGGTCGATGGGAAAAATAAGGTCGTCGTAGGAAAGTGGTGGTAGCAGGAAATCATACATACTTATAAAGCTAGCTTTTTTTTCTTAAATTCCATGTATTTGAAACCCCCATTATTTTTTCCTTTCACCACATTCATTTGAAACTCCTATAATTTTTCAATTTCTTTATAATAATAATTATAATTTGGTAATTAGAAGAAATAAATATCAAATCTAAAGTGTAATCATATATAAACTAAATTTCAATATTAAAATAATATCTTTACTTCTACTTATAAAATTATGTTTTTTTAACTTTTAGCATATTATACTTAATTTATTAGTTTTAATATATTATTGGATATAAATCATTATCATTTTAAATGTATAATTTTTGAACAATTTGTATAAAATACTTAAATTATTAATTAAAATATAACATTATAGGTTCAACTTAAATATACATTTTATTTAACTTAAACAACCCAAAATTTATTTTATAAATAGTTAAAAGTGATAAATTGTAGTGTCTTTCTAATAATGATTGTAAGTTGGTTAATAAGGTTAAATAAATATCAAACCAAAAGTGTAATCATAAATAGACTAAATTTCAATTTTAAAATAATATCTTTACTTCTATTTATAAAGTTATGTCTTTAAATTTTAACATATTATACTTAATTTATTAGATTTAAAATGTTGTTGCATTTAATCATTATTAGTTTAAAGCTACAACTTTTGAACAATTTGGACAAAATACTTAAATTGTTAATTTAAATATAACATTACAGTAAACTTAAATATAAATTTCAGTTCTACTAAAAAAAACAAATAATATTTTATAAATAGTTAAAAGTGATAAATTATAGTGATAAATGCAAAAACTAAATTGTATCAGTTTAACTAAAATATTTCATAAATATATTTTTATAATCATTAAAAAATTTCAAATAAGTAGCTTAAAATAACTTATAATAACAATAGTTAAAAATAACTCTATATAAATGATTATATTATTACCTTTAAAATCAAAAAATAATGTTTGATGTTTTAAATAATTATAATGATAAAAATTAAAACATTAAGCAAATAAATTTTTAAAAAATAGTTAACAATAACAATAACTATAAATAATATTAAACCATATATAATATTTAATTTTATTGATGTGTAACTCGCGAGTAGAAGTCATTCAAATGATTGAGATTATGACGTTATAATAGATGTATATATTATCATATAATTCAAAATAATCAATATATTATATCAAATTAATATACAAATTATTATATCAAAATTAACAACAACGTTAGTGTTATATTTAAAAAATATAAATTTGTAAAGACTTCAACTATGTAGGTGTTTCTGTGCATTACAATATCAACTCAAATATAAATTTCAATTCCATTTAAAAAACTAAAGAAGATTTTGTAAATAGTTAAAAGTGATAAATTGTAGTGATAAAAAATAAAAACTAAATTGTAATCTCAATGTAACTGAAATATTTCTTAAATGTGTTTTTATAATCGTTAAATGTTTCCAAATAAGTAGCTTAAAATTAACTTACAATAACAATAGTTAAAAACAACTCTATATAACTGATTATATTGTTACCTTTAAAATAAAAAACAATGTTTGATATTTTAAATAATTATAATGATAGAAATTAAAACATTAAGCAAATAAATTTTAAAAAATTAATTAACAATATAAACAACTATAAATATCATCAAATCATATATTATATTTAATTTTATTCATGTGTAACTTGCGGGTAGAAGTCATTTAAACGATTGAGATTATGAAGTTACAATAAATATATATATATATATATATATATATATATATATATATATATATATATTATCATATAATTCAAATATAATCAATATATTATATCAATTTAGTATATACAAATTATTGTATCAAATTTAACAACAACATTATTGTTATATTTAAAAAACATATATTTGTAAAGACATCAATTATATAGGTGTTTCTGCGCAACACGCAGACATTCGCCTAGTAAAAGAGAATAAGGAGCGGTGACTAGACGAAAGGAGATAGATGGTATTGGTGAGTTGATGGGTTAATGAATTAAGGAACGGTGTCCACTTGTAATTTAGTTATAATAATAAACATATTAAAAAATAATTAAAAATCTAAAAGGATGATAAATTTATTAAAATCGGTGATGAAATCCACAATCAAACACTATAGTTGAAAGATTTTTAGACCTTAACTTGCTTTAGTGATAGCTCTCGAGCCACTTAGTAGGAATTATGTGCAGATTTAAAGAGTTAAAAATAACCATGTGTGTGCATGTGTATACATATATGTGTAGGGTGTGCATGAACATGTAGGCATAGGCATGAACATGTATGTTTATATGGGTGTGGCTATGACTGTGGGGGTGAGGGTAAGAGTAAGGTGGGTGTGTGTATATATATGGGTGTATGTATGTGGTTATGGGTATAGGTAGGGGTCTAAATGTTGGTGTTAGTATGGGTATATGATTTGTATGGGTGGAATGTAGGTATGGAGGTGGTTGCATGGGGTGAGGATAGGTGTTTGACATTGGGCTTATGGACATGACGTAAGTGTGGAAATGCATGTATGTATATTTATATGAGTATAAGGGATGGAGTGTATGTATGTAATGGTGTTGGGGTAAGATGGACATGATGAATATGTAGTTGTATGTATGGGGTGTTTGTAGGGTATGTGTGGAGTTAGATGCATGAAAGAGTTTGATAAATAATTGTTAAAATAAAAAATGACGGGAGGAAATTTTTATATTTTTAATAAATTATAAGTTGAATAGAAAATTTTTGTTATTAGTAAAAAAAATACCAATTCATTCAAATTCATATGTTAATAGAATTTAAAATTTTCCAATTTATTTGATTTTTTACTAAACACAATTGTTTTTATCGTGAATTTACATTTCAACCCCTCTAATTATTTTGAAATTCAATTCGTGAACCAAACACATTCTTACTTTCTTGCTATTGGACTCCGCTTCCAGTAGTCGATTTCAGAACTCCTTTCTTCATTCCACAACATCAGACTCACAAGGGTATGTGTCTTTCTTTCAATACTTTTTACACCCTAAATCCTAATATGATAATGATAATTATGATTTCAATTTTCACTTCCCCATCGACGCTGATTCACGATTTCAATTTTCATCCACGCCACCATCACTGTCAGTGGACTACGATTGCAACGACGATGGTTGTTTATGTGAATTGCATCCTGATTTTGAATCTGAAACTCATATTTTGAAACTGAAGTATAGCTCTTATATGTTAATTGCTAAAACTCAGATTTTGGTTAAATTATGCCAGAAGTTCACAAGTGTAGATGTTGGTCTTCCTAGTAATTGTAACCTAACTACATTTAAAGGGACTAGATAGTTAACCATCAACTGATAAATTTCCAATAGTTCCACATGTTGTTTTGAATTTGATTTGCATACATACATGTTTTAGTTACATAAAAAGGGTGGGAAGGGAGGATGAATTTTGCAACCTCATTGTGTAAGAGATTAACTGTTAGCAACTTGGTTACTAGAATCCCTGTTTACACCTCTGCAAGTGGTATAACTCTTACATAAAATCCTTTCTATTTTGCATTTATCTTGTGGTAACATAACATTTATTTGAAACTGAATCGTACATAGATGTATCTGGAGATATATTAAGCATGATATTCAGACGTTAGGCCACCAAAGAAACAACATACTCCACAAAAAATGGACGCGACTCAAAACCCAATATGCTTGGTGTCAAGAAGTTCAGTGGTGAGGTTAGTATCTAAATTTGTATTGTATTAAATTTTATTTCTTTTTTCTATTTTGTTAATATTTGGGAAATTTATACAGAGAGTGATACCTGGGAATATCATTGTAAGACAAAGAGGCACTCGATTCCACCTAGGTGATTATGTTGGAGTGGGAAAAGATCATATGCATTATGCTTTGAAAGAAGGGTGTGTCAAATTTGAACGTCATACGCTGAGTGGACGTAAGTAGGTGAATGTTGAACCTAAAGAATGCAATGTACTACACCCACTTTACTTGAAAGTTGCACCAAAACCAAATTCAAATACCACAACTTGTGTCTCTCTTTAAATCATGTTAAGTTAGTTTTTCTTTTGTTTTTGGAATTTTTGTTGAATAATTTATTGTGAAGTTGTCAATTACTTGCAACTTGGCAAGTGTACAGACTACATGATATCTTGGAAAATACACCATAAAATGTAATGCTAAGCTAAATTTGTTTATCAAAGAAAAATAAAGAGTAATTTTATTTTAGTTTTTAATTTTATTAATTACAAATAAATAAAATTGTTCAGACCATAAATAAGCTTTGTGCAAAAAGTTTAATATAGTGGAGATAAATTTATTGATGTGTTAAGTTGCTATAATGTGACATGAAAAAATTTGGTGAAAAATTTGTGATTACTTAATTAGGATTAATAGAATGTGACACAATATTAAAAAAACTAGTTTATAACCCGTGTGAACCACTTTATAAAATTAATTAAACTTTTATATTAAAACTCAAAATTATTAATCAGTTATTTTAAATAAATTATTAATTAAAAGATATATTTTTATTTATATAAAATTATAATAATTGAAAATAAATCTATAAAATTATATTACCTTATAATAGTACTAATTTATTATATTCTAATGTTATTTAATTTAATGTAAATAAAATAAGAAATTTAAATTTTGAAATTTGAAATGGAAAATCAATAGGTTGACAATGACATGACATTAATTATGAGGTTTAATAGGATGACACATGAAAAAAAAAAATTTACTTTTTTATTTGTATAGAAAGATTACATGTTTTCTCATACTTGCTTATTGTCATTAATCATAATTTATGCAAATATCCAACATTAAACACATGAATGGAAATTTTGTCTAATACACATTTTTACAAGAAAAGCCAATTCGTTATTGTATTCCCTAGAAAATTTTGTATAAAACACAATTATCATTAGCGCCATAAAAAAACTCAATTTGTTATATCTTAATTTAAAAAAAAAAACCATTATGTTATTTTATTTTTTGGGTTTGTTAAAACTAAATAATTTTATGTTTATGTTGAAATTTATATTTTATGATGGGTAATACTGATTGGTAAACCTACATGAAACTTTTATAATCTTTTGGGTTTAAACACGTTGAACTTGGGATGAACTACTCTAGAAATAAAAAGAATGGATAGAACCTACAGTCAAGACTTTCCTTTTTTAAACACAATGTGACCCAAAATGAGACATTGACTTACCATGAAATGACATTTCTCAAAATTCAAAACCAAGTTTGTTTCAATGCATCTTTTTAAAATTTTTGTGAGATTAGTCAAACATTCTTGAAAAGAGTTGCCATGTACCGTGACTTGGGATGTAACTTGGGATGAACTCCCGTAGTTGCCCAAACCTCCCGTAGTTGCCATATAACTTGGGATGAACTCCCTTTTGAGATCATGTGTGATGCAAGCAACTATGCGATTGGCGCCGTTTTGGGTCAAAAGAATGGGAGGGCCTCCCATGTGATCTATTATGCATCAAGGACACTAGACAATTGATAGCTTCATTTTAATTACTTCTTTTTATAGTTTATTTTAGCATATTTCATTCATAATTTAGATAATTTCCATGCATATTTTCCTTTTTGTTATTTTATGACTATTTCGGGTACTCTCGAATCTTGTGAGCATAATTGCAGGTTTTCGGGTCTAGCGGAGCGGGAGTGTTCGGGACGTATAGGAGGCGATGAGATTTGGTAGACAAAAATGACGTTGGGCTTGATGGGTAGTGGCGATGATGCATGGAGTGATCTTGATGATTATTTGAAGACTTGGAGAGAAATAAACTTTAAATTTGCAAGATGCGGGGGAATATTCAAGCGTACGTAAATTATTAATCGGGCGAATTCACGAGCTTTGGAGAAGTCAAATTGGGCTTAAAATGAAGAAAAACTTGAAGAAAATGGGCTAGGAGGTGATTGGATTCGATCTGGGCCAAGTGGGCTAAGCTATGGAGGCCCAAAACCTCAAAGATGCTACATCCAGGGACCACCCGCGCAACCCACCCGCGCAAGAGCACGCGGGTCGCGCAACCTCCTGCAGGGGCAGTTTCGGAAATTCTTCTTTTGAGCTATTTGAGGAAGGTTGGTGCCCATCTTTTGCATACTCTTGGACATCCGATTTTTGAATATTATCTCTGGAGTTTTGGAGACTTTTGAAGGCCAAGAACCCTTGAAGAACATCATATTTTTACCTCTTGATTCTTGCTTAATGTTTGGTACAAATTTCTCTAACTTTGTTTCTTTGGGTTTAGCCATGCTTGGCTAAGCTAATCTTGGTTGACTTTTGGTTAATCCTTTGAACTTTTGTTGAATGTTGAAGAATCCATGAACATGTTCTTGAATCTTTATGGGAATGTTTTGTGTTTTAACATCTTATCATTACTTGTATGTTTTAGTTCATGAGTTTAAATGTGTTTGTGGTGATTAGTTGACTAATTTCTTGATTAAGTAAAGGATCCTCAAATTAGCAAGCAACAAATGATTTTTGTGTTGTTTTTGCTTCACACAATCGTAAAAACATTTCCTCCAACATGGTGGTGAAAGCATTTGACCCCTCTTGGATTTGGTGACTTTTTGGTTCTTAATGCTAGTTGACTTTCACTAATTACATGCTATTTGGAATTAATGACTTTGACTAAGGAAATTGTTATGAGCTTCTCTAGCCATTTCAACAATTAAGAAAAGTCTAGGTAATCTCAAGCTCCTTGGATTACTATAGCCAAATTGAGGATTAAAAACAAGTATTGCACCATTGAATTCTAATGATATGTTCATCAAAAGTCAAAGTGAGAAAACTTTAAGTCAACCATCTTTCCCTTATTGATTTTACATCAAATTCTTATTTTTGTTGCAATTGTCTATTTAAATCATAGTTAATTCTAGTTTGTTTCAAGTATTTCAAAACATCAAAACCCCCATTTTTAATTTATTGTCATATTCCAAGTATTTTACAAAGAGATTTTTCATAGAGTTATCAAATTGAACCAGTCTCCGTGGATTCGATCCCTTTACCACTATACACTATTTTAGTGTGTAATATTTAGGGTTATTATTTGTGTTGGCCTCGACAACCACCAACAATGCCCAAAGCAACTACTCTACCACGGAGAAGGAGCTATTGGCCATAGTGTTCGCCTTGGAGAAATTTAGACAATACCTACTTGGTACCAAGGTCATAGTGTACTCGGATCACGCAGCTCTTAAGTACTTGATGACGAAGAAAGATGCAAAGCCGAGACTCATCCGGTGGATCCTACTGTTACAAGAATTTGACTTGGAAATCCGGGACAAGAGTGGATGCGAGAACCTCGTTGCCGATCAGCTAAGTCGGATCACTTCAAATGAAACTCCTCTCCCATTGCGGGACGAGTTTCTGGATGAGCGTCTCTTTTCCCTTACCCAATCTATTCCTTGGTATGCCGATATCGTTAACTTTTTGGTCACAAAAAGGTATCCCGACACATTCACGCGTGCTCAAAAAGACAAGTTAAAAAGTGATGCAAAATATTATGTGTGGGATGAACCTTATTTGTGGAAACATTGTCCCGATCAAATCATTAGGCGATGTATGCCCCAACAAGAGCACCAATCCATTTTGCAATTCTGTCATGAATTTGCTTGTGGGGGACACTTCGGACCTAGCCGGACTTTGAGAAAAGTCCTTGAATGTGGATTATTTTGGCCAACCATGTCACGCGATTGTTATATGTTTTGCAAAAGTTGTGAGCGGTGCCAAAGGACGGGAAACATTTCGCAAAAGAGCCAAATGCCCCAAAATCCAATCCTTGTTTGTGAAATTTTCGACGTATGGGGGATTGATTTTATGAGCCCATTTCTCGTATCATTTGGCAACGTTTATATTTTACTCGCGGTTGACTATGTTTCTAAATGGGTTGAAGCTAAAGCCACAAGATCGGACGATGCCAAAACGGTTATCGAGTTTTTAAAGTCTAATATTTTAGCGAGATTTGGTGTGCCTAGGGCTTTGATTAGTGATAGAGGGACGCACTTTTGCAACAAAATGATGGAGGCTCTATTGAAGAAGTATCACGTGACTCATCGTGTCTCCACTGCCTATCACCCTCAAACGAATGGTCAAGCGGAGGTCTCGAATCGTGAAGTGAAGTCTATTCTAGAGAAAACGGTGAATCCGACAAAGAAGGATTGGAGTTTGAGACTTGACGATGCCTTATGGGCATATCGGACCGCTTATAAGACCCCGATTAGAATGTCGCCCTTCAGATTAGTTTTCGGAAAATCTTGTCATCTTCCCGTCGAGTTAGAGCACCGAGCATTTTGGGCGGTCAAGAAATGCAACTTCGACATTGACGAGGCTGGAAGGCATAGGAAACTTCAACTCCAAGAGCTAGAAGAATTGAGAAACGAATCCTATGAAAACGCAAGGATTTATAAGGAGAAAACGAAGCTCTTCCACGACAAGTCCATCATCCGGAAGAATTTTGAACCGGGACATAGGGTCTTACTTTACCATTCACGGTTGAAGTTATTCCCGGGCAAATTAAGATCAAGGTGGATTGGCCCATTTGTTGTAATAAAGACTTTTGACCATGGAGCGGTGGAAATCCAAAGTGAAAAAACGGGGCATATTTTCAAAGTTAACGGGCACCGATTAAAGCCATTCTATGAAAGTTTTAATGCAAGTGTTATTGAAGTCATCCACTTGGATGTCCCGGAGTGTTGAACCAAGCTAGAAGGACGTCTCGCCTAAGACGTTAAAGAGAGACATTTTTGGAAAAGCTTTATGCTTTCGTGTTTCTACGTTCGAATAAAGAAGTTTTGAAAATGTTTTGATGCGTCTTTTGAAGTCATTTTTGAAGAAATCAAGAGTTTCTAGGTGTTTGGGGCATTTGGGATCAAGAACTAGTGAAGAAACGGAAGAAAACAGAGAAAAATCGATTTCCGGGAGCAGGGGTCTGCGCGACCCGCGCACGGGTGCGCGGCTGGTGTGCGCGGCCGGTCTTCAACTTGCAACAAAAATCAGGCACCTAACTGCATGATCTGCGCGACCAGCGCGCCCCCTCTGCGCGACCCGCGTGCTGCTTTGACGACCAACCCATATTTTGTTGACCAACTTTGACTTTCGTTGACCAGGTGGTTTAATGAGTTGACCAACATTGACCGGGTGTTGACCACACTTGAATATGGATTAAAAACCTCCAGAAACTCTTCTTCTTCATTTCATTCCCTCAAAAACCCCCTCATTCTCTCTCAAACTCTCAAGAACACATAAACCCACTTTTCACAAAAATTTGATTTTCCGGAGTTCCACCGGTCGGAATACGACGAGACCACCACCATTCTTCACCATTTTCCGTGCTCTACAAACCCCACCTGAAGTTTACTCCGATCCATCACCGGGTCTAGGGGCGCCACCATCACCCAACTCGCCGCTTTCCGGCCATTTTCCAGCCAACTCCTACCACCTCTCGCAATTCCGACACCACCAAAGTGTTTCTTTTTCAGGGATCTTTACATCTAACCAAACAAAACCTCAAAATCTCACCAAAAACTTTCCCATAATTTTTAAGCCACCACGAGCCGCCACCGGATTTTTCACACAAATCAAGTTGAAAATATCCCTTCAATGAACAAGTCTTGCATTTAGGCACCCACGAATAACCAAAGCTTGGGGTGCACGGTAGCGGATTTCGGGTTCAAGTTCGATTTTGGGATAATACGGGTATTCTCTTTCCTTGGTTTTTATTACATTGCATTGTTTCAATTCGATAATTGCATCCAATTATGCTTTGGAAATTGCCTAAGATCGTTAGTTGTTGCCCGATTTATTTGGAAACATTGATTTGAGAAAGGTTGAGATTGGTTAATTTTCTTGGAAATTTGTTCAAAAATTGTTTAAACTTTGGTTGGGATTTTCTCATTTTGTCTCGTATTGCTGCCGAATTTTTGTTGGGATTATCAAATTAACCGAGTGGTGTTGTTGAAACCATTTTACATTGTCAAAAGTTGGGTGTCATTATTTCTTGGAATTTTTTGTGTTCGGTCTAAAGATAGTTGCATTAATTTGAGAGTGGTGAGGTGAGGGATTACGTTGGTGAAGTTGTTTTTGATATTGTAGGTTTCGAAAATGGGCAAAACCACGGCTCTGACACGCACCCATGGATCATCGATCGATCCTAACCCGCAAAAGGATGTCGTCGGTCCATCACGCAAAGCAGCCGGTAAACGAAAAAAAAGAGGAGAAGAGGGAAGCGATCCTTCCCTTACAAATGCTGAGATCAAAACCTATCGCTCCAATCTTCGGGGTCGCGCAATCCGGCCGACAAAATTCTACCATAAAAAGTCTATGAAAAAGCTTGGGGTGCATGATGGTGTATACAATTTGTTCCTAAAACTCGGTTGGCGTGGTTTTCTTCGACTTTGTGACAGAACTTACGAGGAACCCACAATGGAATTTCTTAGCACATATGCACGAGATGATGACACGAAAGTCCTCACATTCCAGTTGAAAGGGGAGCATCATAGGCTCACATACGAAGAGCTTGATTCTATCATGGGTATAGACGATCCATTCCGCATCAGCCCCTAAAATCAAGAGTACCAAGATTTTCTGCGTTACCCTGATGCAAACTTTTGGATGCAAATTTCCGGTCTCGCAACCTTCAACCCAAGCCAACAGCGAGCCAAGCACATCATTCACCCCTCCTGGCGAATTGCTCACCGAGTCCTTACGACGAGTATTTTTGGGCGTCTCGAGCCCGGTCAAATCAACAGATGTGAGCTATTTTTCCTCCGAAGCATGAGGCGTGCATTCCCCCTCAGTTTTTCAGGCTTCTTTTTAGACAAATGTGACTCCATACGCCAACGTTCCTCAGGGGAAATTTTCATCGGGGGACTTATCACGATCATAGGTCGAGCCGTCGGCCTAGACTTCCCGGATCCCGAGTACATACCTGTCGACACCCCACCGAACTTCCTGCTAGATTGTGACACTCTCATCCGGATGGAGATGTTGCTCGATCGGGGAACCCGCACGTACAGTTGGTTAGACTCTGACAAAGCCCCGGTTTACATCCTGCCAAGTTGGATCGGTTCTTCATTCGATACAGGCGACCCCGACACTTGGCTTCCTCCAGATCAGTTGACCCAAGCAGGTGTATTCCCAGAATTCGGTGATGATGAGGGTGACGACGCAGAGCAACAAGAGGAAGAAGATGACGAAGAGAACGACGAGATGCCCGAAGCTGAGGACCATTTTGACCAGCCCTCGATGCAGCAGCCGATGTTTCCGCATGATCAATTCCAGGCCCCTCCACACCGTTTTGACCAGCCGCATCAGTAGGAGGGACACGAAGTCCCACCATATTTCCCCCCCACGTTCTTTGACCAATTTGCCACAATGTTCTCCACGGTGCAGCGCATCGACGCCCAAACGCAAGAGAATTCGAGAGCCATCCTAGATGTGGTAAGCCGTGTTGATCGATTGGAGCAGTCCTCCCCTCACACTTCCCGCCAGGTCCAGGATATGTGGGACTACCACTATCGCCACAGGCATTTCCCGCCGCCCGACCCTCCAATTTAGGTCCTTTCCGCACTTTCCTTAAGCATTGAGGACAATGCTTGTTCTTAAGCTTGGGGTGGGGCATTTCCCTTATTTTTTTTACTCTTTTTCATGCATTTTTAGTTAGGTTGCATAACATATTAGTTTAAGTTAATTTGCATTCATTTTTTTTTTTAAATTTCAAAAAAGATTTTATTTTCTTCTTTTCCACTTTTTATTTTTGCATAACATTTAGCTTAAGACATTAGCATTCATGCATTTTTGTTGTCTGTTTATTCTCACCTCTCTTGGATGCCATGGAACAGGTTCACAGTTATTGTATTATTATTGGTCCAGGATCTTGTTGCTATCTCATCCATCGAATCGGGACCACTAGCTGCAGTTTGGGATTTCATACTTGGGATCAGATGCTGGTAGCTTAAAGGGGTAAGTGATCATGGCCAGGTAGTTTCATGAAGAATTATGCATACAATACTAACAACTGTAGGATATACTATAGCAATGGGTGTTCTTAGCCTTGCGGTCACTACCGCGGAGAGGATCACACTTGATCATGTTTGAACTGTTAGGATGAAGCATTGGTGCTTGTCCCCGAGTAGAATCCATATCCGGTCTCTTTACATCACCATATCTTTTTGCGATTTTCTTAGAATTTAGAGAGTCTTTTAGTCCACATTTGGACATTTTCATTATCTTTGAAAAACCACAAGTTTGAAAAGGAGCTTACATTACATCTTTATGCTCCACACATGGTCATTTTCACACTTAGGCCATTCGGATTATATCATTACCCTTTCGGTTCCACCTACACACCTTTGGGAACCAAATTTTGAGTCAAAGGGTTTTCTCACCAAAAAAAAAACAAAAAAACAAAAACAAAATGAAGCATGCAAATTTTTGGCGCCGTTGTCGTGGATTGGTTTTGATTTAATCAGTTGGT
This sequence comes from Lactuca saligna, assembly GCF_052625555.1. NCBI lineage: Eukaryota > Viridiplantae > Streptophyta > Magnoliopsida > Asterales > Asteraceae > Lactuca > Lactuca saligna. The sequence goes on along the minus strand of NC_136417.1, from coordinate 39,810,005 downwards.
TTCTCTATGCCTACATCTCATTGTGCAGGTACTCTAATTTAAAACCCGGAAATTAAAAAAAAAAGTATGATTTGGAAATGAACACTCCTTGTACTGAAGACCAACTTTCTGAGCTAGCTCAGTTAGTTATGATGATTGAAAGTGACCAAAGTGTGCAGTCCACACCTCTTTGCGATTTTTGTGCCAAAAATTCCAGAGAGAATCTCCAAAAATCGGATGTCCAAGAGTATGCAAAAGATGGGCACCAACCTTCCTCAAATAGCTCAAAAGAAGAATTTCGGAAACTGCCCCTACAGGAGGTTGCGCGACCCGCGTGCTCTTGCGCGGGTGGGTTGCACGGGTGGTCCCTGGATGTAGCATCTTTGAGGTTTTAGGCCTCCATAGCTTAGCCCACTTGGCCCAGATCGAATCCAATCACCTCCTAGCCCATTTTCTTCAAGTTTTTCTTCATTTTAAGCCCAATTTGACCTCTCTAAGTCCTCCGAAGCTCGTGAACTCGCCCGATTAATAATTTACGTACGCTTGAATATTCCCCCGCATCTTGCAAATTTAAATTTTATTTGTCTCCAAGTCTTCAAATAATCATCAAGATCACTCTATGCATCATCTCCACTACCCATCAAGCCCAACGTTATTTCTGTCTACCAAATCTCATCGCCTCCTATACGTCCCGAACACTCCCGCTCCGTTAGACCCGAAAACCTGCAATTATGCTCATAAGATTCGAGAGTACCCGAAATAGTCATAAAATAACAAAAAAAAATATGCATGGAAATTATCTAAATTATGAATGAAATATGCTAAAATAAACTATAAAAAGAAGTAAATAAAATGAAGCTATCACACGTTATATAAGAAAATTCCACAAAAACACAATATATTATATGTAAAAGAGAAAAATCAAACTACTTGGGTTGTGTCAACTTGATAAGGCATGTGAAAGATATAATGAATAACCTATTGAACAATGTTCAACTCCTGACACTATTCAGCCTTTGTGTTCATGGAGGTTCGTCTGCAATGACTCTATGACATGAGACAGAGCATCATGTTTGTAGTAGGGGATTAGTCGATGCGTTAAAGCTGGCCGAAAACCCTCGTTAGGGATGTTCCATTTCCTAAAAAAAAAGAGAAAGAGAGAAAAACCATTTCATTTCTTTCGTGTGTATTTTAGACCCTTACATTATTATCTTCCAGCTAGTTTTATTTTATTTTTAAGAAAAATATCAAAGTGACTTTAAAAATCCTACATGGCTTTAATAATGTGATCTAAAAACTCCTCCCACGCTAATTGGTCTAATACATGCTTCTTCGGTGCTTGTTTCAAGTTGATCTTATTGGATTAGTGTCTAAGCTCGTAACTATATTTGGTAAGCAATTAACCCGGTTGCGAATGGTCATTTTGGGTTGCTTTCACCAGAGCAACATGATAGGATGATTTATGAATACAGATGTTATTATGATTTATTATTATATTATATGATTAATATATTAAAAGAGAAATCATATAGTTTAATTAATATTAGACAAGAATTAATTCTGTGGCTAAAAGAGATTAATTAAATAAAGGGGACTATAAATGTCAATTGCATGATAGTTGGTTTTGGGTTGTGGATCCTTATGGATCATGGGGTAGACGAAAATAAGGTGCATGGGCTCTTTGAAATCGTCCAAGCCCTAATCTAGAAGGATCTTGGACTGCTTAAGGCCTAAGTAATCCAATTAGGGTTTCAGGCTGTAACCCTAGCAGTTCATGTATTTAAAGGACCTAGGGGCTACAGAAATCGGCTACTAGAAACCCTAAGGAGTTCCTAGAGCCGATTTTGTGCCCTCAACCTCTCTCCATATCATCCTCTTGCTTCTTGGTGTTTGTAAGCCATTAGAGGAGTGACAATTGTGACTCTAAGCTCCAAGGATAACAAGATTCAAGCTTCCAAGAAAGAGGTAATCATCTAGATCTACTTTGTCTTGTCAATTTCGAATTGTATATCATAGATCCAAGGTTTGAAAGTCTTGGATGAAAAGCATGTTCATTAGAGAAACCTAGATCCAAGCATTAGGGTTTTCATGTGCACATAGGAATGTTATTATGGCTCAAACCCATCAGATCCACCACTACATGTGTTGAAGGTCATCTCCAATCACATTTATCTAAGTGTGTAACACAATCAAATCCCTAATGAACTCCTTTTAGGTGCAACTCTTCCTTACCACCTCCTCTTCATAGTTGTGAGGTTTAGTCGTTGGCCCATTCACCTAGATTTGTATGGAATATCATATTTCCTATCACCAACATCATTCACATCTTGGATATGGTTTCCACCAGGAACCAACCAACTTCTTCATCTCCTCTTTATGTTTTTCGTCATGCCTTTTCAACATCTCTTGGAAAAGTAGTCATCACTTTCTTTTTTCCCTTCTTCAATGTTTATTCGTTTATTCTTACATTGATCAGAAGTTATTAGGAAGTTATTGAGAAGAGTCAGTTTCGAGTTTCGATTCAATTGAGTATCCTCATTGTCCCTCCAACAAGCTTTTCTACATATGGCGAATGGTTATTGAGAGTGTTCACCATTTTGAAGAAATCCACGTGTTAGCTCTTAAATATAGTAAAACATTGAAAACTAAAAGAATGTAGGATCGTACATTGTATTTTAGGCACATAATAGGGCCATACCGTCGTCTTTCTATCCGTCTTTATTCACTATGGTTTAAGACCAACAACTTGTTCTTGAGTTCAACTTAACAAAGGAAAAGAAGAGAAATTGATGGAAGTGAGAGGAAAGTAAAATCAATTGGTGTTTACAAGTTTCATTAAGAAAATAAACGAGAAAAGGGAAACGAAATGATTACTTGCCCTCCTAACTTTCTTTCCAATTTGGAAGGATTTTGAGAGAAAGAAACATTTTTTTTAAACTTTTCTCACATTTCTCCCTGACTCATGAACACAAAAATATAATTTTCTTTATTTCCTTATTTTCTCCCCTCCCCCCCCCCCCCCTCCTCTTTATTTTTTTCTCTTTACTAAAACTCGGGAACTAAACACGAGTACTATATTAAACACCTAGTTCATTTAAGCATATTCTTTGACACAGATTTGAAACACTTGTCATATGATTCGAACGTTTTGACCATTTAAAAACATTATTTCAAACCAAAGCATAATTTCTGGAAAAACAGATCTTGACGTCCTAAAAACCAAGGGTTATGTAAAAGTTTCAAAAATATATGAAGGTGCAACAACTTAAACATCATAACATAAAGGGTAAATGACTCTTGAGGGTAATTAACTTTTGCGTTTGTACTCATTTGGTCCTTTTCCTTTTTTTGTATTCACTATACCATCGAACTTGTTTTTTGTGTTCGTCATAACTCTTTTGACCGACTTTTGACTTGTGATAACCGGTCAAAGGGTTATGATGAACACAAACAACAAGTTTGATGGTATATTGAGTGCAAAAAAAAGGAAAGAGACCAAATGAGAACAAACTCAACAGTTGATTACCATCCTGAGTTATTTTCCCTTTACTCATTTACAACAAATCCCACGTCATCTCCTACTGATATTAATGACTTTATGAGATTCATTCTTGCTTCTCTTCAAAATATAACCCACGAAAGAACACTATTCATACATGTACAACTTTGTAATGCACTTGAATATTTATTAGGGGAATCTTGACTAAGAAGACGCATTTCATGACTACATTTACATTTCCAACCGAATTATTTATCGTATCATGGATTCTAGACAAGTCTATAAACAAGTGGAATCACAAGTGCTGTGATTTTTAAGTTTACTTAGCTTTAAGATCGAATTCATGGGATGAGATACAACATCAATATGTACAATATCATGCTGCTTCTGCAGACACATTACCATAATATACCTTGAGGTAAACATTTATGCTGATAAATATACCTTTCATACACAATCATATCCTTTTAAAGAGAGGTGTTGACAGCTAACCACAATAAGCATAACATAGACCATGTTTTAACAAAGTTACCCTTCTGAAACTCTCTTCATATACGTTATAGCCAAAGAAGGTTACAGTCTTTGATAATTTTGCAACTTTAATTTCATTTAACTTTTTAGGGAAAATGACTCAGAAGGGTAACCAACTGTTGAGTTTGTTCTTATTTGGTCAATTTTTTTTTTTTTTTTGTACTCAATATACCATCGAACTTGTTGTTTATATTCACCATAACCTTTTAACCGACTATCACAAGTCAAAAGCCGATCAAAAGGGTTATGGTGAACACAAATAACAAATTCAATAGTATATTGAAAACAAAACAAAAAAAAAAAGATCAAATGAGTACAAACGTAAAATTTAATTACCCTCGAGAATCATTTTCCCTAACATAAATTGAAGTAAAACCACCACAATCAACACAGCCTTATAAATATTTATGACCTCAACTAGCGTGTTCATTCTATAGTTTTAACTTGAATTATACATGTTAAAATACGTATTTTAGGCTTGGTAAACCAAACGGGTAATATCGAAATTCAACATCTTAGAGTCCAAAGAACTTACACTTTCCTTAAGCCAAGAAAGTGGATCAAATACACGTATTTTAGACAGACTAGTGGTTATTTTTGTTATAAAAATATTAATTACTTTAGGAAAGATCGTTATTTTGATGATTTTCTCTTTTATTTAAAAAAAAAGAGTTTAACATTTTTTTCACCCAAGTAAAAAAGAAGACGAATCATACCTGAGGTCTGAGGATGTGGGCTAGTCTTTTGTAGGTCAACAGTTCGACGAAGAAATTGAACCCCCAATCTGGAGAAACACATTCAGTCTTCAATTCCATCAGAAATGGAGGTAGACGGCGGCGCCGGCGATGGCGTTTCAGTATCAGTAGCAGTCGTGGCGTGTACCGCTATGACTATTTTCTACGTTGCCATTCTTTACTCTCCCACATTGATCCTCCGTCTCCCGCCTCCCACATCCTTCAAGAGCTACATGACTCGACGGTTCATTTGCGCTGGTATTTCTACCGTCGTTTCGCTTCTTGTCTGCGCTTTTATCCTTCCTGTAAGTTGAAACTTCCATTATCCCCTTTCTAGTGCAAATTTCGATAGTTGCAATGGCCATGGACAAAATTAGCGATGAGTATTAGAGCAATGGACTTTTCGAACTAGTAATTGCTTTCTGTCGTAACAATTACAATATTTAAGAAAAAAAAAAAATTCAATTACAAGTTATATTGCGATTTTGTGCTTTTTGGCTACGCATGATGCTAGGTTGTAAAAGACAAATTGGATCTCTTACAAAATCGATCATCCGTTGGTATTATTTGTTTTAGGAGATAATTTTGCACAAAACTAGGTTTTAAGTTCAAATGCTATTGACGAATAAACCATATTCAGCTTAATATTTTCCAAATTAAATAGATGATTCATGATTAAACATCGGAAGCTTCATTCGGCTCAATTATTGATGTTACAGTCCCATTTTAAGCCCTACTTCATTCTTTTAGTAGTGTATTTTTCTCCAACCAGTTTTAGGGTTTCAACAACTGTTCATAGAGAAGTGATTCCAAGAAAATTGAAGTGATTCCTTTTCAACTTACTGATGTTACCAAATTTCTCCCCAATTGTTCCAGATAAAGAGCTGGGAAACACCATACTTGTTAAGTGCTTATGGTATCCATCTACACCACACTGTAAGTAGTCCTTATGTTTGTACACAGGCGCATCAAACATGAATAAAGTCATAAACACTTGTTTTTATCAATTTATATATCTTTCATGATTGCAGATTGTAAATTGCTGAAATGGACTTTTATGTATGAAACAGTGGGAAGCTGTACTCCTTCCTCTTTTCCTCACTTCTCTCATGTACACCGGATCATTTCTCCTCAAGTTCTTCTCACTCTGGACCTTGTTGACCGAGCAAAGTGGTCAACAAATAGATCTATCACTTCATGGCATAAAGACTGCTCTTCAAAACTTCATCAACTGGATACATTCACATTTATGCAATATTTCATCATGGAGACTCTATATTGTGGTCAGTTTCTTATGTCTCTTGTTTTCAAAATTGTATCTAAATACTGAGTTTATAAACTGAGAATTTATCAAATTTACAGGCTCCACTTACAGAAGAGCTGGTTTTTAGAGCTTGTATGATACCTTTGCTTCTATGTGGAGGATTTAAACCTTATACAGTAATACTTCTCTCTCCAGTTTTCTTTAGCCTAGGTGAGTCCAAGAGTTTTTTATTTTCACCATATTTTATTCCCACATATTCATGTCAAACAGCTTTTCTTACACCATATATTTTTCAGCTCACTTAAATCATTTACTGGAGTTCTACATGCATCAAGCTTCTAGTTTTCTGAAAGCTTGCATGGTTGTAGGTATTTGTTTCTTTTTCACATGCCCTTTAACATTTATTATTATATAGAAGGATTTTATTATATTCACCAAATATCTCCTTCCTATTTTTTAAGGTTTTCAGCTTGGTTACACTGTGATCTTTGGGTCATATGCATCATTTCTTTTTGTCCGAACTGGTGAGTGATGATTAAATATTAATCATGTTATATGTTTTATTAATTGTTAGTGATTTATCTAAAAAATATTAATTTGTTGTTAATCACAGGACATATAGCAGCACCACTTGTGTCACACATGTTTTGCAATTTCATGGGGCTTCCTGCATTCTTTTCTCCAAGGACAAGTAACAAAACATATTCTTATCATTTCAAATATCTTTTTTTATATATCATTATGGATTAATTAATCATAATTATTTAATTCTGAAAATTTCAGGAATGGTGAGTGTGGGATTTGTAGCAGGGGTAGTTGGATTTGTATATCTTTTGTTTCCACTCACTTCCCCTGAGTTGTACAATCATAAAATTGACAATTGTAAATGCTGGCATAGATACTGTGATTGGATGAGCTTAAGAGAGTATGCAGTTGCTTATTAATACCAAAAATGTAAACTCAACAACTGTGAAAATTCGCTTATTTTATTTTATTATATCTGATCTTACAATTGTTTTAAGGAGAGCATTTATATCCTATAATACAAGTTCCTCTATTCCATTTAATTGATTCTTGATTCAATTACTCATAGAATGTACGCATATACATCACTTAGCAAGGAGCATTATAACTATCATCAAGTTCTATCTTTTCAACATTTTGGTACTTGTACTTCCATGAACATACCAAGTAATATCCAAAGTTGGTCAACCCAATACCAGTCAACACCCAATACAAATTATCCATCCTCCCATCATTAATCCCATCAGGCAACCATCCTGTCGTCTTCCTCACAAGATCAACCACTACAGTCCCCAAATAAAAGGCTACTCCAATATACATGGCCACCATTGCAGTAGCTGTGCTCTTCATCGACTTTGGAAACTCCTGGTAATAAAACGACACATGACCCGGTAAATGAAACGCTTCACCAACACCAATAACCACAAGCTGTGGAACCATCCAAAACACAGACATTGGCACGACTGAATTCCCTTTTAGGTCATGTGATCGAGCTATAGCAAGTCGTTTTGACTCGACCAGTGCTGAAATGGCCATGCCTAACGCGTTCAGAACATGGCCCACTCCTATTCGTTGTAGGGGTGTGAGGGAGGTGTTTGTGAGTTTTTGGTATGTGGGAAGAAGGAAACGGTCGATGAGGGTGATAAAGATGGAAGATGAAAGCATAATGAAGACAATCATGGTTCCTGCTGAGATTTGGAAGGTGGTGGGTGTGGGTGTGGGTCCGAGGTGACGATCCATGGCTAAAGCTTGGAGGACTATTAGGCTCATTTGGATGGCTAAAGGGGTAGACATAATGACACCGGTTGACCAAAGTCGGGAGATTCTGATTAGGGTTTTGAGGTCTTCGACTTGTTGTATTGTGCAGAGGTTCCATGGTTTTTTGATGTAGTTTTTGTCTGAAGTGGTGTTCCCTTGAGTTGTTATTAGAGCTGCATGGTTTAGGAACCTGTATCATTTTAATCATTAGTTATAGTGGCTTCAGCTATATATATATATATATATATATATATATATATATATATATATATATATATATATATATATATATATATATATATATATATATATATATATATATATATATATATATATATATATATATATATATATATATATATATATATATATATATCATTTCCCCTCCTTTTCTTTTCTTTTCTTATTTCCCTTCCTTTTTTTCTTTTTACTAAAAAAACTCAAAACACAACGTTAATGTATTTTCCACGAGGTTTAAAAAAAAGATCAAAATTGAGTAAGATGAGTACATATTGAAAAACAATGTTAAAGATGTATCATGTTGAGTGGGGATGAAAGTAGGTCAAAACCCGGTCTAGATACATTCGAATCCGGGAACGGTTAACCTGTTTTTGTAGGGCTGGAAAACAGACCGGTATATAGCAACTGTTCCGGGTAAAGTGGGTTTAGAACCAGAAAAGCTAAAAACATCAAAGTGGGTCAGATGTAACCAGGTAAAGTGGGTCTAGAACCAGAGACCCGTAAAAACCAGAATTTTTTGGTAATTACTTAGTGGGTTGAAATTTGAAAATATTCAGTTCTGATATGTCGACTTTGGATGACTGTAAGTCGGTTAATAGTAAACCAAAAATAACAAAATTAAAATCTAAAATCATGTACCAACGCTAAACTATATATTGGAAAAATCCTTATGACAATCTGATTCCAAACGAATTAAAGATGCATGTTTTAAAATTTCACATAATACAAAAAGAAGCTGAAAATAGAAAATTTTCAGCTTTGATATCCCGACTTGGAAGTTTGGGGGATTGTAATTTATGGAATATGAAACAAAAGATAAAAAAATTATAGTTTAACATCATTCGAACACTCTAAAATGCACTTTGAAAAAAATCGCACGCTAATCTGATTTCAAACGAATTAGATATGCATGTTTTAAAACTTTCCCAGAATACAAAAATCTAAAAAACAAAAAATTTACAGCTTTGATATCCCGACTTTAGGGGACTGTAAGTTTATGAATATGAAACAAAAAATGACAAAATTATAGTCACATTCATGTACAAACTATAAACTACACTCTAAAAAAAACCACATACCAATCTTTTTCCAAACGAATGAGATATGTATGTTTTACACTTTTCACATAAACATATTTCAGTTCTTAAACCCGGTTTACCCGGATCCGAAACCTTGATTACTTAGAACCCAGATAAAGTCATTTCTTAAAATAAAATTAATAAAAATATGTTACATAGATTGATATACGACGTACCTTATCATATGCTGTACCATTTTATAATTTACTTTAAATAAAATTAATAAGATTTGGTTTAAATTCCAACTGAGATATGGTCTAACTAAAATTGACATTAAAAAAATCAAAAGATAAAAATTAGAAAAAAAAATACACTTTGTTTCCGTTTAAATTCCAATCGAATTTGATTGTTTGGTTGTGAATTTGTTGCTTATTCTCACGCAATAATTGCGACTTACATGCGTTACATATGCACTAGTCATTCATTTATGCTTTGCTTTACTTGAATGCCAAGTATTTCTCACTCATGATCATGCTTAAAACAGAAAAATATAAAGGTGACACTAATTCATATAACATTGATATTGATATGTCCATTTAAACTGTAACGATTTGGAAATTTGAGAATCAATTTCGTCTATGCAAGAGTAATGATAAGAAATTTTTAGTTCACTCTGAAACGATTCTGCGGATATAAAGTTCGTCAAGAATTGAGTCCATATGAGAAAGATATGTTTATTCGAAAAGTATGTTGTCATTCTTAAAAGTCAGCAGAAAAGTCAAAAGGCATGGGGCACCCTTTTAAAGACGTGGCGTGACTGAATCACGAAAATTACGTGTCGATTAGATATTACATGTGGCAGAAGGGTGAACAAATGGCAACTCTGGAAATGCCACCTAGGATAGGGCGCAACGTGCCCTATTGAAGACACGACGCGTACATCGACTTCTCCGCCACTATAAATAGCTTGAAGGGAAGGGTTGATAAACTCAGTATAATATTTGAAACTCTTAACAAGGTGTTGTTATGAGCTGTATGATTAGTAGACGTTAATGAGCATTTAAAATTGAATTCATTGAATAGTTTTTTTACATGTTTGGGAAATAGAAAAAACATTTGAAATTGAATCTCATTCCCTCAAAAGCATGAATTTCATTCATGGCACCACTTTTTTGTTTATTTGTTGTGTTAATGGAAAATACATCCTGGGATTTCATTCCTATAGTTCCTCATCTTGATTAAACGAAGATATTTCCATATATACCCATTTTTTTATCTGGGTTTTTTTCCTCGAGTCGAATTTCCAAGAAGGTATCTTGCGATAGTATTGCTAAAGGTGTTGATAACCTCTCCCCTTCCGAATCTCAGTTCCATAGGTACTCATTTTCTTAGGATTTAGTTAGTTTTAGTGTAACATCCCGAGATTTTGTAGGTATTTACGAATTGTAACACTCCACATCAGGTATTACCTTGAAGCCCTTGAAGAATTTTAAATATAGCATAATAGGTCCCTTAAGCACGCTGGGCGTACTTATGGGTACGCTTAGCGTACTACGCAAGGGTGATCGCGGAGGGGCAGCACGTACGATGGGCGTACGTGACAGATGATCAAACCCTAATTTGTGGACTCGAGGCCTATTTAAACGTCCTTAAGCCTCTTGGACCTAACCCTAGACAGCCTCCATAGCCTTATTTCGTCCTTCTACTCCAGAGAGAGTTTGGGAGACCATTTTTGAGCTTAGAGAGTGCATTTGTGGCCATTTTAGTGTCCATTCGAGAAGGGGAAGTTGTCAAGCAAGCTTAGAGTGACATTGGGCTTCAAGAATCTACACCTAGTTCACCTTGAGGAGCTTTTGGAAGTATAAAGCTTTGATCTTTCCATCTTATTCATTAGATCAGTTAGTGTTTTCTAGTTTTGTCCATTTTGTTGGTTTTGGACCTCCTCTTGTGAGTTGAGCAACTCCAACGGCTGGAAATGTTATATCTGAGGTCCTTTGGTCCATTCATATCATACAAATAAAGTCTTGATGGGGGGTTTTGACCTCATGCATGGATTAAGACCCTTAAGAAGGTCTTAATGGGATTGTTGGGAACATATGAGACATACAAAGGCATAAAGTTGCCAACTTTATGCCCTAGGTCGTCTTAATAAGCTTAGATCTGAATTTTAGACTTGAGAAAATCGAGTATTAAGCACTTAATGAAGAAAGTGCTTAATCTGTTAGTACGTTGGGCGTAACCTAACGTACACAACACGTAAGGCCCAGGGACTTAGTACGTTGTGCGTACTAGGGTGGTACACTAAGCGTACGCACAACAGTTGGACTTGAATTTGTTTTGGGTCTTTGAGCTTTTGGGCCTCAATTAGTCATTGGGCCTGGTCATGTTTTGGTTTAGTGGGCCAGTTTATCTATTTTGGTGCATGGATGTTATGATTGGGCTTTATTGGGCTATGAGGCCTATTAATGATGTTGGATATGGACTTTGGGCCCATTAAGTAAGGAAGACCTTTTGGGGCTTTGTGAAAGGACTTGGAGTATTGGGTTCCCCACTTAGATGGTGTTTGATCCTAGCATTGAGTAATATTATTATTGTTCAACACGGGTGTCTACAGACTCTTAGGAGAGCAACCTTCGGATTCTACAGATAGAGGTGAGTCTCCTCACCATACCAATAGGTCTAAGGCTCCAAGGCCGGCCTATTTTATGATATTTAGTATCCTAGTTGTAGATGTATTATGTGGTATGATATTTTGTTGAGCTAGGAAGCATGTTAGTGATATATGTGATATGTATGTGTGGAAGACCACGGGAGAGCCCATGATACTTGGATGTAAGACCATGTGGGGAGCCCATGGCTTTCTTATCGAAGATCATGGGAGAGCCCATGGCACTTAGGTGTAAGACCATGTGAGGAGCCCATTACATCCTAGAGTAAGACCTTGGGGATGAGCCCACGACATCACTCTCTTACAGACATTTTATGGGACACTCTGATGTTTTTAAATATAGTTGTAATGAATGTGGATTTGAAAACAATTGTTTTGGGATTTCATGGTTTTATGTAAATGTGTTTAATTAATTAAAAATGAAAATTTTCTTTTGAAAATTTGGGTTGTTACACGAATCCTCTCTTTTATTATTATTTTGTCATTTGTAGTCCCTGGGGGTTAAAGGAGTCGACCCCTAAGAAGCCTAAGGGATAAAAGTTGCAACTTTGGGAATGAAGAGAGTACGCTAAGCGTATATAAGGTACGTTGAGCGTACTAGGCGCGCCCTAGTACGTTGGGCATACTCATGTTAGGTGGAAACCCTAATATTTAGGGTTTGAGTGATATATAAACAACCTTATGAGCTCATAACCCTCTCTTACCTCAGCCTCAACTATTTAAAGTTGTTTTCCATAAACCATAATCATGTCCTTGAGTGTGTAAGCCTATAAAGTGTATTTTGAGTAGTTGTTGAAGAAGGTGTTGCATCAAGGAGTTGGAGAAGAAGAACAAGCTAGTAGATCTGAAGTTGTTTGGTGCACTAGAAGCTCCAGAAGGTAAAAAGCTTCAAACTTCATGCATGTATGTTATAGATCTTTCCATTTTAGCTTTAAGGAACCATTTCTTGTCCCAAAAGTCCCAAGTTGGTGCATGATATGATTTGGACGAAATAAAATGTCCTTCTAGACTCTTGAAGAGGTCCTAAGTGAGAAAAATGAGGTCTCAATGGCTTAAGATGTCCCATGCATGTAGTAGAAATGTCTTAATGGATCAAGAGCATGGATTAAGAGATTTCTGGATGTCCAAAGTGATAAAGTTCGAGACTTTATGATTCTAAGACACTTTTGGTCGATGGATCTAAAATATGGGCTTAAGTGCTTAAGCCATTAAGCACTTAAGAGAGTTTTGGTACAGAGTTGCATACACCCCACGTAGGGATCAATACGCCCCGTATACCGAGTCAATGGCCCTATTTTTCAGTCAATGCGAGACGGAGTACGCCCACGTACTAGAGGGGGTACACCCAACGTACGAACCCCTGTTGGGCTTTTGCGAGTTTGGCTTCGGGATTGGGCCACCTGTTGGACTAATTGCACTTGGGGTATGCTGGGCTTTCTGAATAATGGTGTTTTGGGCTAGTCTTGAATATGGATCTTGGAATAAGGCCCAAGTAGGGAATTGGGCCCAATTTGGAAAATTGGGGCAATAATTAGCCTTGCATATGTAGACTTGTGGATCTTGGTTTGGCAGTGGGCCTTGGCCCAAATTTGGGAAAGAGGCAAAATGGACTATGAATAGTTGTAGGACTCTTGGTTAAGATTTATATTCCCATTTATTGACTTAATATTCATTATTGGATAGTTTGGGATTTTTGGGGAGTCAGCGATTCGGGAGTCCGGTTCATCAGTTGAGATCGACATTTACGAGGTGAGTTTCCTCACTATACTCAAGGGTCTAAGGCACCAAGTACAACCCTTTTGGATTGTTATCCAGATATGTTATATGCTTGAGTATTGTATGATCTATTAGATCAATATCCTGGTAGATAGGATGGTATATACTGTTATGATCCATTAGATTAGTATCTTGGTAGATAGGATGTTATATGTGGTTATGATCGGTTAGATTGTTTTTTCTGTATATAGACTGTTATTTGATTATCTGTTAATTGTGCACATGTTTGATTGATAGTTGAGGCTTACCTGCTTTGTGCGAAAGCCAATAGACCTGGGCATTCTAACCCGATGGTTGTGGGCCGTGAGTATTCCATCCCGAGGATGATTGGACTCATATTATATGGGCATTCCAAACTGTTGGTTGTAGGCCTGGGGTACTCCATCCCGATGATGATTGGACCCATAGTATGTTGGCATTCCAACGGGATGGTTAAGGGCCTAGGATATTCCAACCCGATTGCTGACTGGACCCATAGTATGTTGTTTGTGATTATATGTGTATTATTGTGTGTATGGGGTATTTTGAGCGAAACTCATTAAGCTTTGGGTTTACAGTTTCAGTTTTGTTTCAGGTACATCAGGTGATCGCAGGAAGGCAAAAGCGTGATCATACAGCTCCTCATTTTATGACTTTGTTTCTGGGATACTCTGATATTATATTATTTTGAAAACAAGTTTTGTAATGATTAATGGTTTTAAAACATTTTTTTAAAGTTTAAATTTGGCATGATTTTTATAGGTGTTACATTTAGGGTATTCTATATCTATCAAATATCAATGCATCTTAATCTCTTATACTTGTATTTGTAAGTTCTAGGGATATTTGTTTATTTGTTGTATGTCTGTGTGTGTTGTGTATTTTATGGGTTCTTCTTTTCCATAGATTTTGAATGTTGATTCACTGAAGATATATGTTATTATATTGGTTGATAAGGGGATTAATATGTATATGGTGTGTAAAATACATAAGTATGTTTCTTCAACGTTTTATACACTAATCTAGATTGCTGAAAGAGATGTTTTTTTTTCTATAAAAAAGAATAGAATAAGTTTGTTGTGCCTGATTTTGCATCATGATTAGTGTATAAAAGGATGATCTTAGTGCATTAAAGGGTGACCTTACCCATAAAAAAAGCATAACAAAATTCGGTGTATATATATATATATATATATATATATATATATATATATATATATATATATATATATATATATATATATATATATATATATATATATGGATTTTATTTGAACTTCAAGTATGTGTATCCATAATGTGTAACCCCAATACAAACACAAAAAAAACACAAGAGAACATTGTTGGGGGAGAAAATTAATTAAATTGAAGTTTATAATTGCTATATATGCATATTTACATCAATAATGTGCTGTTTTTCAAAATCATTTATTGAAACGAGTAATCAAGAGTTAAAAGACAAGGATAGACCATTGCTAGAAAAGAAAAGGCAATCGCAAAATTGAAAAAAAAAAAAAACATTAAAGAGAAGTCATATAGCATTACATCGTTGAAATGTTAGATAGCTAAGCTTTACAAAAGTTATTAAATAATTTGTTGACTCCCCCAATGATTTTACTGCATAAGTAAATGATCCTTAGATGGTAGCGAACAAGTCAAAAAAACTCATACAAGGGCTCATGAATTGGATAAGCAAATTTGCAAAAGATCATTTGATTTTCACCATTTAAATGCCATTGAAAATGAGATTTATTTCTTATATCTAGGTTCAGAATGTGTATGCACAATTTAGAAGGGAATAACATGTTGTAGTGCTCTCTGAGATAGATCTCGAAGGTTTTTTATGGGTATAGATAGTGATTTTGACTTTGATTTCGGAAAAAGATTGAGAAACATCGGGTGCATCTTTCAAGTAGATATCCGATTATGATGGGCGAATGCCACTCCGTTAATATGACAACCCTGGAAATGTGCGTGTTTATGTTCTCTCGCTTTGGATGTAAAATAAAAGATTCATGGCATTTTGTTTTTTTAATGGAAAAGAAATAGAGGAATCGAAATACACAAATGCAATATTATAGCATGGTATCTAAGTACAATAAATTAATTAGAAAAATAATTAAAATTTTTGTTTCTTTTTAGGACACCTTACTTTTAAAAGCAGTAAATTGGAATTGTGTGTCTATGTGACAATTTGCATTTCCCTTTCTAATATATATTGAATCTATATGTTATGTAATCAACCAGGATCAAAGATTGAAACATGATTTTAAAGATCTTTTAGATGATTATGGTGAAGGTGAAATTCAAATTACTAAGCTGCTTGATAAAGTGACGAGAAACATTATTAAAGGTGACATGAGCATGCTTCCCGAGTTTATACCCATATGAATGCGACATCAACATTCAACACCACACATGCACCTTGACCTTAACCCTTTTATATTTGATTATGAATGTTGGTGATATGCAAGCAGACTATGGAACACAAACTACCTCTACATTGGCTCTTAAAGCAAACGGTGAAGTATTCTTTTATGAATGGCATGGAAAGAGCACACGGAAACATATACATGATTGAGAAAATGAAGTGATGGTCCATGTGTGAAGAAATACAATTATGTTGCTATTATGGGTAAACATATGTAAGTATGTTGTTGTTATAGGTAAAAACGAAGTATATTGCTTATATTGGTAAAATAAGAGGTAATATGCGTTGCTATTTCCTGCAGCTTGTTTTGTTTTTTATTTAATATTATTTGGTATGATTTTTTTTTTGGTAAGAAATATTGGATTCAGGAGATTGTATTATGTACTTCATCAAATTTATACTTAGGTTGGTATAAGAAAGATGTATGTTATTTCGGCCCATCACGAAGCAAGGGATACCCCTAGTTATTGTTATTTCAATTATTATTCAATATATGGATAATTTCATTTTATTATTAGACTATTTGATATTCTCTTACCACTTATTAATTTTTTTTTTATATTATTACGTAATTATCTCATCTTAATAATACTTTTATTTTATTCTTTTTAATTATATTTTATATTTATATTTTTTTTAACTAATTAACTAATATATTGATATAAAAAATAAAATCGACAGTTATATGAAACAAAGAATTTAGAAAGCATTTTTAAATTGATTAAAATGGTATAAATGACAAGTATTAAAATAATATAACGACTATTATATTATTTTTATCGTTTTTTTTCTTTTTTTGTTATAAACTAATGTTTGATAAAATATCTCAAGTGCATGAAAATGATGTTTAACTATTAGAATAAAAAGAAACTTTTAAAAAAGCTTAAAAAATAAAAAAAGTTAAAAATAAATTTTTATTGATATTAAAATTAAATGGAAATAAGTGAGCTTTAGATAATTATTTATTTATTGTTTACTCACTAAAAGTTACAAAATTAAGTTTGCTTATTCAAAAATGTTCATATCACCAAATTATTACCATCCATTATGACAAAAAAGAAAAATACTTTTAAAGTATAAGTAAAGAATATATGTATCAAATTAATTCTAGTATTTGAATATTTAAAAAGCTAATATACAATTTAAATGCTCAATTGCGTTTATTTGAAGCTTTACAAAACAATATATGGCAGAGTGTTATAAAATATGATCAAATAACAATATAAATTATAGAGTAAAGAAAGATATGAGAGTAGAGAGAACTTTTATTCCAATACTTGTGATGAATTCATATAGTGCCTAATACATATGGCTCACTATTTATACTATCAAAATAAGATGAAAGATGAGCTACAATATGAATGCACATTATGATGGTGTATTATTACATTCATAAAACACATTGAAATGGTTGTTACTAATGCTAAATAATGATGGAGAGTTATGGGAGAAATGGAGAATCCAATGGTCATTCACAAACTAATATTTCATAACACTCCCCCTTGAATGACGATTGTATCATGCCTCGTTAAAACCTTAATAGGTAAAACCTCATGGGAAAAACCATTTATTAAGGAAAAAGAGTACATGATTAATAATAGATATTTGGAACAATTGCCTCGTTAAAAACCTTGCTAAGAAAACCCAGTGGGAAAAACATAGCTAAGGAAAAGAGTACAATATGTTTCCAACTCCCCCTGATCATCACATCACTTGATTTCCTTAAAGCGTCGCATTCCAATATTTCGTACCATGTTTTCAAATTTGGATGTAGGGAGCGCTTTAGTGAACAAATCTGCCAAGTTGTTACTTGATTGAATTTTCTGGATGTTGATGCCACGCTCTTTTTGAAGATCATGAGTAAAAAAAAACTTTGGTGAAATATGTTTGGTTCTGTCTCCTTTGATAAAACCTTCCTTGAATTGGGCTATACAAGCCGCATTATCTTCATATAGTATGGTTGGAGCTTCCCTGTTAGAAGTTAGACCACAACTCTCACGAATGTGATGAGTTAAATTTCTTAACCAAATACATTCACGGCTTGCCTCATGAATTGCTATAATCTCTGCATGGTTAGAAGAAGAAGCAACTAAAGTTTGTTTAACAGAACGCCAAGAGATTGCGGTACCTCCACAAGTGAATAAATAACCTGTTTGGGATCGAGCTTTGTATGGATCAGACAAATATCCAGCATCTGCATAACCAATTAACTCCGCATTTGATGAATTTGAATAATATAAGCCCATATCCATTGTACCTCAAAGATATCGAAGAATGTGTTTGACTCCATTCCAATGTCTTCTTGTTGGGCAAGAACTATATCTTGCTAATAAGTTTACAGCAAAAGATATATCAGGTCTCGTATTATTAGCAAGATACATTAGTGCACCAATAGCACTAAGATATGGTACTTCGAGACCAAGAAGTTTTTCATGTTTTTCACAAGGCCGAAACTGGTCCTTTTTGGCATCTAAATGCCTTACTACCATCGGGGTACTCAATGGATGTGAGTTATCCATATAAAACTTTTTAAGCACCTTTTCTAGATAACTAGATTGATGTACAAAAACTCCATTTTTGGTGTGCTCAATTTGAAGACCCAAACAAAATTTCGTTTTACCAAGATCTTTCATTTCAAATTTTTCTTTCAAACAAGAAGTGGCATTTTCCAATTCTCCAGAAGTTCCAATTATGTTCAAATCATCTACGTAAATAGCAATTATCACAAATTCTGATCCGGATCTTTTTATGAATACACATGGGCTTAATGGATCATTTTTATAGCCCTCTTTTAAAAGAAATGTACTTAAACAATTGAACCACATCCGGCCAGATTGTTTCAATCCATACAAAGATTTATTTAATTTTACCGAATATACTTCACGAGAATTAGGAGTTTGTGCTTCTGGCACCTTAAACCCTTCTGGGATTTTCATATAAATATCATTCTCAAGTGAACCATATAAATAGGCGGTAACTACATCCATCAGACGCATCTCCAATTTTTCATGTGTTGCCAGGCTTATTAGATAACGGAATGTAATCGCATCAACCACAGGAGAGTATGTTTCTTCATAATCAATTCCGGGCCTTTGGGTAAAACCTTGTGCAACAAGTCTTGCTTTATATCTCACAACTTCATTCTTCTCATTTCTTTTGCGCACAAATACTCATTTGTGTCCCACTGGTCTTACTCCGTTTGGTGTACGGACTACAGGTCCAAAAACTTTTCGTTGAGTAAGAGAATTAAGCTCTTTGTTTATTGCATCTTTCCATTTTGGCCAATCTTTTCTATTTCTACATTCATCTATAGATTTTGGTTCAACATCCTCATTTTCTTCCATAATCTCGCACGCAACATGATATGAAAAATTATCGTCGACGTGTATCTTATTTCGGTTCCATCTTATTCCTGTCATGACATAATTTATTGAGATCTCTTCATTTTCATAATTTTTAGGTACCTCAATTTTCTTTTGTTATGTCATTGGGCTCTTCTGGAGCTTCATTACTCTTTTCAAAAGAGTATGTTTTCTCTTTTGGACCATCAATTATATTTGCTCCCTTTCGTTTTCGAGGATTTTTATCTTTGGAACCGGTTGGTCTTCCACGCTTCAGGCGTGCCTTTGATTCATTTATAGTTGTATTTTTTCCTTCTGGGATATCAATTCTAACTAGAGTAAGTATAGCTAGTACATGAGACTTTGTTACCCACTTAGGGTCAGTAAATGCTTCTGGCAATTGATTTGCTACATTTTGTAAATGAATTATCTTTTTCACTTCAAGTTCACATTGACTTGAACGAGGATCTAACACTGAAAGTGATAATTCATTCCAAGAGATTTTATTCTCCAGCTTCTTTATTTCTCCCCCTAATGTTGGAAAAACTGATTCATCAAAATGACAATTGTCAAATCTAGCTGTAAATAAATCTCCAGTTGATGGTTCTAAATATTTTACTATAGATGGAGATTCGTATCCAACATAAATTCCCATTCTTCTTTGAGGACCCATTTTTGTGCAGTGAGGTGGAAAAATAGGTACATAAATTGCACATCCGAACGTCCTTAGATGGGAAATATTTGGTACATGGCCGCAAACCAGTTGAATAGGGGAGAACTTATGATAACTAGTTGGCCTGATGCGTATAAGTGATGCCTCGTGTAAAATTGCATGTCCCCATGTCGATGTAGGAAGTTTAGAATGCATTAGTAATGGTCTTGCAATTAATTGAAGGCATTTGATTAACGACTCAACTAAACCATTTTGTGTATGAACATATGTAACAGGATGTTCAATAATTATCCTAATCAACATGCAATAGTCATTAAAAGCTTGTGATGTAAATTCTACAGCATTGTCAAGTCGAATTTTCTTAATTGGGTAATCGGAAAATGTGCCCTTAGGCGGATTATTTGTGCTAGTAATCTTGCGAAAGCGAGATTACGGCTAGATAACAAGCACACGTGTGACCATCTAGTTGACGCGTCAATTAAGACCATACAATATCTAAATGGTCCACATGGTGGATGAATTGGTCCACATATATCCCCTTGAATTCTTTCTAAAAAACTAGGACTTTCATACCCAACTTTATTCAATGATGGACGAGAAATTAATTTTCCTTGAGAACATGCAACACAAGACAATTCATTAGCTTGAAAAATCTTCTGGTTTTTCAAGGAATGTCCACTTGAACTTTCAATTATTTTGCACATCATAACTGATCCAGGATGGCCCAACCGGTCATGCCAAACTTTGTAGATGTTATCATACCTTTTATTTTCAATAGCATGAGATTCAATCACTCTAATATTTGTATAATACAATCCGGAGGACAATACGGGTAATTTTTCCAAAAGACTTTTCTTACCCGATATCATTTTTGTAATATTGAGATACTCTTTATCACCATCATTGGTTGTTTCAACATGATATCCGTTGGACCAAATATCCTTAAAACTTAATAAATTTCTTGGTGATTTTGAAGAAAATAATGCATCTCCAATTGTAATTATTGTCCCTTGTGGTAATATGATATTCGCTCTTTCGGAGCCTTCATTCTTGCTGATTTAGACGAAAATAATGCATCGCTAATTTGTAATTGGTGTCCCTTGTTGTAATATTATATTCGCTCTTCTGGAGCCTTCAATCATTTTTGCATTACCTGTTATTATATTAACATTTGCTTCTCTAATTGATAAGTAAGCAAAATACTTTTCATTATTAAAAACGCTATGTGTTATTGCATTGTCTGTAAGAAATATATCTTCATTATTTCTTTTGCGAATATCCATATTTCTTTTCAATAAATAAATAAAACATAAGAAACATTCGGCTTAGAGAAATAAATTCATATTTTATTAATTTGGGAAGATTGTGACGGCGTCATTTCTCATGAAACGAATATGACATAAAAATTGTGACGACATCATTTCTCATGAAACGAATATGACATAAAAACATAATAAATGTCATGAAACAAAACTACACATTTATTCTGATCAATCATCATCCATATCACCACTTGTCCCTTCAGGGTAGACAAGAAAATCGACAACATCTAAATGTGTCATTTATGGTTGATTTTCATGGATATCACTTTGAATAAAATTTGTTTCGATATTTTTCTTTATATTTTAGAGAATCTTGATAACGATCAACAAAATGCTTTGGTAAGCGGCATGTACAAGACTAATGATCGGTCATTCCACTTCTGGTGGTTACTTGTAATCTTGTTATTTTTATGATAATTATGATAACCTCCACGACCTCGGTTAGACTCTTGACTATTATGATTATATGAGTTGCATTCACTTCAGGGAATGTACTAGAATCAGTCGGGATTGATTGATAATTTTTCATCAATAACTCATTGTTTTGTTTAGCCACAAGAAGACATGAGATTAATTCATATTTATTTTAAACATTTCTCATGATATTGCTACTGCAGGAGCATGTTAATAGTATGAAAACTAGAGAAAGATTTCTCTAGCATTGTTTTCCATAATGAAAATAGAAATCAAAATAAAGACTTGTAATGTAAGGAATTGTTAGTTAAGAAATTCCATAAAATAAGTTGTAAGCATTGTACATGTAAAATTATAAAAAAATACATACCTTAAAATGACAAAACCAATAAGGATTTAGAGCTATATGGTAGAGTCATGCTGATAACGTGTTATAAAATATGATCAAATAACAATATAAATTATAGAGTAAAGAAAGATATGAGAGTAGAGAGAACTTTTATTCCAATACTTGTGATGAATTCATATAGTGCCTAATACATATGGCTCACTATTTATAATATCCAAATAAGATGAAAGATGAGCTACAATATGAATGCACATTATGATGGTGTATTATTACATTCATAAAACACATTGAAATGGTTGTTACTAATGCTAAATAATGATGGAGAGTTATGGGAGAAATGGAGAATCCAATGGTCATTCACAAACTAATATTTCATAACACAGAGTAAATTTTTATCATCTTTTTATTGGTATAACGTAACAATATATTATTATGTGACTTTTGTATTTTAGTTATATCAACTTTTCTGATTAACAAAATTTATTATTAGGAGAATCACAAATCTTAATATGTCTTCATCCATATATATACATCTTCATATTCCACCCTAAAATAAATATATAAAAACTTGTAGATACTTACTTGAAGCTATTTGTTGGAGTTGTTCTAACCAATTTTGTTCCTTCATCATATGACTCTTGACAATAATCCTCACTCTTCGTTGACAACAAAACTTTTCTTTTCCGGAAATCCGCTACCACAACACAAGTCAATCGAGTAAACGGACTCGCTTGTGGTTTCAGTAGCCGATATCTACTCTTTCCTACCGCAAAAATCACTAAACCAATCAAATTAGCAGCAACACATAAACCGTAACCCAATCCCCAACTCATATTGTCTTCAACATAAATAATCCCCACAACACTAACAAGTAACCCGACATACAAGGTAAAAAAGTGCCAATTAAAGAAAACCCCTTGATCCTCGAGGTTGTTGAATTGATCTGCTCCCATTGTTGCTAACGTGAACCGTGTACCTGCGAGCCCCATGCTCGAAAGAGCCATGCTCATGTACAAGATTGCGAGTTGACTTTTTGATGGGCCGACACAAAGGTCCGACCCATTTTTGCATGGTGCAGGCTTTAACGAGTCGAGTGTTGCGGTTAGGGTTAGAAGGAGTATGCCCACCAAAGATATAAAAGATGAAACTAAAATTATTGTAATCGATCCAAAAAATGAGTCAGCGAGTATGGCTCCTAGGATTGGAAGCAAGGCGATGCAACCGTTGACTATGTTTGCTATTTGAGCAGCATCGATGCTTTTGATATTAAATTCATTGATTAGGTATACGATAATATTATTTGTCCATCCTCCTGCGGCTAGTGTCAAACCAGCAATCGTTGCTATATATATTTAGATAGAAAAATGGGTTTGTGTTATGATTTGAAAGAGACTTGGATTCTAAAACTAAAAGTTAAACAAAACAAGAACATATATATACATACCTATGAGAAAAGGGAAGGTGATCCAACCTCCTTTGGTGGGTGTACCAGATGGTTTTGTATCCATGGCTGCGAAATTTGTATGTAACTGAATGTGTAAGTTTATTTTCGGGTATATATAGAAAACGGGACAATGGACCCCATAAAGGTAGGGTCATACCATATGTATGTCAATAATGTCAAGTCATCGTACCTATGGACATCAAAAGTAACTTATTAAAGGGGTGTTTGGGATCAAAAGTAACTTGAATTAATTTTAGAAAAAAATTTGTTTTCAATTTTTTGATGGTAAGGCCCCACAAAGTTTTAACTCGATAATTTTGTCTCATTGACATGGATTAATTTTGATTATGGTTTTGGTTCTTTAAAAAAAAACTTGTGGTTTTGATCTCTATCTTTGTTTATACCGGAGAAATGGTTCATGTGGTTTGTACTTTTCTAGCTAAGGTTTAAAATAATTTCAACTCGCAAAAATGATCCCCTTTAGCAGTTTAATTGTGGTTTTGGTCTTTTAATTTTAACATTGGTTATATTTGTTGTGTTAAGTTTGATGAAATAACCATTTTGCTCTCCATTTTTATATTTTTAGAGTAATTACATGAATCTTCCCTCGTGTAGGTGTCAAATTACATGTTTATTCCTTATTTTTAAAAATTATATCGGATCATCCATTGTTTGGTTTAAAACTTATACGTTTCATTTCTGTCTAACCTGTAATGAATATTATGTCCTCCATTTCTTTTTTGATTTCTTTTTAGTTTTTTTTATTATTTCATTTGATTTCTTTTTGGTTTAAAAGAGCTTTTCTTACACCATATAGTTTTTAAAACTTTATTTGCAGCTCAATTAAAACAGTTACTGGAGTTCTACATGCATCAAGATTCCAGTTTTCTGAAAGCTTGCATGGTTGTAGGTATTTGCTACTTTTTCACATGCCCTTTAACATTTATTTTTATATAGAAGGATTTTATTATATTCACCAAATATTTATTTCCTATTTTTTAGGTTTTCAGCTTGGGTACACTGTGATCTTTGTGTCATATGCATCATTTCTTTTTGTCCGAACCATAGGCGGATCCAAGGGGTATCCCGGGATACCCCTCAAAAAAATTTCGGTAATGTAATTTTTTTAGAAAATTTTCGTTTTTTTAGTGTATATATATGCATCCCTTCACTTATAAACACAAACATATAGCTAGTCTACTGGGTAAGGTGTTGAGTTATTGAAACAAAGTCTTAAGATCAATTCTTGTTCCTTACAAATTCTTTGTTTATATTTCTTTTATTTTTCCAGCTATTCTATTCTCTTTTAATTTCTAAGCTATTCTATCCCACATCGTAAAACACATGTAAACTCAGTTGTTTTCATCTATTATAAAATCTTATCATCATGATTCATTTTATATCAACTTTAAGTCCCACATTGATTCAAGTATCAAAAAATATTTCAACTTTATGTTTATATAACAAGACTTAAAGTTAGCTAACGATTCTATTAAGGTTTGAGTTTAATACCAAAACCAAACGAGGAAACTCATGTACAAACTGAAAACCATAACATCAAATTGATGGGTTTGAGTTTTGTTTGGTTTTAAAAGTTTCAAAACCGTCGCTATCAGATTTGGGTTTGATTTTAGGTCAAAACTGATCCGACCCGCCCCATGCTCAGCCGTTGCGGTGATACCCGGAAAAAAAATTATGATACCTCTTTGCTTTGAGTCTGGCTCCGCCACTGGTCCAAACTGGTGAGTGATGATTAAAAATTAATGATGTTATATGTTTTATTAATTGCTAGTGATTATCTAAATAATATTTGTTGTTAATTGCAGGAAATATAGCAGCACCACTTGTGTCGCACATGTTTTGTAATTTCATGGGCCTTCCTGCATTCTTTTCTCCAAGGACAAGTAACAAAACATATTCTTATCGTTTCAAATATCTTTTTTTATATATTATTATGGATCAATTAATCATAAATGCTGTGATTGGAGGAGATAGAGAATGTGCAGTTGCTTATTAGTATTGTTTGGCTCATTTTGACATGGTTATATGATCACTCAGGTGGCTAAGAGTATTGTACTTTTTAAGCTGATTAAGGATATGAAAGTTGTCTCAAAAAGGTTACATTTTTTGGTTGTTAAAGTTTTTGTGTAGTATCTAGATTGGTTATTTCATACTGTCTTAGCATGTATGGACATTTTAGTTTAACAAAAAATCTTTTGTGTAGTATCTAGATGGTTATTGAATAACTACTCCGTATCAATGTTTTATTATAAATTTCGTAGCAGTTTTATCAATTTTCATTATAAATTCCTTAAACAGTTAACTACATAAACATATAAAACATAATAAATTCCGTAAACATTACACTTATGCAAACTTATTCTAAGGAGCATTTATAATTTTATATTCTATAATACAAGATCCTCTAGTAGCTTCTATATACTCATCTCATATGCATATACATCGCTTAGCAAGGAGCATTAGAACTATCATCGAGTTCCATCTTTTCGACATTTTGGTACTCATACATCCACGAACATACCAAGTAATATCCAAAGTTGGTCAACCCAATACCAGTCAACACCCAATACAAATTATCCATCCTCCCATCATTAATCCCATCAGGCAACCACCCGGTCGTCTTCCTCACAAGATCAACCACCGCAGTCCCCAAATAAAACGCTACTCCAATAAACAAGGCCACCATTGCAGCAGCTGTGCTCTTCATCGACTTAGGAAACTCTTGGTAATACAACGACACATGACCCGGTAAATGAAACGCTTCACCAGCACCAATAACCACAAGCTGTGGAACCATCCAAAACACAGACATTGGCACGACTGAATTCCCTTTTAGGTCATGTGATCGAGCCATAGCAAGTCGTTTTGACTCAACCAGTGCTGAAATGGCCATGCCTGACGCGTTCAGAACATGGCCCACTCCTATTCGTTGTAGGGGTGTGAGGGAGGTGTTTGTAAGTTTTTGGTATGTGGGAAGAAGGAAACGGTCGATGAGAACGATAAAGATGGAAGTTGAAAGCATAGCGAAGACAATCATGGTTCCTGCTGAGATTTGGAAGGTGGTGGGTGTGGGTGTGGGTCCGAGGTGACGATCCATGGCTAAAGCTTGGAGGACTATTAGGCTCATTTGGATGGCTAAAGGGGTGGACATCATAACACCAGTTGACCAAAGTGGGGAGATTTTTATTAGGGTTTTCAGGTCTTCGACTTGTTGTATTGTGCAGAGGTCCCATGGTTTTTTGATTGAGATGTTGTCTGTAGTGGTGTCCCCTTGGCTTGTTATTAGAGCTGCATGGTTCAGAAACCTGTATCATTTTTAATCATTAGTTATATAACCGGTGTAATACACGTTTAACAAAATAAAATAATATAAACAGTAAACTACAAAAAAAAACATAATCATTAATCATAAATTTACCGATAGTTAGTTGATACAACACTGGATGATTGTTTAAATGTTTAACATAATGTAGCGTGACATTTTAGTAAATGATTTGGAACATATATGTTTGTATATTTTTCTACCAAAAACCTTTGTGTTGAATAAATTCATAAAAATATGAAACATGATTTGCATAAATATGCACTTATCCCTTCTAAATGTATCAAACATAGATGTTGTAGGTATATGGATGTTATTTTTCGTTTGCTTATTTAGATGGAAAGTGTTAACAAAAGCAAATAGTTTTTATTCTCTCAAACAAATGTCATCGTTTTTCTCATGACTTTCAAAAAAAAAATGTCATATTTTCTAGTATTAACTACCTTTATGTATAATTTAACAGCAACCCCATTATTTAAAAATAAATTAAAAAAATAATATAAACTAATGTTCTCAGAAAAGTTTTTAACAGTTGTCATTTAGTATCTCTCTTAATTAGACGATACTTTTTATTAGTTATATATTATCATTTTCTTTATTTTAGATGTTGGAAAAAAATTTAATTATTTTATTCGTTGGATTTAGTTCAAATTAATAAAATTTATGTTTAATATAATAAACATAAAAAGATTAAAAATACCAATACAATTAAAACAAAAGAAATGTTGTCATGTCCGACTTGTTTGGACGCGACTAAATAGATATACAAATTCAATTTTTGAAAGATAAATGCACACAAAGGAGTAAGGACAATAAAATCATGAATATCAAATGTGTTCAATATTAGGGTAAGATTTTTTATTTTTAAATTTTGAATTGAAGTTATATAATGCGAAATAAAAAGAAAAAATGGAGAATTATTTTTAAATATCATTTGTCATTTAATTTACCAAAACAATAAATAAAAACAAAAATTACCGTTTTTCTAAATATATGTGAAATATTATAATATTCTTTTCATCCCAAAATAATTGTCCAAACACAAAAAAAGATATACAGATTAAGGAAATATTAATTGTTATTACTTTATTAAATGAAATGATAGTTTTACTTTTTGTTGTATATAATTCAATAGCAATAACATTTAATTTCATAATAATTTAACTAATAATGAGGGGTATTATGGAAAAAGAAATATTCATTTTTAGAAGCAGGTTATTATTTTGAGACAAACTAAAAATGAAACATGAACTATTAATATGAGACAGAAAGAGTAGAATATTATACTATAAATATTCAAATAGAATTCTTAGAATGTTAAAATATTTTAATATTTTATTATAATTGTTAGATATGTTAAAGTATTTTAATATTCTACTAAAATTGTTAGAATATTCTAATATTTGAATATTCTAACAATTTTGTTTTAATATTTATACTGTAATATTCTATTAGAATATTTCATGTATATATAAAAAATGTATTTTTTTTGTAAAACCCGCATCTTGAGGTACTTTATGTTTTATTATTATTATTATTATTATTATTATTATATATATATGGTATTTTAGGGTTGAAACGACCTGATGGAGGCGCCACCACGACGTGGTGAGGCAAGCTTGAAACACGTGTTGCATTTAAGCCGCCACAACGGGGCAGTATATGGCCATGACGTGACAACTGTCTGATGGAAAACCCAATTTTTCCAGGTTTGCTTCCTATTTAAAGGAATGAGGAGGTTAGAGTTTGCTTATCCTCAGCCTCCTGAAGCTCTGAAGAAACCCTAATCTCTTTCCTCCATTGTTGAAGCTCTTTTTGGTGTTCTTAGAAGTTCTTAAGGGAAAAAGGAAGAAGAGGTGAGCTAAGATTCAACAAACAAGTCTGATTTCTTCATCCTAGCACTCTTTTAGACCTTTGTGAGTGTCCAAGACTCAATCTTTATCATGTTAGGTTGTTAGATCTTGAGTTTTGTCACTTAATCTTCATGTTCTTGTTAGTTGGAGTGGTGAGATCTCAAAAAGTTTTCAACTTTATAAATCTCTGAGACATTTGGTGTGATTTATGGTTTGGATCTGAAGTATAGTTAAGTTTTTGAGCCATACATGAAAATTTTTTATTTATCAAAAACACTTATTTTGACTTATTATGGCTTCAAGACATGCATTGGTCATGCATGTTTATAAAGCATCAACTTTTATGTTAGTTTTGGTGATAGAAACCCTTTTGGAGTTAATAAGTTAAGGACTTTTTTTTTGGAAAAAGTACTTAATAGATGAATCCATGTCTTGTCTATCCTTTTTGAAACCTAGGGTTTGAGATTTTGACCTTTTGGGTGGTCTTAAGGGATAAAGTTGGAAACTTTATCCTTCTTGACCGTGTTTCATACTAGATCCGAGCTTTGATTCTTCTGTCTATCAATAATTGCATGCATTGCATTATGGATGTTTGAGATTTTGACCTTTTGGGTGGTCTTAAGGGATAAAGTTTGAAACTTTATCCTTCTTGACTATGTTTCATACCAGATCTGAGCTTTGAAGCTCTTAGGGTTAAAGGAAACATCTTAATCCATTAAGCTGTTTGGAACCTAGTTCCCACGACGCGACATCAGGTCGCCATGTTGTGGCGACTAAGGATGGATCGACTGCTTTGTCTTGATTCGGTACCACAACGTGGCCAATGATGGCCATGACATGGCGATTCACTGAAGTGAGAAGTTTGACTTTTGACCTTGATCATTGTCTGTTGTCTTTTGACTAGAGTTGACTTTTGGACAAACTCCTAGTTTTAGAATAAGAACTAAGGGCTTTCTATTTCTGGTAGTGAGAGTAGTAGTAGTTGAGTTTTGACTAAGAGGCGAGTCTTTTCACTGTACTTATGGGTCGAATACACCAATATCGGTCCACTGGATTGTGCTATATAGGATGTTAGCTGTCTTTGTGACTCTTGATGTATTATTGGGTTGAAATATACCTAGGGTTGGGCTCATGATTATATTTTTGGGTTAAAAGAAACCCCAGGACTGGGCCCATGATTGTATGTTTGAGTTTAAAGAAACTCCAGGGCTGAGCCCATGATTGTATGTTTAAGTTTATAGAAACCCTAGGATTGGGCCTATTATTGCATGTTCGGGTTGAAACATACCCCAACGATGGGCCCATGATTGTATGTTGGATCGGAACATACCTCAGGGCTGGGCCCAACTATATGTATGGTATGTGATGTTTTTGGGGAACTCACTAAGCTTTATACTTATAGTTTTATGTTTATGGTTTTAGGTACTTCTGGTACGAAAGGGAAGGGTTTGACGTGATCGCACAACATCTCTTTTATGTTTTCACATTGATTCCCATTTTACTCTGATGTTTGTGATACACTATTTTGTGATGGATTTTGTGACAACGATTGTATGGATTGATGATTTTTAAATTGAAAAATTTTACCTCTATTTTTGGGATGTTATATTTTTTGGATAATCTAAATGAAGAAAATAATATTTAAAAAAATAGAAATTTTTTATTTATTTTGCATTTTAAAAATAGTTTTTTTGATGTACAAAATGAGTGGTTATGATTGTGTCCTCATGTCTCACAAAATATGAAGATCTCATATGAACCTAACCCTATATATATATATATATATATATATATATATATATATATATATATATATATATATATATGTATATATATATATAGGGAAGAGTTATATGGAAAATGAATGATTAGGGCAACACATATTTGAACCAATGAAAACATGACAACACATCACTTCCACAATAACTTCCACAATACATTACTTGTGAAGAAAGAAATGGACACGTGTCATTTGATTATTGGTTCCGGTAGATGTTGCCCTAGTTATTTGTTTTCCATAGAACTCATTCCTATATATATATGTGTGTGTGTGTGTGTGTGTGTGTGAATGTAGTTTGCATCTGGGTCTAAAGCCACTGACATCAGAGCTTGTTAGGGTGGTTGATGATGAACAAGCAAGGAAGCTGTGTTTCTCATTATAGCCGGAGGAGCACTATGATTCTTATTGGAGCTTGTTAGGGTTGGTGATGATTAAAGTCACTGCCACGATCACCACCGAATGCCACTATCGCCCATCACAAACATCCAATCCCACCCTCACCTTATCTTTCCTTCCTTAGACCTGGTGAAATTTCCCCACCCATTCGTCATCGCTCATTCTTTCTTGTGTATGATTCGAACCACCTCAGTTGTCGAATTCCTCTCATACTTCACCACAGTTAATAAAATAACCCTAAATCGTTTGGTGCAAACCCTAGCTCCGATTGACTTATACTGTGGCGATGGAGGGGAATAGTTCAGCAGTGAGAAATTTGTAGTTTAGGCGATGGGAGGTGGGGTTGTTGTCATCGGTAGAGGCTTGGCCGGTGTTAGAGGTTATGTCTAGCCATAAAGTAAAGAAGAAAGCGAATCAAAAGAGGGGGGGTGGTGGGTATTGGGCATGATAACTTATGTGGGGTTGCATAGGATTTTTTCTAGTTTAGTTAATTAAAAGAAATCTTAACAAAATAGATAAAAAGAAATTAAAAACAATATTAGGGGCATGTTCGTCATTTCAGGTTAAGTATGGACCAAAATTACACAAAAATTTTAACCAGAAGGACCAAAACCACATAAGGTATCTAAAATTGAACCATTAATATACCATCAAACTAAAGAAGGTTGGTATTTAGTTCAATGCTAAAATGATGATTAGTTATCATGAAATGTGAATCTACTTCGTTCATTTGCATGTTACCTTTTTAATAGCAAATGACTTTTTCTTAGAAAAACCATATTGACTTTTAGGCATGGATATACGAAATTACTAAAATTCGTAATTTTTTGTTAAATATATTTGTATATTTACACGGTGTCCCCAAACTGATTTTAAGCAGAAAAGTGAAAGGAAATACAAAGAAAATAATAAAAGTTCTTGTTTCTTAGTTTTTTAATAGAAAAAAGTGAAAGTGAGAAAAGAAGAATATTTTTTCATAATTTTTCATCCTACGTTTCCTCCCCCAAATGAGAGGGATTTGTAGACAAAGATATATAAGGCTATCATTTACTGATTTTATCCTTCAATCTAATATTTAAAAAAAAAAAAGATTACATAGCTTACATAATCGTGATTTTCTTCAACGCCTCTAATGTACATGTTGTTCAATTGTTCTCCATCACGACTCCATATTTTACCATTTAATTTAACTTTCATATCTTTTCTTTTGAACTTGATAACATAAATATACAACTATATATCTTCATTTCCCCTCCCCTTCTTTTCTTATTACCCTTCTTTTTCTTTCAAATAAAAAACTCAGAAACACAACGGTAATGTATTTTTCATAAGGTTTAAGATCAAAATCGAATAAGATGAGTATTTCTTGAAAAACAATGTTAAAGAGTATGGTTTTTAGGGCTTAGACTTGAGGTTTTAAATCCAACAAAGACAAATAAGTACTACTATTTTTTCTATTTTTCTTTTTTCTTTTTTCATGTATAAAAAAACGTCTTTCATACTATTTGAACCCGCAATGGAGATCCTCAAAACCACATATATACTTCAATTATGTTTGCTACAATTTATTTTATTTACATTTTTATGAAATATTTGTTTGATCCATTTTTAAAATTTTCAACCTCATGAATATATTCAAAATTTTATGAGTTTTTTGTTTGAAAAAATAATCTTGCCAATTCTTAAGTTAGTTTTTCATGAAATTGATTATTATTTTTTTATAGACGTTGAAAATGTGGTTAAATGGTTATATTGATATGTTAGCCTTTTAAATATGATCATTTTAAATGAATAACTCGTTTTCTTAATACATAATTGGAGATTAGATCAACTATACACAATATATTTTAATAATATGTTATAACAAAACTTATCATCTTATATAATCGACATATAAAATGGTAAAAAGTTGATAAGTTACATTTGAATGACTAAGTTGCATTAAAGTGGCAAAGTTATATTTTCTTACATAAATAGTTATAAAAATAGGGTATATAGATTGATATATGGTGTAGCTTGTAATTTATTGTATCATTATCTAATTATCTTTAATAAAAATTCACATGATTTCCTTATTGAACAAAATAATATCTAACTAAACTTGACTTTACAAAAATCAAAGGATAAATTTGAAAAAAGAAAATACACTTTGTTTATATTTAAATTCCAAATAAAGTTGATTGAATGTGAATATGGTCCCCTATTCATATATTCATGTATTAGGCAATAATTGCGCCATACATGTGTTACATATGCACTAGTCATTCATTTATACTTTGCTTCAATGCCAAGTATTTCTAACTCATGATCATTGCCTAAAACAGGAAAATATAAAGGTGATACAAATTCATATACATTGATATTGATAAGTCCTTTTAAACAATATCTACAAGATACCACTTGAAAGACATTTAAGTATTATATATGCAATTTTTTTTGTAAGAACTTTGGGTATTATATTATTTTATCCAGTGTCTTTTCAAGATCGATGATATTAATGTCCCCATACATAGGTGGAATTTTCATGGTAAAAAATAAAGAAGTTTAATGTCATAATTAAAATATTCCAAAATAAAATAGTACACAACTAAATAAATAATAAAATTATTGTTTCTTATAATTAGCCATGTCCATCGATTATTGCAATGAGAAGGAGGTGATAAAAAATCGAAAATTGTGTTATTTGGTTTCAGCTAATTTAATTTGGTTAACCGAATAAACCGAACAAATATATATATATATATATATATATATATATATATATATATATATATATATATATATATAGAGAGAGAGAGAGAGAGAGAGGGAGAGAAAGAGAGAAGGAGGATTAGGTTCATATGAGACGACGTAATTTTGTTAGATCGTGAAATACAATCATATCCACTCATTTTATAGATTAAAAAAATTTTAAAATGCAAAACAATCGAAAACTTTCAAAAAAAAATTCAAATATTATTTTCGTCATTTATATTTTCCATTTTTTTTTTTGAAAAAAATACCAAAAAATATAAAAACTTAATAATAAAAAAGACTATTTTTTTTTACATATTTTAGTAGAATATTTTAAATTTCTGAAAATCTGGTAGAATATTCTAACATTCTAAAAATCACATTAGAATATTTACAATGTAATATTTTATTAAAATATTTCACGTATTTAAAAAAACAGTAATATTATTTTATTTTATTTATTTTTATTTTTTACGTAAAAAAATGTAAAAAATAATAATTAAAAAAAGAATTTTCAGAATTTTCATTTTATTTTGCATTTTAATTTTTTTTAGAATGCGTCTTACGGTGTTACAAAATTAATATGATCTCAAATGAACCTGGTTATATATATATATATATATATATATATATATATATATATATATATATATATATATATATATATATATATATATATATATATATATATATATATATATATATAGGGTTCGGTTCCAGTGAGTACTATTTTTTCGGTGAGAACTCGTAAGGATATCTTAAAAAATTTGAAAAAAAAATACAAATCATAAAATCGAGCATAGTACTATATTGGAGAGAAAAACAATTAAATTTTTTTTGGGATCATTAAAATTGAATCATGGATCATAAAAATGATCCATGATTCAACTCTAATAATCATTTTTTTTTTCAATTTTTTTCTCTCCAACATAGTACTATGCTCAATTTTATGATTTGTATTTTTTTTTCAATTTTTATAAGGTGTCCTCATGAGTCAGTTTTTTAAAAGCTAAGATGTTACATTTATTTGGAGTTATCGTTATGTTTTGATTGATTGCAATATACAAGGAAATTACACAGTAATGGATTTAACAACGTTTGGTAATTTTAAGAACTAAGAAAGTCTCATTATTTTGTAACTTCTTTAACATGTAATGATTTTTATGGTTTGCTTTGATAGTCGCAAGGAAATTATTCACTTAAATGAATTGATCAATGTCGTATACTATTCACCACCGCCGTTTTGCGCAAGTAACGACTACTGTGTATATATATATATATATATATATATATATATATATATATATATATATATATATATATATATATATATTCCACCATAAAATAAATAAATATATAAAAATTTGTAGGTACTTACTTTAAACTATTTGTTGGAGTTGTTCCAACCAATTTTGTTCCTTCTGCATATGGCTCTTGACAATAATCCGCACTTTTTAGTGACAAGAAAAGTTTTCGTTTCCGGAATGCTGCTACCACAACACAAGTCATGCGAGTAAAGGGACTGGCTTGTGGTTTCAACAACCGATATTTAATTCTTCCTACCGCAAAAATCACTAAACCAATCAAATTAGTAGCTACACATAAACCGTATCCCAATCCCCAACTCATATTGTCTTCAACATAAATAATCCCCACGACACTAACAAGTATCCCGGCATACAAGGTAAAAAAGTGCCAATTAAAAAAAAACCCTTGATCCTTAGGGTTATCGAATTGATCTGCTCCCATTGTCGCTAACGTGAACCGTGTACCTGCGGGCCCTATGCTTGAAAGAGCCACACTCATATACAAGATTGCGAGTTGACTTTTTGATGGGCCTAAGCAAAGGTCCGACCCATTTTTGCATGGTGCGGGTTTTAACGGGTCGAGTGTTGCGGTTAGGGTTAGTAGCAGTATGCCCGCCAAAGATATAAGAGATGAAACTAAAATTATTGTAAACGATCCAAAAAATGAGTCCGCAAGTACGGCTCCTAGGATTGGAAGCAAGGTGGTGCAACCATTGACTATGTTTGCAATTTGAGCAGCATCGATGCTTTTGATGTTAAATTCGTTGATTAGGTACATGATAATATTAGTTGACCATCCTGCCGCGGCTAGTGTCAAACCAGCCATGGTTGCTATATTTAAAAAAATGGGTTTGTGTTATGATTTTAAAGAGACTTGGATTCTAAAACTAAAAGTTAAACAAAACAAGAACATATACATACCTATGAGAAAAGGGAAAGTGATCCAGCCTCCTTTAGTGGGTGTACTAGATGGTTTTGTATCCATGGCTGCAAAATTTGTATAAAACTGAATGTGTAAGTTTATTTTCGGGTACATATATATATAGAAAACGAGACAATGGACCCCATAAAGGTAGGGTCATACCATATGTATGTCAATAATGTCAAGTCATCAGAACTATGGACATCAAGTAACTTTTTTTTTTTTTCAGATTCTATCTCTCACTACAAGAAATATATCCTTTAGCGGCGACACTATTAGCGGCGACTATTGGCTTTACCGGCGACTCTAGCTAGAGTCGCCGGTAAAGCCAATAGTCGCTGCTAATAGTGTCGCCGCTAAAGGGTTGTCACCCGAATCCGCACTTTCCCCCTACATTGCATCTCAACCGTTCGATGAGATATCCAATCCAACGGGTGGGGTGCCTTATCCGGTCTAACCTAATACCGGCAACACGCATGTCGCCGCTAAAACTCTAAAAAAGTCGCCGCTAATTGTCTGCTAAAAATGACGCGGTACCCTTCCCTCCAGTTTGTCGCCGCTATTAACAATTGTCGCCGGTATTGACCCTCGCGTCGCCGCTAAAGGTGTCGTCGCTATTGATGATCGCAGATAAAAAAAAAAACGCACGCAGATTACAGTTCCTTCTTCATTTCCCTTTCTGTTTGCTTCGAGTTCCTTCACCATTTTTCCGATTTCTTCTTCAATCTGCTTCTTTCAAGCAAATTTCTCCCCTCATTGTTCCAAGCAAGTGTCCCTAGGTGTGGTTAAAGCTTTGGGATCAATTTCTACCTCCATTTCTTGAAGAAAGGTAAGTTTTATTTTGATGATTTCATTTTTGTGTTGTATGAATAATAATAAATTGCTCATGTTCTTTATTTTTGGTGATGTTGTTTTGGATTAGAAGCATTGTTCCAAGCAAGTGGTTAAAGCTTTGGGATTAATTTGTAGGTGCCTCCATTTGTTGAAGAAAGGTAAGTTTTTTTTATGATTTCTTTTTTATTTTGTATGAATTTTGATTTGTAGCTTTATGTAGTGATTGAATGATAATAAATTGTTCATATTTTTGTTTTTGGTGGTATTGTTTTGGATTAGAAGCAAGTTATTCAATTTTTTGTTTGTGGTTATTTAATTGCAATTAGTTGTATAGCTTCAAGTTGTATTTATATGTGAAATTATGTGATAATTGTCATATGTGAAAATTGGATTGTATATTTTGTATTTGTTTGAATATATGTGAATTTGGTATATATATTCCAATGTATGTGTGTTTGATGTATATGTGGTATATTAGTAGAAGTTATATGTATTTGTTATAAGTAGAATGTTATTGTGTGTATGTGAATGTATGTATGTTTGTTGTAAATGTGATATATGATTGTGAAACTTTTGTATTTGGTATAAATAGGATGTTATTATGTATATATGTGAAATTATGTGTATTTTGTTTAAATAGGATGTTATTTTGTGTGTATTTGTATTTGATGTATATGTGGTATATGTATGTAAAAGTATGTGAATTTCACCTTCTTATGTATTATGTAAAACTATGTGGTTTTGGTATAAGTAGGATGCTATAATTGAAAAAAAAAATACATTATTTTTATAAATTGAAAAAAAAAACACAAAAAAAAACTATAAAATTGTTTAAAAACTTATATACAAAAACTAGAAAGCTTCTAGTTTTTACCCAAGCTAACTTACAAGTAATTTTAATTAAAATTAATTAAAAAAATGCATAAATAAAAATTTTTAATTTATTTTTTTCATTTCTTTATTACTTAATTTTTGTATTATTTTAGATGTAAAAAAATGTGGTTTGAAAAAAAACAATGCTAATTCTGTATACTAAACTCTAAACCCAAAATTATGTTTCAGCAACATCATGTCTATTGATAAAAGCTGGACTACTAATCCATATCGAAACCATCCCGAGTTCCAAGCAGGACTCAAAGCTTTTATTGAGAAGTCGAAGTTGCACGTTGATAGTAATGGTAAAATCAGATGTGCGTGTGAAAAATGTGATAACCGTTACTTCAAGTACCCGACTGTAGTTGAACGCCATATATTTATAAATGGTTTCAGTAAGGCGTACAAAATTTGGATCTATCATGGTGAATCTTTTATTCCTCCCGTCGTCTTGCCAAGTAACGAAATGGCCGATTTAATCGACGATGTGATGTGGGAGTCGAGAGAAAATGATACCAACCTCGATGAAGGAACCTCGAATACAAGGGGTAGCGGTGTGGATGATGATTTTGCACAGTTGTTGGAAGAAATGGAAACTCAATTGTATACTGGTTGCATCTTTTCTTCCCTTGAGTTTCTAGCAAAGTTAATGCATATCAAGGTGAACAACAAATGGACTGATAGTTCATTTGATCAACTCCTTGAGCTCTTGCAATTAGCATTTCCCAAAGGCAACAAGGTTCCCCTTTCACATTATCTAGCCAAGAAGAAACTAAAGTCTATTGGCCTGGGGTATGAGTCGATACATGTGTGTAAAAACGATTGTTGTCTCTTTTGGAAAGAACATGATTCATTGCAAGTTTGTCCCGTTTGTAAAGAGAGCCGATGGATCGATAAAAACACCAAGGGTAAGAAAGTACCTCATAAGGTGTTACGGTACTTTCCTGTGACCCCGAGACTACGACGTTTATATTGTTCGAGGCACACTGCCAAAAATATGATTTGACATAGTACCAGACGTTCAGAAGATGGTGTGATGATTCATCCTGTTGATGGGGAACATTGGCAAGATTTTGATAAAAAATACCCCGACTTCTCGAGTGAACCTCGTAACGTACGCCTAGGTCTTTCAGCTGACGGTTTCAATCCATTTGGAAACATGTGTAATCCACATAGCACATGGCCGGTCATACTCACCACATACAATCTGCCACCCTGGCTTTGTATGAAAGAGTCATCATTCATGTTGACTTTGTTGATTCCAGGACCGAAAGCTCCAGGTAAGGATATGGATGTTTTCCTTAGACCGTTGGTGGAAGAGCTTAAACATTTGTGGAACTCAGGCATACGTATTAAAGATGCGGCGACAAACACATTCTTCACGATGAGAGCTATGTTGTTGTGGACAATAAACGATTGGCCAGCTCGTAGTAGTTTATCGGGTTGGAGTGGGCAAGGGTATAGAGCATGTGCTACTTGCAATGAAGACACTCCT
The DNA here is from genome assembly GCF_052625555.1 of Lactuca saligna. NCBI lineage: Eukaryota > Viridiplantae > Streptophyta > Magnoliopsida > Asterales > Asteraceae > Lactuca > Lactuca saligna. The sequence continues at coordinate 39,771,024 of NC_136417.1, read as the reverse complement.
TCGTACCGTGCAACAAACAAAGTCGTATACATCGGTCATCATCGTTTCCTAGATGCTAATGATCCGTTAAGAAAGAGGTTGGAATTTAATGGGATGGAAGAGACAAGACCCGCTCCGAGACACTTTAATAATGATGACATACAAGAGCAACTAGGTCGTCTACTAACTCGTAAACCGGGTAAACATCCTGAGCATGGAGGCGGGGAGCCAAAGCGGCAAGATTATGAGTTGAACTGGTCGAAGCGAAGCATTTTCTTCGAACTAGAGTATTGGTCTTCTCTACAGTTGAAACACAACATAGATGTCATGCATGTCCAGAAAAATGTGGATGAGAGTTTGTTAGGTACTCTCCTAATGAACGATAAAAGCAAAGACACATCAAATGCACGAGAGGACTTGAGAATTCTAAACATTCGGAGAAATGAATGGTTGCAAAAAAATGGTGACAAGTTTCATAGACCCCAGGCAAGATACTCTTTCACGAAATCTAGTCGACAACTCTTTTGTCAATTTATAAAAGAGGTTAAGCTGCCGGATGGGTTTGGTTCTAACATTAGTAAGAAAGTGAACGATACCAATACTAACATTATTGGGTTGAAATCGCATGACCACCACATTCTTATTCAACGTTTGATACCGATTGGAGTAAGAGGGTTGTTAGACAAAGATACTTATACACCTATTGTAGACCTTTGTACGTTTTTCAAGCAACTTTGTTCCAGAACATTGAAGGTGGAGGATATGAGGAAAGCAAAAGTAGACATTATTGCAATCTTGTGCAAGTTAGAATTGATTTATCCTCCGGCGTTTTTTGACATTATGGTTCATTTACTTTTGCATTTACCTGATGAAGCAATTGCTGGAGGCCCGGTTTGTATGAGATGGATGTTTCCATTCGAGAGATATATGAAAAAACTAAAAAACTATGTCAGAAACAAGGCGAAGCCAGAAGGTTCTATAGCTGAGGGTTATGTTGCTGAAGAAGCTTTATCATTTTGTTCAATGTACCTTCGAGATGTAAAGAATCGTCCGGAAAGAAATGTAGATGTTGTCATTGAAAAAACAAAGTTTTGGATGTTTGAGTCTAAATGTCGACCGACCAGCACAACTCAAATCAAAACTCTTAATTTAACGGAAATGCATAACATGGAATGGTTTGTATTGAATAGCTGTGAAGAAGTCAGACAGTATATCAAGTAATTAATCTTATCTCTAACTTTCATTCTTAATTTTTTATTTTATCTTTTTAAAATCTATATCTTTTGGTCATCAACATAGGAAATTCAAATCTGAGCATCCCCAAAGTGATGAAAAGAGAGAATTTCGTAATTGGTTTCGTGAAAAGGTAATATAAATTAATAAACAAATTTTTTTCATTGATCTAACGAATACATAATACATATTAATTTATAATTGTTAGGTTCATCAAATGAAAATAGAAAAATCTCCAGAATTCCACGAAGAGTTGTCGGTTCTTGCAATGGGCCCGCAAATGAATGCCTATTCTTACACCGCATGCATAGTCAATGGTGTTAGGTTTATGGTACTTAGTCGTGACACACAACGTACAACACAAAACTCTGGGGTTTTAGCGGTGGGTGAGAAAGGCGAGAAGTATTATGGCCAGTTAGAAGAGATTATAGAGTTGAGGTATACACATGATTATTCAACTGTACTATTTCGTTGCAAGTGGTTTGATACTCGAATAGGAGTTATTTCTAGTGATAGTTTCACCAGTATCGACACACGACGCGAAGCATACAAAGATGATCAACTCATATATGTGTCACAAGCCAAACAAGTGTTCTACATCAGAGAGCCAAACAATAACCATCGGTGTGTTGTCGAGCATGTTAATCATTGAAGTATTTGGGATCTACCATCGAACGATGACCTTGTTCAAAATGTTGACAATGTCTCACACGAAAATGTAGACGATGTCGATGTACTTGAAAATATCTCTTCATCCGATGCTCCACTTTTTATCGATTTCAGCATGTACTTTCAAAACATTCCTAGAGTCATTGTTGATGTAGAAAGTGCATCTGAAGTTCCTCTGCCAACTGGTAGAGTCAATGATGTTTCTGATTGCGATACTGATTACGATGACACCGATTCTGACTATGATACCGAAGAAGACACTGAAGGATATGAGGAAGATTCTGATTAGAATAGTTCTTATGTAATATGTATTTGTAATATGTGTTTGTAATATGAACTGTATTTGGATTTCTAGTTTAAATGGAAATGTTTATTCCTATCTAAATGTTTATTTCTATGTAATGTGTATCTATAATAAAAATTGTATTTGTATATCTTATAATTTTTCAGGAAATGATGAGAGTGTGGCTGTTGTTTATGTTTACCATGGCTGCTGTCATGGGTCGTGGACATGGGGGAGACGGAGCTGAGGACCCACCTTTCCCAGGTGGTAGAGGTCCTGGCCAGCACGAGCAGGACGGTAAGTCTTATCATGAATTTTTATTTACTATTTTTGTTCAATTATCATAAATTAAATGTCGTTTCTAATAATTTTTAATTACATTTGTAGTTGAGGGACGTGCCCGAAGGAAAGCTCGAGGAAAAGCAAAAAATATAAAGCTTGAAAAAGCAATCTTGCAGAACCAGGGGAAACCAATAGCCATGCAATTTGATAGAGATATCACATTTAATCCCGTAGGAGAGGCGGGAGACATGTTTTCCCGAGAAGTTGGGAAAACAATGTGGCAGATGGTCCCTTTCGACAAATGGAGTTGGAAAAGAGTTTCCCCTGATATAAAGGACACTGTATTACAACATTTAGCGGTAATTATTTATTTAAATATATTTTATAGGTTTAACTATAATTGTTTCTTACTTGGTTAACTTTTTTTTTATATTGTAGACAAAGTTTGATCTCAATCAAATGTACCAGGATGCACAAGCTACTTTATTGACAGAGAGTTTTCAAGCAGCCTTGTTAAGAGGTTTTCGAGAGCGTAAAGCTGACGCAAAAGAATATTTCAACATGGTCGGAGGGTATGAAGATATCCCGAGAGCATTGGCAAATCCTCCGGATGGTATGCTTGTTGATAACTGGGAGAAGACAGTTGAGTATTTTCAAACTGACGAACACAAAATTGTTTCAGAAAGGAACAAAAAAATCCGTGAAAAGCAAACAATTGTGAATCGTGGGGGTTCGAGCTCGTATAGCAGTACTTGCTATAAGAAGGTACCGTACGATACATGTAATTATTTATTTAAAATATAATCTAATTTTTAAACTTAAACAGAACCTTAAGAGAGTGGAAACATTTCGCAAAGCTCATACCGATAAGAATGGTGTATTTGTTATTGCTGAATCGGAACAACAATATGTAAGTATTTAATTATAATTTTATCATATATTTAAATGTTTATTTATACTTAATTGTTACTCACTTTTGGGAGTTACAGAATCGGTTAGTTGAAGAGCTGCTAGAACAAACTCAAGGTGAAAGTGAGTTTACGCCAACTCAAGAAAGAGCTACGTTCGAGAAAGTATTAGGAGAGCGACGTGGCCACATTAGAGGCATTGGCCGCAAACCTTCTGGTCTCCCGACGATTCCACAGCCTTCGCAACCATCACAACCACCATCACAACCATCACAGGTAAAATAGCAATCTACTTTAGCATCGTAAAATGCATGTTGATTTGGTAGTTTTGGTTTTGTGGTGGTTATTTGCTAAAAAGTTTGGTAATTTAGTTTTTGTCCCAAGTGCAAAATATAGCAATGTACTTTGGTTTTCTATCTTACTTTAAAAATAACAATGTATTTTGATAGTTTTTGTTATTAATTATGTAGTTGGAAAATATAGCAATGTACTTTGTTTATGTTTGACGATCTAACTTATAATTTTATATATATTGTTATTAATTATGTAGTTGGAAAATCTTCGTGCAATGCTCGCCGACCCGGCATGTAGGGATGAGCTTTATTCGTTTTTTCAATCCCAAAACAATCAAGGAAACGATGGGAACGGCGATGAGGGTATGTAAGAATGGGTTTTATTTGCATATGTTGTCTCGTTTTGCTACTTAGTAGAATGTAAAAATTTTGTTGTTTTGCTACTCGGATAGTATGACTTTTGATATTTAATTGTATTTTGGATGTTTGTTTGTAATAGGATGTTTGTTTGACACTATTATGTTTGATATTTAATAGGATGTTTGTTTTGTAATTAGCGTCGACACTATTGGTTTTGATATTTAATCGAATATTGTTATTACCGGCGACACTTTTACCTGCGATATTATCACCGGCAACACTTTTACCTGCGATATTATCACCGGCAACGAAAATCGTTATTTAAAAAAAAAATTGAAAACAAATTACCGGCGACAGTTATCATTACCGGCGACACTTTTGCCGGCGACACTATTACCGGCGACAAATGTCATTCCCGGCGACAACATTATTAGCGGCGACAATTGTCAGTAGCGGCGACTATTATCTTTAGCGGCGACAAACTGATCAATAGCGACGAGGCAGTACCGGCGATTCATTACCGGCGACGCGTCGCCGCTATTATCAGTACCGGCGACATTTGGAACTTTTACCGGCGACTTTTGTCGCCGGTAATGGCCTTTTTCCTTGTGGTGTCTTAAGTTAATTGCGTTGGCCTTTCCATAATTTGGCTCTTTTTGGGATACTTTTGACCGTTTGGGGATTATAGCTATTAAGGAAAGGAGACAAGCTTTCCCTGCCGGGGTAGACTGGAATTTCACATTTCAATCGAACAATATATATTTTCAGGTTTGTCTCTTCTACTTTTATGCTTTACAAATAGTTTATTCTTAGTAATCCGATCAGAGTTAGTTTTAATTGAGTTCATTTGATATATTGAAATGGTAATAACTTCATTTTGAAGGCTACTCATATGCAACAATGCACACTCTACTTCTGCCATAGTGGCACCAATATTGGTACTCATTTGCCTCTTAGTTTACATAATAACAAGTGGGCTTTGTTGCACAACATGTTTTTAGACCACAAATAAATAACATGCCGTTTCCAAAAAAACAAAGAAATAACAAGTTATTATTAACATTCATCGAGTTAAGCATTTTTATTTTGTTAGTACAGCCTTGCATAAATGATTAGTAATATTTTTCATGTCTATGTGGACTTGAATGCAGCCTACATAATGCATAATGCAGATGTGGAATGAAGCCCTGAAATGCATCTTGGGACATAAGTAAAAAATATCAAATCTTGAGCTTCATTTTTTACGTACATAAGTTCGTTCTTGAATATAAATTTCACAATGACAATTGTATATTAACACCAACACCCCCTGTATATATTTTGATGGGTTTTTTCTTTTCCATTGATTATATATATTTTAATGGGTTTTTCCTTTCCATTGATTATATGTATATACGGTCACAAATCATTCTTGATATATTTAATTTTTGATTAGATATATTTTTTGATTATATGTTCTAATCTACGTTAAAACATGATATGTTTCATTTTTTATTTTATAAAATTTAGTTCAAAGTTTTAATGTCATTTTATTTTTTGTTACTTTTTCAATTTTTAATTTTTTTTTTAGTTTTTTAAATATATTTGTTATATACACCTCGATCTTTAGATGAGGGACTTATGAGTCTCTTGGTAAATATAATTAAGTATAATGCACTTACGAGTAAAAGGTTTATACAACTTATAACCGCAATTGATCCCAAGTAATGAGATTTCAAATATAACCATCAAACTCCTTACTTCACAATTTATCTTTCGCTTCTATTATGTCTAATTATTATAACATTATGCATATATATGATTACTTAGCAAGGACTTGAGCTTGAGATCTCCATCTTTTCGACATTTTGGTATTCGTACAACCATGAACATACCACGTAATATCCAAAGTTAATCAACCCAAGAATAGTCAACACCCAATACAAATTATCCATCCTCCCATCATTAATCCCATCAGGCAACCACCCGGTTGTCTTCCTCATAAACCCAACCACCGCAGTCCCCAAATAAAACGCTATTCCAATAAACATTGCCACCATTGCAGCAGCTGTGCTCTTCATCGACTTTGGAAACTCTTGGTAATACAACGACACATTACCCGGGAAATGAAATGCTTCACCAACACCAACAACCACAAGCTGTGGAACCATCCAAAACACGGACATTGGGACAACCGAATTTCCATGTATGTCATGTGATCGAGCCATAGCAAGCCGTTTTGACTCGACCAGTGCTGAAATGGCCATGCCTGACACAGTTAGAGCATGGCCCACCCCTATGCGTTGTAGGGGTGTGAGGGTGGTGGTTGTAAGTTTTTGGTATGTGGGAAGAAGGAAACGGTCGATGAGGGCGAGTGAGATGGAAGTTGAAAGCATAACGAAGACCATCATGGTTCCTGCTGAAATTTGGAAAGTGGGACCCAAGTGACGATCCATGGCTAGAGCTTGGAGGACTATCAGGCTCATTTGGATAGCTATAGGGGTGCATAAGAGAATACCCGTTGACCAAAGTGGGGAGATTCTTATTAGAGTTTTCAGATCTTCGACTTGTTGTAGTGTACATATGTTCCATGGTTTGTTGATGGTGTCCCCTTGGGTTATTAGAGCTGCATGGTTTAGGAACCTGTTTCATTTTTAATCATTAATTAGCATATTTCGAATATTAGTACTTAGTATATCAATAATTACCACATATGATATCGTTATTGAACAAGATAAGACCGGATATAAATTTGAGTTTAAAAAATTAAAGGAGAGCAATGAAAAAAAAAAATAGAATCGAAAGACATGCATGGGTTTCGTTTTAAGTTTAGACTTCTGATTGCATTTGATTGTTTGGTTTTGGAAATTTGGTCCACCCTCGCACTCCTGCATTATGCAATAATTGCGATGTGCATCTTGAGTTACATATGCACTAATCGATCATTCATTCATGCTTTGCTTCAATGCCAAGTATCTCTCACTTATCATGATGTCTAAAACAGGAAAATATAAAGGTGACACTGATTCATGTACCATTGATATGTCCTTTTAAACATTATCTACAAGATACGTACGTGAAAGACATTTAAGTATTATGTAATTTATTTTGTAAGAACTCTGGATATTATATTATTTTATCAAATTGTCTTTCAAGATCTATGATATTAATGAGAGGAGGATTCGTATTTTTAATATCCCCTTAAATACCAAAACATATTGTGTTGATGTTGCGTGTAAAACTAGATAAAATTGTCATTATACTTTTATGTTTAGTATAAAGATCAACAAGATTATCAGTCATGTTAGTTATATTAGATTGCTTAGGTGTAACAAAATCAACAACTGTGAAAAATAAATTTTAATCCAAAAGACCAAGAGAATAATACTTTTTTAAAGCGTAAAAAAGATTATGGAATATTTATATTAGATTAATTGTTAAAATTAGATCAATATAATTTAACTGAAACAAAATGAATAAGCTTTTCGATAATTATTCATTGGTAGGTGGGCTTACTACTTTGTTGGTCTTTCTTGATTACCATATTTGGGAAATTGGTTGGTGGGTTCAACTTGCTATTTCTTTATTATTATTACCCACTAAAAGTTACAAAGTTAAGTTGGCTTCATTCGGAAATGTTCATTACAACAAATTATTAGATGACAAAAAAAAAAAAAAAACTTTTAAAAGTATGCGTATCAAATTAGTTATAGTATTTGAATATTTAAACGGCTATAATATACAATTTAAATGCTCGATTGGGTTTATTTAAGGCTTTACGAAACAATATATGATATAGTAAATTTCTATTATCTTTTTTATTGTTTTAACGTAATAATATACCAAATATCATCAAACAACGAATTTCGGTGTACTAAATAAATATTACCAATTTATTTTGGGACTTTTGTATTTTTGTTATGATCATGTTTTCTCAATGACAAAAATTATTGTTAGGAGAATCACGAATCTTAATTTGTCTTCATCCATATACATTGTCATATTTCATCATTAAATAAATAAATAAAAACTTGTGTATACTTACTTGAAGCTATTTGTTGGAGTAGTTCTAACCGATTTCGTTCCTCCATCTTGTTGCTCTTGACAATAATCCTCACTCTTAAGTGACAACAAAACTTTCCTTTTACGGAAAGCTGCAACCACAACACAAGCCAATCCAGTAAACGGACTGGTTTGTGGTTTTAGTAACCGATACTTACGTCTTCCCACCACAAAAATCACTAAACCAATCAAATTAGCCGCAACACATAAACCGTATCCCAATCCCCAACTCACATTGTCTTCAACATAAATAATCCCCACAACACTAACAAGTGTCCCAGCATACATAGTAAAAAAGTGCCAATTGAAGAAAACCCCTTGATCTTTAGGGTTATCGAATTGATCTGCTCCCATTGTTGCCAACGTGAATCGTGTACCCGCGAGCCCAATGCTCGAAAGAGCTAGGCTCGTGTAGAGTATCGCGAGTTGACTTTTTGATGGGCCCACGCAAAGGTTCGACCCGTTTTCGCATGGTGTGGGCTTTAACGGGTCGAGTGTTGCAGTTAGGGTCAGTAGCAGTACGCCCGCCAAAGATATAAGAGATGAAACCGAAATTATTGAGAATGAGCCAAAAAACGAGTCAGCGAGTATGGCTCCTAAGATTGGGAATAGGGTGGTGCAGCCATTGACTATGTTTGCAATTTGAGCAGCATCGATGCTTTTGATGTTAAATTCATTGATTAGGTACACGATAATATTATTTGCCCATCCTCCCGCTGCTAGTGTTAAACCAGCCATGGTTGCTATATTTAGATGACAAAAAATGGTTTTGTGTTATGATTTTAATTAAAGAGACTTGGATTTAAAAGTAGAAGTTAAACAAAAGAAGAAGCACATATACCTATAAGAAAAGGGAAGGTGATCCAGCCACCTTTAGATGGTTTTGGTTCTGCATCCATTGCTGCAAAATTTGTGTTTGAGGAAATAAGTATAAAGTATGCGTATGTTATTTTGGGGCTAATATAGCAAATGGGACTATGGACCTCTTAAAGGTAGGGTCATAACTCATAAGTCATGCGTATGTTATTTTGTCTTTGTTAGAAAACATATCATGGACAGCTAAGTATTAATGTATTATTATTAAGGGGGTGTTTTGTTATCCAAACTTGGACTACAATGTCTTTGAATTAATTTTATAATAATTAATTAGGTTCATGTTGAAATTTTCTAAACAACTATTTGCTATGTATTTATTTGATCACTATATTTTCTTTGAGACCCAAAATCATTAAATGTTGTATCTGTATCCATTATATGATATGGCCTTGTATAGTTTCACGATACTTGGCCAAAAAAATTATATAAAATTGCACGAATTTTATTTTTTATTACGTATTTGGTCTCAATATATATACAAAATTTATGTTCTCCTAATATTTTTTACCAATTTGTATTATTTACCTTGTAATGGATTTTTGACCAATTATCGGCTAAATCCAAAACATGTGTATACATTTTCATGTAGGTGTCAATAAAATAAAAAAATTATGAAGTAATTTATATTATATGTACATTTAGCCATGATCACTTGGTAAAGACAATGATTCCCCACATGAGAGTTCCTAACTTCTAATCTTGGAGGCTTTAATTAGGGGTGATCATGAGAAAGATAAGGTTGTGACTTGCTAGCATTTCACCATAGGTGAGCCCCCTCCCTCATATCCTTGCCAATCGGGGAAATCCTAGTGGAGAGTTGTGCAACCCATATCATATATTAAAACAAATATAAAGTAAAATCATGTTTTTTGTGGGAATGCCATTGTTGATTTTTCTTATAAATTTAAAAATCTTTGAAATTTTTAGTGAAAAAAATATTATTGAAATGTTTTATCATAAAAAAAATTAATATAGAAAAAGAAGTTAGGGTGTGAATTTATTAAAAAAAGACAAAATTCATGACAAAAATTAAAATTTGAACCAATTTTTTTCAAAAGTTACTAAGGATCTATAACATATGGTAAGGGATGACAATGGATACAAATTTGAAATTAAATGACATTAGGTCTCAAAAAGTTTCGTGACCAAATATATTACGAAACAAATGAACTTCGGTGATAAATAGTGAAACTGGATTATGGGATGTTTAACCTTCGCGAGAGCATCAATACTTGTGAATAACTCGCTCACAAGCATAGCATAGGAGTTCAATATCAAGAAATAAGTGACTCAAGGTGATCTGGTTTCCTTTTTTCTATTCAAATTGATAAGAAGATATGTAAGAAAAAAGTAGAAGGATATATAATTTCTCGTATTCTTATCCATCATCCTAGATTATGTTAGAAAATTTGCAAGCACCAATTCACCAAAATACATTATGAAGTCAATTAGTTCTACTAGTATTTGGATTTTGTGACAACGAATCATATAAAACTGAATGTTTAGGACCTTGTTTGGGCCTAAGGAATGGGTGTTGTGGATGGCATAATCTACTATAGTTTGGGCCTTAAGCAGTCGCCTAGGTCTCCCCCTATTGGTTCGGCTACACTTGTAAACACTATAATGTTTAGGACCTTGTTTGAATTGTTTTTAATTAATTAAAAACCTTTTAAAAAGATTATTTCAAATTTCCTATATGATAGGGTCTATGGTCCATAAGGAATGGGTGTTGTGGATGGCATAATCTACTATAGTAGGGAGGGATGGCTTAAGTGGAGAGTACATAAATATGTGACAAGAAGATCTCGTTGAAACTAAATAGAAGATTCCTAAGGTGGTTATAAGACAAGTTTGTTGTATGGTTTTGTTGGCTGATTAAGAAGGAGCATGAGAGAAAATGGTAGTCGTTGAAATGAGGATGCTAGTCTGCTAAAAATACAATCATATGGTATAACTTTTTTGGATATAGTACCAAATACGACAAACAAAAATCTGTTGGGGGTAGTGTTGGTTATCAACAAACTGTGGGAAAGAAACATGTACATTAAGACGACTGACGAATGTGATGTGGAGGGTGGATGTGATTGGTCAATGGTATGAGGAGGGAAGGATGCATAAGAAGCATGTGGGAAAATAGTTTGAGGTTATATCTAAAGAAGTTAACTCTTTCAGAAGACATTAACTCAGATGGTATTTACTATTTAGCTTTGTAATAAGGGTGGTGGAGTAGTATATGCACCAACTTCTTTTTTAGTGTTGGTGTACTTCCATTCAATCTTTGCCTTCTTATTTGTGTATTAATCTTTACCTTCTTATTTATGTATTTATTCGGTAATTACCTGCTCAATCATTTTTATTTTGTATTCAGTTTTAATAAAATACCCCACAAATAACTTGCTTTATGTATTTGTTCGGTAACAAGCTGCTCAATCATGTTTATTTTGTATTCAGTTATATTAACATACCCCACAAATAACTTTTTTTAACATACGGAACAATAATTGATTCCACAAGCAAACATCATCATTATCATTATTGATGCATCTCTAATAAGTATTATGTCACTATCATGTAACAACTACATAGCGTTATAAATCTATATAAAAATATGAGAACACAATCACAAATCGCAGAAGTTTCATAAAATGATTTATAAAGTTGCACCAAAATCATAAGAATTAAGATACAACTCTTGCTTTACACCTAAAGACGCGAATTGTAAATATGTAATCACCTTTAATTTTATTACCCAAAAACTTCTGAATCCTGCAAAATCCTGTCATCACCTATAAAGTTATCTGAATATTTGCATCTAACACCTCGCTATATTCATATATATGAGCTACACATCTATCTATATATAGCCTACCCAAAATTTGGATTCCATCTTCACCTAAAAAGTGAAGTGATTCTACCGATCGTCGGCATCAGCTATTCCGGCAAACGAAAACGGTTTGAACTTAAAACCATCTCCGGAATAGAATTTGTTTTGGAATTCCACCCAATGAAGCCTCAATGCATGAAGAAAGGCACTTAGGGTTTCCATCATCAGTAGTATGAATCCAGTCGCAAATGCAAAAACCACTATCCCCACCATTCTTATAATCACATTATCATACCTACAAAAATTACTCAGATTTTGAGAAATTTACATTTTTGGTCCCTGAGTGTAGCCATTTTTTGCAATTTTAGTCCAGCTATACTCAGGGACCAAAAATGTAATTTACTCAAAAAAAAGAAATATAGTCGGAAAAGATTACCCCCAAGCAAGGCGGAGAATTTTCTCATAGAATACAGTGGACAATTCTGAGTGGGCCAAACTGTAACAACGAGAAAGAACGAGGGTAAGATTGTAAATTTTGTAATCAACAAGAATGAATATAATGTTTTGTACCTTAAAGCCCATAACCGAAGATATGAAGCTGTGTTGGAAACTGAACCAAGTACAAATTCAATGGAGTGTATCATTTGATATACAAAAACCTCACTGAAATTAAACTCTTCAACATGATGTCTTCTTGCTGAATCCGGTTCATGATCTTCCATATCTATCTCGGAAGCTTCTAGAATGTTGTATGAACGCCCGTGAAATCTCTAAAATGTACAAAATTTAAAAATGTAAAAACAAAGAGAAAAAAATAAACATATAGTAGAAAATAGAAATCGAGTACCTTAAAATGAAGTTTTTGTAAAATGAAAGGTTTGGGGAAGAGCATCCATGGAACTGCAACAATGGCAGACACCAATAACATGATCTGAAGCAGCTTTTGTCCCCAAAACAACTCATTGTCACCAAGATCATCAAAGGGACTTAAAAACATGTAAATCATGACATGATAAAGGTCTGCTTTTGATCCAGTGCACCACTTTATGATAATGAGAAGAGAAAGGTACCCAAAGAGGCTGTTTAAGAAGATCATCTGTGGTATAAACTGATACCTGATGTCTAATGAATTGTTGAAGAAAACTGAATTGAAATAGCTTAATAAGATTCCAAGGTTCATTTGTGTAACACCGAATAAAATAGACATTTTCATTTTCAGAGAGTTTAAAAAAGGTAACTCTGAACGACTTCCACGCCAGCTAGGATCCACACCAAATGGATACGTGTCACCATATTTTATTAAACCAGTTGTATATGCATCACTGTTGTTTAACATACAGATATCATAAATAAGATATTGAGCTTATATTATGAACACGTTGAAAGGAAAAAGAAAGAGAAAAGATGAATTTGAACTTTAAATTAAATACCTGCATGAGGTGTCACGACATTTATATGCAGATGCCCCAAATATGTGAAAAGGAATAGAGAAAAACTCATTGTATATTAAACCACAGTAAATTGAAAATATGGACATTAAAAGGAGCACATAACGCCCACCAAATAACATCTCCATGAAACTCCCAAGTTTCTGCCACATACAAAAATTTGGATTATAAAAAATACCAAGTAAATGACATAAAAAAAAAAATTAGCAGATTGAAGAGATACCTGAGAAGTAAGTTTTTTTTCATGAGTTATGAGAAATAAAGCTCCAAAAAGTAAGCAAATTCCATGACCCCAATCACCAAACATGACAGCAAAAAGAAATGGGAAAGTAATTACAGTAAAAACTGTTGGATTTGCTTCCTGATATTTAGCAACCCTGTAAAAAGTAAGAAGAATCTGTTACTAATATAATGAAATCAAAAAGTATTTTTAAGATGTGAGAATGAGATTTAGGTTTTTACCCATATGCATCAATAATCTCTTGATATGCGTATGTAAATCGGTTAGTTCTGATATATGTTGGAGGTGATTCCACAGCTTCCATTACATGAAATATTATTCCAACTTGTGAGTTGCTATCATATGTTGCACGTTGCAATGCCTCCTGAATCTTTATATAAATAAATAAATAACTTCCATCAAAACCTTTAAAATAATAATAATAATAATAATAATAACGTTTTCCTGAAAAATAAAGAAAAGTACCTGGGACTTAGCAAATATTGGACACCATCCTTCTCCAACTAGACACTTTTTTGTTACATCAAAATCCAACATATTCAATGTGTCGAAAACAGCTTTCTCTCTTTTAACCTACCAAGATTATAAAATCCTTCAAAATATTAAAGAAAATTCAAGTCTTGTATATGACATTTTTTAAGTTTTATTGTTAACAATACAAGAAATGAAGAAAATGCACACCTTACCATGGTCATCCATGTCAACAAGTGTAATCCAATTGAATGTAAAGCAGCATTACGATGACGAATCCCAGCATCTAAAGTGGTTTCTAAATCCAATAATCGTGACAAAATCTGCAAAAACAAATAAAAAGTAATAATATATGATTTATGTTGCATGGTTTTGGGACATATGGAGTGTGAATTAAAGAATAAACAATAAACAGAACACCTCTTCAGTTATTTGTCTCTGTTTTGTTAGGTCCTCTGGAACAGGATAGCAGTTTGCATCAAATGCTTCACAGATTTTCAGAATTTTTGTTCTTGAATGCTCCCCTGAGAAGTACACTACAAATATAGTCTTCTCCACCTTCAAAAGAATCATTCAAAAGTCAGTGTGTGTGTGTGTGTGTGTGTGTGTGAGAGAGAGAGAGAGAGAGAGAGAGAGAGAGAGAGAGAGAGAGAGAAAGAGCAAACCATTTCAGTTGATACAGGATCCAGGATTGGTTCATCTGCATCTGCTTGATTGAAAAACATATTTCCTCTTGTAGCACGAAACAGTGTTCTCTCAAATAATAACATTTTGGATTTTACGATAATGCCACTGATAAATCTAAGACCTGATGGATTTGATGATCCTGATTGCATTTCTTGATCAAGTAAGGAGACTGAATCTTGATAGTCATGGGAGAACACGTTCTCATCTAATTCTCTCTCTTCCATAACTTCATGACTCTTACTTGAAACTAGAAAGCCTCCTGCCTGAAGAAAAAATAATAAGTTAACAAATTTGATTACTTAAAGAAATTAAAGGTTTTGTTTTGGTTATATATACCTTCTGTAGCACCATCTTGAACTCTAGAAGCTCATTATATGTTTGTTGTAGTTGGTCACTGTTGGCATTCATCTCAAGAAGTTCATGTTCATAATTAGCTAGTTGTATCTCTAATCTTTCAAGATCAATATCTGGTTGTATTGTGGGAAGAGATGAAGATGATAAACCAGCCTTGTGTATCTGATCTTTGAAGAAACGAAGCTTTCTTGACATCTCAGCACATCTTTTTACCTGATAATTGTAGCACAACATGGTAATTAAGGATTTAAGGTTACTTTCTACAATGCATTCAACAATCAACAAGTGATATCAACTACTGACAAAATATAAGCTTTACCTGATTTACAAATATTCTCTGAAAGGGGCTTTTATCAGCATTCAACTGCCAAGGATAATCAGAATCAAGAGATTAGCTAGTAATCTGCCTGATGTAACAAAGATCCATAACTTAAATCAATTTACAAACTAAAATATGAAAACTAATAGATAAGAGCAACTTGTTATTTGGAATTGCCTTGTAATGCCCCAAGAACTTAAACAGAAACACATGCAGACTCCACATCTGAGTTCTTAACATTTGATTGTGGCACAGTTGGTGCCCTCATTCCTCTTCGTCGCTATTTGTGAAATTTATATCATTTGTCTTAATGACTCCATCTCTTTATAAGTGTATAATCTCAAACATTTTATTAGTCTATGCTTGAGGTACTTACAAAGAAAATTAGGTTACCAAACCACCATAACCTAAAACACAGCATGCATTTTGCTATTGGATACAAAAATTTAAGTAATTCATGTAGCACAACACGAAGATCCTAACCAATCACTGCTAGAATAGACAATAAGTAAAATCAAGTCCGTATAGTAAAATGTGGTATTGAGGAGTAATACATATGCATATATAATTATAAAGAGAGATTCGGATTCAGGAGCATACGTCACGGAACTGTAGAAGGCCGAGTTCGCCGAGATAAGAGATGGCGCGGTGAGCAGACTCAACGGGGATGATTAACTGAACCGATGTCATCTTCTCCGACCGCATCATATCCATTTGCGGCAAATTCTTTAACAACTCCATAATTATTGTTCCTACTGCTGCTACTCTTACGCTACCTACGGATTGAATGAATGCTAAATTTTTGATCTTGAGGGTTATGTTTGAGATCTGGCCACCGTCAATTCATTTTCTATGTTCTATATGAAACCCGCGTTACGATTCAATGTAATTCGTCTGTTTTCTTCTTCTGGGGTAAACCCCTCATCGTCGTCGATGATCAGGTGCATTTTAGGGATATGTTTTGTTATTCGTTTTTTACAGCTAATTATTAAATAAAAATCTAAATATAGTTGAAAAGATAGTGATAAAAAATAATAAAATTAGTTAAAAGATATAAAATAATATAAAAGAAAATTTTTTAAAAATATGTTTATAAATTAAGGGATATATTTGAAAATTAAAAAAATAAAAAAAAAATAATAATAATAATAATCTAAGTAGTTTTTTAAAAAACAAATTTATAAACTATTTTTTGCCTTGTCAAAATGAAAATTTAAAAAACTCAGAAAATAAACTAACTTATCTAACTGAGTCTAACTGAGTGACGAACTAATCAAGCCTTAGTAACATAATTAGAATTAGAAATCTTTGATTTTGGTTTATAGTTTTTAAAATGTCTTTTATTTGGTCCTGACACTTCATTTAATAGTTTTTTCATGTAATTATCAAATAGTGAACAATTAGAACCATGCTTCTTTTTTACTTGATATGTTTAATAAAATGGAGATATGACTTATTCCATACAGACATGTAGCAGCATTTTTTTAATTTAATTCATATAACATGTCTTAATAGGTTAAGTGTAAGAAATGAGCATTTGTCTATTAAGACGCCTTTTTTTTCTTTTTCACCTGCAAGGTTGGATTTACGTTAGCCCAAGAAGAGTAGCATACTTAATGCCATATGGCCCATATCCCATTTGATTTGGGCTTTATCCTACTTATTTTGTTGGTTCTTATCGTATTTTACTTCTATAAATAACTAAAAACCACCACTTTCACTCTCTTAGAAACTCAAACTTAATTAATTAAAGTAAGACAAAATTACATAAATGGGTCTATATGATTTATCGATTGATGATGATTAATTCAGTCTTTACTAATATTTTTTACAAATATGATCATTGTGATTTCTAAAACTTGTATGAATGGTTCCTTTTGTCAATGTTGTTATTGTTTATTAAGGTTCTAAAAAGCTCGATATGGCTCCGTCATGACGCGTCACGACTCCAAAGCTTGCATCTACCGCCAAGAATGGGCGAAGGTTATATAGGGCCAGGAGGGGTTCTGCCCCCCCCCCCCCCCAATGCTTTCCAATAGTCCAATGAAACAAAAGAAGGGATCCTAAATTTGCTGCTGACGTGTTGTGTTGCTGCAACATGTTGTACGAATTCCCATTGTTGTCGTTGCGTCCCTACTACCTGCCCCTATTACTTAATCAGGTTTTTTTTTGTCTTCACAATGCAAAAATCATAGTCTCTCATCTCAATTATGTTTAACTGTCATGCGTCCCTTTTCCGAATCAATGATTGATTTCAAATATCTTTAACTGTTTAATTATTTTTTTCTAAATCAAAATCAACAATGTTTGATTGTTTTAAATTATGTTATATCATGTAGTTGTTAGTTAATTGATTAGATTTTTGATTGTTAGGATTTAGGATTAATTTCATATATGCTTAACTGTTTGATTATTTTTTTCTAAATCAAAATCAACAATGTTTATTGTTTTCAATTATGTTATATCATGTAATTGTTAGTTAATTGATTAGTTTTTTGATTGTTAGGATTTAGGAGCATTGTTAGTTAAATGATTTCTCATAAATAAAATTTGTAGGATTTAGGAATATTGTTGGTTAATTGAATTCAGAATTTTGCAATATGAGATTATGATTTCAATTTTGATTTTTATAGATACAATCATACAAAGCTTACAATTTTATGGGGAAGATGAAAACCATTGATTCTTTTTTCAAAAGAAAGAATGATGATGAAGAAACTCATAATGAAAATCAACAAAGTAAACGTCACAAAGCTTAAACAAGTGAGCCGCAACCGCAAGAACATGAAAATCAACAAGAGAATGATATTTTTAAAGCTACACAACCAAATCCTAATGAAGTGGATCTTAAAAATCTAGAAAGAGATCCCGCTAAACGAAAACAATATGCCATATGTTTCTCCCACTGACGCTGATGCAGATAACGAACTCGCTTCAGAACTGCCACCTGTTACCACTCATCAAAATATCTTCCAAACGAGTTCGGATGAAGAGCTTTCCGAAGAAGTCATGTTGGATGATGAAGAAAAAACTATTCCACCCACAAATTTCATGGATTTAGTCCGTTTTCAATCAAAGGCATCAGTATCCGAGTCTACCTATGACTTCAGATCCTCCTCCTCCTTCATTTCGGTTGGCGACTCAAACTCCAACATTCAAGCTCACGAAGATGATGTTGCAACACAACCTAGTCCATCAAATAATTCCTCATCTCATCAAGCAAAATTTCCTCACTCCAATTCCGACACGGGATCTTCCGCTGGCAACTACATCGATCCCTTTGCTCTACCTGAGATGCAAACCAATATGTCGGATACCATGCAGAAGGTTTCATCAATTGAAACCTATGTAACCGAGCTCAATAGTCAAGTGAATCAAAAGATTTCCGGACTTGATTCCAAGCTTGATATCATTCTCCAGTCGATATCACAGTTGTCCGGACCATCTGTTACGGAAAGAGAAGCCCAACTGGACAAATTAATTTCTCTCCGACTCAAGCACTCCATGGAGGAAGTTGAAGCCATGTATGATGCCTCCGTTGAACACTACCTCGACACAATCACCACCATGTTAAAAGTTCATGATGACTTGGTGTCTGTTACAAACGAACTCATCAAGCAAACACATGTTCGTCACGAAAAGCAAATTCAGAGGTTAGAGAAGGAGATAAAGAAGAAGGATGAAATGAACCTAATTATTCAACAAGTCCTCATCAAACTACTTCAATCCACATGGAACATCGTTGATGTTAGCCGCTAAAGCAAAATCATTACTCACTGCCCAAGCCTTTCGAGCCACACCTTCAATGCTTCCACCGATTCCAGCTCCGAAAATTGCTCCAGTTGACCGGGGCTCTCCTCTCCGAATCCCTAATAAAATTCAGGAAGAACCCCTTCCAAACCCTACTCCGGAATTTATCATTGATAAAAACATGAAGCTGATAATCGATACGTTGAGGAAATACAACAAATGCAAAGGGCTTCTATCAGACAAACAAGCTGCTCACTCCGGACCTCCTATAAAGCAAAAATATGGATGGTCTTAGGAGGAAATCAACAGAGCACTAGAGGACAGCATCCAGATCCAAGCTCTCAAGGACAACCCTGATCCGATGCGTGGTATTTCCCCTCTTTTTCGTGAAGGCATCCTACATGATCATGAGATTATCCCACTCATGTATTACGAAATTCCCACAAATGATTTCGAACAACTGGATCTTCCTCTCTCTCCCCACAACAAATTCTACACCAAGTTTGCTCATCTTCACCCATCAGATGACTGGTAGGTGATCCTCCGGACTGAGCGAGAAAGACTTACAACATTCTACTCCAAGAACGCACAACCTCTCAAGGAAGTGTGGACGAGGAAGAGAATTACTAAAGTTGATGGGTTCGGAAGAAATTTTTTGGTTAAATTCGATCTGAGTTACCCACTATTCAAATCCCATGTCCTTCGGAACAGGCCTACTCCCCAAACCATTTCTGATGCGGATTTCCCTTCAATGAATCCAAACGACATTCTCACCCTGGCTGCTTACTTCAGAGTGAATAAAAAAGATGACATAAGTATGGGTGCATATTACACAACTATGAACTTTCTCAAAGACTATGTCACGGAATTTTGTCGACACGACTATGAGTTGGCGCACCTATATGGAACTAAAAACTTTGTAGCAAAAAACAGCGATGTTCTTCCGGAAGTTGAACTTCTTGTAGATGGCCCAATTGAAGAACCGGTTATAGGGTTTATCTACACTACCAGGAAAACAAACAAGAAGGACTTTTTCCGAGTTCTTGACAAACACCTGGTTCCCACCAAAGCCCTGAGGAAGTTCATTTCACGTGCCTCCAAATTAGAAGCTCCAGAACAAGTCAAAGTCAAGTTTGTTAGTCATCTCTCCTGGTATATTGAAATTAGAGAATGGTTGTTCAAAGCCCACACCTTCATCAAGGAAGATGTTGTTTAAACTGCATGGATTGTTAAGTTCACTTAGGGGGAGATTGTTGGAACATGAAAGTGAACCTTAGCAATCCTAAGCTCAAAATTCCGGAGTGGAGATCTTCCGAAACTGATGATGGTTCGGAGGAAGAAATGAAGAATGGTCCATAATATGTCCGGTCCATAAGAGGAGAAGAAGAAAATATTAAGTGAAGACATTCAGGAATGACTCTCATGTCCGGAATGGGTGCCGATGTGGAATCAACCTGTTTTGTCTTTATGTATTTATGAACTTTGCCTTTGTATTGATGTAACGTTTCATAGGACATAGCCTTTTGTAATGTTAGACAATCAGAATGTCAGAAGAATTTCTATTGTCCAGTCCTATGTAAGTACCTCGGTTAATTCGCTGTAACATTCACTCCTATTTATAGGAGCTTTTAATGCAAAGTCAATCACGGATCATTCACCCTACTTTTGGCTTTTACTAAGTTGTTTTAAAACCTCTCTCAAAACATTCTTCTTGTTCTTCATTTATTAGCTTTAATTTGATCATTTATTCTCATTCTTCATTTAACGACTTGATCATTTGCCGAACTCATTATCTAAGACTTGACTGGTCTTTCCAGACTTGACTTGAACATTTATTAGCAAGCAGACATTGATCTTAATCATTCAATCAAAGTTTGAATTCTCAGACCTTGTCCCTGCGCATTAGATCGTACTTTTTCTCTCAAACAGACATGACCACTGAGGCCCGAACAATCATCCGAGCCATCCTCAACCTGGACAATCATACCCGATAAACCAATAATGGCAGGATACACCGCAACGAATCATGGTGCCAAACCGTGCCACCTTCCTTAACCAGTTCCTTAGAATCACCCACTTTTTCCTCTAGTCGAGTATGAATCTTGTGCTTCTAGTAGTATGGGCCCAATACTACCTTCCACACCTATCCATACCTTCATCAATAATCTTCTCGGGTCCTCTAAGTAACCACTCTTGTCTGCATCCATCCTATCCATTATTATACACCCGTTCTCAAATAAATACCCATTGCTAAACAGCATAGGCCAGCCCACTACAGCACATCCTAGGCTCTCCTAGGTTCCCGACCTTACCCTGCCATTAACTGCTAAAGAACTCCCAATAATGTCAGTTAACTACTTCATGAATACAATCACATGCATCAAAGCTTAGATAATCTTCCGAGTTAAAGACTCGTCTCTACAGTGGTTAGACTCAAACAAGAGCTACACGGTAGGGTCAACTTTGTCACTCTGAGATTATTTAGCCCATGCCACATGTGACTTAACATGTTCACTTAATAGTTCACTCACATCATCATGAGTCCCACAAAGCTCAAAGCACGCAGCAGTTGTGTAGTAACACTCCAAGTCACAGCCAAACATAAGACATCTCAATCTTACTTCCTACCAAGAAAGATTTCAAATCTCGCATAACATCCAATTTTTCTTACTCTACAAGGCATCACATATCAGGCGAATCCATCCACCAAACATTTTCGCAACTGAGAGACGTGAAATGCGCTATGGATCTAACTAAACAACTCAGGAAGATCTCGATGATAAGCATCCCGACCTACCCAGGCCAAAACCCTGAAAAGGATTGATGTACCCGAGACAACCACCACACTACTCCCCACCATCAGATGCATAAGGAACTCCCCCTAACATCCTATAACTAGCTTACAAACATAATTAAATATCGCCAACACTAGATAATTATTCGAATGAAAGGTCTCACACTACAACAATTGGATTCAAACAAGAGTTGTGCAACAAAGTTAAAACCTAACCTTCTAAAATTATATAGTCTCAACAATATGTAACTCAATATACTCACTTAATAGTTAGCTAAGGTTAATGGAAACTCCAAAAAGCACAAAGCAAACAACATTCAAGCATCGAGTAATCAGAACAAGCATAACCTAAACATACCATCCTATCACTAACTGATCAGTACTAGCATGCAAGTCTACAAGCTCATACAATATGCATATAAATGCATCTCTCCTGACATTCTATCATGCAAATCCTAAGTAAATCCTTAACCCTGACTAGCATGTGATTCATAGATTCATAAATCAAATCATAGCATAAAACATGCATGGGTATTTTGGAAAAGCTTACTTGAGCTTGGTCGATTGCATGCACTACACTCTTCTTCTTTTATTAAAAAACCTTTTTTAAACATTTCTATTTGAAAAAACTACCAAACCCTCAGTTTGCGTTCAGACAGACCCGATAATCTATTTTTTTAAAATAGTTTGAAATTTGCAACGTTACGAACATCTATTTTCGAAAATTGTTCCAGAATAAGATTTTATTTTAGAAAATTGTTTTTTTTGTTATAAATACTAATCCAAAACTAACTTAACCACTTGAGTTGTGGTGACTTGGTAAGATTTTATTTTACCAAGTCATGACTAGTTCATCATGACTTGGTATAAATACTAATCCAACATGATGAACATGACTAGTTCATCATGTTCCAGAATAAGATTTTATTTTAGAAAATTGTTTTTTTTGTTATAAATACTAATCCAAAACTAACTTAACCACTTGAGTTGTGGTGACTTGGTAAGACATGTGGAAGATATGGTGGATAACATATTGACCCAAGTTCAAATCCTGACACCACTCAGTCCTTGTGGTCATGGATGTTCGCTTGAAGTGACTCTAGGGCATGAGGCAGAGCTTCATGTTTTGCAGCGGGGATTAGTTGGTGTGCGAAAGCGCGCTGGCCCGTAAACCCTTGTTAAGGAAGTTCCCTTTTTAAAAATAAATAAATAAATAAATAACTTTCATTTAAATACTAAAAACTAGCATGTATACAGATGAGCAAAGAAACCGACCCGAACCGGACCCGACCTGAGAACCGAAGTCGGCCGAATTAAGAACCGAACCGAACCGTTGGTTCTACCGGTTCCTGGTTCCTACCGGTTATTATCGTGTCTTCAATGTTGAAACCGGTCGTTGATAAATAGCAACAAACGATTCCGGTTTTTGTCAATTTTAAAAATCCACAAAAATATCGTCTCGATCCTGACTCGACCGGTTCCGCTTCCGGTACCGGTTTCATCCGGTTTCCCGGTCCATATGCTCATTCCCAAGCATGTAGCATAAACTCGTCCGAATTCAAAGATCTTGGTCGGTAAAGTGTAAACTCATTCGAATCCAAAAAATAAATTCCAGGATGTGATGTATACCATACATTTGATTTTGCAAATAAATATAGAGCTGACATGAACACACACGATATCTTCTTTTTTTGAACAACTATAATTATAATCGTATTCTTCGAACATCTGGCTCATATTCGAACACACAGACACAGATTCAACATCCCTTGCAGACTAAAGCCGCTTCACAGTTATTTCATATACCGTGGTTTAATTAAACGGGCAAAGTCTTGATATATATTTTTTTTATAATCATTAAAAAAATCATTTTATGAATATCCTTACATTCAATGTAACAATTATTAAACTAAACGAAATGAACCCATGACAATTGACATGCCACCTTCGCTCTGTCGACAAAGCAGATATTTCATAGAGTAAATTACATGAATGGTCCCTATGGTTTGAGTAATTTGCGCGTTTGGTTCCTAACTTATTTTTTTAACTCGGAAGGTCCCTACTGATTGTTTTTATTATGTGTCTGGTCCCTATTGTTTGTTTTTGTTACGCGCTTGGTCCCTGTCATACCTAAAAAGACTATTATTTAAATAGGAAAAAATAATGCAGTACGTAAGGTAAGATGAGAAGGGTGAGATTAGGGGTGTGTTTATTTAAATAAATTAAAAAATAAAGGGAAAAATAGATTTTTTAAGTAAAACAGGGACCAAACGCGTAACAAAAACAAACAGTAGGGACCTTCCGAGTTAAAAAAATAAGTTAGGGACCAAACGTGCAAATTACCCTAAACCATAGGGACCATTCGTGTAATTTACTCTATTTCATATTTGCAGTTTTAATTTACACGAATTACCCTTTCTCTTTCCTTTTCTCACTTTCCTCCCAAACCTATTTTCGTCATTTCGTCACACAGAGTCACACCTACACATGCTTCATACTTTCATCTTTGTACTCTTCCCTCCCTGCCTCCGTTCATTCAACTCACGCTTATATAAAAAAAAACCCAAATCACACACACCACACACAAAGCTTGAAAATAACTATACTTTTAGAGAGAAAAACAAAAATATAACTGTAGATTCTAGAGAGAGAGAGAGAGAGAGAGAGAGAGAGAGAGGGAGGGAGAGAGTGAAATCATGAGGTCGAGCAACCATCTGATTGGTATGTTAAACTTCCTGACGTTCCTTCTATCAATTCCAATTCTCGGTGGCGGAATATGGCTGAGCACGCGAGCCAACAACACCGATTGCATGAGCTTCCTTCAGTGGCCATTAATAGTCATCGGAGTCGCAATCATGGTGGTCTCACTCGCTGGATTCGCCGGCGCGTGTTACCGGAATACTTTTGTAATGTACCTTTACCTCTGGGCGATGTTCGTCATCATCGCTCTGCTTATCGGGTTTGTGATATTCGCCTATGTGGTAACCGACAAAGGATCGGGCCGACCCGTATTAAACCGGGAATACGAGGACTATTACCTACCGGACTATTCGGGTTGGCTTAAGGATCGGGTTGCAAGTGATAGCTATTGGCGGAAAATCAGTTCCTGTATCCGTGATTCGAATGCGTGTGCAAAAACGGGTCGGGTTGTTGGTGGGTTTCCGGAGTCTGCTGATATGTATTACCAGCGAAAGCTCAATCCAATCGAGGTAACACTCATTTTCTTTTAGTGTTATAGTAAATTATTTTTTATAAATATTTAAGAAAATAAAAATGATAGATATTTATCAGATGGATATACAGTACTATATTACTATTTAAAGTAATACTATTAGCCATGGTCCAGTTATACATTATCTGTCATTATTGTTTGACATACGTAAAATTTATTTTAATGTTTATTTTTTCAAAAGTTACGTGATGTTTTGGTTTTTCTAAACTTTTTTTTTTTTTAATATTGATAAAGAGAATGTAACATTAATTAAATATGTGTAGCAAGAATATTTTTAATTTTATCATATACGGGAAACAAGTATGAAAGACAAAAGTGAGTATGAACAATTTAATTAAATAAATTGCTAAATTTATTGAATTAATGTTAGGTGTGAAACGATCGTGTCGTTGTCGTGTACATTAATGATTGGTGCCAGTTTTTTTAATTTTCCATACTTGTCATGTAATTTCGTGGAATAGGACACCTATAACACGTAGCAAACTTATGTATACAATAATTGAAAAAAAAATAATAATAAGTAATAGAATATGGAAATAATTCTAATTACTGACTATAATAAATATAACTATTTAATTTAAAAGCATTGAACACTTTTTAAATGTAATATACATTCATGTAATAGTTCTGTATTCGTCTGTACTTTTGTTTCTTAATAAAAACCAACTTCACTTTAAATTTGTTTTTTTTTTCTTTTTATGAAATAAATCCATTTAAAATTCTTCTGAAAAATTATGTCAGATTTACCGAATATTTGTAGGGTCATAGAGGTTTAGAAATGCAATACACGTGTTGAAGAGAGACAGTAGAGTGACACAAATGGCCTAACAAAGTCGTTTCAGGTGTCACTATATCAACAAAGCCCGGCTGCCCAATGGATAACCCATAGAAATCGGTCCATTCGGTTCGGGTCACAAAGACATCGAAGCAAAATCACAAAGCTTTAGAACCAAATAAGATTTTTTCATTTTGTTACAAACCAATGAGTGTCACGAAACGTCCTCTAACTTCTGACATTAGTACGGATGGGACCCCAAAAGTTTGGTAACGTTTATGAAATCAGAATCCCATCCACTATTAAATCCAAAATAGTTTAAGGACTGTTATTGTAATTCATGCAAACTTATCTCATCCACGCATACGAGTTGAGTCGGTTGACTTCCCATCCACCTCTTATCATTTTCCATGCACATTTCACGCACAATCCAAAATGTATCCAACTTCTTTAATTTTAAAAGTCGATAATATAATCATTACATAATACGTCAATTATCTTCGAAAAAATTCTATTTTTTATTAAAACCATTAAATTTATTTTGGGGATTTATAATTTATTGGTTGCTTGGTCAAAAGATCCCAAATCTCAACTGCCTCCTCTTACTTACCTTTGCATTTTCCCTTCTGACCTTAATTCTCCCCTTTCCAAGCCACGCCCTAGTGTCCCACTTGCTTTTTCTCTTCTATAATACTTTTACTCCGCCATATCATCAAAAAATTAATTCTAAAGTAACGAATTTTTGGACTTTTCTAATAATAACGATGATGTTTGAAAATTTTCCTTCGATCTAGTTGGTAAATGGGCCCCTTGTGTATCAATAATTAATAAGAAAAAATAAATTTCATTCTATTTTCCTTTATACCCACATTCTAACCATTTAAAATAGCAATTCAACAATTTTTCTCCATACACAACAATTATATTTTAAAATGTCATTTTATACAACTCTATAAAACATTAATTATTGTATAATGAAAAATACTATTGTGTACGAATAGTTTCTCATTTAAAATTATGACAAGTGTCCTAATATTATTGGGAAAATAAAACTTGACACTTGTCATCATTTTAAATTGGTAGAATATAAGTAGCAAGGAAGAGTAGGAGAATATTTGATTTCTCAATTAATAATTATTAATGAAACCTTTTGTTTAATTATTGCAGTCGGGATGTTGTAAGCCACCAACAGAATGTGGGTACGTGTATGTGAACGAGACAACATGGAACCCGGTTAACTCAGCGTTAGCAACAAACAATCGTGACTGCATGAGGTGGAGTAACGACCAAGAACAGTTATGCTACGGGTGTAACTCGTGTAAGGCGGGGGTGTTAGCGAGTCTTAGGAAAAGTTGGAGGAAGGTTTCGATTATTAACATTGTTGTTTTGATTCTCCTAGTGATTGCATATGTTGTTGCTTGTGCGGCTTTTAGGAACAACAAGAGGATGGATAATGATGAGCCCTATGGAGAAACCCGAATGGAGAAGTCGCGACCTAGTTGGATACAATTTTAGTTGCTCTCGAATTGAAAGAGAAATTTAAAAAGTTCTCTTTTGTTCGATTTTGGATTTTGGTTTTTAGGGTTTTTGAAGGTGTGTGTATGTTTTAGCCTTTTAGGTGTGGTGATTTTGCTTTCGTAAATGAAGCGTACAAACTCGAACGTACATATCATATATATGTTATTTGCATTTTAATTTATTTGTGATATTTCATGTATGTTTTGAAATTTAGGTTCACTTAAAGGTCATGTTGTGTTGTGTCACGTAAAATTATGAACATGTAATAGTTGTATTTGTATGTGTTTAGTTATAATATTAAGGTAAGGGTGAATAAAGGTTTATTCCGTCTTAGGGCTGAAAATGAGTCGAGGCGAGCTATTGTCTTAAAAACTTGAGCAGTTCAAACCTTTTCATAAGAAACCATGACTAGTTAAACAAGTTTTTTCATAAGAAACCATGACTAGTTAAACAAGTTTGGTTCGAGCGAACTCAAATAACATGATGAAAGTCTCTTTAGAAAAATAGGTGATGTTTTTAACAGTTTTGTAATAAAACCTTACATAAATAAAATTTATAACAAATTTGACATGTTCATCCCTCATTTAGAAATTTTGAATTCGTTATTAGATATAAACTATTTTTTTATCTAAGCCTTTCATATATATATATATATATGTACACCTATCAATAGAATGAATCTTGATCCAAACCATTTAATCAAATTCCGTTCTATCACCCAAAAGATTTTTAATAATTAAACACATACTCTTATTTACTTCATCAACAAATATCCACTTCATCAACCCGGCCCATTTAAATTATTAAGAAATCGATTGTAGTGATAAACACACATTGTAAAATCGATTCCAAGAAAAAACATAAAAACTCCAAAAATTTATAATTATTTTTAACTACCATCCTATTGTGAAAACCTCTAAAAATAGTTTGCTATGCTTTAGTTAAAAACTCAAAACACACCTAAGGTCTTAGAAATCTATAAGAATTCAATGGAGCAGCAATCTTTTTTTTTTTTTTTAAATCCATTGTAGAATTGAGGACTTGAGGTGCCATTTATCGTGGTGTGACATGGGTTGAAGTGCAATTTTTGAATGCCTACATAAGATTGTCGATTGCAGTCACAAAGTTGAGGTGTGATTAATGATTTTTCGAACTTCAAATTGTTGATTGATGATTTATAAATGTAAGTTTAGGTCTGGAAGTTTGTAAGTATGTAAAACTGGAATGATAATGATTGCTCGAGTTCTCACCTCCTTGGTAGTCACTCCTCCCTTTGACGGTTTGGCCTTTGGGCTTTGTATTTGGAATTAAAAATAAATGATTTGGGAAATTAAAGACTATAATTATAATATTTATACGGCATGGTTTATAAACAAAACATATTGATAATGATCTATACCCAACTTTTTTTATTAAAAAAAGTTAACGGGTACAATATGTTACCACCGTATCAAAATTAAGATCCAAACTCTTATGGTCAAAACCCATTCTATAAATATCTATGTATATATGGGTGAATGGGTGTGTACTTGCGGAACATTGGACTTGATTTATGGTATATGATATATATAATGTGGCAACTCGGTTAACCTTAAATCGTTATTCTTTGTAGGGCATAAATGAAGGTTAATTGCTAAAATGATTAAAATATAAGGTATCATATTACAAAAAGATCATACTATGAGCATTATTATAAAAAAATATTTTGTAATATGGATATTGCAAAATCTTTTAAAAATAAATAAATAAATAAGTTCTTGAAATTGATTTCCTCTTTGCAAAATGATACTATATTTATGAAAAATAGCATAAATTTTATTAAACGACATCATCTTTTTATCAAAATGACATCATACTTTTTTGCAAAATAAGATTTTTCTATAAAATTTTATTACTTCAACTAATTCCATAAAGTCAATTAGTAATTCGTTCTTCAAGATAGTATATGTTTACGTATAACTAGACTTGAGACTTGAGATATGTTCGGAAAGGTGGTGGCAAAATCGGCATACACCACCTCCAAAAGGTGGTATGCCGAGTACAAAGTAGTCAAGCGGCATTGTGTTGCCGAGGCGAAAGAAATAAGAGAGGAAAGAGAGTGTGATGGTTTAGGCTATTTAAAAAAAAAAAAAAAAAATCAAAATTTACCAATTTGACTCGTCCTCTGAAAACGACACATGTCACATATATCTTGTAGCAAAGGTAACGTGACAGTGAAATAGTTGCCGAAAACTTATGTGGCAGCTGACATGTATTAACACTGTTGCGTACAACCTTATAACTACAAAGCAAAAAACTTTTATTCTATTTATGTGTTAGAAAACAATCCAATGATCCATATTCCAATACTTTTAACATTATTTTTTTTGTAAGAAAATATACCATATAGTTGTGATGATTGATCAATTTATTAAAATAAATTTGAAATTATATTTATAAATTTATTTTATGCAAAAAGAAAAGATAGTATAAACTATAATAAAGTTAACACTCAACATTTTTTTTGATTTGATTTACATAATAAGATGATAACTTAAAAGGTTAATTTATTTTTTGATTTGTATAAATTTGGTTATTGAATTTTTTTGTTCACATTTACCCTTCAACTTGGTTAACTTTATACATTTAGTACTTATAATCAATTACTTCGGGTAAACCATAAAAAATGACTTAAAAATGTGATATATTTCTCATTTTACATTTAGTCTTTAATATATATATATATATATATATATATATATATATATATATATTACTTTTTAACGAAAGTAATGTAAATGAAAGTTGTAGTAGATTCAAATACGAACACGTTGATATAAATATCGTTAAAATCCGTTATCGTTTGGAGAAGTTTTGATATTTGAAACACAAGATCTGAGTCAAACTACAAAAACTAAGCAACCAAGCAGTCGAGGCAGCCGTAACCATAAACATAAACATCTCTGGATACCTTATTAATGATTGTCTCGCATAAGAGATTGTGAGAAAAACCTAAAAAAATCGATCATAAGTACTGAACATATATAAAAATAACAAATACTTATTTGCAACAGAAAAATATTAATTACTAAATGTGCAAAAAAAAATATTAAGAACTAAATGTGTATAAAATTAGAAATATATTACCCTTTTAAGTTATTTTTCGGACTTATTCGAAGTAGCCAGTCATAAAAATTAAATGAATTAAATGTGTACAGTTAAACAAATTAAAATGACTTAATAACTAAATATATACAAATCTAATAACTAAATATATACAAATCAAAAATATATTAGCCTTTTAATCATTATCTCTTTACAAAATAGTGAAATACAACCCTTTTTTTATATAGATTTTACCTTCATTATTTTTTGTTTTGTAAGGAATTTTTTTAACCGTGCGTCCAAACACCTCTAAAACTCAAACGAACCCTAAAATGGCACACTTCGCAATTTGACAGTTGCTATAGCTCCGAGGTACTATCTCTTCGATTTCCGAGAGAGAAAAAACAGAGAAAGATGAGCGGTGCAGGGAAGAAGGTGGTGGATGTGGCATTCAAGGCATCTAAATCTATCGATTGGGATGGCATGGCGAAGATGATCGTCACCGATGAGGCTCGTAAGGAGTTCTCGTCACTCCGCCGTGCCTTTGAGGAAGTCAACTCAACTCTTCAGACCAAGTTTAGCCAGGTCATTGCATCAATCTCTCTAATCATTTTTTATATTTATCGATTGACGATATGTGTTTTTCTATATTGAATCTATCGATGTCAAATGTTAAACGATACGGATCTGCATTTTTGTTGATAGCTAGGGTTTCTGTAATCGGAAGCATTCAGATTAGGTTTGATGCTGATATCGTTCTTTTGAATCGGTTATACGTATATCATGTCCTGTGATCTGTACTTTGGTTTTACATCGAGAAGTTTCGTTTATCTGTGCAGATATGATAAATTGATCGTAATTTTGGAACTCGCAGTTCTTTGCTGAATTGGATTGTCAAAAGCATTTAAATTTGTAGATGCAATTGAAATGAGAATCTTCATATGATATGGTTTTGAGAATTTAGGTATTTGTTCAGATAACAAGGTGAAGAAAACACACAAAACTATGGAAGTTCACTTGCTATTTGATATAATTTTCTAGGTTTAAAATTACCTGACTCTTCTGTCCTTGTTTCTGCTATTCTACTATTGTCATCTAATCCAGAAACTTGAAATTCTACTGTTGGCATCTCAATTATATGAAATATCTTTATAATCAGCATTCATAAGATATCAATTAATGAATTTTCTTTTTGGATAATGCAGGAGCCAGAACCTATTGATTGGGAATACTACAGGAAAGGACTTGGATCCCGCATTGTTGATTCTTACAAAGAATATTATGAAAGTAAGTCTTTCTTTACCAACAAACAAACATGCATACACTTTTATACAAACCATGTTTTTGCAAACAGT
Organism: Lactuca saligna; assembly: GCF_052625555.1. Taxonomy (NCBI): domain Eukaryota; kingdom Viridiplantae; phylum Streptophyta; class Magnoliopsida; order Asterales; family Asteraceae; genus Lactuca; species Lactuca saligna. The sequence goes on along the minus strand of NC_136417.1, from coordinate 39,739,248 downwards.
TACATTCATGATCCTCTTTACAGGTGTTGAAATCCCAAAGTTTGTTGACAAAACTACCCCAGAGTACAAACCCAAGTTTGATGCACTGGTAAGAAACTATATACTATTAAATTTTAGTTCTTAAATTCTGATCTGATAATATATATATTTGTAAAATTGAAATGACAGTTGGTGGAACTGAAAGAAGCAGAGCAGAAATCTCTCAAGGAATCTGAAAGACTTGAGAAAGAAATTGCTGATGTGCAAGACCTCAAGGTAAGAAACAATGATGATGTGGCAAAAAATTTAAAGTTAAAATCCATTTTAAGTGGTTATTTCTTTGTTGATAATTGAATTTAATTGTTTGATTATGACAGAAAAAGCTTAGCACCATGACTGCTGATGAGTACTTTGAGAAGCACCCAGAGTTGAAGAAGAAGTTTGATGATGAAATCAGAAATGATTACTGGGGCTATTGATTTTGATTTTCTTCAAGTGAAGGAAGGAAGGAAGATGTATTTGTTTTTGTTATAGAAATAAAGCAAGAGGAATGAAGATGCTTGGGTTTTTATTTGTTTGGAAGTTTGAGGGAAAAAAAAAACCATGGAGTTGTACTCCATGATTGTGACGAAATCGATCCCAATATGATGAAATACATAAATCTGAATTTGATGGGATATGTTGTCATGTTGAATACAATCGTTATTTTTGTTTTGCCCTTCATCGTATTTATTATTTAATGGTTGGGATACATGGAACCCAAAGCTGCGAAAGTTGCAATTTTTTTGGCCCAAGCAAAAAGTTGAAACAGGGATTCACTCTTGTCATTTACCATCACTAAGATTTTTTTTTTTTTTTGGAATGCAAAGATAAATTTATCAGTTAGTCCCATTATGATGGTTTATTTGAACATTCATTACATAATCACCAAATTTACAAATACCTATATAATAATGAGGGAAAAAAACATCCCATGTAGAAACTAGTAAGAGCTTGAATATTCAAGCATGTGACATTTTTGTGTGATTTATTTGAACTTGGAACTTGGTTTTGTATACCACTTTGTGTGTAAACTTGTGTTTACTTGATTGAAATGGTATTATCATAAGAGTCATGAAAAGTTACAAGTTTATGAATTTCAATAAGAATGTCTTATTTACAATTTTTTATGTTAAAAAAGATATTTGAGGGTATGCACAAGTTGGATGGATGACAAATTCATCAGACTACTTGTATGCTACTCTACTATACTGATTCCAACATTCACACCCTCTTATGTAGGTCGTATCTTTCAAGTCTATATTCCAACTTTCTTTTCAAGTGTCCTCTCCTCTTTGCATCGTCAACTATGATCGTATCCACTCTCTTAATTGTAGCCATTGGTTAACTCGTGGATCAAGGACCCTAGTACTTGAAACCCTCCTTTGGGTGCGGAGCTTGCTCACCAATACATACTAATGCTCCTTCATTATTACATTCCACTGAAATTACAACATAGATATTTTGTTTAAACTTGTGTTGATTTTTAACCATTTTCTTCTATTGTTGCCTTCTAGCTCTGGTATTCAATCCTAGCACTTGGATCATTTGTAATATGTGCCACAAAAACAGTCATCAGCGAGAAAAAACACCACGACACTCTTCCCCTGACATGATGATGGGCATGGGCTCCATCCTTAAAAAACACAAAGATGTATGCCAAGAGTCGATCATTGGTGTAGCCTATGAAAGACCATATGTTGCCGGTTGTAGTTTGAAGACCTGCCTTGGACCCATAGGACATGACATATATAACCTTGACATAATTCCTTCGAACACTTATAGGGTCCTCCAAAATCAAAATGTCTTATGTAGTACACACAACCATATGACTTTTCTCATCAATGAACACTCATGGATACAGGATACTATATAGAGATTCTTATCTCTCCTTATGTTTTTTCATATGGCGCTTGAAAAAGGTGGATAGCATCATTCTTCAACCTCATTGGCATGAAGTCAAATTTATTTTTAAGTAATGCTGTTTCATGTCTTAATATGGCCTCCAACACTATCTTTTATAGTTTGTTGCATTACTAAGTAGATTAATAGCGCAGTAGTTGTCATACCTTTAGGTATCTCTTTTGTTCTTATATAGTATCTTAATGATCCTCTATGTCTTCCCTATTGACATCTCATTTGTGTTTTTAGCAACCTCTCAACGGAGCAAGCTACACTACTTATAGAGAGGCTCTGTCTTTGAGCAATCCTTATGGAGCTGGCATCACAAACCCTTCTTTTGGTCGCCTTAAATGGAGATCCCATGATTTAAACTTGGGTTAATGGGTTAGTTGAACTTGAGTTAACGAGCCACATCTTCCAAAAACCTTAACAAAATGAAAACCTTTCTCTAAACTTGTCCCATGCGTTTGGTTGTGGAAAACTGTTTTCATTTTCTAAGAAAATGTTTTCAGAAAATAGATATGAGTTTGCGCTTTCAATTTTCATTAAATTTTTTAAAAAATACGTTTGATTATAACCGAAGGAGTTTTCATTTTCCATCTAAGAAATTTAGAAAACTTTGGAAACTGTAAAAATTACTTTTCTAATTTACATACAATTTGAAAAACTGAAAATTTTCATTCTCTTGAATAAATTTGGAAAACTGAAAGAACGTTTTCAAAATTTCCGTTTTTCTTGGAAAATTTTCCTAGTAAACGCACCCTTATAGTCTAGCTCATTTTGTACTCTCCAAAATCTATTTCTAAAACAACCGTATTCCTAAGGGTGGTGTATTTATGATATGTTATTATTATTTTAATCTATTAAGCCAAAAAATCAAAAACCTAATTTACTCTAAATCAAACATTGTTGTAAATTTTTCTCTAGCATTAATCAATATATGGTCTCCAAGGATGCGACACAATATGTAATTATGCAAACAAAACTGGAAATGGTGGTGTCATTAGTAACTCCAATAAAAATCCTTGGCATGAAGTATGATTGGTTTGAAATACAACACTAACATGAAACAAGATGATAGAAAACCAAAACTTGTGGGTGGGGTTTGCATTTAGATCTTGTTGAATGCAACAATGTCACAACTCTGCACATACTCATTGATGGGCTCAGCTGTAAGTCGATCCTCAATCAGATCATCCACAGAAACAAGATCATCAATAATGGTCAACATGATTGTCATCTTCTTTATCCCATAACCAACTGGAACAAGTTTTGCTACAAAAAAACATCAAACACAACAACACAATTAAATTTTCAGCAGTGAATTTCTATACTTTATTTGTATTTCAATGACATTGCTATAATAAAACCATACATTGTCCCCAGTGAAGGCCTTCTAGTTCAACACTTCGAACAGCCTCCTCAAGCTTCTTCATGTCTGTCTCATCATCCCATGGCTTTACATCCATAAGAACAGATGATTTCCCACCTAAATTATACATGGAGTTATACAGCTGATAAAAGAGAAGGAAAAGAAGATAGAATAAAACAACGAAAAGGTGAACAAACTCACTCTCTTTCTTCTTTGTTGAAGCTTTTGCTTGATCCCTTGCTTCAGCTGCCTTCTTTTCCTCTTCAGTCTCATCAGCGAAGAGATCAAGGTCATCATCATCTTCAGCTGCAGCTTCAGTTTCCTGTAACATCCACATGGATCAAAATTCAGTAAGTTTGAAACCAAAAAAAAGATCAAAAAGATATACGGGACGTGAAACACACCTTGGGAGCTTCCTTGACTGGAGCAGCTTCCTCTGATGGAGTTTGAGCAGAGACTCTCACCCCAAGAGATTTACCAGGGAAACTGCATGATTTAGTTGTACAAGGTAAGTAAAAATGGAGATCACACACACATATGTCAATCCCATTTTGATCCTTATTAATGTATCAATTTTGAGCCCCAATTCAATATTGTAGCTTTTATTAATTACATATTCATAGTTAAGGTCGTATGTAGATGTGGAATTGACAGGCAAATTATATCACGATTGAATCGTCTACATCATAGTTGACTATCTACTGAACTAAATTACCGAATGCCTAGATTACTACTAAACCCGATCGACAACAATCGCCGAAGAATAAGACAGGTGCATATTGTTAAAGTAAACGGAGTAGAGTTCAAACGGACCTTGATTCAAGCTGTGAAGCGACACACTCGTACCACTTACTAGCAGCGGGGTACAGATCGGCGCTTGGTTTATCCAAAACAGCTGCGTAAACCTTAACGTCATCCTTTGTGATTTGGTCACTGAATCATTCGAATGAAAACACAACAATTATACAAAACAATTGAGTGAATCTGGAAAAAATAAAGGTACAAGTGAATTGAGTAATGAGTAATGAGTAACTACAATGAAATACCGACCCAGAGATGTAAGTTTTTCCGGAGAGGAAAGCTTCAAGGGCCTTCAGGCCAGCTTCGGTTTGCAGATCGGAGAAAGTAACAGCCATCTCTATAGATTTTGTATGTGGAGATTGGTGAGATGGTCGGAATAAGTGGGATGACGGCCGGTAGAGTTTGGGTGAGAGGGGTTGGCAGTACGAAGAGTTGAGGTATTTATATATGGACCGGAAATTTTGGGACAAAAACCCTAGATCCAGTGAAGCATAATTCCTAAGATGCTTTTTTTCTTTTCTTTGGTCAAAATATAGTCACAAAAAATTAATAAATTTTTAAAAAAAAAAGTTTGAAATTCTTTGACAAAAAGATTGAATTTCTTGTATTCGTTTTATTAGTTATAATAAGGCCTTATGCAATGGTTACCACGAGAAGGATCGTGGTCTATGAGATCACGATCGTAATTCGTGCATACTACCTTCCAAACATTCATGATCATGATGTTTTATGAAGCCAAAAACGGCCTACAAGGCTCGATAAAAATCATTTACTCTTTGACTCTTCCTTTAACAATGTATAATGGTGGCTTTAGGTATTTTTTATTATTATTAAATTTATATATATATATATATATAACTACTATTATAAACCTTTTTTATTTTCACACATTTATTCTATCATTTTATTCATATTCACACATTTGTGCTACTCTTTCAAACCATGACTTTCAAAATGATGAATTGGTCAGAAGATGAAGACGAGAAGTTAGCACAAGCATGTGTGTCGGTTTCAGAATATGAAGATAGTCAAATCTCTATAGTTTTTTTGGGAAAAGTTTGAAGCTTCTTCTATGGTTTAATGGGTTCTACAAGTCAAAATCCCGACTAAATATGTTTGAAGTGACGCGATATGATTGTGAAATGTGGCGAGTTCAATGGAATTTACAATTTTGTCATAAACAATGTATACAAAGACAATATTGATCTGGTTAATGTACCCATGGATCAATTTGAAAACACAAACCTAAAACGTTTTGTACATCTTAAAGTTTGACAAAAGTTGAAAATTTCATCAAAACAAAATAACGTTGTTTAAAAAAATAGGATTAAGGATAGTTGTTTTTGTTTGAAGTTTTTATGTTTTCTTCTACTTATTTTAAATTGACGTTTTTTTTAATTAATGTGACATCTTTTTAATTTTATGGAAACCTAGTTTAAAAAAATATATGTATGTTTATTGTATTTTTGATTTAAATTTAATTTAAAAGATGATGTGGAGTTATGTGTTAGTAGTAAGTATCTCATGGTTTTAGTGGTAGGACATGGTGATGAGGTGTCACCCACCACTATGATGGTTAATGGTGGGTATTGTGGATGATCTAAATTGCTTCAAAGTAGTTCTCCATTTGACGAAGATACAAAGACGTTATTATTATTATTTTGCAAAGTATTATATTATTCTCGTTCGGTCTTCTCCGATATTTGAACTTTTATTAGAGCTTACGAGGTCTTATTAAGTGGGCTAATGAATGTTTGTATTGTATTATCACTAATTGTTTTAAAAAATCATTTTTTTTATGGATTTCAATGGATGAGTTTGATGTTTACATGACATGTTTAGTTATAAGATAGACATAAAAAAATGCTTTGTCTTTTTTCTTTTATATGTATTGTTTTTATAATATGTGATCATGATCGATGAGCTCCTCTCCTTGTTTGTTTTTTGGCTTGAATATTAACAGTCAGACAAACATTAATGTTAATAAACAATTTTGATGTTGTATGACATCTGAAATCGGACAGAAACCAAAATAACTAAAAGCTAAAAGCTTCAAGGGCCTTCAGGCCAGCTTCGGTTTGCAGATAGGAGAAAGTAACAGCCATCTCTATAGATTTTGTATGTGGAGATCGGTGAGATGGTCGGAATAAGTGGGATGACGGCCGGTAGAGTTTGGGTGAGAGGGGTTGGCAGGATGAAGAGTTGAGGTATTTATATATGGATCGGGAATTTTGGGACAAAAACCATAGATCCAGTGAAGCATAATTCCTAGATGCTTTTTTTCTTTTCTTTTCTTTGGTCAAAATATAGTCACAAAAAATTAATAAAATTAAAAAAAATTGAAATTCTTTGACAAAAAGATTGAATTTCTTGTATTCGTTTTATTAGTTATAATAAGGCCTTATGCAATGGTTACCACGAGAAGGATCGTGGTCTATGAGATCACGATCGTAATTTGTGCACACTACCTTCCAAACATTCATGGTCATGATGTTTTATGAAGCCAAAAACGACCTACAAGGCTCGAGAAAAATCGTTTACTCTTTGACTCTTCCTTTAACCATGTATAATGGTGACTTTAGGTATTTTTTTATTATTAAATTTCTATCTATATAACTACTATTATAAACCTTTTTTATTTTCACACAGTTATTCTATCATTTTATTCATATTCACACATTTGTGCTACTCTTTCAAACCATGACTTTCAAAATGATGAATTGGTCAGAAGATGAAGACGAGAAGTTAGCACAAGCATGTGTTTCGGTTTCAGAATATGAAGATAGTCAAATCTCTATATATTTTTTTGGGAAAAGTTTGAAGCTTCTTCTATGGTTTAATGGGTTCTACAAGTCAAAATCCCGACGAAATATGTTTGAAGTGACGCGATATGATTGTGATATGTGGCGAGTTCAGTGGAATTTACAATTTTGTTATAAACAATGTATACAAAGACAATATTGATTTGGTTAATGTACCCATGGATCAATTTGAAAACACAAACCTAAAACGTTTTGTACATCTTAAAGTTTGACAAAAGTTGAAAATTTCCTCAAAATAAAATAATGTTGTTTAAAAAATAGGATTAAGGATAGTTGTTTTTGTTTGAAGTTTTTATGTTTTCTTCTACTTATTTTAAATTGACGTTTTTTTTTAATTAATGTAACATCTTTTTAATTTTATGGAAACCTAGTTTAAAAAAAATATATGTATGTTTATTGTACGTTTATTGTACTTTTGAATTAAATTTAATTTAAAAAATGATGTGGAGTTATGTGTTAGTAGTAAGTATCTCATGGTTTTAGTGGTAGGACATGGTGATGAGGTGTCACCCACCACTATGATGGTTAATGGTGGGTATTGTGGATGATCTAAATTGCTTCAAAGTAGTTCTCCATTTGACGAAGATACAAAGACGTTATTATTATTATTTTGCAAAGTATTATATTATTCTCGTTCGGTCTTCTCCGATATTTGAACTTTTATTAGAGCTTACGAGGTCTTATTAAGTGGGCTAATGAATGTTTGTATTGTATTATCACTAATTGTTTTAAAAAATCATTTTTTTATGGATTTCAATGGATGAGTTTGATGTTTACATGACATGTTTAGTTATAAGATAGACATAAAAAAATGCTTTGTCTTTTTTCTTTTATATGTATTGTCTTTTATAATATGTGATCATGATCGATGAGCTCCTCTCCTTGTTTGTTTTTTGGCTTGAATATTAACAGTCAGACAAACATTAATGTTAATAAACAATTTTAATGTTGTATGACATCTGAAATCGGACAGAAACCAAAATAACTGGAAGCTAAAAGTGACAAATCCTAAAACCAAAGACCGGACCGAACTAGTTTTAGTTCCGGTTTCAGATCAAGGGTTGTTATATAAGTTTTTGAACCAGCTATTAAAAAAACAAACAAACAAACTTGGCTCATTGGTATGGATCCGGAAATAACTTAAAACCTAGTTTGGAACCGAAAAATAACTAAAAAATCATAACTTTTTAGTATAGAATAAAAGTAAAGAGAGATTTCAAATATTCTGCAAATGAATGATCTCCCTCTCTCTCTCTCTTTCTATATATATATATATATATATATATATATATATATATATATATATATATATATATATATATATATCTTAGTTACCTTACAAAGCATTTTTGGTCAAATGTTGAATTTTAAGTCGTACAAACATACAATGCATTTGTACAATCAATTTATGCATTACAAAAAGAGTAGAGTACATATGGTCAACAGTTGAAAAGGTCAAATCTCTTATCCCCTATTTTTAGGCTATTTTGACCCGGTTCATTCTTTATCTCCGTATTTCCCTAAATCTTGCAATTTCTATTCACAAATCTTGGGTATATATCGATGACGTTTCCATTTCTAAGGTTTAATTCATCTTTCAGCATTCAACCACCATTGTCACACTCGTCGCTTGACGCGGGTAAACGGCTAGTATGTATGTATGTATGTGTATGTGTGTGTGTGTGTATATATATATATATATAACAAAAAAACAAGGATGATACTCTTTGTTTAAGGACTTGTAAATTAGTCCATACATAGCAAGATAATGTGTTTCCAAAGTCTAAAATTACACCAAAACATTGAACTACATTTTGGAGAAAAAAAAACAGGTAATCAAAATTATGACGAAGCAGTAATTGTAGCTTAAAGTGGAGCAAATTTTTTGCATAATGTAGAAACAATAATAAATCAGCTTTGACATCCCGTGTTTAAAACCATGCAAGTTGATTGATATTTAACCAGATATGTATCGACTCTTTTCAGAATTTGTTCTAATTGCCAAGTTTTGATTTTAAGATTTAAAATTTGAGATTTGGGCTTGAACACGACACGTCGAATGGCTGACGCAACGTGTTGGGTGTGTGTTGAGTGCGGCGCGTCCAAGTGCGGGCATGATGCGACGTTGCAATCAATCCAAAACCTTGGGTATCAGGCTTTGGGCCCTATTTAAATGCTCTAGCTTCTATGGTTTCCTCATTTGTGTGGCATCCATCTCTCAAAATCTTAAAGAGAAAACCCTATTCTCCTTTGATTTTGTGTGCTCTAGTGCCTTTTTAGACTGAATCTTGAAGAAGTAAATTGTTTTTGGTACAATAAATCAAGATCCATAAGAGTTTCAACATTCTCATCATATTTCGAACCTTTGTAAGTTATAAAGTTCCAATATTATGTGTTTCATTCATGGATCTAGTGTGTAGAAGAGTTTTAGAGCATTTTGGTCAAGTATGGTCCCCTTTGCTAGGAGTTTGGAAAACTACAAGCTTTTGAGTTGTTGAATGGTCATTTATGCACTTAATGGGATTAAACAAAAGTAAACTTGAGCTCTCTTTGAACAATATAAGAAGATTATGTTTTTTTGACCTCATTTTGGATATAGGGTTAATGTTGGATTGTTAGAGGCTTGTGCATGGATGAAGTTGGAAACATTATCCATTTAAGAACCCCTTTTGATGGTTTACAAACAATTATAGCTTCTGTTTTTATGGATTAAGTGCTTATTGAAGGAGTTAGTCTGCAATGGGAATGCATCTAGTCCACTCCTTAGACGCGACACGTGGGTTGAGATCAATTTGCGATTATTTTTGGCTTATAGTGGACCCGACACGTGGCACATGTTGACCGTTGACTTTAGTTTTGATCAATGACTTTTTGACCAATTTGACTTTTGGTGAGTTTTTTATTGATATTATTTGTTTGACTTCTTTTTGGTATTAGGTAATTCATGCTAGCTGTTTCATTTGCAGAGAATTAAGATTCGACTTGATAGCTTCACGTGAGTGCTCTTACTACATTGTGTGTGGCAATATATGTCCTTGTGTGGAAGGTTGCTTGCATACTGATAGCGTGTGAATGTGTTCATGCAAGAGCAATGATTGGTTATGTTGTGGAAGGTCTTATGATTAGATCGTATGTGACATCCCCAAAATCACGGCCAGAAAATACCGATTTGTTTATGCTTTGTTTTATAAAATCATAGTAATCTTTTGATTAAAAGAGTTGCGGAATTTGTTCCCAAAATAAAATATGATAACCATTTATCAAAACATTTCTCGAAAAGAATGTATTTTCATTAAATAATAAAACCTTGGGATGTCATGTTCGATACAGACCAAAAGCATAAACAATATAAAATAGACCTTACAATAGTTATTCAACTACTGATTTATAATCCAAAATCTCTCGTCAAGTCCACCAACTTATACCCTTGTGCCATTACCTGTAATGAAAAGAAAACGGAGTGGGTCAGGCTTGGGAGCCTGGTGAGCATATAGGGTTTTCAACCCACAATAATACATTTATTATATTCAATTATCAAACAATCAACCCAAATACCCATCCCCATTATCTTCTTAAGGTTTTACCCTAAGAATCCATTATCCTTCATTCATTCACTCCTAAGGATTTACCTAAGGAATTGGCACGAAGTCCATTGCTGCCAAAGTTTATCTATCAGGTACTAAATCCATAGTTATCAGGCGCTAACTCCATAGTCACCAAGGTTCACTCAACAACAGGCGCTAACTCCATAGTCGCCAAGGTTCACTTAACAAGCGCTAACTCCATAGTCGCCAAGGTTTACTCAACAAGCGCTAACTCTATAGTCGCCAAAGTTTACTCAACGTGCGCTAACTCCATAGTCGCCAAGATTCATCAAATAGGCACGAAGTCACATCGTTGCCAAGGTTTATATAATAGGCGCTAACTCCATAGTCACCAACTATTCCATCTACCTATGTTCTACCCAACAATTTTGTAGATATAAATACTTACACAGTTTAAATCATTTAACACCTGTATAAAACTCCAATTTTCATGCCCATCTCAAATAGACAAATAACATATAAACACATAGCACGTATTTCATAGCAAATACTTCATTTTTATGTGTTAGAAGAAAGTAACTACACACTCACACATATAAACAACAATATACTTAATACACTCAAACCATACTTGTATTATTATCGTGTTTATGAAAGGTAGTATACACTCACCTGATTAGAATATGATCGGACAGCACTACGACTTGCAGAAGTAGTAATCCTCAGCAGATCTGGAAGATCTCTTCAAAAATCGAACTTCTCGCGGGCAGAGCTTCGGCTCGGGAACCGCACTTCTCGGGATCTTTGGGATCTCGGGACTTGCTTCGGGGCTCGGGATGATACCGGGGCTTCGGGGGGGGGGGGGGGGTAAAATAGGGCTTAGAGAAGGTATCGGGAGTGAGAGAGTAAGGGAGGAGCAACCAAAATCGGCTGACCCTTGATTTCTATTTATAGGGTGAGATTTTAGGGTTCACGTCGTGAGTTTTAAGGCTCACGTCGTGGGGATTGATCGTCACTGCATGCGTCACTCATCCACTTGTGTCTGACAGCTCCAGAAGGTCAAATCTCAAAATTCACGTCGTGAACACAGTGTTCACGTCGTGAACTCTGACACAGTACCGGGTTTCGTGCCCCGAACTTCAGAAATTCATAACTTTCGCATACGAACTCCATTTTCGACGTTCTTTATATTGCCGCGAAGGTGATATTATGATCTACAACTCTCGTTTAGGCTCCATTGGCTAATTTTGAATTTATTTTTAATATATTATAAATATATTACTTTTAGTAGGCCGGGACAAGAAAACTCCATTCGAAATTCATAACTCCTTCATCTGAACTCCGTTTTCGTCTGTCTTTTTATCGTTGGACTAATATTGATGAGATCTTCAATTATCATTAAGAAAGTTTTGGCTAAATATCACTCGACCTCAATCTCGAGTTTCGGGCTGCATACTACTAATACTGAAACTTCGAAAAATCATAACTTCCTCATACGAAGTCAGATTTAGACGTTCTTTTTATGCACGCTCTTGGTTTAATGTATTCTACTACTTTCATTTAGATCACTAAGGAAAAATATCGCTCTAACGTAAATTCACTATTTACGTCGGCTGTGTCGTGCCGGTTATATCGCGAAACTTCGACAGGTCGTAACTTCTTCGTTATAACTCGGATTTCGGCGTTCTTTATATGCACGGAAACCTTGTGACATATACTACAACTTGGTTAAGATTAATCCTTATAAATAATCTGCCCTTAAAAAGTCATTTTTGATGCTTATCATCTCTAAATTGACTAGCCCTAATATACGGGCGTTACATCGTATGCCTTGGCATGGATGATGGCTTAGAGGCTAGATGTCCGATGTAACATCCGCCTTTCTATGTATGAGCTGTTTTGACATTGATTTTTACAACATTTGAGATTTGGGGTTTTCGTCGGACCAGGGTGCAACATTTATGTAACATCCCAAAACAGTGATATAAAATTTTCATTTTAAAAATCATCAATTCCATACATCAGATGTCTAAAAGTCGACCACGATGCAAATTTACCAAAATCATCAGAGTAAAAATAATCATAAGTGCGAGATCATGAAGGGGATGTTGTGTCATCACATTAGGTCCTTCCATTTCGTACCGGAAGTACCTGAAAACATAAGCATAAACTGTAATCACAAAGCTTAGTGAGTTCACCAAAGTACCACATACCAAACATACAATTGGGGCCAACCCTGTGGTATATTCCAACCCAACATACAATCATGGGCCCAACCTTGGGGTATGTTTCAACCCAATCATATATACATGGGCCTAGCCCACGGTTTTCTTTTAACCGAATCATACATACATGGGACCATCCCCGAGGTTTCTTTCAACCCAATATATATGCAAGAGTCACAAAGACCGCTAACATCCTACATAACACAATCCAATGGGCCGACATTGGTGTCTTCGAACCACAAGTACAGTGAGAAGACTTTCCATCATTGAATGTTCTAGACTTAGAACACTTAAACAAAACCATTAACAATGCTAAACGATAGCAAAAACGAGTTTGACTTTTGATTGAATTGATTGGCTTTACAAGATATAAATCTCGGGTTGTCACAGTGCACGATCACACATTCGCCTTCCCGCGATCATTTGAGGTACCTGAAACATAATCCAAAACTGTAAGCCAATGCTTAGTGAGCTTTCCCACAAAGTACCAACATATAATACATATATCAATAACAAACATCATTCATACAGAGCCTTCAACATGACTGGACCGCCTCGCAAACTTCAGCCTATTTGGGTCGATCAGGACCTTTAGCATGATTGGACCGTTGCACCGAGCCTTCAGCCTATATGGATAGTCCTCCGAGCCTTCGGTCTGATTAGACCGCCTCTCAGGGCCTACAGTCTACCCGATCCACCTTGGGTGTCTTGGCCTTCAGCACAAAGTAGGATGACCTCAACCCAACCAATCATAACATGTCGACATACACATAACTAATATTCATATAACTAGGCATCAGACAAACAGGCTAATTTACAGTTCACTATCGCATGTTAATGCAGCATACAAAACAAATAGAAATAAGCAAGAGTGAACATATTGATTCTAAAATAATAACCAAGTCGATCTATTCAAAACCACGTTGATTATACGGATACCATGGGATTGGCTTCAAAGTCTGGGTTGACACACACAGAATTTTGGGAGAAAATGGAAGTTCATAAAATTGTTGACCGATCATCCAAATTACATCAAAAAACAGTAAAATCATAAATTAAAACGGAACCTAAAAGTCCATGGGCCAAATACAAACCCAAAAACAAAACCCCAAAATTAAGGAAAAATAACAAAATTGTTCATAACTCCAATTAGAATGAGATTTATGAACTCAAAAATGGGTAAGTCCCCTTCGGGTACTTATCTAGACGTGCTCCTTGCTCCAATATTCGATTTGACTACTCATAGGCCCAAAATGAACATCTGTATCCAAAGTTATGGCCATTTCCGTGAAGCCCCTTTAGTCACACGATCGTGGGCCTCTAGGAACACAAGGGATCGATTCTCCAGACTAGGGCCCACGTCACATGTTAACATCCTATCTACCCGGATACTGATCTTATACATCACTACAATACACAAAACATACGATAAACCATGATAATAATCCAAAGGGTCGACCTTGGTGCCTTCGACTCGTAAGTGCAGTGAGGAAAACTCACCTCGTAGACTGAACACAACTGATAAGGCCCGACTCCGAATCTCATCTCTCTAACTGATACCTATTTGCATCAAATGAAGAATTCCATCAAAATCCCAGAATGCCCAAAATACCCTCAATGTCAAAACTTGGTGAGAGTCAAAGTCCGTTGGTCAAACCCACTAAGTTAATTGATTCAACCCAACCGAGTCAACTCAATAAGGTTGACCCATGCGAGTACATGGGGCGTACTTCGGAGGTACGCTTAACGTACACGAAGCCTCATATTGACCACCATCGGGGTGGTTGACCAAGTACGTAGGGCGTACTCCCATGTACGTGGGGCGTACCCTCGAAGCTTCCAAACTCCATTTATGGCTTAATGGCTTAAGCACTTAAACCCATATTTCAAATCCATGACCAAAACATACCCTAGAGTCATAAGTTTCCAAGTTTATGACTTTACATTCCTAATAAGAGCTTAACACAATGTCTTAATCCATTAAGACCTCCTACAAGATTCATAGAGCAAAACCAACCAAATAGACTTCATTTTTATGGCTAAGGACCCCTCCTAAGGTCAGAAAGGACAAGTTAAAATATCCAAAACAAGTCATGCTCAAGATGAGACTTTTGGGACCAAAAGGTTGACATAAAACTCCCATTTAATTTGTACACAACATATATATATATATATATATATATATATATATATATATATATATATATATATATATATATATATATATATATTATGAATATAACTAGTTTTTGTTTAGTTTTGTTATTATTTCCTAGAAACAATAATTCTCAATATGTTGGTAAAATATTATATTCATAAAATAACGTTTTTCCAATTAAATACAAGTGTTGATATTATTTATTAATAATCAAATTACTTTGATAAATAATCAATCAGTAGTAACTTTCTATAAAATATGACCCTATATGATCATATTAATGGGTTTCGAGAAATACATCAATCCTATGGTGTACATACAAACCCTAATAGCTTTGGATCTAGTTTGTATAATGAACATGCAATTGATTATCCAAAGCCATAAATCCTAGATCTAATAAACTATTACTGAAATTAGGGTTTAGATCCCACCTTTGATTGTTATATAACAATAACAATCAGTCCTTGGCTTCAGAAAGCTTAGTGCCTCAGGTGTTGCACCTCTAATGGAGTCACAAACACCACTAAGCAATTGGATGAAGGATAGAATAGAAGGGAGGCACCAAAAACAGCTGGAAACCCTAAAGGAACACTTAGCCACGTTTTTGGGGCATAGCGATCCTTTATATACATGTAGGATATTAGGGTTTGCAACTAGGAAACCCTAATCTGATTGCTTAGGACTCCTTTAACATATCCCTTGGACGAATTCATTATGGGTTTCCTATAGAATTCTTCCAACCTATATATTATTAGGTGATCCATAGCCCAATTATAATTATCTTATAATTACAACTTCAATACCCTAAGTTTAATTAATCTCTTTTTAGTCACAAAATTAATTCTTAATTAATTCTTGACTAATATTAATTAAATAATATGATTTCTCCTTTAATATATTATTCTTATAATATATTAATAAATCATAACTAAACCTCTATTTCCTTAATTCATCCTACAAATTGCTATGGTGAAGGCAACCCAAAAGGACCATGCTCATAATCGGGTCAAGTACATACCAAAATAGTTATGGACTTAGACATACAATATATGTTGCATGATTCTGAATGTGAAAGTTTTTCACTCATCATACAATACACGTTGCATGATTCCAAGTTTCTATTCACTTGAAACTTGGGCGATGAGAAACTCTCCCTATTTGGTAAACTCTCGACACTTCCACAAATAACCAAATTATGAATCAAATTCATCATTGCTAATAATGGAAACATTCAAACATCAAATTTTCATACATGTCATCGCAAGGATAAATAAATAAGACAAAAACAAAATTCATTTTATTGCGGAAAATTTTGTCCTTACAATGCAATTCAACTGAAAAACTATGCTATTACATATTGATTAGCAATCTACCCTAACTCTAAAGTAACAGCTCAAAAATCCGATCTTTGAATCCATGCAATCGAAATCCATTTCTTTGTGATCAGATTCAACACGCTTCTTCCTTAAGTTTCCTTTCTTTTCTTCGATCCTGTAAAACATCAAAATGTAATCTTATCACATCGTGTATTAAGAGCCCAAAAATAGGAACTTATAGAGTTAGTTAATGGATTTTACCTAAAGTAGAGCCACACGTCTTGACTCTCCCATCGCTTAGATCCCTCAGGTAAACATGACAACTTCATCTCCAATTCCCCTTCTATGGGCAGTAAAAGCAAATAGACTCCTTCGGTACATAGCAAGGGACAATCTCAGCCTTTTCTGGACTTCCAATGTAGTCAGTGTCCAATGAAATATGGGAGTTAGATTCACCAGATAAATTTGCTTGACCAACACGTCAAATCATTGCTGATTCAGCAACTATAAGCAAATTGGTGAGATCAATAAGGGTCACATCGTGTTCCATCAAATAGTACTCTCTTACGAACTCACTATATGATTCTGGAAGCGATTGAAGATCCCAGTCAACAGCAAACTCACATGTGACCTCGACACCCAACATCCTTAACCTGTCAATGTGTGACTTCATCTCTAAGACGTGTGTATACACAGGTTTCCTATCTTCGTGTTTACTTGCCAAAAGGGCTTGAGTGAGCTTCAAAATTTGCAAACCTTTGAACTCGTGGGTCAGGGAGAACAATTGGAGGAGGTGGAGGAAGTGAAGCATGACTTTTATTTCCTTAATCGTATCTGGGAATGTCATCTTCATTTGGAAAGCTTGTTCCAGAGGATTTGGGAAGACCATTGTAAGATTCAGACATCTACAAAACGGGAAAAAATTCAAGTTAAGTTGATTGAGTCCTTAATAAAACACCCAAATGAGTTATTAAGGCAAGAATCCAACACAATACTCTACAACCTAGAAGAGGGATGTCGTAATCTAGTTGCAAAATATTTGAAGGTAGGTAAATGACGATTTACCAATTTCCACCATGAGAAATGAAAAGGAAATTTAAGTTTTAAATGCATTGAAACTCCTAGATCTTTTGAGATTCATTGAACTTTTCAATGGCATGTTTAATCTCGATTATGCCCTTCAAGTTTACGACTGGGATGTCGAGGATCACAAACAAGGTGTGAATAACCATACAAATCTATGTGGTGCACTCAATGCTCCTATCACCTAATCAATGTGCCGGTTAGCCACACACGCTCCATTGATCTATGATAAACATCGAGTCACCCTTCACCACCAATGTCAATCCCAAATTTGTGTGACGGTTAACCACACACACTCCACTAACGTTTGACAAGGTTACAAAGTTTAATTCCATGGATTAGCATACAATTTCACATTTTAGCCTAAAGTAACTAGAATTTGGGAATTTATAAAAGCATGTAGTTACTTTGTACTTCATTATACTTTTAATGGAAGATTTCTGTCCTATTCTACCCATTCGGCTAACGACTCTCCACTAGTCAAGAGTGCGGTGGGTAAGAGTGGATACCCATTCATTCGCCATTTTATAGGCAATTTTCTTAAACACCCATTATAGAACAGCATCGTGAATGAGGCCTACTAATGTTAACACTAACTCTTTACTCATATATATATATATATATATATATATATATATAGTATTAGACATTTATATATATATATATATATATATATATATATATATATATATATAGTATAGTGTGTATTTTACACTTTTAAAATACTAGGTGTTTTTATTAACTTTCTCTTTTTAATTAAACTTTTAATTAACTTAACAAAACCATGTGGGTGTAATTTGAATTTTTCAAAATACTAGGGTTTAGAATTTAAATATTACACAATTAAACTATTAATCAAAATTTTAAATTCCAAAACTTGAGGGCAAGTTTTGAAATATTTCAAAACATTAGGGTTTAACTATTTAAATTTCAAAAACAAAACTTTTAAGTTCAAATTTAAACTATAAAACTTAAAGGGAGTAATTTGAAACTATTCAAACTTTATCAAGAACATTCTATATCAATAATTCAAATAAGTCAATTATCTAATTTTGACCTAGTCCAATTTCTTGCAAGATAATACACCAAATAATTCAAATAATTAAATTTAAACATATAAGGAAGTAATTATTCAATTAATATGAAATTATCTTTAATTTTGGCAAATATAATCACCCAATATCATAAAAATCTGATTTCTATCAATAAAAAACGTTTTGGTAATTATCCCACAGAAAAAATAGGCAAGAAACCCGAAAAATCCTCCATCTGACTCTCTGACTAGTCGAGTCAGGCTTGGACTTGTCGAGTTCACTATGGACTCGGCGAGTCGAGTCGAAAAACCCCAAAAAATCCGATTTTCAGACAATTTTCAATCAAATAAGCATCAAATTCACTAACAAACAACCCTACGCTATGATACCACTGATGAGTTTCGAGCAATACATCAATCCTATGCTGTACATGCAAACCTTAATAACTTTGGATCTAGTTTGTCTAACGAACATGCAATTGATTGTCCAAAGCCATAAACCCTAGATCTAATAAACTATAACTAAAATTAGTGTTTAGATCTTACCTTTGATTGTTATATAGCAATAACAATCAATCCTTAGCTTCAAAAAGCTTAGTGCCTCAAGTGTTGCACATCTAATGGAGTCACAAACACCACTAAGCAACAAGAATGAAGAGGGAAGAGAGGGGAGGCACCAAAAATGGTTGGAAACCCTATAGGAACACTTAGCCACGTTTTTTGGGCATAACGATCCTTTTATACATGTATGATATTAGGGTTTGCAACTAGGAAACCCTAATCTGACTGCTTAGGCCCTAAACAACCCATGGAGTCCTTTAACATATCCATTGGACGAATTCCTTATGGGCTTCCCATAGAATTCTTCCAACATATATATTATTAGGTGATCCATAGCCCAATTGTAATTATCTTATAATTACAACTTCAGTCCCCTAAGTTTAATTAATCTCTTTTTAGTCACAAAATTAATTCTTAATTAATTCTTGACTAATATTAATTAAACAATATGATTTCTCCTTTAATATATTATTCTTATAATATATTAATAAATCATAATTAAACCTCTTTTTCCTTAATTCATCCTACATATTGCTATGGCAAAGGCAACCCAAAAGGACCATGCTCATAATCGGGTCAAGTACATACCAAAATAGTTATGGACTTAGACACTAATCCAACACATATGTCATTAGCATGTATCATTCTATAATGAATTTTGGGAAATGTTTACAAAACCGGTTCGAACCGGTTGGTAATCATATTCCTGAACTCAAAATCCTGAGTAATAGCCTCCCATGCAATGTATATGTTGTTTTTTTTAATAAGGAACCCATTATCTTCAAAAAAAAGAAAAAAAAAACCTAGGATCCTACGCTATCATCTATGAGATTTTGGCTATTCGGTTGGAAAGAGAAAGATATGAATTAAATTGCTCAAAAAATTTGAATTAAGAGATAATTTCCTGATTTACATGGAGTTACAATCATAAATGATTTTCTTGTTTATTGGTATTTCAGTGATGGAATTTAACTAAAAATCTGTTTTTCAAAATTCAAAATTCGAATAGAATTTTTATTGTTAATTTACAAGGGATATACGTTTAAATGTTAATAACATAATTTAGTTACCATATATTTTAAAATCAAAAGTTATAAATAAAGGATTAGGAATAATATTAATTATATTTAATGATTTTTGTTTTTTTTTTAACTAAGCATAAATGAATTTTAAAGTCAAAAGCTATAAATAATGGAGTAAAATTAGGAATTCTATTAATTAATTCTACTTATTTAAAAAAAACTAAACGAGAATGAATTTTAAAGTCAAAAGCTATAATTAAGAAGTAAAATTAGGAATAATATTAATTATATTAATTGATTTCATTTTTTGCATTGCCACATGACATCATTAGATTACTTAATACTCTAAAGAAGTGTCATTTAACACAAATTCATTTTTATTTATTAGACAGTATAAGTTTTAATTATTATATTCAACAAAAAAATGTTGTTTTCAAAATTCGAATAGAAAAATATTTTGCTAATTTAATGGGATATACTCTTAAATGTTAATAACATATATAATTTAGTTACCATATATTTTAGTTACCATACATGGGATATACTCTTAAATGTTAATAATTTAGTTACCATATATTTTAAAGTCAAAAGCTATAAATAAGAGAGTAAAATTATGAATAATATTAATTATGTATAATGATTTCCTTCTTAAAAAAAGTTAAGCATAAATGAATTTTAAACTCAAAAGTATAAATAATTGTGTAAAATTTAGAATAATATTAATTATATACAATAACTATTAAAAAAAAAAAACTAAACGATAATCAATTTTAAAGTCAAAAGCTATAAATAAGAAGTAAAAATAGGAATAATATTATTTATATTAACTGATTTCATTTTTGTAAAAAATCTAAGCCGAAATAATTTTAGCGTTGCCACATGGCATCATTAGATAACTTAATATTCTAGAAATGTGCCATTTGACACAAAGTTATTTTTATTTATTATGTAGTATACATTTCAATTATGGAATTCAACAAA
Organism: Lactuca saligna; assembly: GCF_052625555.1. Classification (NCBI taxonomy): domain Eukaryota; kingdom Viridiplantae; phylum Streptophyta; class Magnoliopsida; order Asterales; family Asteraceae; genus Lactuca; species Lactuca saligna. Next base: position 39,718,409 of record NC_136417.1, on the reverse strand, counting down.
AAAAACTTTGTTTTCAAAATTCAAAATTCAAATAGAAAAATATTTGCTAATTTACAAGGATATACTCTTAAATGTTAATAACATAATTTACTTATCATATATTTTAAAGTCAAAAGCTATAAATAAGGGAGTAAAATAGGAATAATATTAATTATATATAATGGTTTCGTTTTTAAAAAAGTTAAGCATAAATGAATTTTAAACTCAAAAGCTATAAATAATGGGAGTAAAATTATGAATAATATTAATCTATTGATTTTTTAAAAAGCTAAACGAGAATGAATTATAAAGTCAAAAGTTATAAATAAGATAGTAAAGTTATGAATAATCTTAATTATATTAATTGATTTCGTTTTTAAAAAAAAATCTAAATGGGAATGAGTTTATCTTTACCACAAGGCGTCATTAGATAGCTTATTACTTTAGAAATGTGACATTTGACATAAAATTATTTTTATCTATTAGGAAGTATAGATTTCAATTATGGAATTTAACAAAAAATCTGGTTTTCAAAATTCAAAATTCAAATAGAAAAATATTTTGTGAATTTACAAGGGATATACTTTTAAATGTTAATAACATAATTTAATTATCATAAATTTTAAAGTTAAAAGCTATAAATAAGGGAGTAGTATTAGGAATAATATTAATTATATTTATTGATTTTGTTTTTTTAAAAGCTAATCATAAATGAATTTTAAAATCAAAAACTATAAATAATGAAGTAAAATTGGTAATAATATTAATTATAATAATTGATTTTTATTTTTTTAAAAGCTAAATGGATATGAAATTTTACAGTCAAAATCCATAAATATGGGAGTAACATTAGAAATAATATTAATTATAGTAATTGATTTTGTTTAAAAAAATCTAAGTGGGAATGAGTTTTAGCATTGTCACGTAACATCATTGATACTTTAATACTTTAGAAATATGTTATTTGACACAAAGTCATTTTTTTTAGATAGTATAAATTTACATACAATTACATATATATTTGGATTTTTCATCTAAGAAATATAGTTAAAAACAAATTCAATAAAATTACGAAATAATATTGTGATTTAATTATTTATGACTAAAGTTGTCTAAACCAAGTGGTAAAAAACATTGAACTTTATTTTGGTTATTTTGAGAAAAAGTTTTATAAAAATCATATTTATACTCCACTAATATGAAGAAAAAAAATCTTTTATTTTTTCAGGTAATTACCTTCATTTTTGCAAGATTTAGAGAAAATTATTGTTTAAATTTAGTATATTGCAATTTAATTTAAGTATAAATTTTCTAATTTACCATTATAAAATGATCGGTTCAAAAATATTTTGAAAGACCCCAACTTTCGTATTTTTGAAAAACCCAAACTTTCATATTTCACATTATCATTACTTCAAAACATGCTATTTGCATATTCATAAAAGCAATGTTTTACATTGATATAAAGGATTTACAAACTATTTGATACAAACCTTCTACTACTAAATGTTATATATATTACATAACTACCCAGGATATTGTAATTTATACAAACATAAAAAGTAGTACAAAAGTACTATTACAAACTATTCTACATCTTTCAATAGTATGTAAACATACTAATTATTTATCACCTGCAATTGTTAAACATTAATAGGGTAAGCGGTGACGCTTAGTGAGTTCAAAAATAGATACAATATAATGTTATGCCATATATATATATATATATATATATATATATATATATATATATATATATATATATATATATATCTTGTTAACATCTTGTTAGATTTCAGGCTTATAGTATTGTCAAACCATTTGCCAATGCCATAGAATAGAAGTCATTCTCTTACGGAGACATGCTCTACATGGCCAGAGGCTACGTACCAGTACCAATGTGAATCTAAGTCCTTTCACTGATCACATGGTCAAATGTATTACAATTGCTATCAACATAACGAATAACACAAGAAAATAACTCAGAATGATAATACCGAAAAGCACATAACACATATAACACACAACATACAATTGTTCCTATATATTGAACTCACCTTAAGTTAACCGGGGGTTAAAATAGTAATTTGGACAACACTTCGGCTTTAAATATGCCTTTCTATATTGAAAACCGGGAGTTTGTTTGAAAACTGGGCTCTGCGAAGGTAGGACTTCAAAACCGAAAAGATAAAATTTCCGGGCTTCTCGGGGGTCTCGGGACGTGTTTCGGGTGCTAAAATTGATTTCGGGGCTTTGGGGAAAGTTAATATGAAGAAAATATGGAAAAAGGGGCTAAAAGTGTCAAATTTTCAAAGTTAGTCGGCAAGGTTCGCAGGTTCCTTTATATAGGGTCGAGGTTCGGAAGTCGACTAAGAGGCGAAGCTCGGTGGCAGCAGCGGAGCGAAGCAGGTGGCGCGAGAGGGAGGCTCGGATGCGAGGCTCGGCTGCGAAGCTGGTAGGCGCGACGTGGAGGTGCGAGACTCGGACACGAGGGCAAGGCGCGTCGGAAGCCGATAGGCTCGCATTTCGGTCGAATCACTGAGTGGCACGCGTCGGACTCCGGAAGCAAGCAGCAAGACAGTTCGATCCAGGCCATATCTCCGGTGACGCACATGCTTCGTGCGAGGTGACGTGGCCGGTTACTACTCATGCGAAAATTTTCGATTTTTGTGCCCCGAACTTCTAAAATCCATAACTTTCGCATACGAGCTCCGTTTTGACGCTCTTTATATGCACGCGTAGCTAAAATCACGCTCTACAACTTTCGTTTAGACTTCGTCGACTAATTTTGACTTTAATTTTAATATTATTACTTTTAACAGACCGGGACAGAAAAATCCGTTAAAAATTCGTAACTTCTTCATCCGACATCCGTTTTTGTCAGACTTTTTACCGTTGTACTACATATGACGAGACCTTCGATTATCGTTTAGGATGTATCGGTAAAATATCGCTCGATCTAAAATTCGAGTTTTTAACTGTCTACTGTTAAGTTGAAACTTTGAAAAATCATAACTTCCTTATACGAAGTCAGATTTTGGCGTTATTTTTATCGAATTTCTCGGTTTAATGAATACTAAAACTTTCATTTAGATTACTAAGGCTAAAAAGTAGTTTATCAAAAACTCACTTTTTACGTCATTCGGTGCCGTGCTGGTTTTGTCGCGGATCTTCGGTTGGTCATAACTTCTTCGTTATAACTCGGATTTTGACGAGGTTTTCGCCTACAAATTTCTAACGAGATTCTCTACAACATAAAATAATAAAATTTTAGTTATTTAAAATTTTATATTTTCGCTAAATTTCACTATTTGGCTTTTAATTGGAATCTCATAAGACTTCCAATATTTTCTGAGTGATTGTAAACATAGTTTTACTTCGTTTCTAGTAAAAACCATCTGTTAGAACTCAACACTTAATTTTACATAATATTTCACAATTTTATTCATTACAAAACTCGATTTTAAAACGTGTATGTTACAAATACCTCCTCCTTTTGAAGATTTTGTCCCCGAAATTAAAATAAATGGGGATATTTTGCTTTTATCTCATTCTTATTCTCCCAAGTATAGTTTGGGCCACGATGGTGTTTCCACTTGACAAGTACCAATTCTACTTCTTTATTGCGTAGCTTAGTTGTTCTTTCATTCACGATTTCATCAGGCTCTTCTACATATCTTAACTTATTATCCAATTTCACTTCGGATAATGGAACTGTCTCATCGTAGATGCTCAAGCATTTGCGCAGATAACTTACATGAAACGCATCATGAATACCCGCCAAATCTTCAGGCAATTCTAAGCGGTAAGCTTGCTTTCCAATTCTCTGGATGATTTTGAAAGGACCAACAAATCTAGGACTCAACTTTCCTTTCTTCCCAAATCGCATAAGGCCTTTCCGTGGGGATACCTTCAGCATCACGAAATCACCCACTTGAAATTCTATAGGTCGTCTTCTCTTTTCCGTATGGGACTTCTATCGATCCTGGGCCGCTTTCATTCTTTCTCGTACGATTTGAATCTTGTTGGTAGTGTCTTGAATCATTTCAGGGCCTCCAAGGATCTTCTGTCCTACATCACGCCAACATAATGGCGTACGACATTTGCGACCATATAATGCTTCATATGGTGGCATTTTGATTGAAGTGTGGTAACTGTTATTATACGAAAATTCGACAAGCGGTAAGTATTTATCCCAGTTACCACCAAACTCCAAAACACATGCACGAAGCATATCTTCTACTGTCTGGATTGTTCTCTCTGTCTGAGGATGATAAGCGGTACTGAGAGCAACTCGAGATCCCAATTCGCGTTGCATACTCACCCAAAAGTGAGAAGTGAAGTGAGTATCGCGATCGGAAACGATCTTTAGTGGCACACCATGTCTTGCAATAATTTCATCCAAGTATACCTGTGCGTATTTCTCCATTGGAGTCGTTTCATGCATAGCAAGAAAATGTGCACTCTTAGTCAGCAGTCGACAATTACCCAAATGCTATCATTATGTCTAGCAGTCTTTGGCAATTTGGTAATAAAATCCATGGACAGTTCTTCCCACTTCCATACAGGAACACTAAGGCTTTCAGGAGTTCCATAAGGCTTTTGGTGTTCTGTTTTGACTTGTAAGCATACTAAGCATTCCTGTACATATCTTCTAATGTCTCTCTTTAATCCAAGCCACTAATAATAAGCTCTTACATCATACTACATTTTACTTGTGCCATGATGTATTGATAGCTTAGATTTATGAGCTTCATCTAAAATCTTCTGTCTTAATCCACCAATCTTTGGAATCCATAACCGATTCTTAAATATTTTTAATCCTCGTGGATCATCAAGTTAAACATTGACATAATGTACCATTCCTTCCTTCTTTACATTTTCTGGCTTTAAGGCTTCAACTTGCCACTTCTCTAGTTCATCAAGAAGGGTGAACTTCACCGTAGTGTGAGTAATAGTATAACACATACTATTACGATAAACTTTCCTGCTAAGTGCATCTGCAACCACATTAGTCTTTCCAGGATGGTACAGGATTTCACAATCATAGTCCTTGATCAGCTCCATGGCTCGTTGTTGTCTCATATTCAGAGTTTGCTGACTGAATATATACTTGAGACTCTTGTGGTCGGTAAATAATTGGCATTTCGTACCAAAAAGGTAATGTCTCCAAAGTTTTAGGGCAAATACTACTGCAGCGAGTTCAAGATCATGGGTGGGATAATTCTTTTCATAATCTTTCAGTTGTCTTGAGGCATAGGCTATCACTTTACCACACTGCATCAACACACAACCGAGTCCCAATCTTGAAGCATCACTATATACGGAGAAATCATCATCACCTTCTCGGAGTGATAAGATGGGAGCATGAGTTAAAAGATCTTTTAGAGTTGAGAAAGCTTTTTCTTGATCTTCACCCCATTCGAACTTGACTTCCTTTCGTGTAAGGCTTGTGAGGGGTACGGCTATACGAGAAAAGTCTTTAATGAATCTCCGGTAATATCCCGCGAGACCTAAGAAACTTCGAATTTCGGAAGCATTACGAGGCACTTCCCAATTTTGAATGGCTTCGATTTTGATGGGATCTACAGATACACCGTTACTAGAAATAATATGGCCGAGAAATTGAACTTGGCGGAGCCAAAATTCATATTTCGAGAATTTAGCATAAAGTTTCTCCTTTCGAAGAAGTTCTAAGATTTCACGAATATGAATGGCATGATCGGCTTCAGATTTGGAATAGATTAGAATATCGTCAATGAATATGATGACAGACTTATCAAGCATTGGGCGGCACACTCGATTCATCATATCCATGAATACGGCAGGAGCATTTGTTAAACCGAATGGCATGACAAGGAATTCAAAATGCCCATAATGAGTACGGAAAGCAGTCTTCGGTACACCTTGCTCTTGTACTTTCAACTGATGATAGCCAGATCTCAAATCAATTTTTGAGAAATAGCTAACACCCTAAAATTGATCGAATAAACCATCGATGCGAGGTAGTGGGTACTTGTTCTTGATAGTCACCTTATTCAGCTCACGATAATCAATGCACATTCGTATCGATCCGTCCTTCTTCTTGACAAACAATACTGGAGCACTCCAGGGAGAGGTACTCGGTCGAATAAAGCCTTTGTCAAGTAATTCCTGCAGTTGGATCATCATTTCTTTCATCTCGGCTGGTGCAAGACGATAAGGAGTCTTTGCGATTGGAGCAGCACCGGGCACAAGGTCAATTCGGAATTCTACTTGTTTGTCCGGAGGAAGTCCAGGCAGATCATCAGGGAAAACATCGGGATATTCGTTAATAATGGGAATATCATTTACAATTTTATTCTCCCTTCTTGAGATGTCAACTGTATAGGCCAGATAGATAGGACAACCTTTCGATATGAATTTACGAGCTTTGAGGAAAGAGATTATTTTTAAGATTCTTTATTCACCATAGACATGAATAGGATCTTCCCCTTCAATAGGAATGCGTACCATCTTTTCGTAACACAAGAGTTCTGCATGGTTCTTTGACAACCAATCCATGCCGAGAATAATATCAAAATTGGGCAAGGAGATAGGGATTAGGTTAGCAAGAAAATTATAGCCTTCAATTTCTATGACACAATCCCTATAGATTTTATCAGCAAGTAATGATATACTTCCTGCAGTATCTACGTGAAATGGTTGCACGAGTGCATAGCAAACAGTTTGAAAAGAATACGCAAATTCATAAGATACGAAAGAATCAGAAGCACCAGAATCAAATAAGATGTGAGCAGGTCTAGAGTTGACAAGAAATGTACCTGTCACGACATTTGGGTCCTCGCGTGCTTCCTCTGTGGTAATCTGGAATGCACGACCCTTAGCTTTTGGCACCTCCTCCTTTTTAGCTGGAGTATTCTTCGGTTGTTGGATAGGGACTTGACTTCTTGCTGGTTGTTGAACAGAAGCTTGACTTCCCGTCACTTGGCTGGTAAGACTAGGGCAAAAACGCTTCTTGTGGCCAGTAATACCACATGCATAACAAGTCACATCCTTCCTTGGGCAAGCTGGCTTGATATGACCTGTTTCTCCACACCCATAACAGACAATGGATTCCTTGTCTATTTTGCATTGACCCGGATGATTCCTTCCACAAACGCGACATGATGGTGATTGAATAGAAAAATATTGTGACCTACCACGGCCACGAAAAGAACTCTGAGATTGTGCTTGCTTGCTAGGATCAGTTCGAATAGATTGAGCTGGTGGAATAGTGGAAGCAGGAGTAGTTCTTTCAGTACGTGGATGCTTTGGAATAGTAAGAGTGGCACCACGTATTTCTAAGTCATGCTCACGCCTTCGAGCATACTCAACGGCTTTATCGAATGACAGAACATCCCGGTTGACAACGAAATCATGGATTTCGTGTCGTAGTCCCTCTATGAATAACTGAATTTTCTCGTCTTTAGTTGGAATATACTTCGTAGCAAACCTTGCTCTTTGATTAAATCGAGTTTCATACTCATTCACAGTCATTCCTCCTTGTTTAAGCTCGAGGAATTCCTTCTCCAATCTTCTCCTCATATCTAGAGGACAATATTTCTCTAGCACACGAGTCTTGAACAACTCCCAGTATAAGTTCTCCTGGTCACATCCATCGAGAGCTTCATATGTTGCTTCCCACCAGACTAAAGTTTCTCCAATGAGCATTGCAGAAGCATAAATAGCCTTGTCTTCATCATCCATATGAGAAACACGAAATACTTTCTCGGTCTTCTGAATCCAAGTTAGAACAATTATAGGATTGAGGACACCAGAAAACTCCGTAGCACCACTACTCTTGAAATCTTTGAACGAGGGACGCTTCACCTTTCCGCTTGAAGATTCTCCTGTGAATTTCTCTTTTCCTTTATCATCATTCTTTTTGTGTTCTTCGAGAGTTTGTCGAATAACACCGGTAAGTTTACCTAAAAGTCGCTCCTCACGAGGAGATACTGGAGTATTCACTTCCTCGGGTTGAGGATCTCCACCAACATCAGGGGTATGGCTACTTACTTGTTCAACCATTGATCTGAAATACGGAGTAAGATAGTATTTTAGAATATTAGGGTTTACTATTACCTAATACTTTTACTTATATATTTCCTATGGTTTGTATCCCTATACTTACAATGATTAAGTTCATATATTGAACTTCCCATAGTTTAAGTCTAAATACCAATCCGTGGAATTTAGTTCGTTTAAACTACTGCTCCGATACCATGGTTGAAAGACCCCAACTTTCGTATTTTTGAAAGACCCAAACTTTCATATTTCACATTATCATTACTCCAAAACATGCTATTTGCATATTCATAAAAGCAATGCTTTACATTTATATAAAGGATTTACAAACTATTGGATACAAACCTTCTATTACAAAATGTTATATATATTACATAACTACCCATGATATTGTAATTTATACAAACATAAAAAGTAGTACAAAAGTACTATTACAAACTATTCTACATCTTTCAATAGTATGTAAACATACTAATTATTTATCACCTGCAATTGTTAAACATTAATAGGGTAAGCGGTGACGCTTAGTGAGTTCAAAAATAGATACAATATAATGTTATGCCATATATATATATATATATATATATATATATATATATATATATATATATATATATATATATATACTTCAATGTGGCAAAGCAAAGAGGAACAACAAGAAGTATGTGAGATCATGTGACAAGCGTTCATATCAATCAAAGACATTATTCAAAGATATGCTTTTCAATTCTTGATATACATCAATAAAGCTTTGGCCCAAATGGCATAGATGACATGCAATTTCTGATTAACATCTTGTTAGATTTCAGGCTTATAGTATTGTCAAACCATTTGCCAATGCCATAGAATAGAAGTCATTCTCTTACGGAGACATGCTCTACATGGCCAGAGGCTACGTACCAGTACCAATGTGAATCTAAGTCCTTTCACTGATCACATGGTCAAATGTATTACAATTGCTATCAACATAGCGAATAACACAAGAAAATAACTCAGAATGATAATACCGAAAAGCACATAACACATATAACACACAACATACAATTGTTCCTATATATTGAACTCACCTTAAGTTAACCGGGGGTTAAAATAGTAATTTGGACAACACTTCGGCTTTAAATATGCCTTTCTATATTGAAAACCGGGAGTTTGTTTGAAAACTGGGCTCTGCGAAGGTAGGACTTCAAAACCGAAAAGATAAAATTTCCGGGCTTCTCGGGGGTCTCGGGACGTGTTTCGGGTGCTAAAATTGATTTCGGGGCTTTGGGGAAAGTTAATATGAAGAAAATATGGAAAAAGGGGCTAAAAGTGTCAAATTTTCAAAGTTAGTCGGCAAGGTTCGCAGGTTCCTTTATATAGGGTCGAGGTTCGGAAGTCGACTAAGAGGCGAAGCTCGGTGGCAGCAGCGGAGCGAAGCAGGTGGCGCGAGAGGGAGGCTCGGATGCGAGGCTCGGCTGCGAAGCTGGTAGGCGCGACGTGGAGGTGCGAGACTCGGACACGAGGGCAAGGCGCGTCGGAAGCCGATAGGCTCGCATTTCGGTCGAATCACTGAGTGGCACGCGTCGGACTCCGGAAGCAAGCAGCAAGACAGTTCGATCCAGGCCATATCTCCGGTGACGCACATGCTTCGTGCGAGGTGACGTGGCCGGTTACTACTCATGCGAAAATTTTCGATTTTTGTGCCCCGAACTTCTAAAATCCATAACTTTCGCATACGAGCTCCGTTTTGACGCTCTTTATATGCACGCGTAGCTAAAATCACGCTCTACAACTTTCGTTTAGACTTCGTCGACTAATTTTGACTTTAATTTTAATATTATTACTTTTAACAGACCGGGACAGAAAAATCCGTTAAAAATTCGTAACTTCTTCATCCGACATCCGTTTTTGTCAGACTTTTTACCGTTGTACTACATATGACGAGACCTTCGATTATCGTTTAGGATGTATCGGTAAAATATCGCTCGATCTAAAATTCGAGTTTTTAACTGTCTACTGTTAAGTTGAAACTTTGAAAAATCATAACTTCCTTATACGAAGTCAGATTTTGGCGTTATTTTTATCGAATTTCTCGGTTTAATGAATACTAAAACTTTCATTTAGATTACTAAGGCTAAAAAGTAGTTTATCAAAAACTCACTTTTTACGTCATTCGGTGCCGTGCTGGTTTTGTCGCGGATCTTCGGTTGGTCATAACTTCTTCGTTATAACTCGGATTTTGACGAGGTTTTCGCCTACAAATTTCTAACGAGATTCTCTACAACATAAAATAATAAAATTTTAGTTATTTAAAATTTTATATTTTCGCTAAATTTCACTATTTGGCTTTTAATTGGAATCTCATAAGACTTCCAATATTTTCTGAGTGATTGTAAACATAGTTTTACTTCATTTCTAGTAAAAACCATCTGTTAGAACTCAACACTTAATTTTATATAATATTTCACAATTTTATTCATTACAAAACTCGATTTTAAAACGTGTATGTTACATATTTTTATGTTTTCAACTTTTTTTTGTTATTGGTTTAACATATATATATATATATATATATATATATATATATATATATATATATATATATATATATATATATATATATATATATATATATATATATATTCGTTTTTGGCACTTCAAATTTCTTAGTTGTGTTATGATGCGTTTTTCTCAATTCACGTAATGTATGCATTAGTCCAATTAATTTAAAGGAATTATGAATGATAAGGGTAACATAGTTTTGCTTTTGTAAACGTTTAGTCACTATTTTTTGTGTACACATATGACCATTAAACTTATTTGGATTGTTCATGAAATACTTATGACTGTCTAGTGTATGTTTTCAGGCTAATAATGTTTTGCTTTTGTTCACATTTAGTAACTTATGTTTTAATTTTGTATTTGTTTAGCTGATTATGTTTATCTTTTGTACACATTTTGTCACTTATGTTTTTTAGTGCTCCATTTTTTTTTCAAAAACAACAACCGCTGTGTTGCTTGTTGGAGAAAATTTACTTCCTCTATTATAATCCATCGAACTTTGGCTCATTATGATAAGGTTTTATGGATTTGTTTTAGTTACCAAAGACTTTAGAATCTAGCTTGCTTGGTGGAGGAAACTTCTACAAAAATAAGTGGCATAATTCATCAATTATCAATCAAACTAATGAAAAATTATTAGCAATAGAAATTGATACCTAAATATTCTAAGCCAAACAAGTTTACTTTGAGCACACAAATGCTAACAGGTAGAGCCTCAAACTTAGAGACAATGAATTGTCAACTTAACTTCGATCCAAAACCAAGAAAGTCAGACAACTTTATGGGCCTAAATCATTCCTCTCTTGGAACATATATGTTTAAGTTATTAATAATTGCAAGTCTCCTCTATGTTCTAGGATTTGTCAAAAATGAAAGCTCTATTAACAACTCCTAAACATCATTTAAATAATAAAACAAACCTCAATTCCAAAATCAATCATATCTTAAACTTGGTTCGATTGGTGGTCTTCTTGTTCTACCCCTATGAGGATAAGGGTACTTAGATGACCCTCCAAGCACTGGTTATACATCATCTTTGTCATAATCAAGATCTACCAAATCATTATAGAATTCATAATCGTAAACCATGTCATATTCTTTAAACTCCCTATATCCATTACCTCTCAATATAACCAATTCTTTTTCTATATATAGACTTAGTAACTTGGATTTTTTTCAAATGAACACATGAAAATATGAACTCTTGTTTTTTACTAGATGATCACATTAACTCAATTCTTGAACTTCTAGAAAAATCAAACACATGATGAGTGATTAAATGTGTAAAAATACAAAACACAAGTGACTTAATTTGAACAAAAACAAAACATAAGCAACTAAATGTGTACAAAATCAAAACATCGTTGACCTAAAAACATATATCAGTCGGTTATAATGATATTTTGTGAATAATCCAAACTAGTTAATTGGTCGTATGTGTACAAGAAAACACATAAGTGATTAAATGTGTATAAAAACAAAACTACATAAATAATTCATTAACTATAAATTAAAAGAAAGTAATATATGTGTGTGTGTGTATATATATATATATATATATATATATATATATATATATATATATATATATTGTAGGGAATATTGAGGTTTATGGTGGAGATCTGGATACCAACTTGGATCGTGATATCACTTTCCGAACTGATATTTCTACCCTATTCCTGAGTTAAAAGAAATCTAGTCTAGGTAATCCAAGTGGACACTTATGATTCTAGGCACATAAATCGTAAGCCAATATACTAGATGATTAAGTGAAAAGTACGATGAAAACGAGAGCTTAAGATCGTAACCCTCTTCCGAAGAGGAATAGCTGTTTATATATTAAACGATATTAGGGTTTCATTAGGGTTGGTCCGTCATTAGTTGTTTTGGAAGCAAGTCATGATAATCCGGATTTAATTAGGATTTAGGCTTACCAAAACTAACGACTTTCGTTAGTTTTACCATAATCACCCTCCAGAAATTGAATTTTCCACTATGTTCCCATATGTAAAATTCGGTGAGGTTTTGGGGCGCTGCCCCAAACCCTGCGGGGGCGCTATCGCTCGACCACGCCTACTGACCTAGCAGCGGGACCCTAGCTAGGGGCTTTGCCCCTAGACCTCGCCAAAGGGGCGCTGCCCCCGGACCCCCGACTAGTCGTCGAACCGACCTTTAATTCGATCTTATATATGCGTGCACTCCGCACAACCCCGTATATATATTAGAGTGCAAAGTTTGAAGCTTCTTAGCTCAAATGTTAGTTCCAATTACTTAAAATGATATGGTGACACTAAAATCACCAATACATATATATATATATATATATATATATATATATATATATATATATATATATATATATAGTAACAGACTAATGGGTTGTTTGCTAACCTTTTTAGTTGTTCCATTAAGAGACGACCTATTAATCAACATTAATAATGTATGGTAAGGACATTTTTAATTGTGATTAAATAAGATGGTCTGATTTTCCACTAATACCCTCGTAACCTCAACATCACTTAAGCGTCTTTTGTAACTCTAATTAGGTAGATTGTTCAAAGGAGTATGTGTAGATTAATACTTGTATGAAGTACAAGATAATCAATATTAAATTTTTGTTTGGAAACTATTACTTTGACCCAAGTATCAAAATAGTTTTTTTTCCTTATAATTCATTTTTTTAAGATCGTCGCCTCCCACAATAGTTATCGACACCACCCTCTTTCTTCCTCTGACACATGCGTTTCCAATGTTCCATATTTAGAACATTCTAACCTTATGTTGAACATTGTGACCCAAAACCTTATAATATGCATGTTTACACAAGTATCAAAATAGTTTTTTTTTTCCTTATATTTCTTTTTTAAGATCGTCGCCTCCCACAATAGTTATCGACACCACCCTCTTTCTTCCTCTGACACATGCGTTCCCAATGTTCCATATTTAGAACACTGTAACCTTATGTTGAACATTGTGACCCAAAACCTTATAATATGCATGTTTATCTCTCTCTAAATATGGCTGCTGCTATCTCTCGATACTCTTTCCTTTAAAAAAAACTCATTTCTATCAATGGTAAGTTGCATACTAAAGATCAAGTTCTGGGGTTAAGCGTTTTTTTTTTTTTTTTTTGTGTGTGTGTGTTGTTGTTGAGAGAGATGGATCATTCAAAATGTGAAAATAAATTAAACTAAAACGTAAAGCTGCGTACAATTTTAGGGGATAAATTTGTTTCTCGTATTGTTAGATTAACAATAGAATAATGATTATATTAGCTACATTGTGAAGTAAAATGAGTGAAATGCTTGTTAACAATAAAGTAAAATGAAGACATGCATATTCGGTAATAAATGAAAAATGAACTTTGTATTATTATTATTATTATTTATAATATATTTTTAATAATATTTATAGTAATAAATCAAATAAATTAAATAATATTAAAAAAACAATAAAAAATAACATAGATTAAAAAAAACAACGAAAAACAAAAACTAAAAAATATTCAATTAATAATGAAAATGATATTTATAGAATTACCATATTTAATTTTTCATAAATAAATTAAAAACTATTAATTTTGGAAATATCTGCTTTAAATTATATAACCGTTTGGAACTTGAAATGGAAAGGGATAGGCCGGTGGCGTTATATATAGATACGTTCTTCACTCGTCCCGATATCATCAAACCAAACCCAATTACCCAATTACCCAATTACCCATAGCCTAACTCCCTACCCAAACATCGCCGTCCTTCGCCGGAGATTATACAAAACCATCGTTTCAGAATCAGATACACATAGCTTTGTTTGTTTCCCTCTTCCACCTGTTATCAAAAATCCCAAACACTCCATGAAATTATCAACATCGTTGTAAGCTTTCATTCTTATTGTCTTTTCCATTCTTTATTTTGTTTTATCGGACATCTGGAGGGTTTTTCGCTAGTTGGTTGTCAACAATTACAGCTAGCTAACACATTAGGGTTTCGATTCAACAACCCCTAATACCTTTTATGAGGATTGGGGTGTTCTAATGATTTCAGTGTTTCAATAATGACAAAGTTTGAAAATTAGCAAGCTGTGTTATATACAAATAAAAGCTAGATTAGGGGTTTTTGTGGTTTTGTTTCGGATTGTAAAATATTGGCTCTAGTACGATTTCAGATCTTAAATAATAGCATTTTTGAAAAGTTTTATGCTTTCATTAAAGCAAATACTCTACTAAACATAGCAAAGCCCTAGGATATTCCATAAAGGTAGAGTTTAGATTAGCGATTAATACTTTTGTTTATTATTAATTTATAATGGATCTAATTTTCATTCCTTTTGGTGACACAGAATGTGCATCTATCTGAAACAAACGCCCCTCAAGAGAAATGATTTTGCAAACATCACAATGAAGGAAGTGTGGGGTACAACATTTAGGAGTTGATCTAATAGATTAAATAGCAAAATGTTGTATCCGCATTGTTTATAATCCAGATAAATGCGGTCTTGTTGCATCTGCTTTATGCAACAAGATAAGATGTATCTAGCACATGCAACAAGATCACATTTATCAGGATTATATACAATCTGAATGCAATGTATTGCTATCTACTCTATTTTATCACCTCCTAAAACTCTTTTCACTACAAAACTTTGCCACAACTATAAAGAGCCTATGATTTCAACACAATTGGCTTCAGAGACTAACCATACCAGACTGTTATTGTTTGTGATAAGGTAATTATAGTTGTAGTAAATTACATTTTTGGTCCCTGAGTTTATTTGATCTTTTCCTTGGTTCCTAAAGAAGCCGGGTTGCAATTTTGGTTCTTATGGTACTATTTTATAATGATTTTAGTCCCTGGTTTTCTAAGTTATCAGCCTAAGTGTTGTTATTATTATTATTTTTTTAAATTGACCATTGTGCCATTGGACCAAAACTGAAAAAATCAGTATAAAAAGTTTTTAACAAAATAATATATTTTAAAATTGTATGTGTGTTTTATGCGGATATAAATAGATAAGTATTTACAGACAATATGCCATAACTAAAAATAAAATTTTTCGTAGTCATGATTGCAGTTGAATGTTATTTAGAAGCAATGAATGAGAAGTTATGGGTTGTTTCTTTTTATATCTAAATTTGTTTTGTTTTGGTTGCTAATTATGCTTTCAATTTTAACTTTGTACTTTAGGGATTTTTTTATTACTTTTAGGCATTATACTTTTAACAGTTTAACGTACTATTTCAATTATAACTCTGTACTTTCAAAACCATTATATTAAGACATTGTAAATTTTTTGGCATTGTATTTTCTCATTTTTCTAATAAAATATTTTATTTTTAGTTAAGTTCTAACAATACATTGTACATTGAAAATTATTACATTATATTTTTCGTTAAAACATTTAAACTCAAAATCTTTTTATATTTACTAACTATAACATTATACTTTGAATATCTAAATTTGCTTTATTTTGTTTACCAACTATAGCATCATACTTTATACTTTTAGTTATAACAATTGTACTTTCAAAACCCAGTAAATTCAGACATATTTTTTTCTTCATAATACAGTTTGTATTTTTTCTATTAAGTTATTGTACTTTGAAAATCAAACCAATTATAATAGCATTATGGTTTCAACATCTAACATATTAAGACATTGTATTTTACTTCGTTTCCTACTAAGAAATAAAGCAATGCTCTTAAAAATCTAAACTAGTACTCTGATTTTTTGATTTTTTTTCCCATCAAGATATTGTACATTAAAATTCTAAACTTGTTACATTTTGTTTACCAATTTTCCTTAAAAATCTAAACTTTGTACTTTTTATGTCTTTTCATATTAAGACATCGCACTATTGAGACAACACACATTTATTTATTTTCCCATAAAGATTATACTTATGACTATTTTGTATTAAGAGATTCTGTTTTAATACACTAACCAACTATAGCATATTCTTTTAGTTTACTTACCGTTATACTTTTCAAAATTTCACTTATTAAGGCATTATTTTCCTATCAAGACAATATAATTTATTTTTCTAAACTCTTGTGTTTGTTTACTTACCAATTGTAGCAATGCACTGTTGTACTTTTATTTGTTTTTCTATTAAGTCTTTGAAATATTAATCCTTTTCTGTTAAGAATGTAAAATGCTTTTTTATTTTTTATTTTTTATGGCATTGTACTTTGAGAATCTAATTAATTATAACATTATGCTTTCACATGACATTGTACTTTCAAAACCCAAGTTATATTTCTTTTCAAAAAAAATTCAAATCTTTTAATAGAACATTGTACAACATGCCATAAAAAAGAACCACAAGAGATGTTATTTTACTTTACTAAGTAAGAAGTAAGAACGTGTTTACAAAATCAACTAAGAAGTACATGCTCTGGTATCCTCTAAACCTAAAGAATAAACAAATCTGCAAAGTCTCCTTTTGATATAATTTGTAAAGTTGCCATATACCTTTGTTTATGTTTTTCTACTTGTATCAATTATTATCATCTAAACCACCTTCTTTTGGTGGCTATTTGGTATTAAAACAAATTTTATTTTGCTTATAACTCAATTTACATGCAAAATGTCTAATAGGGTAATAGTGGAAAAGCCTTTCCATATTGTCTCATGTGATTGAATATGTTATTTAGAAGCGATGAATGAGAACTTATGGGTTGTTTCTTTTTATATCCCATTACATCTTTGTTAATATAATTTGTTAACAAATTATATTTACATATTTGTTAACATCATTCTTTCACATGACATTGTACTTTCAAAACCCAAGTAATTAAGACATTGTATTGTATTTTTTTAGTTATTTTGTAATAATATATATTGTGCATTAACCAATTATTACTTTCTACTTTTCATTGTAACATTTTACTTTCAAAATCCAACATATATGAAGACATTGTGCTTCCATTTTTTTTTTTTTTCTGTTACGATATTTTTATTTAAAAATTCAGATTTGACTAAATTTGGTTACCAACTATAACATTACACTTTAAATTGTTTTCTTTTGTTAAGATACTGCACATACATTTTATTTTGAAAATCTAATCAATTCTAGCATTATACTTTCAAACTATTTGCACATTATATATATATATATATATATATTTTTTTTTCTATGAAGACAGAATTGTTTGACTTTTGTTAATAATTAGGGCATTATAGTTGAAGTCTTTCCCTTTTTTGTTAAGACATTGTTTATTAGTCTTTTCCAATAAAACATTGTAATTTGAAACTTGTTTGAATTTGGTCATATTATAGTTTTAATTTCTTTCATATTAAGACATTTATTTTGAAAATCTATCAAAATAGGTTATTGTACATTCATTAATTTATAACCATACTTACATTCATTATTTATATTTTTAATAAGGAGTATACAAGTTATTGCTGACATGTACATCAAAGTCAAGTATACAACTTATATCCATCATTCTATTGCTAATTAAGATATGTTTTTGTAGAATCAAACTCGTACGAGTTGACTCATTTCAAAACACAAAAGTCAACTCGTGACTCAGACGAGCCATATGTCTTTATAACATTATATTTTCAATTATAGCATTATGCTTCAAAATCTACCCTTTTATTAGATGACATTATTCAAGGCTAGCTGAGGTCCAAGAACAACCTTGCAGATAGATACAAAATAATGTTCTATGGTTTTCTTCAGTTTTTTTCTTCTGATTAGTGGTGTTTTGACGTTAAATGTTGATGTGATAATCATAATATTGTGAGTTTTATTTTAGGAACATAAATTTGGATTACAGTTTACAAAGTGAACAATACAAAAAATAAAGTATTATTACCACGTAATAATAATTAAGGTTGGAAAGGTTAAAAAATGGTTTAAATTGTGATGAGAAAATGCATAATGTGTGGCTGTTAAAACTTTGACACATTGCAATAGTCGTTTAGTGTGTAGAGTAAAATTATTCAGTAAAAAGGTAATAGAAATTTGGTTGTATTCCTGATTAAAAGTGCAAAATTTTTAGTGTCGTTCAAAAGGCATCACCATAAAACAAAACCAAATCCAGCCCAACCATACACTCACTTATTACATGAAATTAGACAACAATCATAAATTACCATAAAAGAAACAACAAACATAGATTACTTGATCAACAACAAAGATACGTAGGCAAATAAAAAACAAATAACATGCCCTTCATATGCAGGACACGTGAAGGCGATGACTAAGTTATGATTGTTTAAGCTCAAACAATAAATGTGGAGGATATTTAATTTCTCGCTTAACTTATGATGGCAAGAAAGAGTAAGGAAATGACTAATTTGCCCTCACATTCAAGATACATGAAGGCGTCTAACAGAATTAAATTGGATGGTATCAATTTCTCAAAATTGTGACCAAACATGTAGATTTAATATACTATTCAATGTTGATGGAGAGCGAGTTACAACTAAGCTCATAATTTTGATTTGGCTTTATCTGTTATTTCCCTTACCAGTACATTCTTTCACCTTCTCTCTAATTAAACCTCCTCATTGGGAAGAACAGATAAACAGGTTTATTCAACTGTTTCAAGAGCCTTTATTTTGATTTTCATTTTCTTTTGAAATTAAGGTTTTTAGCCATAGATGAAGACTAGAGGAAGCACACAGTCACCGATTTTAATTTAGTTATAAGTTATCTACCATCCTTCGTGGTATCTTCATCTTATTAACTGAATCTTTGTTGAAATTAAGGTTCTTGACATATGCAGGTTGCACTTTCATTTACCCATATGTTTGATGTAGGGCTTGTGGGAAAAAGTCTATTTACCTTTTTAATAATACATATTGCTTGTTTTTCTTCTTATCTGTTAAAAGATTGTCATATTTACGTTAAAAGATTGTTAATTTCATACATAAAAATTAAAAAATTGGATGATTTATAAAGACAACAATTGTTTCTTTCTTTAGACTATATGAACTGTTTGGATAAAATGACCATTTTACCCTTTTTTCACTTATGTTTTGTTTATTTTTATTATGTTGGCATGATGTTAATATAGGAGGCGTATGGAATGTTTCATCGGATTCAAATTTCAGAACATATTGTATTCGTTTATTTATTAAAACGTTCCTGTTTCAACTAATAATTTCCAGATTCAGGTAACATTCATCACTTTTATGTGGCATAAGCAAAACGGGCAAATGGTGCCGATTTCTAGTTTAAAAATTCCTATAGTTATAAGAAAATCGTTATTACATTGTTGTTATTGGTAAAAATTTAAGTATATTTCATTTTTTAATAAAACAGGTAAACTAAATTGTTTCAAGTCAAACAGGTAAAGCATATTTCCTGCAAAGAGACTATTTTTCTAATATACTAAAAAAAATCAGTTTTCTTCTGATCCTTTTATAAAATTTGTTGCACTCATGTAGTTTCATGACATCTACATATTGCTATTATTGGTAAGGAGACATAAGTATGTTGCTATTATGAATTTCTAATTCTATATCGGTAGATTTGTAATAATAGCAGTCCACTCGATAGCAATATACTTTCATTTTGCAACTGATTTTAAAAATTGTACTTTATTTCTTACATATTGCTATTATTGGTAAGAAAATGCAACTATGTGGCTATTATGAATTTTCTAATGCTATATCGGTAGATTTTGTAATTATGTTTATGGGTTAAACAAATGCGTTTATTTACTTCTTTCATGGGTAAAATGTAAAGTATATTACCAATATTAGTAAAAAGAGTAATCCATATTGCTAATTCATTTGTTATTATTTTCTGACAAAACTACAAAATTGGTCCTTGTGGTATGCAAATTTTTTTGGATAAGGTCCGAAAAGTTTCCGACTTGCATGAAAAGTCCAAAATCAAGAATTTGCTGTGATTTAGGTTCAAAAATAATTGAAATACTGTATAAAGTAAAAATGAAAAGAAAAAATTTCGCCCCACCACCCACCTATGTCGTACCATCCCTTATGTCTCTCTCTCTCTCTCTCTCTCTCTCTCTCTCTCTCTCATACACAAACACACCTAACCCAGATGCCTATCTTCATCTACAAAAATGTCTCCGGCGAGACCAAGCCATCTTCTGCCTCTAGCCAAGCCTCCATTGGCGACATCTACTCAATATCTCATTCCGACTTCTACATCCAATCAACAGCTGAATTCTTCTACAACTCTTTTTGTGACAAACATGGTAGCCACTCTACTGGGTTGCTTGCACCTAATTTTACCCTTGGTGGTGTACCCTGCTTCTGCTAGAAACAAAGTCACCTAAGTTATCTTCCTAGAACCCATTTATCCGATCACCATAAGAACTTGGTTGTAGTGTACAACTTGGAGTCTTTTTTTTTTTTTTTTTTTTTTTTTTTTTTTTTTCCAGTTTGTGGATTTTTATAGTTTGTATATGTTCTTGGAGGGAAAGTTTTGACCCTTGACTAAAAGTCAAGGTTTTACCATCATTGGAACGAAGGCGGTCGAAGGGGAGCTTCATCTGTGAAGTCTATCAGGTCCGGTGAAGGGGCTTTAGGGTTTTTAGAAGCAGTCATGGGGGTAACTGATGGCTTAGGGTTTGATACTCCCATGTGTTCTTTGATTTCGAAATGGGTTTGATGGTGAACGAAGATGAAGGATCGGAGATGATGATTTTATGTTATTTATTTGAAGAGGAGGCCTTGAGATGTTAAAAATTGTACTAATTTTGATGATACTGTAAAAGAGATTTAATCAAATTGATTTTTTTATTTTGTGAAGGTTGTAGCATAGTTGAATGGTAATGGAGATTCTAGTTCGATTTTCTCATTTTCATTAGATCGATGATCAAAACACATATGAGTTTAGTTAGGTTTTATGTTCGTTTGTATGAGTGTAAGTTTTAATCTGCAGGTAGAGTGACGATCGACGAAGAAGATAGGAAATAGAGTCAAAGAGAGAGTTAGGGAGCATGTGGGGTTCGACGGAGACCGGAGATGGGTAGGGTGGGATGGGATTTTGTTCTTACTTTTTTATAATTGATTAAATACTAAAATAAATAAATCACATGTAAAAAAAATAAATGATAAGGGTAATATAGTCTTTTTAAATTTGTTATGGACCAAATTCACAAGACATTTCTAATTTTAGGACCAAATTCAACATAAATTCCTGATTTTAGACCTTCTATGCAAGTTTGAAATTTTTTGGATTTTATCCAAAGTTTTTTACAAACCCCAAGGACCAATTTTACAGTTTTGTCTTATTTTTTTTGTTGGAAATCAACCACCATGACAATTTTTATAAAAAGTTATATCGGAAATCACATCAATTCACTAATGGCAAGATTTATAAATCGGTTGGAATTGCAGGTGGCTCTATTTTTCTATAGGGAACATGTGGAGGTAAAAGAACGAGAAGACGAGATAGCTTGACTACCCAGACTATGGTGGTGATGTGCTTGGCGACATTGGTGATCAATGGTTTTCTCAATTTCTCAATGCTCAGTGGGCTCCTAAAATGACAATACTAATTGTTGTTGCCTATGTAGTCGGAAATGGAAATGGGTGCACCGGTGACAATAAGGGAGTAACTATTTTTTTTTTGGGTTTAAATATTACCCAAAAATTGTAATTTTTTTTATCTTACCCAATAAGGTAAGATAAATATAGAAAGTACATGAATGCCCTTCTATTTTAAAGCTTGTTACTATTGCATGATTTTTGGTAAATTGTTATCAATTTAACATCTTTACTTGTCTTTTTTTAACTAGCAACAATACTCATCTATTTACAAGGGTTGCCATGATGAAACTATTCCACTTAAGGAGATTATAGAATAATTTGAAAAATGGATGACAAAACGAAACATTTACTCCAACAAGCTTTGTGCCCTTTATAAATTAAGTAGGTATAACAAAAAAATCAATCAGAAGTTATTGTGACTATCAATCGTGTTTTTTTGGAACTATTTAACACTAGCTTACTAATCAATTCTGTAAGGTTGTGATTCTCACGGTCCTAATAAGTTTCCTATATATATATATATATATATATATATATATATATATATATATATATATATATATATACTAGGTTAAAATCCGTAGAACTCATGGATGTTAATTTTAAATAAAATTAAAAAATTGATTGTTTAATAAAATAATATATCATTAATTTAGAAAATCTTATGAATTGTAATATTATATTTTTTAAATAACTTTGTAATTTGTAAGTATTTAATTACACATTTAAATCTTCTTATTTTATAAAAGTCATGAGTTTGTATAATGCAACATATTATCAGTTTTAGAGCTTTATTCTTATTAAATACATGGAAGTTGTGATGCACTCACAACTAGACAAGTGCATGGGTTGTAAAAAAAATATTTATTCTTACTGAACCCTTACTTTTGGTTCATGATTTTTGGAAGAAAAACAATATTTATATTTTGAAATCTTAAGGATTAATTAAATATTTGCAAAAAAAAAAAAAATTAATTTACAATGATAGAAGTTTTGTCAGTAACTTTATAACTTTGTTTTAAAATAAATATATACACTGTTATGAAAAAAATAGGCTTTAATAATATATTTGCAAACATTTTTTTGTATATAATAAGAGATTAATGTTGTAGTTTTATGATCATTATATACAAATTAAACATCTTGGTAAGAACTCGATGACACCATGTTAGAACAAAAATGATTAAAAAAATCAAAAACAAAAATGAAACATATATGATATTTAATTAAAAGTCTAAATGTAAGAAAAAGCAACACATGTTCATCTTATATTGTCAATGAATCTAAAAATAAAGAAAAATAGTACCATTATGGCAGCTTTAGATAACTTAACGACTCGAGTGAATTACCTTGCATTCTACTTGGAACAAATTGGCAAACATAATTCCTGAAAATGGGAATCAGTACCAAAGTATTAAATACAAATACTACATACATTATAAATAAAACTATGTGTTATAATTGGAAAAGAGGGAGCTAGGGTATGAAAGTTTACCTATAAGTGAGATTATAAATAAAACAAAACGGAAAACACAATTCAAATCAACACTCGGTTTCAGCATGAAGCATCCATTTTTAGTACATAACTTGATCACTTGAACTTTGACACTTAATATCTTTTGCAAGGAATCTGAAACAACTTTGGTACTTTAGTAGCACGGACCATTTACATCAATTATAGGAATATTCTTTCAAAGTACATTGTTATTTTAGGGTTATTTTACGAAATAATTTTTTTTTTCAAAAAAATGGTAACTTATTTCCATTTTATAAAAAAATAGCAAAAGCCAATGGAAATGGCTTTCTTAGACAATCAAATTCCCTTGAAAAAGTTATTGAAAGTAAATCCCTACTTGTAAAATTTGGCAATACTTTAAAAGAACAATACATATTACTTACTGTTGAATCTCTTTCTAGGTATCTTGCCAATGGTGAACGAATATAGGAAATTTCTTAGATGTTTAGCACTATATCAAGTAGTAAACTATAACATTAAACAATATTTGGATATATAGTATTTTTGAATTTTGGCAGTCACTGCATACGTTTGATTATTTGATAGAGCCTGATTATTTACATGAAAAGGAATGCTTGATTTGAGACAATATTAATAAGTTCCTAATGGACAAATATATATATTTGCAAAAAAATCCTTCAGAAAAAGGAAAGTTATATTTTTAAGAAGAAATTAAGATGAAAAAATGTTTCTTTTTTAGATGGAGGGAGTATAACCTAAAACTATTAATAAATATATATCTAGATGCTTTAATATTAAGCAATCAAAATGACATTATAAAAAAGCATTTAAACTTCCATATAACATTTTAGCAGTTAAAAAGGTCGAAGACAATAGTAAACATTCTTAAGGAAGTAACCTGATCGAGCAAAACTTTTGCTGTTTTTTAGCATAATCTCCTACATTTAGATTACATCTGTTTCAAAACTATCAGTTTAAACTAACCTCTAAATCCCTCTGCACATGTTATATATACCACCAATCATGAATCAACATTGAGTTATTAAAATCTACAGAAAAAGTGGATTTGGTACCTTTTGTAGGGAGTTTATTACACATAGGCTAACTTAAAGAAAAACAATTAGGTGACCAGAAATATTCATTAAGATCATCATAATTGCATCGCTCTGAGTGAGGTGCCTTTCCATTTCTGCTCCTTTTCACTTCCTATAGCATAACAATAAGCATTAAGTTTAAAAAACAAAATAAAGTTTTCTCTGTTGAACTTCTTGTTGTACTTTAGGGAGCCTTATGTTTTGTTTCCTTCCTATGTAGTTGCACCAGGTTTTATAATTTCTGAAATGTTTTGTCATAACTTCATCCACAACTCAACCATCAAGATGTATAATAATGATTGTTAGAAGTTTGAACTTAGAACTTAGAAGTCAAATAGTCAAACGTGAAAGGTAATATTTATATGAAAGCGAAACTAAATTGCAATATCTAACAGAGAATAAGAAAAAGAATAAGAGTAGTATAAATATCATGTATAATAACCAAAACCCATAATCACAGTAGTATATATCTTGCACATAAAGAAGCATAATAATCAAAACCCATAATAAGATAGCAGGAACTCATCAACGTAAACAAACCATACTCTAAAACAGTTAAACCAAACTCGAAATGATGATGATCGGCAACTACATCTCACTATTTTAGCTCTCATATACCCCCTGAAGCTTCCAAGAATCAAAGAAACATCTGAATTTGCAAAGATTTTAAGATAAACCTTAACGTTATCGGGGGGAGAGAGAGAGAGAGAGAGAGAGAGAGAGAGAGAGAGAGAGAGAGAGAGAGAGAGAGAGAGAGAGAGAGAGAGAGAGAGAGAGAGAGAAGCTTGCCAGCTAGAGCAGACAGGGCCACCATAGAGTGGCTGAAATGGTGAAAAGGTTTTGTTGATCGACTGGAACCATGTCGCTGGTAATGGATGATGAAAGGCAACGATGAATACCATCCAAAACCTTAAACTATTTTTGGTTTCGATCTTGCCGAACAACCATTCAAACATCAAAAAACTTGGGTGATTAATTGCTGATTTAGGGATATCTATCTTTTTAGGATTTCAAAATTTAAATCCAAAATCTAATTTAGAAAGTAACAAAGATATACGAGATTATGGGAGAAGAAGGCGGATGTGGGGTGAAGAGGCGGAAAGGTCATTAATTGGGAATTTCACATAGAAATCTAGAGCGGGAAAATTCACTAAAGAGGGCCTCAGCAATTGCCACGTGGCAATTGTGGCAATTGGATACTTATTTATTAGAATTAAGATATATATATATATATATATATATATATATATATATATATATATATATATATATATTCTTAAAGATCAATGTAACACCGGTATTCAAGGAAAGTCTTTTGTTCTTTTAAGTTCAAGCTGAGAATTTTTTTGCATACGACGTAGTAAGGTCTAGACCACGACGAGGGACATGTCATTAAGTGGCGGTGCGGTCAGGCCCTCACCGCGGCGCGGTGATGGCTGAGGTTTAAAATCCTAGACCTCTGGTGTAACGTAACACTCTGTTTCAAAGCATTTCTTTATTCGGGGCCATGGCTGGAAGATGAATTATCATAAGACTTTGGACTTTGGGGAAGGAGATGCTTAGACCCATTTGGATGTTGGTAATGTAGATTATGTGATCTAAAAGTCCAGCTTGTGTAACGTCCCAAAAATTAAGAGCAAAAACTTCATTTTAATTATAATAAACCCATCAACCCATATGTGTTTATAAAACCATACAAGAAAACTAGAGTATGCCAATCAACCAATCCAATACATCAGAGTTATATAAAGCGGAAATCATGGTGTTTGCACGATGCGATCACCCCGAGCTCTTCTCTTTTGATTCAGAAGTACTTGAAACATAAGCTGAAAACCGTAAGTGATGTGTGTAAAATGCACTATTTTTAATCGTACTACCTCAAACACAAATAAACATACGAAAGACAATGTACATATCGTTTAGCAATATAGTTCAAGCAAGTAGGGTATCGAACACAGGGAATGGTACAATTAAACCAACTACTAGAATTATCTGAATAAAAACAAGTAATAAAAAGAAGCGTTTTCTCTAGTTTTGCAAGACTAGAAACTTAAGCAATTAACTAACACTCAAACTAAGACAACTGACAACTAAAGCAAATAAGAAGTAACTAGATTCAATAATAAAAGAGACTTTTGTTCAGGTTTGACTCATTTGTTCCTATGGTTGATTTTATGGCAAATACAATGGATTATTTTATCATTGGCTACCAATTAATGTGACTAGATTCATGTTCACTATTACTAATCCTTAGAAAACAAATTAATTCAAACAGTGGCCAATTTGTTAAATTAATAAGTTTCCTAGTATTTTGATTCGGGTTAAGTAAGACTTGTAACTTTAGCTAATTAAATTTATCAATTCAATCAACATCTTGTATGGTTGTTCATCACACAAGATCACACATTAACTTACTTATGTTCTAGTTAATCTTAGGTTCATATTCACTAATACTAGGCATATAATATTGTTTTCACAAAAATCATATGGAACAAGAAAATAAGAAGATGTTCATGCAACTTAATAGACTTGATAATTAACAAAAAAAACAATTATTATCAACACATAGGGTCTTTAACAAGCTTAGCAAAACAATTTCACCAAATCCAATTACACCACACCATAAAATCAAACCATATTAACAAGCTAATCTACCATAAATAGATGTGATGATTTTTTAGCTCATATCTATAGCAATTAACATCTCAAAAACGAAATCCAATGATAAAAACATAATGTATGCAATAGATTAAGATAAGAGAATGTGTTTTGCCTTTCGATCTCTTCCAATTGGTCTTTAGGGTGAAATCTCGAGTTCCAGAGCTCCATCAATACTTCAATTCGCCAATTAGTTGCAATTAATCCTTGGAAAAACTCCTGGTCTCGAGAATAATGTCCTTTATATAGTTTTCTAAAAACAGGGACAACTCGTCGAGTCCATAGACCGACTCGACGAGTCCATCACTTAAATCCCGTGTACGGTAAGACACCTGATGGTTCGTGAATCTTCTCATCAACTCATCGAGTTTAGGATCAACTAGTCGAGTTCTTCACATTTTTAGCTTAATTTCTTCTAACTTTAATTCCCGAACTTCGAATCACTAGTCCCGCTTCCTTTTTAACTCGAGCACATCTTTTAGGCTGAAAATATAATTTTAACGTAATTAAGCACCTTTTGTTCAATATTTGAGACAAAATAGCCAAAAAGTATTAAAATATTAGACAAAATAGATGACTAAATATGCACATATCAAAATACCCCACACTTGACTTTTGCTTGCCCCCAAACAAAACTGAATTTTAGCACGCTAGCATCAAACAAGACGATCCTAATCAAACACAACCATTATGCCAAGACCGCCATACATGCATTTGTGTCTAAATTTTTTCCTAAAGACCCCTTAATCCTAAATACTTACAATCCTCATAAACACTCGCCCACTTCTTTTGAAAAATGCTCATTTTATGCATCCATCTGAATCCATCCACGGAAAACTTTCTTAACCTCAAGTCATTTTTGGTTAAACAACCAAGCATACATAAATTCTAGAAAAATTACATCCTTGATTGTAGCATCTGGGATTTTCCAGGTATTATTATTATTCATCCTAATTGAAGTATGGTGTGGTTTGGGTTGGGATTTGACCTTTGGGCCTTGCTAGTAGGCTGAGGAAGCTGTGTACGTGGGGCGTACATTGTCGTGTACGCCCAACGTACTCGTGGAAAGGAAGCGCGGAGGCCAAGCACGTACGCCCAGCGTACGTGTGCAGATCCTTAAACCCTAAAAATTATAGTTTGATCCTATATAAAGAACATAACCCCTGTTGGTTCACCCTCCCTTCACTCTTACCTAGCCACCATGAAAACCCTAGCTCCCTTTGTGTGCTTTTGTGTTATAGAAGCCATTTAAGAGTGTTTGTGTGTTATTTTAGTGAGAAAAGAAGAAAGGAGCTTGAAGAAGAAGCTAGGATCCACCAAGAGCTTGTAGATCCAGAGGATTGACACCATTTTTGACTCTTTTGAGGCATCAAGCTCCATACTTGACCATTGTATGCTTGGATTTGTTTATTTGGGGTTTTTATGTCCTTATTGGACCCCATTGTTGGAGTGTTTGAGTATTTTTGGTTCTAGAGCTTAATAGTTGTCCTTTTGGACTCTTAGAAGCACCTAGGGTCATAAAAATCGAATGTTAGTGGTTAAGCCAAAACCATTCAAGGGCTAGATGGTCTTAAAGTTGGAATAATGAACCAAAATCATGCTTTTACCCCAACCTTGCATGCAAGCACATAAAGTTCGTGACTTTATGGTTTAGGAGGTCTAAAAGGATTTGGATCTGCAGTTTGGATGTAAATACTTAACAGATTAAGTCATAAATAAAGTCCCAAAGAAGCTGGCCAGTACGTTGGGCATACTCCTTGGTACGCCGCACGTACTGGGTCAAACTCCCTGTCTTGGTCAAGGCCAGCGTACGTTGGGCGTACATGCCGGGTACACCGTGCGTACGCATGCAGATTCGGAAAAATTGGGCTTTTGGCCCCTAAGAGGATGGTTCTGGACTTTTGGGCCCCATGGCCCACTAAGAAGTATCATTTTGGACTTAGGAATAAGAAACTTGAGTATTGGGCCTTTTTGGGCCAAGATTGGGCCCTTGAGGATTATTATATTGGACTTGGGAATTTTGGGCCCATGTGGGGAAATAATGTCTAAATCAATAATTGGACAATGAGTGGGCCCTTAGGGAATCCTTAATGGGCCATAAGAGAGTTGGGCTTGATAAGCTAGAATCAGGACTTAAGTATGTCCCAATTGGACCACAGGGTAAAACGGCCATTTTACCCTAAGTAGTGTTATAGACTCTGATTGAGTGTTATGTGTCTCTGATAGCTGGGAGTCATCAGAGCATATATTAAAGATTTCCTCCGCGAGATTCGACACGCAGTTTACGAGGTGAGTTACCCTCTAGTAGAAGTGGGTCTAAGGCACCAAGGCTGACCCACTAGTAGTTGGTTACAGTTGAGATGATTGTCTTTGTGATAATTGTCTGGTTTGCTATTACTTTATATGTTCTATGTGCCAGTATGCTATGTTCTATATGTGTAACGCTCGTAGATCTGGGCTAGTCAATTTAGAGGTAATAAGTGTCGAAAATGACTTTTTGGAAAAATACTATTTAGAATAAATAATCTTAACCAAGTTGTAGTATATGTTACAAGGTTTCCATACATATAAAGACCACCGAAATCCGAGTTATAACGAAGAAGTTATGACCCGTCGAAGTTTCGCGACGGAACCGACACGATACCGGGAAACGTAAATAGTGAATTTACGATAGAGAGAGATTTAGCCTTAGCGATCTAAACGAAAGTTGTAGAATACGTTAAACCGAAAGTGTCCATAAAAAGAACGCCCAAATCTAACTTCGTATGAGGAAGTTATGATTTTTCGAAGTTTCGGATTAGCAGTGTAAAACCCAAAATTCGAATATTAGATCGAGCGGTTTTTAGCCGACACAACCTAAATGAGAAGCGGATATCTCTTTATTAGTAGTGTAACGATAAAAAGACAGACGAAAATGGACATCGGATGAAGAAGTTATGAGATTTTAACGGACCAATCCTGTCCCGACCTGTTAAAAATATAACTTTAAAAATAAAGTCAAAATTAGCCGACGGAGTCTAAACGAAAGTTGTAAAGTACGTCTCCACCTACGCGTGGATATACATAACGTCAAAAACGGAGTTCGTATGAACGAGTTACAAATTATAATAACATATTTACGTATTAAAATAAAGTATAAATCATATATACGTACACATATATACACATGTATATATCATTAAAAATGTATCAATGATGCGGTCATTATAAGACTAATGTTGAGTTCTTTCGACATTAGTTTAGTACAAATATCGTTAAATATATTTAAAATAGTATTATAAATGGGTATTTAGTTGTTTATATAACTAAAAGGTCATTAAGTAATTATGGAGGGTAATTTTTGAAAATTAATTAGTTTAAATAAGAGTCTTGGGCTCTCATATTTCTTGCACCATTCTCTTGATTCACGAGTCTTTCTCTCCTTATCCCCTGAGCATTTCGGTCCCTCGTGATTCGACTTCTCTTTCTGTAGTTTTAGTATAGTAAGGTGAACGCTGAAGCGTTGCACGAATCTTTCTTAGAAAGATTCAGCGACGAAGTTCTGCCCCTACAGAGCCCGACCCCTAGCTAAGCGGAAATAATTTTAGCATTGTCACATGGCATCATTAGATAACTTAATATTCTAGAAAGGTTCCATTTGACACAAAGTTATTTTTATTTATTAAGTAGTATACATTTCAATTATGGAATTCAACAAAAAAAAACTATGTTTTCAAAATTCAAAATTCAAATAGAAAAATATTTTGCTAATTTACAAGGATATACTCTTAAATGTTAATAACATAATTTAGTTACCATGTATTTTAAAGTCAAAATCTATAAATAAGGGAGTAAAATTAGGAATAATATTAATTATATATAATGATTTCGTTTTGAAAAAATGTTAAGCATAAATGAATTTTAAACTCAAAAGCTATAAATAATTAGAGTAAAATTATGAATAATATTAATTATTGTAATACCCATAAAATTTAAGCCAAATTAAAACATTTTTAATTCATTAAAAAACCATTAAGTTCATACATCTTGTTTTCAAAATAGTTTAAACATCAGAGTATCCCCCAAAACCATATCACATAAATCATAAAATATGAGGAGCGGTACGATCACACCTTCGCCTTGCCACGATCTCCTGAGGTACCTGAAACAATACACTGAACTGTAAGCCCGAAAGATTAGTGAGTTACCCCAAAATACCAACCACACATCAACATACTCATAACATATCACAGATAGAACAACCATGCACATCGGGTCTACTGTGTGACTGGTCCGCCAGCACCGGGCCTTCAGTCCACATAGTCCACCCTCCGAGTCTAGTCATGTACATCGAGTCTACAATGTGATTGGTCCGCCCGCACCGGGCCTTCAATCCACCTGGTCCACTCTCTGAGTCTACAGTATGACTGGTCAACCCACACCGAGCCTTCAGTCGGCCTGGTCCACTCTTTGAGCCTCGGCATGTAACGCTCGTAGATTCGGGCTAGTCAATTTAGAGGTAATAGGGGTCGAAAATGACTTTTCTACAAAAGATTATTTAGAATAAATAATCTTAACCAAGTTGTGGAATATGTCACAAGGTTTCCGTACATATAAAGAGCGTCGAAATCGGAGTTATAACGAAGAAGTTATGATCCGTCGAAGTTTCGCGACGCAACCGGCACGGCACCGGGAAGCGTAAATAGTGATTTTACGATGGAGGACTTTTTAGCCTTAGTAATATAAACGAAAGTCGTATAATATGTTAAACCGAGAAAATCCATAAAAATAACGCCCAAATCTGACTTCGTATGAAGAAGTTATGATTTTTCTAAGATTCGGGTTAGCAGTGCACGACCCGAAAATCGAATTTTAGTTCGAACGGTTTTTGGCTTACGTGACTTAAATGAGAGTTGAAGATCTCATTAATAGGAACTTAACAGTAAAAAGAAAGACGAAAACAGAGTCCGTATGAAGGAGTTACGAATTCTTCGCAGTCATTTAACAATCTAAACGCCTCGTACTGTTAAATTTAAGATCGGTCGAGAATTAGCCAACGGAGTCAAAATGAAAGTTGTGGATATTATTTTTACCTACGCGTGGATATAAAGAACGTCAAAAATGGAGGTCGTATGTGAAAGTTACGGATTTTAGAAGTCGGAAGTGTGCTGTGCGAAAATGGGTGATGTGGCACAATCTTGGTCATTGCTTTCTCCTCGAGTCTTGCCTTTAGATGGTGACATGTGGCACCAAGTTCAGCCATTTTCACCCTATAAATAGAACCTTTCCCACCCTCATTTTTTTCACACCTTTCTCATTCTTTCTTCTCTTTACTCTCTCTCTCTAGAACCTCTCTCTAGCCCCGAAACCCCCCGAAAAGCCTAGGGAACCTCCCTAGCACAAGGCGGAAGCCCCTGAGTGCTTGACGGCTTCGAGAGGAAGAGCTTTTCCGCATGGGAATGCTGCTCCAAGCAAAGCCTGATTTTCTATAAAACCCGTTGTAAGTGAGCTACGCCTACGCTATTTTTAATATAGTTTTTATTTAATTATATTAACATTATTAAGAACATATACTAAGTAATTTGACTATTATTATGGGTTATATAAGTATTATTTAACTGTTATATAATAGTAATAATAGCTAGACTATTAATTAGTGTCAGTGAATAATAGACTAAACTCTAGTGGTAATAATATTAGGTTTCGTCGAAGGAATTTTTTTTTTTTCAAGAAATGAAGCGTTGTCTGAGTTCGGAATCACCACATTTTCAAGTGAGTGCATGGTCCCTTTCATCTTACACATAGATATGAAGTATTTATTATATAATTTACGTGTTGTGAGTGCATAGTTACTTTCATCTTACACATAGATATGAAGTATTTTATATAAACTACGTGCTATGTGTGCATATTATCTGTATACTTGCTGTCTATGTTGGATGAACGTTTTTATACATGTTTTAGATGATTTAAATTGTATACGTATTTTATCTACACGAATATGTTGGGTATGATACGGGTAGATGAATGATGAGAGATAAAAGATGATGTGAGTAAACATTGGCAGCTATAGACTTAGTGCCTAACTAATAAACATCGGCAACTATGGACTTAGTGCCTATTGGACAAACACCGGTAGCTATGGACTAAGTACATGTTAAGGAATTGGTAGCTATGGACTTAGTACCTATTAGATAAACACTGGTAGCTATGTATTTAGTACTCGATGAATAGACTATAGCAGCTATGGAATTAGTGCTTTATGAACTAACATTGGCATCTATGGATTTAGTGCCAGTCCTATAACCATGGAAGTAAGGGACTTCGAAATAAACGAATGCAGAATAGATGACTCTTAGGATAAATCCTTAAGAGTAAAAAAGATAATGGGGATGGGTAATTGGGTTGATTGTTTGATTGTTTAAACATAAGAATTATATTATTGTGGGTTGAAAACCCTATGTACTCACCAAGTTTCCCAACCTGACCCACTCAGTTTATTTATATCACAGGTGTTGATATGAAGTCACATTACACTGAGAGATTAAAGAGATGTAGATCACTAGTGTAAATAAATGTAAGTTTTGTTTATGCTTATGTTCATGTATTGACGATGACATCCCAAACGTTTTAAAATGAATAAAATACGTTTCTTCGAAAATGTTTTAATAACGTATTTATCGTGTTTTTATGGGAACGAATTCTGCAACATTTTTATTAAAAGAAGAACTCTGATTTTTATAAAGCATAAACAAAATCGGTCATTTCTGGCTGTGAAAATAGGGATGTCACACGACACGTCTGGTCTGCCCTCTTGGGGCCTTCAGCCTATCCGGACCGCTCGCTGGGCCTTCGGAATATCCGGTCCGCCCTGGGTATGTTGGCATACAACACAAAGCAGGACCCGCCTCAACCCAACCCCCGTCAAACAACCATGTGCACATAAAACAATTAATCACATAACAAATCCTTAACCAAACAAACAGTCCAACATATCACATAGCATATCAACATTCTAACCAGGATTCTGACCTAACTGGTCACTAGCATACCATTACCCTAGATACCAGGTACCGACCTTAACCAGGTCACTAACATAACACCATCCTAAATACCAGGATGCAGATCTAGCAAAGTAATAACATAACAAACAATACCCGAA
This sequence comes from Lactuca saligna, assembly GCF_052625555.1. Classification (NCBI taxonomy): domain Eukaryota; kingdom Viridiplantae; phylum Streptophyta; class Magnoliopsida; order Asterales; family Asteraceae; genus Lactuca; species Lactuca saligna. Next base: position 39,683,990 of record NC_136417.1, on the reverse strand, counting down.
TTTCCATCCGATAAAGGGTCGGCCTTGGTGCCGTAGACCCTATCGATATAGTGAGGATAACTCACCTGCAATTGTCGACTGAAAAGATAAGACCAAGCTGCTCCAACCACCGACACAAACTTCACCACATAACACTACCAAAGAACCAATTCCATAAATACCAAAATTACCAAAATACCCTTGGAAGTCAAACTGGTCAACTCTTGGTCAAAGTAAAAGTCCTCAGTCAAAGTCAACCTTCCTGGTGGATTCTACTCACCGAGTCAACCCGTCGACTCGTCGAGTTCCTATACTCAGAAACTCCCATAACACGACTCAACTCACAGAGTCCTCCCTCGACTCACAGAGTCCTCCCTCAACTCACAGAGTCCTCCCTCGACTCACCGATTTGAGGCTTAACCAGAAGAGGTTAGGGTTCCACGACCAGACTCGTCGAGTCCAAGAACATACCCGTCGAGTCCAAGGCAATCTTCAACAGACTCGCCGAGTCCATGCACATGTCCATACAACTCGTCGAGTACACCCATGTGACTCGCAAAGTCTCTCCAGTTCTTAATCCATACAGTGGATTTTCGAGCCATGCAGGGGATCCAATCCATAGATCCACTCTTCTACAGTCTAACCCTCACATAAAGTTGCAAACTTTACGTGAAACCAAGGAGATATAGGCTCAAAGCACACTAGGGATAGGGTTAAGGACTAGGGGGCTTCACTAACAACTCATAGACAGGAGCTTTATGACATTCTAGGCCATCACAAGTCTAGATATGGAGTAGCAACCTAAGATCTAAACTCCAAACCCGAAATAGGTCTCAAACAAGCTAAGGAACTCCAAATCAACCACCAAGGATGAACCAAAAGGGGAATATCTTAAGATAATGGCTCCTTACCTATGAGATGTGCCCAAACTGATGTAGATCCCAGATCTACACAAGCCCCTTGGTGCTAGCCTCTAATTTCTCAAGCTCCTTCCACCAATTTCCTCTTCCAAGCTCCAATCTCCTCAACAATGGAGTCTCACACGAAAATTAGGATTTCTGGATCTCAAAAAGGTAGAAAAGAGGCTGAGGGTGGGTTATAATGTGCTTTATATAGGGCACAACCCTCGAGATTAGGGTTTTCTCTCTTCAGCACCAACTCGTCGAGTCCAAGCCGTCGACTCGGTGAGTTGGCTACTTAACTCGCGACCCCGCTCCGACTCGGCGAGTAAGCATGCCTACTCGTCGAGTCCCCTTTCTTAATTTACACTTTCAGTCCTTCAATAGCACCTATGGAATTTGGGGTGTTACAATTATATTTTTGATTTTTTTAAAGCTAAACGAGAATGAATTCTAAAGTCAAAAGCTATAAATAAGAGAGTAAAGTTAGGAATAATCTTAATTATGTTAACTGATTTCGTTTTTTAAAAAATCTAAGCGGGAACAAGTTTATCTTTACCACAAAGTATCATCAATAACTTAATACTTTAGAAAGGTGACATTTGACACATAATTATGTTTATTTATTAGGTAGTATAGATTTCAATTATTGAATTTAACAAAAAAACTTGATTTTCAAAATTCAAAATTCAAATATAAAAATATTTTGCGATTTTACAGGGGATATACTTTTAAAGGTTAATAACATAATTTAGTTATCATAAATTTTAAAGTAAAAAACTATAGATAAGGGATTAATATTGGGAATTATATTTGTAACATTCATAAAATTCGTGAAATTTTTTTAAACTTTTAAACATTCCAAAAATATCCATTGTTTACAAATTGTTTTTAAAATAATCCAATATCAGAGTTTCCTAAATATCATAAGTCCAAAATGCGAGGATGTCTAGTACCACTTACCAAAACATCTGGAGCACCTGAAACAATAAATTGAAACCGTAAGCACGAAGCTTAGTGAGTTCCCCCAAAATACCAACGCCATACAAACCAAAACAATATCATAGCAAATAGAATGCATATAGAGTCTTCAGTATGACTGGACCACCCTCATCGGGCCTTCAGTCTATCTGGCCCACTCTTAGAATCTTCAGCATGTCTAGTCCGCCCTCCCGGGCCTTCGTCCTGTCTGGACTGTTCTCCGGGCCTTCGGCTTGACTGATACGCCCCGATGGTTATGTAGTCTATCCGGAGCGCCCTGGGTATGTTGGCCTAGACCACAAAGCAGGACCACCTCAACCCACCCGTAACCATGCAATCAATCACATAAATATCATACGTTAGCTCGCATGCACAAACAGTCAAACCGATCTAACAAATCACAATCATAACATCATCCTATATACCAGGATACCGACCTAACATGTCACCAACATAGCATCATCCTATATACCAGGATACTGACCTAACCGGTTACTAACATATCATCATTCTATATACCAGGATACTGACCTAACCAGTCACTAACATAACATCATGCAATAACAAGGATAACAATCCAAAAAGGGCCTACACAATCGAAGGCCAATACACACTACCGAAAATTTTTAGAATTTTTCTTGATTGAATTGGTGGTCGAACCGGTCGAAATGGGAATTGGTCACCAGACCGGTTGTCACACCCCCAAACCGAAACGACGAAAACTTTCGAGGGTGGAGAACGTCATGTACAGTATCACAACAATTGCATCATAGTAATCAAAGTAAACACAACCATTACATTAAGATATGAATATTTACGTATCTTTGTTTCATATTTTGAGTACATCAAAAGTATATCAAAGTATAAAATACGTGACTCTATACACTTCGTCTTCTCAAAAGCTTGTGGGAGTACCTGTCTATTGATTTCCTGAGAATACAAGCGATTTTGAAAGAGTATCAGCTGGTGAGTTCATAAAAATGTTTTTGCACTGAAAACATGTAATGGAATCGGTAAAAATGTTTATATGCTTCCCAATAAAATCAAATATTTTCTAACATATATGTTCGTTACTGTGTTTTGTTTGAAAACCTTGATTACCATCAGCATGTATAATATGTTGTGTTTGAAAACCCTGGCTACCACCAGTATGTATAATAGTTTTGCTAAATAAAACCATGTGTTGTATCCATAGAATCCTCCAGTGTAATGTATAGTAGTTCTATTAATTAAAATAAAACGAATGAAGAATGAAATCCCGTAAACAAAGGTTAGTTTATAGTATTGTGAGTTGTATAACAATATTTGATATAACTAGTGACCTCTACGACGTTCTTCAGACATCAGATGGTATGATATTTGTGACCCCAAGCATGCCTGCCTAACTATAGCTAGCAGTTCAGGTGTGGGATTGTCAGTTCCGAATAGATTTATTCACAAATCTCATGCTCTCCCTCCAGGAGACTCTGGTTACACTAATGATAGGATTTAACCAGTACCACGAAGGGCACAATTGAAGTGTTGTCTCACAATCATGTATATACTAGTTTACATGTCATTTGTATTGTCCTCTTGTATCTGAAACCGTTTGTATGTTTTGTAGAGTAATAATAATTATACTTCAATAATTATTCAGTATAGTACTCTTGAGATCTGTTTGTAAATGAATAGGTTCTGAATCTGTAAACTGTATATTGAAATCCCCAAACTATACCTATTATAGTTTGCATGAAATGTTATGTATTTGGTTCGTATATTGATATGAAAACTATGCAATTATGATTGTAAGTCGAAAAAACGTCCCTTATGCTCAGTGTGTTACAAAATGGATAAAATATCTAAATATTTTATAAAATGTGGAAATCGTTTGGTTATATCAATTGCATAAGTTTTAAAAATGTCGAAATTCTTTTGTATAAGTTCACAAAATCATTTATGTTTGCCTTGTATTCCCCCCTGAAAATGTTAAAAATAATAAAAGCATAGGGGTATGAACTCACTAATGATCGTGTGTATGTGTCGGACAACGAGACTGGAATTGAGGACCCTCGAGTCGTACGCGAAATTAATGAAATCCTATCAATAATTAAACACATATTTGTATATAAAATTAGCGATTTAGTTAGCTAAAGTGTTAGAAAAACACTCGCTTTCGGTTAAGGAAGGTTATCGAGGCTCGATCGAAGTGGAAAAGTGGGTTTGCAACCAATATTCATGGTGTAGGGCTGATTACGGCTGTGAAGGGACTACGGTCGTGAACTGTTCTCGGCCGTGAACTGTTTATCGTCTTTGAAGGGTTTACGGTCCTTGAAGGTTTGAAGGGTTCACGTCCTATTCTTGGTGAAATATGAAGATTTGAAGGGTTTACGGCCGTGAACTCAAGAAAAGAAACGTTTGAATCGACGAAAAAGCTGGTTTTTGATGCTCCAAAACGTGTTCCCAGGTAGATAGAGTGATAGATGAATAGAAGTCTTGCGTTTCGGGTGATGATTTGTAGAGAGAAAGAGTGTCCGCTTCCAGAAGAGGATAAATGAGGATATGAGTCATGTATATATAGGCTGGGGGAATGGTAGGTGGTGGGTTCCAGCCGTGAATGGGTTCCCGGTTGTGATCGGGTTTACGGCCATGATCGGGTTCACGACCGAGAACACCGGTCAAGCCGGATTCGCTAATTTTTTGGAATAACTCGCGTTTTGCACGATTTTAGTTCCGACTCATATATAAAATTCAATTATATAACTTAAACGATGTTCCAAACCCATAGAATTTGACGGACTAAATAAAAATTGAATATTTATTTAACGGCATCAACCAACATTAATGGAAAAAGATTCGGGTTGTCACACCGGTTCAACTAAAAACCGGTTTTAAAATATAGCACTTGGACATAAAGATCTTTCATAGCTAAGGGAAGGAAATCTAAATAAGATGAACAAAGTAAAGAAGATAACATTGAACATCAAATGCATGTTCAAAATAAGGAGATTAGAGTAAAGAAGATATCACTTAATAACATATAAGAATATCTAAGTACAGAAAGAACCTCGAACAAAGAAGAGGAGAAGAAAATCGCTGCTAATCATATGCGTGAACTCAAAATCATGAGTAATAGCCTCACATGGAATCGTATATATGTATATTTTGTTTTTTAATTTAATAAGGAAGCCATTATCTTCAAAAAAAAAAAAAAAAAAAAAGGATCCTATGCTGTCATTTAGGAAATTTTGGTTCAGTTGGAAAGAGAAAGATATGAATTAAGTTGCTTTAATTTTGAATTAAGAGATAAGTTCCCGATTTACATCGAGTAGGGGTGTCAATTTATGACACGACACGACAAAAATACACGACACGAAACGAAATCGGGACGAAATCAAAATTCGAATTCGTTTTCGTGTCGTGTTCGTGTCAAGTTTAAAAACACGATGTCGTGTCGTGTCGTGTTCGTGTTTACAAATCCACACGAATTTGACACGATTGAGCATGTATTTGTCGTGTTTTCGTGTTTGTCGTTTTTATCGTCTTATATATGACTAAATATGAATTAAATAAAATAATAGTTATGTAATATTATCTTTGTCGTGTCGTGTCGTGTTGTCGTTTTTTAATTGGTTCGTTTTCGTGTTAGTGAAAAAAATACGACATCGTATCGTGTTCGTGTTACAAAAAACATTGTCGTGTCGTGTCGTGTCAGACAAAAACACGACACGACGGTCCGATTTAACAGGCCTAACATCGAGTTACAATCATAAACGATTTTCTTGTTTATTGGTATTTCAATTATGGAATTTAACAAAAAAATCCGGTTTTCAAATAGATTTTTTTTGTTTGGTAATTTACAATGGATATAATCTTAAATGTTAATAACATAATTTAGTTACCATATATTTTAAAATCAAAAGTTATAAATAAAGGATTAGGAATAATATTAATTAGATTTAATGATTTTGTTTAAAAAAATAAGCATAAATGAATTTTAAAATCAAACGCAATAAATAATAGAGTAAAATTAGGAGCTATATTAATTATATTTATTGATTAAAAAAGAAAAAGCTAAATGAGAATGAATTTTAAAGTTAAAAGCTATAATTAAGAAGTAAAATTAAGAATAATATTAGTTATATTAATTGATTTCATTTTTAAAAATTATATGCAGAAATAATTTTTGCATTACCACATGACATCATTAGATTACATAATACTCTAGAAAAGTGTCTTTTTGACACAAAGTCATTTTTATTTATTAGGTAATATAAATTTCAATTATGAAATTTAACAAAAAAATGAGGTTTTCAAAATTCAAACAGAAAAATATTTTACAAATTTAAATGGGATATACTCTTAAATGTTAATAACACAATTTTGTTACCATATATTTTAAAGGGAAAAGTTGTAAATAAGAGAGTAAAATTATGAAAAATATTAATTATATATAATGACTTCCTTTCTAAAAAAAAGTTGAGCATAAATAAATTTTAAACTCAAAAGCTATAAATAATTGAGTAAAATTTGGAATAATATAAATTATATATATATATATATATATATATATATATATATATATATATATATATATATATATATATATATATATATATATATATATAAACTAAACCATAATGAATTTTAACGTCAAAAGCTATAAGTAATAAGTAAAAGTAGGAATAATATTATTTATATTAATTGATTTTGTTTTTAAAAAAATCTAAGCGGAAATAATTTTAGAATTGTTAATGACATTATTAGATAACTTAATAATCTAGAAAAGTGCCATTTGATACAAAGTTATTTTTATTTATTAAGTATTATACATTTCTATTGTGAAATTCAACATAAAGACTCGGTTTTTAAAATTCAAAATTCGAATAGAAGTTTTTTTGCTAATTTACAGGGATATACTCTTAAATGTTAATAACATAATTTAGTTACTATATATTTTAAAGTCAAAAATTATAAATAAGGGAGTAAAATTATGAATAATATTAATTATATATAATGATTGCGTTTTTTAAAAAAGTTAAGCATAAATGAATTTTAAGCTCAAAAGGTATAGATAATGGGAGTAAAATTATGAATAATATTAATTATATTTATTGATTTTTTTAAAGTTACACGAGAATGAATTCTTAAATCAAAAGCTATAAATAAGAGAGTACAGTTAGGAATAATCTTAATTATATTAATTGATTTCGTTTTTAAAAAAATCTAAGCGGGAAAGAGTTTATCTTTACCACAAGACATCATTAGATAGCTTAATACTTTAGAAAGATGACATTTGACACAAAATTATTTTAATTTATTAGGTAGTATAAATTTCAATTATGCAATTTCACAAAAAAAATATGGTTTTCAAAATTCAAAATTCAAATAGAAAAATATTTAGCGTATTACAGGGGATATACTATTAAATGTTAATAACATAATTTAGTTATCATAAATTTTAAAGTCAAAAGTTATAAATAATGGAGTAATATTAGGAATAATATTAATTATATTTATTGATTTTGTTTTTAATAAAAGCTAAGCATAAATGAATTTTAAAGTCAAAAGCTATAAATAATGGAGTAAAATTAGTAATAATAATAATTATAATTATTGATTTTATTTTTTTAAAAGCTAAACGGAAATGAATTTTAATGTCAAAAGCTATAAATATGGGAGTAAAAATTAGGAACAATATTATTGAGATTAATTGATTTTGTTTTAAAAAAATCTAAGTGGGATGAATTTTAGCATTGCCACGTGACATTATTAGATAGTTTAATACTTTAGAAAGACATCATACAAAGTCATTTTATTTATTAGATAATATAAATTTACATACCATTACAAATATATTTGAATTTTTCATCTAAGAAGTATAAATATAGTTTAAGTCAAATTCAATAAAATTGCAAAACAATATTGTGATTTGTTTATTTATGAATAAAACTGTCTAAACCAAGTGGTGAAAAACATTGACCGACTAGTGTATGTTTTCTCGCTAATAATGTTTTGCTTTTGTTCACATTTAGTAACTTATGTTTTGTTTTTGTACCAGTTTAACTAATTCTGTTTATTTTGTTTGTCTTTTCTATATATTTAGTCTCTTATGTATTTTAGTGTTCCGTTTTTTTTTCAAAAATAGCAAGCTGTGTGTTGCTTGTTAGAGAAAATTTACCTCCCTACTTCTAAAATCCTTTTCAAATTAAATTCGTAATTTACTAAACAACCCTCAGTTCTCAAAATCGTTTCATAATAGGTTCAATACTTACCAAACACCCCTTGTCTTCTAAAATCTTTACAAAATAAGTCCAAAAATTACACTTTAACCCCCGAATAATCCAAATTATAACATTTGGCTTCCAAAGCCAACATTTCACTGAATATTATGGATTTTAGGGCTACCACTCTTTCATAAAATTTTATCTATTTATTTATTAAATAAACTGGATGTTACAAATCTCCCCACTTAAATTAGATTTCATCCTCGAAATCATTCCTTACCATTCCTTACACGCCCAAACACCCAAGTAACATGGCCACAATCCTGGGCACACCCTAGCCTTCCCAGGGTAACCGTGACCAATCTTCGCAAAGCCCTAAAATCCACAGGTAAATGAATTCCTCGCAACAAGATCACATTTACTCCGTCTGAAATTTGTTGTCTCAAGATGGTCTTAATCCTTGACAGGCCACTCATATTGAATCATTATCGTTGAATCTAGTCCGTTTATCCCTCAACTGACTACCCAACTTCTAATAGCTCAAGGTTCCCATTATAAAACATGATCACAGACCTAATTATCCATGCAGATCACTTATACATGGTCAAGTCTCAGCTAATCCCACTGTGAGTGACTTGTCACTTCCCAATCAACCAACTATTTCATCCGTACTTGCAACCTAAAACACAAATACTAACACTGCCTAAACACTGAACTGCCTGAAGCAGCATGTTGCCACATGGCTGCTTTCCAAAATCTACCGAGACCTTCCTGGTCTGAATTTTTTCATCAATCATCTGAAACACCGGGTTTCGGCCCGACTATGGAGGCAAAGGACTCCCACTTAGTCACCTCACACGACTTCTGCACGAATCATTCTCTGGAACCAGTTGCCACTAGTTATCATGTCATTGAAGCTCTAATAACCTTCTGATCTAACTGATCGGGTCCCTGCGTCGAGTCCTAACGTTACCAAGTCCGAGGCTAAAAGTGATTGCTACCTGACCAATGGTAGCTTTATATCACGAACAACCTTAAGTGGTCTACTACTTCCTTGATCTCATAATTGTAGTGGCGTTCCAATGATCCTATCACTGGATCAACCAGGTCTAATCCACCTGGGGAAATTCGTAAACCAATCTGTGGACTTTCCACGTCATCACTTAACCGTCTTCTGTCCTGACGAGTATATGAAACTCATCCTAGTTTCACACCCATTTTCTGCTCCTGGATACCTGATCGATTCTCCCCCACTTGGATTCAACTAAGTCTTCACAGCATGTGAGAATTGAAGGATTTCCAATCGTTCTCGCTTTCTAATATCCCACTGATGAGCACCTGTGCTTACCAATGCTAGCGATTAATCACCGGTTAAACCTTGAGATCGCCCATCCTCGGAAATCTTGATGAGTACTCTTGAAATCTGGTCCAGTCTGACACCTCAATCCACCTCCCATGCTGACAACTAGAGGCCTTAATCTTCACTATGGCTGACGAATCCTCATTCCCACTCCCAATCTCACACTACTACTGAATTCTAACCGAACACAACCCATGCGGGAAATGCAATTCTCTTGAACATCCAAAGACCGAACCACTGAAAGCTGACTTCACTGTAGAACTATCGCTCTTAATCTGACTGAATATCCTCTAAATAATACTCCTGCGCAGATCCCGACAAAGATCCAGAATGATAACTGTACACGCGGAACCCATTCTGCAAGATGCGTCCCTCTGTAGATCCATTACTTCTTAATATAACCAATTCTTTTTCTATATATAGACTTAGTAACTTGGATTTTTTCAGATGAACATATGAAAATATGAACTCTTATTTATTACTAGATGATCACATTAACACAATTCTTGAACTTCTAGAAAAATCAAACACATGATGAATGACTAAATGTGTACAAAAACAAAACACAAGTGACTAAATTTGTACAAAAACAAAACATAAGCAACTAAATATGTACAAAATCAAAACATCGTTGACCTAAAAACATACATCAGTCGGTCATAATGACATTTTGTGAATAATCCAAACTAGTTCAATAGTTGTACGCATACAAGAAAACACATAAGTGATTAAATGTGTATAAAAACAAAATTGTGTAAATAATTCATTAACTATAAATTAAAAGAAAGTAACGTGTGTGTGTGTGTATATATATATATATATATATATATATATATATATATATATATATATATAGACTAATATGTTGTTTGCTAACCCTATTAGTTGTTCCATTAAGAGACGCCTATTAATCAACATTAATAATGTTAGGTAAGCACATTTTTAACTCTGATTAAATAAGATGGTATAATTTTCCACCACTACTTTCATAGCGTCAACTTCACTTAAGCATTTTTCATAGCTCTAATTAGGTAGATTGTTTAAAGCAGTATGAGTAGATTAATACTTGTATGAAGTACAACACAATAAATTTTAAATTTTCGTTTGGAAACTATTACTTTGACCCAAGTATCAAAATAGTTTTTTTTTCCTTATATTTATTTGTTAAGATCGTCGCCTCCCACAATAGTTATCGATGCCACCTTCTTCCTTCCTCTGACACATGCGTTCCCAATGTCCTATGTTTAGAACACCATGATCTTAAACATACGTCACCTTTTCCTTTGTTGAACATCGTGACCAAAATCTTATAGTATGCATGTTTATCTCTCTATAATTATGGCTGTTGATATCTCTCAGTATTTTTTCCTTTTAAAAAAATCATTTCTATTAATAGTAAGTTTCATATTGAAGATCAAGTTATGGGTTTTAGTATTTTTATTTATTTATTTATTTATTTAGTGTGTTGTTGTTGAGAGATATTGATCATTCAATGTGTGAAAATAAATTAAACTAAAATCTAAAGTTGCTTACATTTTTAGGGTATAAATTTGTTTCTCTTTAATCGCTTCTTGTATTGTTAAATTAACAAATGACCAATGAATATAGTAGCTACATCATAAAGGTATCATAAAGGTGAAATTAGTGAAATGGTTGTTTGTAGGGCTGTAAACGAACCAAACGAACACGAACAAGGTCTTGTTCATGTTCGTTCGTTTTAGTTAGCCGAACAACAAACGAACACGAACGAATAAACGAACGAGATTTTCTTGTTCATGTTTGTTCGTTTAACAAATTACTTTGTTCATGTTCGTTCAATTATGTTCGTGAACATGCTAAACGAACATAAATGAACAAAAATAAAAAAAAAACACAATTAAACATATATGAACATAAACGAACATATAATATAGCAATATAATAAAAAATAATTGAATATAGATGAATATATATAAAGTTAAACGAACGAACATAAACGAACGTAAATGAACATCATAAACGAACGTTCACGAACATAAATGAACGAACGAGATAATTGTTCATGTTCGTTCATTTAATTAAACGAACGATATTTTTTGTTCCCGTTCGTTCATTTATTAAATAAACGAACATAAACGAACTTCCCGCCGAACGTTGAGTTCGTTTACAGCCCTAGTTGTTTGTCTTGTTAACAATAAAGTAAAATGAAGACATGCATATTCAGTAGTAAATAAAAAATAAACTTTGTATTATTATTATTATTATTATTTACATTGTTGTTATATATAATATATTTTTAGTAATAATAATACTAAATTAAATAATATTAAAAAAACAATAAAAAATAACATAGACTAAAAAAAACAACGAAAAACAAAAACTAAAAAATATTCAATTAATAATGAAAATGATATTTATAGAATTACCATATTTAATTTTTCATAAATAAATTAAAAACTATTAATTTTGGAAATATCTGCTTTAAATTATATAACCGTTTGGAACTTGAAATGGAAAGGGATAGGCCGGTGGCGTTATATATAGATACGTTCTTCACTCGTCCCTACCCAAACATCGCCGTCCTTCGCCGGAGATATACAAAACCATCGTTTCAGAATCAGATACACATAGCTTTGTTTGTTTCATTCTTCCGCCCCAACCACTACATGAAATTATCAACATCTCTGTAAGCTTTCATTCTTATTGTTTTTTCTATTCTTTATTTTGTTTTATCCGAGTTCTGTAGGGTTTTTTCGCTGGCTGGTTGTCCACAATTACAGCTAGTTAACACATTAGGGTTTCGATTCAACAACCCCTAATACCTTTTTTTAGGATGTGGGTTTGTGCAGATCTATCGTTTAGATTTCAATGTTTCAATAATGACAAATATTGGATAGTAAAATATTATTATGGGCTTTACAAATTTCTACTCTAGTACGATTTGAGATCTTAAATAATAGCACTTTTGAAAAGATTTATGGACTATGGTATCATAGGAAAGCCCTAGGTCATTCCATAAATGTAGAGTTTAGATTAGCGAATTAATACTTTTGTTTATTATTAATTTATAATGGATCTAATTTTCATTCCTTTTGGTGACACAGAATGTGCATCTATCTGAAACAAACGCCCCTCAAGAGAAATGATTTTGCAAACATCACAATGAAGGAAGTGTGGGGTACAACATTTAGGAGTTGATCTAATAGATTAAATAGCAAAATGTTGTATCCGCATTGTTTATAATCCAGATAAATGCGGTCTTGTTGCATCTGCTTTATGCAACAAGATAAGATGTATCTAGCACATGCAACAAGATCACATTTATCAGGATTATATACAATCTGAATGCAATGTATTGCTATCTACTCTATTGTATCACCTCCTAAAACTCTTTTCACTACAAAACTTTGCCACAAACTACATTGAATAGCTTTGGTGTATAACGAGCCCATGATTTCAACACAAAAGGCTTCAGAGACTAACCAAACCAAACCAAACCGTTATTGTTTGTGAGAAGGTAACTATAATTGTAGTAAATTACATTTTTGGTCCCTGAGTTTATTTGATCTTTTCCTTGGTTCCTAAAGGAGTCAGGTTGCAATTTTGGTTCTTATATTACTATTTTACAATGATTTTGGTCCCAGGTTGTCTAAGTTAACAACTTATTTTTCCGAAATTAACCATTGTGCCATTGGACCAAAACTGAAAAAACAGTATACCACAGGGATCAAATTTATAATTTTCTTTTATTCACCAAGACACCTTGTGGTTGGTGCATATATAACGTTGTTTAAAATAAGAAGTTTTTAACAAAATAATATATTTTAAAATTGTATGTGTGTTTTGTTTGGATATAACGTTGTTAAATAGATAATATATACATACAACATGCCATAAAAAAGAACCACAAGAGATGTTATTTTACTTTACTAAGTAAGAAGTAAGAACGTGTTTACAAAATCAACTAAGAAGTACATGCTATGGTATCCTCTAAACCTAAAGAATAAACAAATCTGCAAAGTCTCCTATTGATATAATTTGTAAAGTTGCCATATACCTTTGTTTATGTTTTTCTACTTGTATCAATTATTATCATCTAAACCAAATTTTATTTTGCTTATAACTCAATTTACATGCAAAATGTCTAATAGGGTAATAGTGGAAAAGCCTTTCCATATTGTCTCATCTGATTGAATGTTATTTAGAAGCGATGAATGAGAACTTATGGGTTGTTTCTTTTTATATCCCATTACGTCTTTGTAAGGGTAAAGTTAACAAATATGTAAATATAATTTGTTAATATTAACAAATGAATATCAATTTTTGAGTAGTTTAACACTTAAACTTTTAATGAACTTATGCTATTCACCTATTTTGTTATAAATTTTAAATTAACTTGTGAATTTGTGATATTTTCTATATAGATAATTTCCCAAAAATTAATTGTTTTATAATTTACTGTATCCGAGTACTTCCCGCCTAAACCGAATACTTGTCGCCTGTCGACTGCCCTGGGACCGCCTAATGACTTTTGCAACACTAATTTATAACATTATTCTTTCACATGACATTGTACTTTCAAAACCCAAGTAATTAAGACATTGTATTGTATTTTTTTAGTTATTTTGTAGTAATATATATTGTGCATTAACCAATTATTACTTTCTACTTTTCATTGTAACATTTTACTTTCAAAATCCAACATATATGAAGACATTGTGCTTCCATTTTTTTTTTTTTTTTTCTGTTACGATATTTTTATTTAAAAATTCAGATTTGACTAGATTTGGATACCAACAATAAACATTATACTTTAAATTGTTTTGTCCTGTTAAGATACTGTATTTGATATAGACATTGTATATTGAAAATGTAACAACTTATAGCATTAGACTCTTAAAAATAAAACCTATTAAGATATTGTACTTTCAAAACTTGTTCCAATTAAGACATTGCATTTTGAAAGTCAAAAATCTAAATCATTTATACCATTACAGTTTCAACATCAAACCTATTAAGATTGTATTTCCAAATTTTAAGATTGTTTGATTTTGTTTACCAATTATAGCATTAAACTTTCAACTCTTTTTCCCATTAAGACATTGAACTTCGGAAACATGTTCGACTTTTAAGCTTTTCTTTTTCTGTCAAAACCTTAACGAAAACCATAAAGTAGTTTTTCTAAAGGTTCATTGTGTAATATAATGTGTCTATAAAAAATGCAGAAAAAAAAGATAATATGGTAGAAATGTGGCTTATTATAAAATAGTTTTTTTTTTAATAGGGGCAAAATAATCAATTTTTTTTTATATTTCTACATAAGGTAGTTATCATTGTGTTTCCATTTTAATAATGCAAGTCATTATATATATGTCACAAAGATGTGAAAATATTCAAAGATTAAATATAAAGTCGATGAAAGCATCGTATTTGGATATTGTTTATTTCGATTATTTTTTTAAACAAACAAAATCAAGTTAAATTTAAGATCATGATGAAAGAAAACAAATACAAATATAAAAATTGTAAAAGAGATACATGTTCTTTGAATTTTCATGTAGTATGTGCGAGTTAGATGCATGTAAATAAGACATACAAATGACTTATATGTTTAGTTCTAAATTGAAACAGGGAAATTTCAAAATCGAAATAAGAACAAACATATATAAATTAATGAAGTAGCAGCCACCATCATTGATGGGCCTGATACCTCTTAACAGTGCGAATCTTATTTTCAACAAACAAATAGAATGTTTCACAAATATACCCAAAACAGAACTGACTTTGAGAAAAAAAATGGAGTTTTATGTTATGTTAGTATTACCAATGTAACAAAAGCGTGCAAATTCTATTATCATTCTTTTAATAAATTCTAAACTACAAAATATATATCAAAGTGATAACTTCTAAAATTTCATCCATAGCATCCAGATTCAACAAAAAATATACACAGATTCAATATTAAAGAGAAATAGTGTAAAAACAGAGAATTCGATTGAATGGTTTTGTTTTTCATATATTCACAAAACAGAAATCCCATGGAATAAGGAGTTATCCGATTTTATCAATAAATACGTACTAGATAGGACACAATACTTTCTATGGTTATCCGATTTTATTAATAAATAGGTTCTAACATGTGGAAACTACGGGAGGTAAGTTCAAAATTTTATATAAAACAAAAAAAATTAATAAATGTAAAAAAGCATTAAATTGTGGATGGTAGGTAAGTAAGTACAACTTTATTTGATTTAAAAAAAATAAACTTAAAAGTTCAACATAGACCATTTTCTGTCCGACAACCAGGAAAATGTCACCCATTTGCCCATTTTTCCCTCCAGCTATGAATCAATAAAGTTTGGGGCTTATCTACTACGTGTTCTCTATCCTATTAAACTTTACATTTTGGTTGGATAATTTTAAGTAAATTCCCGAAATACCCTTCAACTATTTGTCCCCAATTAATTAGGTTTCAATTTGTTCATCCTTTTTTATTTTGTTTTTGATACAACATATAGTAAGGGTCAATGTGTAAACATAAATTGTCCATATGCAAGTCAAAGAAGGTGGAGAGTCGAAAAAGAAGAAAAAAAAGATTATAATTTTGCCATCCATTGATGTCTATAGATAAAGAAGAAGTTATGGGTGATCAAATAGGTAAATCTCTTCCTGTGTCTTCACTCTATATAAACCTATTCACTCTCTTTACTTTTTTGTTTTTAGTTAGAATGACAATATTGTCCAAAAAGTCAAAATGATCAATGGAACCACAATAAAACCTCTATTTTTTTTTTTTTTTTTAGTGTTTCATATTATTAGTATAAGTTTTCTTTTTTGTTACTTTTTAACATGTAGAAATGACCAAAGAGAACAAAATTTCTCAAAATGCTCAAATTGGCAAAATAATGTTAAAATTGTTATTTTTTCCAAAAATAATTAAAAAGGAATAAAAAATTTCAAAATTGACAAATTGACCAAACCTCTAAAATGGTCATTTTTATACTTGTTTAATTAACCATGAACCATTTCTTTAAATTTATTTAAAACATGGACATCATCAGTAAGATTTTTTCCCTGTACAAAAATTGAAAAAACAAAAACAAAAAAAAAAAAAAAAACAAAAGTATGATGCTATTATATGCAGAAAAAAGGTAAAAATGACCAAAAAGGTAAAAATAACCGATTTCACTAAAAAAACTTACTTCATGTTAGGATTCATTAGATAAAGTACGCTGTTATTTATTTGACATATGTGATTTAATTGGTCCAAATTAAAAATTAAAAAATTAAAAAACAAATGTAAAATAATTTGCTAACCCTATAAACTCTGCATTTTTTCTATGATTTAATATTACTACTACGAGTTCCTAAAGCAATAACTATAAAAACCTAAATTTTGTAAACAAAAACCATATATATCATAACCATTGGCAATTTGTGAAATATAGACAAACCAAATAAAAGGTAGGTGATAGGATTCTCATCATATGGTACACACATGTAAATGTATAACAACGATGGTTACTGTAAAAACCGAATGTAAATTGTCCAAGTAGAGGTATATTGTACATGAAATGACAATATACTTTCAAACTATAATTCACAGGGGTAAAAATGTAAAGTTTTCAATTAACTATAAAAAGATAATTAAAGGGCATTAGAAAAACCAAATACAAAGTTTTTAACTTGCAAAAGGGAATTACAACTTCTATTTAGATAAATAAAAACTAAGAGCCAACTATTGAAAAGATTTTCCAACAGACTTATTATAACAACCATGCATAGTAATACCTTAAAATGTTGTAACAATCTCAAAATATGGAGTAATCACATGTTATAAGAACCATACATAGAAAAAAAGGATATAATGGGAATTTTTTTAGAAAAGCAGTTATTTGTTAGACATAACAAAAAAAAAATCAATTAAAGACTAAAATACCACTGGGACCATTTTCTGTCCAACACAACCAGGAAAATGTGCCCTCCAGCTATGAATCAATAAAGTCTGGGGCTTATCAGTACTACATGTTCTCTATCCTATGAAACTTTACATTTTGGTTTGATAATTTAAGTAAATTCCCGAATACCCTTCATTTTAACCATGAAAAGATAATTAAAGGGCATTAGAAAAAATAAATACTAAGTTTTTAACTTTAATATAATGAAAAATATATATATAATGAATAAAGTAATATTTCAAATAATTAACATTTAAACTATATTTAAAATCAATAAAAACAGTGAAAGAAATACAAAAACCAAATTGTTTTAGTTACACAAAACCCTATATAAAACACTTTGAAGATTGCAGAATGTAAATGGAAAAGACAAATGACATAAGAAGCCTTGCTCATTCGCAACATAAACAAAATAAAGTAATATTTTTCTAAAATTATGAATTTTGTTAAACTAATAGCCAAATATGTTTAGCCAAATTCATATATGTCGTTATAACCTTATCATATTCCGAATTTATAATGAATGGATTGGAAGATTTTGATGATGATCGGTTACACTTCAAAGAACATCAAAACAGAAATAAGGAATGATGATTTCACAACAGATGTTTTTAGCAAACAGAACTGCATTGGTATTAATGTATTTTCACAAAAAGATTATAAATTTTACGTTGTGAAGATGAACTAACCAGATTTGTTATGTTGAGACTATGCAGAAATCGTAATATTGAAGATGAGAAAGCAGAATAAAAATTGATAATGTGAATGGATGTTGAAGACGAGAAAGCACAATATAAATGGAGTGAGAATATTATTTTAAAATTCCTAATTTTTTGGGGATCATTTAAATCTTTAAAAGAGTTTTAAAAAGATAAGATTAACGTAAATTGTTATTGTTTCCAAAAAAACATGGAATTTTAATTTGAATTTTGAATGTTATATGAATCCAAAAAATGCAGTAAGTTGAAAAAAATTCGGGATTTTTTCTACATTTATGCAATATTTTAAATTAAATTAATTTTAGATTTAGGATTATATTCAAAAAATGACACGTGGTAGGTTAGCAATGTATAAAGGGGACATGTGGCACATTAAAGGTTTTGTTTTTCAGAGGAGGTAGATATCCAAAATTAGTTTGATTCTTGTTACTACTCTCACCAACACTCCCCCTCAAGATGATGAATGGATGTCGATCATTCTCGGCTTGTCAAGAGAGTTGTGAAATGCATTTGTACACACTGCTTTACTTAACATATCTGCCAATGGATCCTTTGATGTAACATTTGGTAGCTTGATTGTTTTCTTTTCTAAGTGGTCTCTTATAAAATGTCGATCTAACTCTACGTGCTTAGTTCGATCATGGAGTACTGGATTATTAGCAATCTTCACTACTGCCTGATTGTCACAATGAAGATTCATAGATTCCCTAACTTAAAAACCCAGATCTCGCATAATTCTCTTGATCTATAGAAGTTCACAAACACCATGCACCATCCTATGGAATTCTAATTCAACACTAGAGCGTTCTACCAACTTTTGTTTATTGCTCCTCTAAGTTACCAAGTTCCCTCCAACAAATGTGAAATACCCTAATGTTGACTTCCCATTCGACTTATCCCCGACCCAATCAATATCGATATACCCTTCCACTTCAAGACTTCCAATTTTAGCAAAAAACAAACCTTTTTCCCAGAGATGACTTAAGATAGCGTAGGATTCTAATCACTGCTTTCATGTGATCTTCATTTTGTGCGTGCATAAAATGACTTACTATACTCACAACGTATGCAATATCCGGGCGGGTATGGGTTAAATAGATAAGTTTCCTAACTAGTTTCTAGTACCTTTCTTTATTCGTTGGAGCCTTATTGGAGAGAAGAGTCAGCCCATGATTTTTTTTCAATCGGTGTGTCAATGGGTTGACATTCTAACAATAATGTCTCTGTGACAATCATATCGACCATTCTTTGTTTGCTGCTATTGCGACCAACCTGGCTTTCAATCTGTCTATTTTCCCAGAGGAGTCCAACTTTATAGTAAATATCCATCTGCATCCAACAGGTTTTTTTTCATAGAGGAAGAACTACCTCATCCCATGTCCAATTCTTCTTTAAGGCATCCATCTCTTCTTGAATAACTTTCCTCCACCTTGGATCTTTGTAACACCTATAAAATTCAAGCAAATTTAAAACTTTTCAAAACATTAAAAACCAATAGTAGTTACAGATTTGTTTTCAAAGTAGTTTATATTAGAGCTTTCCCAGAAATATAAACAAAACATGAGGAGCTGTACGATCATGCATTCGCCTTGCCGCGATCCCTTGATGTACCTGAAACAATAAACTGAAACTGTAAGCTTGATAACTTAGTGAGTTTCCCCCAAAATACCAACTCATATAACCATAATCATGTCATATCAACAAATACATAACAACATGCATAATGAGCCTTCAGCCTGACTGGACCACCTCGTAGAGCCTTCAGCCTATTTGGCCCGCTTCCGAGCCTTCGACATGACCGGACCACCTCGCAGGGCCTTCAGCCTATCCAGACCACTCACCGGGTATGTTGGCTTTCAGCACAAAGCAGGGTCGTCTCAACCCAACCCCCAATCAACAAAGTAGCTCATATCATATAACAGTCAAACCGATCTATCAGATCACTGATCATAACAACATCCCACTAATCGGGTTACAGACCTAATTGGTCACTAACATAGCATAATCCAATGACCAGGACACTGACCTAACCAGGCCACTAAGCATAAGCATATCACTATCCTAAGTACCAGGATGTAATCAATAAACATATCATGCCATAAACGGATACATTCCATAAAGGGCTGACATTGGTGCCTTAGACCCATTGATATAGTGAGGATAACTCACCTCACACTATCGACTCAAAAATGAACTCAAGCTCTCGGATTGCCGGTACAACTCCACCACCTATATTCAACATAGAACCATGCTTGTAAATTTCCAATTTCACAAAATGTCCCCAGAAGTCAATTGGTCAACCTTTGGTCAAAGTCAAAGTCAAAGTCATCGGTCAATGTTAACAGTCCATGTTGACCTCAACTTGTCGAGTACTCTCAGCTACTCGCCGAGTTCCTTGCATAACTCGCCAACTCGTCGAGTCACTAGAGTGACTCGTCAAGTTCCTAAGGTTTGCGGCCGTAAACTCCTTGGCCAACTCGTCGAGTCTCTCTTGCAACTCACCAAGTTCATATATGTCCAAAGGTTGGGAAAACCTTAGCCGACTCGTCGAGTCACTCATCTGACTTGCCAAGCCCACAACAATTTTCATCGGACTCGCCGAGTTGACCATGTGACTTGCCGAGTCCCTTCAGTCCTTCATCCATACAAATGCTTTTTAAGCCATGCTAAGGCTCCAAATTGTAGATCCATCCTCCCAAGGCATGTTTATCACGTAAAGTTGCAAACTTTACGTGCATGCAAAGCTCTAAAGTCTTAAAATGACAAAACCAAACTTGTAAAGAAGTCTTACACTTGAGGGGAGGTTTATACTTGTCAAAGTTGACAACTTTATGGACTTAGAGACCCAAGAGAGTTCAGATCTGAAGTTAAAACTTCAGATCTTAGCTCAAACACAAGAAAAGCTTCCTAAAATCCACCCAAAAGAGGTTTAGAATGAAATGAGGCCAAGATAACAACTTAATACCTTCCAAAGGATGCCAACTAAGGTAGATCTCTGATTCCCATGCGTTCCTTGCTTATAGTTACTGTTTCCCCAAGCTTTTATCACCAAAAACCCTTTTTCAAAGCTTAAGACACACAAATGGAGCACACTCACACGAGTTAGAGCTATGGAGTATCAAGAGGATGCAAAGGGGAGGCTGGGGAGGCCAATGATCCTTTAAATAGGGTGCAAAACCCCAGGAATTGGGGTTTCATCCTCCAGATCCTACTCATTGAGTCCCTACTTGGACTCGGCATGTAGGTCACTTAAACACGTAGACCAACCCGCTGCTACTCGACGAGTCGGGCAACCAACTCGTCGAGTAGGCCTTGAAATCAAGAAAAATCTTATATAAAAAATCAATATCTGAGAATCAGGGCGTTACAATCTTTAAGTGCTTCTTGAACCGAATTTGGTATGGCTACAGTTGGCAATTCTTCCACCATGGTTTTTTGCGTATTCACCAACTTATCAATGGATACATAGTGATTGATCGGATGTTTGGACTTTGATGTCAACTCCGAGTTGATATTGTCTCTTTGGTACTCCCCTATTTTGTCTCACGAGATATCTCGGGGTTACCTGTTCATTATTAGTTTCAGGAGACATAGAAAAGATATCGTTGGATGATATACCTTGCAGTGGGGTCAAAGTTGGACTCGGACTCGGAGATGGTTCTAGCTCTTGCTCGGGATCAAATGAGTTTCTTGTACTATCTTGGTCAGGACTTGCTCCCTCTGTTTTGAAATTTCCATTACCATCGTCTCCTTCATACCCAATGTCATCTAGACAAGTGTATTAGGGAAGATATAAATGACATTTTTTATGATTGTTAAACTTACACATTCATTATTCATATTCATTATACAACTTATTGCTGACATAATAAATATATCATTCTTTGCTGACCTGTACATCAAAGTTAAGTATACAACTTATATTCATCGTTCTATTGCTAATTAAGATATGTTTTTATAGAATCAAAAACATGTAAACTTTTAATTTTTTTTTCCTATTTAGACATTGTACTTTGAGAATAACCTATTAAGACATCGTACATTAAACTTTTTTTTAATCGTTGTAACATATTGTATTTTCATTTTTTATAATAACCCCAAATAAGACCTAAACTTGTTATATCTTGTTGAATTTTATTTTATTAGGTGACATTATTTAAGGCTGACTAAGGTCCAAGAACAACCTTGAAGAGGCACTCAAAACTGTAGATAGATACAAAATAATGTTCTATGTTTGCTAGGTTTAATTTCTTCAATTTTTTTCTTATGTTTAGTGGTGTTTTGACTAAAGTTTGTAGTTAATGTTGATGTGATAATATGTTGAAATTTCATTTTGGAACATAAATTTGGGTTACCACGTAATTATCATCAAGCTTGGAAAGGTTAAAAAATGGTTTAAATTGTGATGAGAAAATGCATAATGTGTAGTTGTTAAACCTTTGGTAGTGTGTAGAGTAAAATTATTCCGAAACCAAAAAAGAACCAAACTGCATCACCATATAACAAAACCAAGACAAACAACAATCATACATTACCAAAACAGAAACAACAAACATTAATTACTTGATCAACAACAAACATTCATTAGCAAATAAAAAACAAATAACATGCGACAACCTTCAATGTCATCATCCATATTATACATCCATTACCCCTGTTGAGTTATGATTGTTTAAGCTAAACAATAAATGTTAAGCATGGAGCAAGTAAAATACAAAATATAATAACAACAATATCTAAGA
Source organism: Lactuca saligna (assembly GCF_052625555.1). NCBI lineage: Eukaryota > Viridiplantae > Streptophyta > Magnoliopsida > Asterales > Asteraceae > Lactuca > Lactuca saligna. Next base: position 39,661,170 of record NC_136417.1, on the reverse strand, counting down.
ACTTGAAGAACAATACGAAGAACTAAGCTACAATATACGTGATAAAGACACACATTAACACTGTATCCCACATGTACCTATTTATAGGAAAACAGTCCTATTCAAAGGTAAATACATGCTAAGGTATGATAGACAATGCTTCTAATTAGTACCATGCTCTAAATAAGATTACAAAAGTTATTCTGAATAAACAAACATTATAGTAAAACTGTGGAATTCTGCCATGTCAACCTTTACAGGATATCATCAATTAACTCTTGTTTATCCACGTCATCTAGATTGCTTGCCAAGTTTCCCTTCACATTACTTCCATACTCAATTTGAATATTAACTCCATAATAATCCTCTATGTTTCCTTTATATGGTACATCATCAACTCTCATATCAAAACATGGATCAAAATAATCTATTGCTTATTGATCATATATATATATATATATATATATATATATATATATATATATATATATATATATATATATATATATATATATATATAGGGACAACTTGGTTAACAGTTGGGACATCTAGTTCAACCACATTAGGACCAAAAACATAGCCTTGTTTTACATCATTGACTTGTGTTTCCAATTGTCCATGACTTCTCCTATTGAAAGAGACTATAACCCTTGACAAGTTAATTTCATCTACATCAATAACTTGGGAAGAGTTAATTGATGTTGGGAAGAGTTAAATGCAATGTTTAAGTCAAAAGTCTAATTTTTACCTGCAAGTACCATTGTCCTTCTTCTTGTTTTTTGGTTCTTTTGTACTTATGGGATGGGTCATCTATAACTTATTGTATTGTAATTTTGACTCATGACATAAAGTAGGTATGGATGTGTTTTTCAATGTTCAATATATACTTTTATCTTTTTAACCTTGCCAACATAACTAGATAGAGTAATCACATCATGGTCTTTGCCAAGTGGAAAGAGTCCACAATTAAACTATACTTGAATACTTAATGCATGCACAAGTGGTAATATATAAGTTCTTTATTGGCATACCATATTTCTTTCATCATCGTGTCAACCTCATTAAATTAAATCTCTTCAATGTTCACATAATCCATGTTCGTCGCTTTTCCATTTACATACTTTTTTCTTCCTGGTGCTTTTCAAAAAAAGAAAACACCATGATGGATTCACATTGTAAAAAAATCCGTAAACTATCTGCAAAAAGTCTTAACACCATTAACACTCACATACCCTAAACAAATAGGAGTTAAAGCTCATATGTAAGAATATAGTACAACTTACGCTACTCTTTCTTCAAATCCACTTTAGTTGCTGAAGTTCACATGATGATTTTGTTTCTTTCCAATACCTTGCTCTGATCGGTTGCAAGCTCTTTTGAAGAAGACATGTCGAAGTCAGAAGGGTGTTTTCTTGGGAAAGCTGGTAAATATAGGTTAGTAATTGAATGTGCAAATCATAGCCATAATTACTAGGTTATCATTGTATGTAGGGGTTTTGTTTCTCGGTTTAATCTGTTATTCGGTTTTTTACTTATAAAATATTAACCAAAATCGAACAAAATAAGGTTTGGGTAAATCGTTTTCAGGTTATTTTGTTCGGTTCATGGTTAAATCCGAATAACAAAAATCAACATTTCAAGTGTATTAAGTAACATTGATTTGTCCAATAAAAACATAACAAACACTATCTAGACCGGTCGTATGTTAAAATAAAAAAAAAGATTATGAAAACTATAAATGTACATATGTGCACATTACAAAGCAAAAATGTGTTTTTATTGTTATCGTGTGTCCCTGACTTAGACGATGACCTAATAGTGGTGTTGTGACATGGGTATTGAAATTTTTGGTTTGAAGAAAAGTTATCAAGTTCTCACGTAAATATTGGTTCTCAAAAAAAAACTTTTAATTTTATTGATATTTAGTCCCTTTCTTTTTTGTACATTATATACCATCTAACTGAAACTGTTCACATATTATCCTTATAACCTGCAATGGCTATCCGCAAGAATAAAATGTGAACAACTTTAACAAGTTGGATGGTATATGGTGTATAAAAAAGATTAAATATGAACAAAATCAAGAGTTCATTATCCTCATGAGTAATTTCCTCAAGTTATTAAAGCTTATGACAACATGACATTAGGATCACGAAAGGGGTATGGAAAGGACTAATTTGCCCTTGTATGGAAGACACATGAAGTTATAAATATTTCTAACGAAATTAAATGGATAATAATCAGATATGGACCATAAGAGATGGATTTGAAAATCATGAAGATGTTTGGTATCAATTTCTGAAAACTATGACAAAATCTATAATTTATCCATAGAAATTATATATAATGTACATTATATTCCATACCTTAGGACCAAAATTGTAATTTATCCAAATATTTGAATTCTGTAAGGTCATTTTCTTTTTTGTAAATTATAGGGTAAAATACATAAAAACACAACCATTTATCTACTAACATTCAAAAAAACCATTACATTTTGTTTATATGTAGAAAAACCCTTATTTTGTGACATGATATTTAATTTTTTTTTCGTTTTTAGGTTAATAAAAAAACAAAATAAATGACATTGTCTCTTGTCTAAGGTAAAACGTGAGAAATAGACCATTTATTCAAATAAATAAATAAGTGACGTCAAATATATAAATAAGCGACGTCGCTTAGTTCGTTTTTTTTTTCTATGTCAACCTAAAAAGAAAAATATAAGCGACGTAACACATAACAACCAGTAACTTCTTAAAAAAATGAATATTTGAGAAAATCTGAAAGGTTAACAAAATTATAAGGGTCTTTCTGCATATAAACAAAATGTAAGGGTTTTTTAGTATTTCATCCTAAATTATATACCATACCTTAGTGCCAAAATTGTAATTTATCCAAAGAAATCAAATATCCTTTGGCTTTTGTTCATAAATATCATCATAAAAAAAAGAAATTAATATAAAAAAGAAAGAGATCAAGAGCTAAAATAATATAAAAAAGAAAGAGATCAAGAGAAAAAACTAGTGGATTTTATATATTATGTTATGTAACTAGGAATATGCGTGTGGTAAAACTCGTCGAGTTGACCGATTACTAGACCGAGTACTTCCTAGTTGGCATCTTACTGAGACGAGTTACAAAATCCGAGTACTCCCCGATCGGCTATTTACTGAAGCGGGTAGTGTTGTAAAACTTGACCAACTTAGTGATTAATATGTATAATATATTTGATAATTTATAATTTAACACACATATGATTATTACAATATATATATATATATATATATATATATATATATATATATATATATATATATATATATATATATATATATATATATATATATATATATATATATATATATATAGGGGTGTGCAAAAAAACCGCCAAACCGAAAAACCGAGCCGATCCGGTCAATCCGAAACCGAAAAAAACCGAAACCGAAAAAACCGGGTACCTACGGGTCGGTTTCGGTTTGGATATTTCAATATCCGCAGATACCCGAACCGAACCGTCATATATATATATATATATATATATATATATATATATATATATATATATATATATATATATATATATATATATATATATATATATATATATATATATGACGGTTCGGTTCGGGTATCCGCGGATATTGAAATATCCAAACCGAAACCGACCCGTAGGTACCCGGTTTTTTCGGTTTCGGTTTTTTTCGGTTTCGGATTGACCGGATCGGCTCGGTTTTTCGGTTTGGCGGTTTTTTTGCACACCCCTATATATATATATATATATATATATATATATATATATATATATATATATATATATATATATTGTAATAATCATATGTGTGTGTTAAATTATAAATTATCAAATATATTATATATATTAATCACTGAGTTGGTCAAGTTTTACTACACTACCCGCTTCAGTAAATAGCCGATCGGGGAGTACTCGGATTTTGTAACTTGTCTCAGTAAGAGGCCGATTAGGAAGTACTCGGCCTAGTAATCGGTCAACTCGACGAGTTTACCACACGCATATTCCTAGTTACATAACATAATATATAAAATCCACTAGTTTTTTCTCTTGATCTCTTTCTTTTTTATATTATTTTAGCTCTTGATCATATTAATTTCTTTTTTTTATGTTGATATTTATGAACAAAAGCCAAAGGATATTTGATTTCTTTGGATAAATTACAATTTTGGCACTAAGGTATGGTATATAATTTAGGATGAAATACTAAAAACCCTTACATTTTGTTTATATGCAGAAAGACCCTTATAATTTTGTTAACCTTTCAGATTTTCTCAAATATTCATTTTTTTAATATTTTTTTAAGAAGTTACTGGTTGTTATGTGTTACGTCGCTTATATTTTTCTTTTTAGGTTGACATAGAAAAAAAAGAACTAAGCGACGTCGCTTATTTATATATTTGACGTCACTTATTTATTTATTTGAGTAAATGGTCTATTTCTCACGTTTTACCTTAGACAAGAGACAATGTCATTTATTTTGTTTTCTTATTAACCTAAAAACGAAAAAAAATTAAATATCATGTCACAAAATAAGGGTTTTTCTACATATAAACAAAATGTAATGGTTTTTTTGAATGTTAGTAGATAAATGGTTGTGTTTTTATGTATTTTACCCTATAATTTACAAAAAAGAAAATAACCTTACAGAATTCAAATATTTGGATAAATTACAATTTTGGTCCTAAGGTATGGAATATAATGTACATTATATATAATTTCTATGGATAAATTATAGATTTTGTCATAGTTTTCAGAAATTGATACCAAACATCTTCATGATTTTCAAATCCATCTCTTATGGTCCATATCTGATTATTATCCATTTAATTTCGTTAGAAATCTTTATAACTTCATGTGTCTTCCATACAAGGGTAAATTAGTCCTTTCCATACCTCTTTCCGCCCCGTAAACACCCCTATATATATATATATATATATATATATATATATATATATATATATATATATATATATATATATATATATATATATATATATAAAAATTTTCAGTAATTATTAACGAAGTGAGACGTTTGTTTGTTTTTCAGTTTTTATGTATTCACATGTATCCAATTATATTATATATTTCAATTAAATTTTGATATTAACTTATGATTTTGATATATATAATTTTCTTAAAAATATTTATGCATGAATTACCAAATTCGAGAATTTTCCGAGTACTCGTTATTCGGCAGTCCACCGAACAGATACCGAGTAGCGAGTTTAGGAATATGAATAAAAACAAAAGATAATTTTTTTTTAATAAGAACAAAAGATAATTTAATTTCTTCATTATAATTTGCCATATGAAAGTCATATTATTGGTTATGAAATTGTTATTATAATGATATAACTTTTTAATTATTAGTTGTTTTGTTAGAATATAAATAAAAGTTATATATAAATCAATCAAATCCATATTTAAAATTTTAACATTTTTACAGAACATATTTTACAAATATTGTTTTACCTAAAAACGAGAATAGTCAATCCAATCGGATCCAATTCAAATACGTCGTTGTCGTGAATCGGGCAACAGTTCTCGAGAAAGAAAGAACCAAAATAATCCGTGAAAGCAATGAAGGGACGCAACGCAGGGTTCTTCGACTTCGAATAATTTCATTTTGGATAACAAATCAGATCAAACCCAAATCGATTTTGCATTGAAGCAAGGATTACATTCACGAACCAGAAAGAAAGTAACTTCTAGATTGTTTTATGCTTCACTTCTTCAAGATTCATCGGAAAATCAGTCAACAACAATCGTCAGGTTTAATGTCTTCCTTCCGCCGGAGATGTCGCCTCCGGCGTCTGTAGATTCATGCACCGGTCAGTTTTCTTCATTCAAATCTTCTTCTGCGTTTTATTCTTCCTACACCAACATGAACTCTTCATCATCGAATTCGAATTACGCGTTTCCCAATTCGAATCAAATGGATACCATATTGGGGTTTAATTCACCGCCTTTAGCGGATTCTAGGAATCCAGGGGGAGCCACTGTAGCTGGTTCTGGTTCAAATCTATCAAGGCCACGCCTTATGAAGATGAGAAGACAGACTTCTCATAACCCAAGGTCTACTACTGCCTTCGGCATCCGTCGTGGGGAAGAGGCTGACGCTTCTCTAGGGTTTAACCCATTTCGAACTTCATCCGAATCCAGTTTTGTCGATCCGGGTATGGAGAATGTTCCAGAAAGGGTGTTTACATTTGGAGCAGGCAGCAGAAACAATGCTTCATTTAGCTTTCAGGCTTTCGGAAGAGAGAATATGAAAAACCTTGACGAATCAATGGTTGATCAGTTACCAGATCAAATTAACAACTTGAACATAAGAGGTTCAGGTAACGTGAACACTATGAAGAGCCAGTTTACCAATAAGTTTCCTAGCAATGTGGAGACAGAATTACAACATGAAATGCATAAAATGAATCTGGGTAGTTCAGGAAACGTTGGGTGGGCTAGCAATACTCATAAAACCTCTGTGTTCGGAAAGAACAGTAAGAGTGATGAACACTTGTCTGAAATATCAAAACCTGTAACTTTTGTTAAGCAGCATGATGAAGAAAGGGTAAATCCTGATTTGATATCAGATAGAATGGGGAAGATGAAAGTAAGTGAATCTGGAGATCATAATTTGAACACCTTCATATTTGGAACAACCAGTAAAACCAGAGAAGATGTCAAGGCAGATGTAATATCAGATAAACTGCAGAATTTGAAAGTAAGTGGAAGTGAAAAATCATCTGTTTTTTCTACAGTATCTGATAATAAGTTCCAGAGTGGCACCTTTACTTTCACTAGCAAATTGGAAGACTTAAAGACTCCAAATGCAGAAATAAAAACACCCATGGAACCTGTTAAAGGATCCAAACTTAAGAAAAAGAAAGGGAAAACAAGAAAGCATGTCACTGGTCAACCTCGTCCTACACAAAACTTTGTGTTTGGTCAAACTTCAGTTGAAATACTCGAGGGTTTTGAAGCATACTCTCCAATGGATGTTTCCCCATATCAAGAAACCCTAGCTGATGATTATTATTACAGAGGAACTTCTGTGACATCAGATGACACTTCACAAATGAATGACCACAACAGTTTCTCAAGTGAATCATTCATAATCAATTCAAATCTCACAACAAATGAAGACCTTCTTTTTGCCACACAGTGTTTGGATATTAATGAGAGCGATGTTAAGTGTGAAGTTTCAGAAGCAGAAAGCTTCAGGTCTGCAAATGAGAACTTGGAATACAGCAGTGATACATTTGCTACAGCATTTGATTCAGAACTTAGTTCAACTGCAACTTCAAGTAGACAAGAAGAATCAGGCACCCGATTATTTAAATTCGGTTCAAAATTAGAAAACATAAATAAAGAAAACTTCACATTTGCTGCATCTTCTTCAAGTCAAAGTCAACTATCACCAGACACACGTCAGCATAAAAAGAAACATCGTCTGAAAACCTTTCAAGATTCTTCAAGTTCAACATCCGATACAAAAACTGATTTTTTCCCAATTCCTATTAACAACCCTTCAATCTTTTCTCCCAAATCAGTACCTATCTTATCAAGTAAAAACAACGATAATTTCAAATCAATAAAAGAACAAGATTCAAAGCATGGATCTTTTTCAACCTTTTCAACTGCATCAGCCAGCATTGCAGCAGAGGAATCCTGTGAGAAATGGCGCTTGAGGTTTGAGATTCTTTGATTCTTTCTTCCACCATTTTTGTCAATTATCAATGTTTTTAAGTTTTGTATTGATTTATGTTAGGGGAAACCAAGCTTATGGTAATGGTGATTTAGCTAAAGCAGAGGATTATTACACACAGGGGTTAAACTCTGTTCCTCAAACTGAAAAATCCAGAGATTGTCTTAGGGCTTTGATGTTATGCTATAGCAATCGTGCAGCTGCTAGGATTTCTCTTGGAAAAATGAGAGATGCATTAAAAGATTGTTTAATGGCTGCAGCTATTGATCCTAATTTCCTCAAAGTTCAAGTTCGTGCTGCTCAGTAAGTCTCACTTCTGTTACATTTTCTGTTAAATCTTTCTGTTTTAATATAATATAATATAATAGTACGAATCTTTTTATATGTTCAGTTGTTATCTTGCTATTGGAGAAGTTGAAAATGCAACTCTTCAGTATATGAAGTGTTTGCAATCAGGGAATGATGTCTGTGTAGACAGAAAGTTGTTAGTAGAAGCCTCTGAGGGCTTAGCAAAAGCACAGGTATTTTAAATTCTCTCTTTTTCTGTTTTTTTAACTCTTTATTATCATCATTAATATGTTTTTATGTTTTCAGAAAGTAACAAAATGCATTAAGCAATATACAGAACTTCCACGAAGAACATCTGATGAATTAGAATCTGCATTGAGAGTTATTGATGAAGCTCTGCAGATTAGCAATTTCTCAGAGCAATTACTTCAAATGAAAGCAGATATCTTAATCATGGTTTGTATTACAAAGTAGTTTATAATTTTCTCTACTTAATTCTTGATAACTTATATGATTCAATTCAACACTCTTTTGTCTTGTTCTTCAGTTACGAAGATATGAACAGGTTATTCAGATGTGTGAGCAGAATCCTAATTCTGCTGAGGTGGACACACACACAAGCCCTAATTCATGGAGGTCAACTCTGATTGTTAAATCCTATTTCAATCTAGGAAGACTAGAGGAAGCTCTTGAATTCATTAAAAAGCAAGAAACTTCTGGACAAATCACAGAAAGGTAAGCCTATTCTGTTTCAGAAATTTCAGTTGACTAAAACGAAAAGTCAACAATATGAAAGTTGACTTGTTGTGGTATTTATTGATTTCCAGATTAGAAAGCATGAGTTTGGACTCGGTGATACCTTTAGCTAACACAATACGTGAGCTTTTATCTCGCAAGGTACATAAACAATAACTATTTATCTCATACACTAAAAAAATTTAACAGATTCTACAAGATTTATAATTTTATTGTTATGTGTTTCTTCATAGGCAGCAGGAAATGAAGCTTACAAATCAGGGAAATACACAGAAGCAGTTGAACACTACAGTGCTGCTTTATCATGCAGTGTTGAATCACGTCCTTTTGCAGCCATTTGTTTTTGCAATCGAGCTGCAGCATATGGAACTTTAGGTCAAATCACAGATGCCATTGCAGATTGCAGTTTGGCCATCGCCCTTGACCCCACCTACCTCAAGGTCTGCTAACATGCACCGTGTTCGCTATTGTGCACCATATTTGCTGACATGCACCATGTTTGCTACGTGCACCATGCTTGCTAACATGCACCGTGTTTGCTAACGTGCACCGTGTTTTTTTTTTTTTTTCCCCAAATGATGATATATAAAAAATATGTATTTACTTGAATGCAGGCAATATCTAGAAGAGCGAGTTTATATGAAATGATTAGGGACTATGGGCAAGCAGCTACAGATCTTAGAAGATTTGTGTCTCTTCTCACATCTCAAATACATGAAAATGCAATTCTTGATAAGTCGAATGAGATAAGGAGAACTCAGATTCGGATTTCTAACATTGAAGAAGAATCCAGGAAGGAAATTCCTTTAAACATGTACCTTATATTGTAAGTTTTTATTTTGTATTTAAAACATGATTCAAAGAGGAAAATCGTTTCACTTTTGTACAATTTACTACAGGGGAGTTGAGTCAACTGCTGATGCTTCAGAAGTCAAGAAGGCATACCGGAAAGCTGCACTAAAACATCACCCTGATAAGGTCTGAATTTTATAAAAAAATATATATATACAAAAGTTTCTTAAAAACTTATATATATATTTCTTGTTTTGGTTATGTAGGCTGCTTTGTCACTAAGTAGAAGTGATAATGGAGACGATAGGCTGTGGAAGGAAATAGCTGAAAATGTCTACAAAGATGCTGATAGGCTTTTCAAAATGATTGGAGAGGCATATGCTGTACTTTCAAACCCTTCCAAGGTCCCCAAAATGATTCATTTCTAAAACCCTTTTTTTTCATATCCTTTTAAGTGTTGTCTGGATAAATTATGTTTAAAAAATATCTGAGAAACCGACATGATTTTTGTGTAGAGGTCAAGTTATGACATGGATGAAGAGATGAGAAATGAAGCCAATCATTTTCCCAACATTTCTCAAAGCCCGGTTTTTGAGAGAAGCGGGAGTAGAAGATGGCAAGATTCTTGGAGACCATATGTTCATACTCAGTCAAAAGGTCAAGAAAAGTCAACCCCATCATACAGGTATTATTCAAGGCAATCTTGATGTAAGTAATTATGGTCATCAAGTTTTGTTGCATGAGAGCATAATGACATGCAATGACCACGCAATGTGTGGTGTGATTGAGTGTATGATCGATCGATTGATTCATGGCATAAAGAGTTTGAAGGGGTTGTATGTTTGACCAAGTTTTGACTGATGTATGATTGATAGGTGAAAGGAACTTTTATACATGTTTTTTTCGTTAGAATTTTTATTTTTTTAGGTTGCGAGGCTTGACTTGAATGTATACTGTATAGTATAGTCATTGTGTTTGTTGTAAGGTGTTAAAGAATGTGGAAACAAGTGAATGAAAGAGTGGGAAGATTATTTAACTCATTGTTGAGATGAAGATGTTGAAAACATTATGTTCATACTACTACCACTAACCATCATCCCTCCTTTTCTACAACCAAAAATATTCATTTTAACTTGGTTTCATCAAACTTAACAATAACATTAAAATTAACATCAGCCTTCATGTTCCTAATGGTGAAGAAATCTATGATATACTTGTAATTATGAAAGCTTATGAGGATATAAATGAAATTCTTGTTGGTGATTTTAGTGTCACCATATCATTTTAATTTTAAGTAACTGGAACTAACATGCAAGTTAAGAGGTTTCATGATTTGTACTCTAATACATGTACGGGTTTGTGCGGAGTGCACGCATGTATAAGATCGAGTCAGAAGCCGGTTCGACGACTAGTTGGGGGTCTGGGGTTTCCAAAGGGGCAGCGCCCCTTTGGCGGGGTCTAGGGCAGCGCCCCTAGCGGGGTCCAAGGGGCAGAGCCCCTGGGTGGGAACATAATGAAAAATTCAATTTTTTGAGGGTGATTATGGTAAAAAAAAAAAGAAGAATTTGAGTTATTTTCGGGTTTGGGGATGTTGGGCAGTTGTAAAACTTACCGAGCCCAAAAAGAAGAATTTGGGAGAACGTGGAATTGATTGCATATCCATAGAATATGCTGAACATTCCAAAGCATATAGGTTTTATGTAATAGAACCTAATGATTTGGTTTCAATTAACACTGTTATTGAATCGCGGGACGCAATTTTTGATGATATGAGGTTTTCATCGATTCAAAGACCTAAGGATTTGACTTTTGATGCTAATAAAGAGCAAAATTCAGAAAATCAAGATGGTGGTGTCGTGAAAGAACCACAAGATATTCGTAGAAGCAAAAGAGGCCAAATTGCTAAGAATTTTGGATCCGACTTCCAATTGTATTTGGTGGAAGGTTCAATGGATGAAATTAATCTTGAATACTCTTATTGCTATAGTATTGAAGATGATCCTAAGACTTATCAAGAGGCTATGGAGTCTCGGGATAGTGCCTTTTGGAATGAAGCGGTTGATGATGAAATGTCATCAATTCTTGAGAACAATACATGGGTGTTGTCTGATTTGCCTCCGGGTTCTAAACCTCTTGGTTGCAAATGGATTTTCAAAAAGAAAATGAATGTTAATGGGACCATTGACAAATTTAAGGCTCGGTTAGTCATTCAAGGTTTTAGATAAAAAGCCGGTATTGACTATTTTGATACGTATGCTCCAGTTGCACGTATTTCTATTATTAGATTGTTGGTTGCCTTGGCAAGTATCCACAATCTGGTTATTCACCAAATGGATGTGAAAACAGCCTTTTTAAATGGTGATCTTGACGAGGAAGTTTACATGAAACAACCAGAAGGTTTCATTATGCCCGATAAAGAGCATATGGTTTGTAAACTTGTCAAATCTTTGTATGGGCTGAAACAAGTGCCTAAACAATGGCATCAAAAATTTGATGAGGTGATTTTGTCTTTTGGTTTCAAAACAAACCAATGTGACAAATGTGTTTATAGTAGATTTGATGATGCTACTAGAGCTGGAATGATCATTTGCTTGTATGTAGATGACATGTTGATTTTTGGCACCGACCAAAATCAAGTGGATGAAACAAAGAAATTGTTGTCATCCAAGTTTTCCATGAAAGATTTAGGATAGGCTGATGTAATTCTTGGAATAAGAATTAAGAGGATGAACAAAGGATTGGTAATGACTCAAAGTCATTATATTGAGAAAATTCTCAAGCGGTTTAATTTTACCGATTGTTCTCCTGTGAGTACTCCTATGGACCCAAATGTGAAATTAATGCCAAATAATGGTATTCCCATTTCACAGTTGGAATACTCTAAGACTATTGGTAGCTTGATGTATGCCATGACAAGTACAGACCCGATATTGCATTTGCTGTAGGTAAGTTGAGCAGGTACACTAGCAATCCTAGTGCTCAACATTAGCAAGCAGTGAATAGAGTGTTTAAGTATCTCAAGGGAACCATGAATTATGGTTTGAGTTACTTGGGGAGTCCTTCGGTTTTAGAAGGTCATTCAGATGCAAGTTGGATTACCAACATGGATGACCATTCCTCAACTTCTGGTTGGATATTCTTGCTTGGGGGAGGCATCATTTCTTAGGCTTCCAAGAAGCAATCTTGCATTACAACCTCGACAATGGAATCTGAGTTTGTTGCGTTAGCAGCTGCTGGTAAGAAGCAGAGTGGCTAAGGAATTTAGTCTATGGGATTCCTTTGCGGTCTAAACCGATATCACCTATTTCTATTCTTTGTGATAGTGCTGCCGCTTTGGCTAAGGCATATAGCCAGGTTTATAATGGCAAGTCTAGACACCTAGGTGTTAGACATTGTATGATTAGACAACTAATCATGAATGGTGTGATTTCGGTTGAGTTTGTGAAATCGCAACATAACTTGGCAGATCACTTGACTAAAGGTCTGACAAGAGACTTAGTGCACAAGACCTTTAGTGCACAAGTCTGTAATTGGGATGGGATTAAAGTCCATTTAATTCTATAATGATGAGACACCCAATTCCCTCCTAATATAATGTTAGGAGTTGAATTTAATGTGGAAAGCTCATACTTATAGATTGGAACACATGAAGTATTCATCCCAGGTATGTGTTTGGTTCTGCAAGTTAGCCAGGTTGAAGTTTAACTTCTTAATAATTCATTTGATAAATGTATGTGCAGATACATGGAAAGGAGTTACCTACGTGATTGTGAAGTGTAGCCGCATTTCAAGAGGCTGTGGACTTGACCTTGATACGATCATGAGAGGATTGGGACACACGACTTTATAATAGTGTCAAGTTGTATTGCGCTAGAAATTTAATAAACTAGTATGTATTTTACTTTCTGGTATTCAAATGGGTTGACGGGTTCATTTCGTAGAACACCCTGATTCTCGAATATTTGCAATTGTATGATACTAAGTGGAAATTCAACCGTTTCGATATTTTCATTATGTACTAGTTTGGTTTGTTGTTGATAAGGTTATGTTTGTTCAAGGGTTACACTAAAATCGGGGAGGATTGTTGGTGATTTTAGTGTCACCATGTCATTTTAAGTAACTGGAACTAACATGTGAGCTAAGGGGTTTCATGATTTGTACTCTAATACATGTACGGGTTTGTGCGGAGTGCACGCATGTATAAGATCGAGTCAGAAGCCGGTTCGACGATTAGTCGGGGGTCCGGGGTTTCCAAAGGGGCAGTGCCCCTTTGGCGGGGTCTAGGGGCAGTGCCCCTAGCGGGGTCCAAGGGACAGAGCCCCTGGCTGGGGTCTCGCGGGGTTTGGGGCAGCACCCCAAAACCTCACTGAATTTTACATGTGGGAACATAATGGAAAATTCAATTTCTTGAGGGTGATTATGGTAAAACTAACGAAATTCGTTAGTTTTTGGTAACCCTAATCCAGATTAATATTACTTGCTTCCTAAGCAAGTAATGATGGGTCAGCCCTAATGAAACCCTAATTGTGTTTAGTATATAAACAACTCTTCGTTTCCAGAAGACGTACGTTTTTAGCTCTTGTATTTCATCACACATTCACAAAACCTTTTAGCATAATAGCTTACATTTTCTGTGCCTAGAAACGTAGGTGTCCACTTGGATTATCCTTGGCTGAATTTCTTGTAACCCAGACACAGGGTATAAATATCAATTCGGAAAGTGATATCACGATCCAAGCTAGTATCCAGATCTCCACCGCAAACCCTAATTTTCCCAACAATTCTTCTGTTTTAATGTTTATGAATATCTCTTTTGTCTCTCTTGAATCTTTTCTTAGAGAACTTTGATAAGATTGAACAATGAAAGTTTAATGGAATTGTATGTTGCAGATGGCCAAATTTTCACTATGCTTTGATTTTCAAAAAAAAAAAAAAGTGATTGGTAATCACTTGTTGGAGAATCTTGATGAAATTTCCATTGAAGTTATTAGTCATGGTATGAGAAGGGAACGATTATTGTAGGAGAATATTGTAAGAAAACATAATTTTATGAAAAAAAAACGATGAGTTATGTTCACAATCATCTTTGTCATCATTGACGGATCCACCGTGGAGCCTTGGGTGTCCCAAGAGTCCCCTAAAAAAATTTCTAGGACTATGATTTTTTTTTTTTTTTTTTTTTTTTTTTTTTTTTTTTTAATATATTGCCTTTAATCACCAAAATATAATTTGGGCTACCTCTTATTTATTATTATTATTTTTTATTTTTTTCCCTCTAAATGGTAAATCCATATACAAACTAGTTCATGAAGTAGTCACAATTTATTAAACCTAATAGTCAAGTGCACAACATAAAATTAGTTTAATTTAACAATTAACACATTTTACCCCAATACACAATAAAAATTGGAAATAATAAATTAATCGACGATTCGACGCTGACTCTCGATTTCGCTTCCGACTCTCCCATATGACGCACGTTGCTGCTGCTGCAACCCTTCCTTCTTGTGTCGGTGATCAGTCATCAGTGGTGGGTGTTTTCCGGCGAAATCCCACGCTGGTTGATGGTGGGTGATTATTGATCAAAGTGGTGCTACAATGAAGCAAGTAGAAAATTTGTGATTATTTTTTGGTTAATTGAAATTCATTTTCTTGTCATTGTGTTGAAAAAAATAGAAATTATCAATTAGGATTGTTAAATTAGGAACTTAGGGTTAATAATTAGTGATTATTTGTCCTTGAAACTTGAAATCAAGTATATAGTTCATATATTTTTATAATTTGATTGTAGGTTTCTATTTGTTGTTGAAACTTGAAATCAAGTTATAGAATTATAGTTGATTGTTGATATATTTTGATTGTAGGTTGCTATTTGTGTTATATTTTGAAATGTGAAATCACGTTTATAGTTGATTGTTGAATGGTATAATTTGATTGTAGGTTGCCATTAACAAATTTTTCAAAAGACAATTATATATTGGAGACAACAATGGTAAAGGAACTTAAAAAAAAAGGGCTAATGAAAGTGCAAAAGTTCCACAACCTAATCAACCTACTCCAAAACCATAAGAACCTCAATCTAATGAACATACTCCAAAATAACAAGAACCACAATATAATGAACATACTCAAAAACCAAAAGTGCCACAATCTTTTGATTTGAACGATCTTTCTTCGGACCTGGGGGAGAGGCCAAAGATTACATCTTATTAAAAGACCATGTCAACCACAAGGGCATAATTTTGAATTTACCTTATTTAGTAAGAAGCAAAGACGTTTTGTCGTGGAATTGTTTAAGGATTTTCCATGGTTAGAGTATAACATTAGAAATAAGAAGGCATATTGTTTTTATTGCTATTTGTTTGGAGACATGGTAGGAGAACAATGTGGAAAAGATGCATTTATAACCGAAGGCTTTGACAATTGGAGTAAAAAAAATCATTCTGAAATTATATGGGTGAGATTCAAAGTTCTCACCATAAGGCCGAAGAAAAGTATCATTTGCTATTGAGAAAAAACCAATCTATTGGTGAAGTCTTGCATAATCAAACAAAACTTGAGAAAAGTAATTATGAAATCTGATTAAGTGCTACAATCCGTACTTATAGATTTTTATTGAAAAATGTATTACCATTTCGTAGACATAAGGAGATGGAAAAGTTTAATAATAAAAGACTTTTCATTGAAGGCGTATCTTTTATTAAAGAAGATAATGAGAAGATTTTGAAAGTTACTTTAGAAAATGTTCACAAATATGAAAAGTTGACTTCTCCGACGATTCAAAAAGATATTGTCAATTGATTTTCAAAAGAGATAATCAAGTTTATTTGTGATGAAATTAGTAAAGATGTGTTCAATATATTAGTTGATGAGTCTAGTGATGATTTCAAAAAAAAAAAAAAAACAAATGGCTATAGTTTTGAGATATGTTGATAGATATGGGATTGTAAAGGAAATATTTATTAGAGTTGTTCATGTGTTGGATACATCTTCTTTGAATCTTAAAGCCGTTATCGATACCGTATTTTCCAGCAACAACTTGAGTATGACTCAGGTGAGAAATCATAAAATATTTATTCCTTTAATATGATATTAATTTTATTCTTATTTCTTATATTTTTTTTATTATTATTTTTCAAATATATAGGTGAGGAGGCAATGTTATGATGGAGCAAGTAATATGAGTGGTGCATTCAATGATTTGAAATCATTGATTTTAAATGAAAACAGTTCCGCACATTATATACATTGTTTCGAACACTGACTTCAATTAGTGGTTGTGGCGGTTGCAAAGAAACATTATGATGATGCTAAAGAATTCTTTCAACAACTAGCTTTGGTGGTTATTGTCGTTTGTGGCCTTGTGGGTCTTCTAAGAAAAAAGATATGATATGAGAGATGCAAAAAGAAAGAGTGGCAGCTGAAATTGTTATTAGTGAAACTAAAACAGGACGAATGTTGAATCAAGATATTTATCTTGTTCGAGCTGGAGATAGTAGATGGAGTTCACATTTTAGAACAATTGTAAGTTTGTTGAATTTGTTTGTAGAAGTTTTTGCGGTCCTTAAATATGTCAAAGAGGAGGGGTCTATTTTATCTAATCATAATCAAGCAAAGGGTATTTTGTCATATTTCAAGACAATTGATTTCGTGTAGGAAATTCTATGCCTCACGGATACCTTGTCAAAACAACTTAAAAAAAAGATCAAGATATTTTTGAAGCAGCTTCGTTGGTAAAAAGGAGAAAGAAAGTACTGTTAGTTTTTAGAAAAGATAAGTTTCCACAGATTTGGAAAAAGATATGTGTTTTTTGTGAAAAATGTAGTATTGGAACTGTGGACATGTCGGAATATTATGTTACCTTACGAAAACGTAGGACCAATAAGACTAATCAACATCATTTTGAAGTTGTGATTTTAAAAATCGATTTTGGATATGCAAACTCAAGAATTTGGGGATAGATTTAGTGAAGTTGGCACAGAGTTGATGGAGAACATGACGACTTTAAATCCTTGTGACTCATTTTCTAGTTTTGATAAATCGAAGTTGTTAAAGCTAAACAAGATATACAAAAACAATTTTGATGATTCAAAAATGGCGCAACTTAATGGACGACTTGATATCTAATATCACTCTTTGCTCCATGATGAGAGAGTTTTAACTTGAAGGGAATTACAGACCTCTTTCGTTTGTTGGTGGAAACATGGAAGCACCTTTATCTTCCTTTGGTTTATAGATTATTAAAATTAAGTTTGGTTTTGTCCATCGCAACCATAACCGTTGCGGTGTTTTTCTGCAATGAAGTTTTTGAAGACCGGTTTGTGTAATAGAATAGGTGACGATTTTATGAATGATGGTTTGATTTGTAGTGTAGAAAATGAAGCACTAGAAAATATTACGACTAAAAATGTAATTACTCGTTTTCATAAAATGAAAGAGCGAAGTGATGAATCTTAAAATGTAACTTTGTTATTGTTATGGAAGTGTAACTTTATATCTAATGAAATTGCGGTTTTTTTTTTTTCTTATTGCATATTACACATTTTTTTTCAGGATACTCCTTTACTAAAACCTGGCTCCGCCGTTGTTTGTCATATGCATATGATATGTCCTATTGGCATCCCTAGGAGGCTAGGACACTCTAGACAACTCAAGACCCGATCCCTACTCAAATATTCTATATACGTAGAAACAAAAAAAAATCGTGATTGTCTTAGAAAGAACATTTTTTCCCAAACAACAAAGTGAGGTACAATCCCTAACACATTATTGCGTCATAGTACCTATCGACTAGAAGTGTTAATGGAGTACATGCTCGAATTTGTCAAGGATGGACATCAACGTGACCACACAGTCCAAAATTTGATCGTGCTAGATGGTTATTATCCACGATAGTAGGTCCAACCCCCTTATAATTAGGCCTTAGCATTAAATGTTGACCTCAAATACTAAGTTTTAAAACGAGACATTAAAATCTTAAGCATTAATGCATTATAATAAATATAACAAAATTACAAATGTATTTACTCGGTCGACATAGTACGAGAAATCAACATTTTGGCGATTATGATAATAATGATTACTAATATGTAAATGGGCAAATCAGAATGGATATATTACCAAAAACAATGTTGTATTATTGCTCTTAAGTCTTTAGGATACTCAAGACAGAAAATGTTTTGATGGATTTGGTTTTTTCTTTTTAACATGTTAAATGAATCAAATATAGGAATTTGTAAAACCGTAGATCACGCTTTTGGTTGGCTAAGACCCTATTTAGGGTGGAGAAGTTAAAGAAAATGTTTTGATGGATTTGGTTTTTTCTTTTTAACATGTTAAATGAATCAAATATAGGAAATTGTAAAACCGTAGATCACGCTTTCGGTTGGCTAAGACCCTATTTAGGGTGGAGAAGTTAACTTAATTTTTGCAGGCAATTTAGTATCTCATGTAGTTTGGTTTTTATTTGAAGTTTTCAAAACATTTTATTTTGTTATGGTTATAAGTAAAATTTTCAAATGCTTTTTTTTTTCTTTCAATTATTTGTTTTTATTAAATTTACTAATCATTATTAGATTAGATTTTGGGCTCTATCCCACCCATCAATTATGCTGAAAGACATATTATATGATGGAATAGCTAACATTTTTTTTAAATCGCATCATTTTCTATAAACAGTAAGAATCTCACATCCAAATATGATGCTAGAAAAGCATTAGGGTAGATTCATAATGGTGTCACTAAGATTTTAATCATAAGTTTAAAATTGTCAAATGATCCAATGATCGTTGACATCTTCTCATATTCTTAACCTTTTATTGTTTAAAATTACAAGAAGAATTTGATCCAATGATTATGAGAATATGTTTGAACTATTATAGAACGTTTGGAATAATCAACGATTCTTATTAATTTATGGATAAAATATGATTGATATTGTAATTAGAAACACTAATTATTCCAAACCAACCATCCAAATAAGTTATATGGTTCTCACACAATAATAATTATCATTTTAAGTTATATATATATATATATATATATATATATATATATATATATATATATATATATATATATATAAACATTTGATTAAACTAACTGATAAGTTTGCTAAAATATGTAAAAAATTATATTTTTTTGTAATTAATAAAATGTATATTATAGAGAATTAAAAACAAGCTAAGTAAGCTCATTGAAAAATTGGAATGATACTTAAGTAGCTTTTTAAAAATCTCTCTTATAAACTACTTTTTGATATGTCAAACATAACAACCAAAAAACTCAAAGAAAAACTAGCCATAGCGTGTCAAACATAACATAAGTGTTGCCTGGATAAATGTTGTTTAAAAATATATAAGAAACTGATGAGATTTTCATAGAGGTCAAGGTATGACATAGATGAAGAAATGAGAAATGAAGCCAATAATTTTACTAAAAGTTTGGTTTTTGAGTCAAGTGGGAGTATGAGATGGAAAGATTCTTGGCCATCATACAAGTATTCGAGACAGTATGGGGATTCGAGGTTTATAGGAAGAAAAGAGCAGAGTGTTGTGTGATTGAGTATATTGATTGAGTATGTTTAACCAAGTCAAATGTGTATGATTGATAGGTAAAAGGAATCTTATATATATATTTTTTTCTCTTTTGAGGTTTTGTTTTTTAGGTTATGAGGCTTGAATGTATAGTGATTGTGTATGAGGCTTGAATGTATGTTGATTATGTTGTAAAATGTTAAAGAATGGAAATAAGTGAATGAAATATATTTAACTCATGTTTTTTAGGTTGTGAGGCTTGGATGTATAATGATTGTGTTCTACGATTATTTGTGATCGTAGAGCAAAGGATACAAGAAGAAAATTTGTACCATTTGCAATATTAGGTAGGTTTCTTTTAGCCCTTCATTGTAAAATTTCTTACATTTTGGTCCGTAGCTGAGTACACTGGGCGTATTGGCTCAAAGGCTTGGACGCGGAGGCACCCATGTAAGCTAGGCGTACGTGGTAGTATGTTGGGCGTATGCTCATCAGGGGCAAACCCTAATTTTTAGGGTTTATACCCTATTTAAACACCTTAAGTTGCTTTGGGAGTTTCTTATGATGAGCCTCCACCTCTATAAACCCTAGCCTCCCTTAGAGTGTTTGTGAGCTATTGTTGTGATATTGTGTTGTTTTTGGTTACTTAGAAGAAGGTGAAGCTTTGGTGTATTTGGAGCCTAAAGATCCAGAATCTTCCTTAACTTTGCAAGCTTTCTAAGGTATAAAGCCTCTACCTTGGTAACTCCAATTGCTAGATCTATTTTAGGGCTTTGTTTTGGTATGTTTTGGTCCTATAAGTCCTCCTTATGAGTATGAGTCACTCTAGGAGTTGGAAATGTTAGATCTTAGCCTCTCTAATGTTCCTTATGGATAAAAATTCTACCTTGATGTCTTATTTTGGTTATTGCATGAATTAGGACTCTTAATATGAATCTTAAGGATCAAAACAAGTATTAGGTCCTTTTAAGCCATGCAAAGGCTCCAAGTTAAAAACTTTACAGATTAAGATGTTCCTATAAAATTGGATATGGAATTTAGATGTTGGAATACAAGTATTAAGAACTTAAGGAAAAAGTGCTTAATGGGTGCATACCCTGGGCGTACACAAGTGTCACACCCCCAAACCAGAACGGCGGAAACGTTCGGGGGCGGAGGACGTCATATTCAGTATCATAATAGTTCATAGAAAGGAAAGTACACACCACCATATATATTAAAGTTTCCAAGATGTTTACATAATTGTATTCATTACATGTTCAAAAGATAAATACATAAACATCATCCAAAAGAAGTAATTAACGCCAATGCGTTAATCCCAAAAGTTGATTCCCAAACCTGCTTAGCAGTTCCCTGAGAATACAAGTTATTTCAAAGAAAAAGTGTCAACAATTAAGTTGGTGAGTTCATAAGTAGTTTAGAAAAATTGGATGCCATTCCAAAATGGGTGTATATTTTCCAGAAAACGCAGCATTTCAAATGTAAAGAGTTGTGATTTGTTGTGTTGAAAGTGAATGTATTAGATCCAGAAAATCCCATATTTTCCCTAATGGTTGAGATACGAGTTGTTGTGTTTTCCAAGAAAACCCTTATTTTCTTATAAAAGTATGAAATGCATATAAATGTTCGTGTTATAAGTTGTAAATAATTGCACCAGGAAAATCCCTTATTTTCCTATTAGTTGTTTGGTTTATATGCAGGAGAAACCCTTATTTTCCTAATATAATTGGCAGTCTCTAAGACCGAAAATCGCAAGAAACCGACGTTCTCAAAAGTTGTGTCATAGTTTTATATGGTAAAACTATACGAAGATAGCATTTATTAGATGAAGAATAGTTTTAATAGCTACTCGTTCATAAAAGCATAATACCATAATAATTGTATATCCGATGAGTTTTATAACCATACTAAACATAATATGCCTGTAACGACGTTCTTCAGGCGTCGCAGCGTTATGACAACTGTCACCCCAAAAGACGGATTGTAGCTAACAGTCAGGGCGCGGGATCATGACTTCCCGTATAGATCTATACACATTTGACACGTTCTCCGAACGGGAGACTCTGGTTATAGACAGGACTTGCAGCATTACTTTCTAATAAAGAAAAGTAATGTTTGAAGATATACACGTCTCATGGATTCTCAACTAAGCCCGTATTAAAGTGATAGTTTTTGTATGCAAAGTTTATCCTTTTTCACAATGTTTGACAAAGCATAAATCATAAGTTTTTAGAATGTATAAAATGACTTAACAATTAAGGGTACTTTGATATCATTATATACTTTGCGTACGTGTAATGCACACAAAGTATGACAAGACACATAGTAGTAATAAATCACAAGTGATTCATTTGATAAAAACGAGTAAAGTGAAATTTTATAAAATACACGATAATAACCGTATGTTTACTTGTATTCCCCCCCTAAAAGAGTATAAAAGCATTTAAAATGTATTTAAAGTGTGTTTGAAAGGGGTATGAACTCACTTGAAAGTTTGAAGATAGCAAGATGGAAAACCGGGCAGAGTTTCGTCTCGGGAAATGGATTTTCCTCGAAAATCTTGGGATTCCCCGGGAGAAAAATCGACCTTCGGGACTTGCACAAAATGACCAGGGCTTCGGGGTAGTGCGAGCACGGAAAACGAGGTAAAACGCAAGAAAAAGGAGAGAGAATGAGCCCTTTTCCCGGGAGCCCTCGCATCCTTTTTATAGGGGGCTGAGCAGCATGCGTACGCGGGGCGTACTCCCTTACGCGGCGCGTACGGGACGTCATCGCTGACCGCATCCTCGGCTGCAGCGTTTCGGATGGGACGGGGGAGGGGGTAGCTCGCATAGGGGCAACGTGGACGATCCGAGGCCGTGGCCTCGAGTACGCGGGGCGTACGAGGGTACGCGGCGCGTACTACAGCCTTAGGCTGACTCCCCTTCGGATAATACCGAATTTTGAATAAAAATTATATATAAATTATTTATCAAACTTCAAAAATTCATATCTCCTTCATACGAACTCCGTTTTTGACGTTCTTTATATCCCCACGAAGGTGAGACTACGATCTACAACTTTCATTTAGATTCCGTTGGCAAATTCCGAAATTATTTTTATTATTTATTTATTAAAATGACGTGTTTAAGGAATTTCTTTAAAAATTCATAACTTATTTATACGATGTCCGATTTGAGCGTTCTTTTTATGCATGTTTGTAGTTTAACGATATCTATGACTTTCATTTAGACACCTAAGGTCAGAAAGTGTCTTATTGAAACTTTGCGTTTTTACGCAACTTCGTATTGCCGGTTTTTGTCGGATAACTTAGAATGGTCATAATTTCTTCGTTATAACTCGGATTTTTGTGTTATTTATATGTTTGGAAAAATTAAGACGATACCTACCACATAGTGTACTCCAAATAGAGTTTTTGAATACTTTATTTTTCGATGATATTCTAATTCCTTTCTCAAAGGGGTTACAGGACTCGATTTTTACTGACATAAAATAACGGGTTGTTACATCATCCCCCCGTTAGAGGGAATTTCGTCCCGAAATTTTAATACAAAAGAAGAGTCTTAGGGGCTGGGGAAGAGATGTGGATACTTCTGTTGCATTTGATCTTCTCGTTCCCACGTGAACTCAGGTCCCCTCTTAGCATTCCATCGGACCTTTACTATTGGAATGCGACTCTGTTTAGTTCGTTTAACTTCCCTATCCATGATCTCGACGGGTTCTTCCACAAAGTTAAGATTTTCATTTAGTTCGATCTCATCGAGTGGAATTACAAGTGTTTCGTCAGACAGACACTTCTTCAGGTTTGATACGTGGAATACTGGATGTACTTTGTTAAGCTCAATT
Organism: Lactuca saligna; assembly: GCF_052625555.1. Classification (NCBI taxonomy): domain Eukaryota; kingdom Viridiplantae; phylum Streptophyta; class Magnoliopsida; order Asterales; family Asteraceae; genus Lactuca; species Lactuca saligna. The sequence continues at coordinate 39,637,238 of NC_136417.1, read as the reverse complement.
GGAAGTCGGAGTTTGTAGGCTACTGGACCAATCCTTGAAATGATTTCGAAGGGTCCAATGTACCTAGGATTTAGCTTCCCACGCTTTCCAAAGCATATCATTCCCTTCCAGGGTGAGACCTTCAGTAGTACCCGATCGCCAATCTGAAATTCCAAGGGTTTACGTCTTTTGTCGGCATAGCTCTTTTGCCTATCCCTCGAGGATTTCAGTCGTTCTCGTATTTGCATGATCTTTTCAGTAGTTTCCCTGATGATCTCTGGACCAGTGAGGGTGCTATTAGGGACTAGACCTTTTGCTAGTTGTGTGTCGCCCACTTCCGTCCAACACAGAGGTGATCTGCACTTACGGCCGTAAAGGGCTTCAAATGGAGCAGTATTGATTCTAGTATGATAACTATTGTTATAAGAGAACTCAACCAAAGGTAAGTGAACATCCCATGCTTTACCAAAGTCGATTACACATGCTCGCAACATGTCTTCCAAGGTTTGGATCGTTCTTTCGCTCTGTCCGTCAGTTTGGGGGTGATAGGCAGTACTCATGTCCAATCTTGTTCCCATGGATTTTTGCAATGATTGCTAGAATCTAGACGTGAATCTGCTGTCTCTATCCGAGATGATAGACATTGGCACTCCATGAAGTCGTACGATCTCTCGGATGTAGATTCTTGCTAGCTTTTCCATTTTATCAGTTTCCTTGATCGGTAGGAAATGAGCGGACTTGGTTAATCTATCGACGATTACCCAAATAGTATCTTGGCCACCCTGAGTTTTGGGCAGTTTCGTTATAAAGTCCATGGAAATCTGCTCCCATTTCCACTCAGGAATTTCAGGTTGTTGGAGTAGTCCTGACTCCTGAGGGTTTCTGGTGTTCTATTTTGATCTTGGCGCAAGTCAAACACCTGCTCACATATGTAGCGATCTCTGCTTTCATGTTTGGCCACCAGTAGAGTTGTTTGAGATCTTGATACATCTTGTCTGACCCGGGGTGTACGGAGTATGGAGTTTTGTGTGCCTCGCTCATAACTACCTCTCTAAGTCCACCAAACTTGGGCGTCCATATTCGGTTCATGAGGTAGCGTGCTCCGTCACTCTTGATTTCTAAATTCTTGTCCATTCCCCTAAGGGTCTCACCTGTCACGTTTTCGGGTTTCAGGGCCTCTATTTGAGCTTCCTTGACTTGTGTCGATAGGTGCGAATGGATTGACATGGCTAATGACTTCACTCTTCGGCCAGAGTACTCCTTATGACTAAGGGCATCTGCCACGACGTTAGCCTTTCCTGGATGATAGCAAATCTCACATTCGTAGTCGTTGAGCAATTCGACCCAACGTCGCTGTCTCATGTTCAACTCCTTCTGGTCGAAGATGTGTTGTAGGCTCTTGTGGTCTGTAAAGATAGTGCATTTGGTACCATATAGGTAGTGTCTCCAGATTTTAAGAGCGAAGACCACCGCCCCAAGTTCTAAATCATGAGTGGTGTAATTGAACTCATGCGTTTTCAGTTTTCGTGAGGCATATGCAGTAACCTTTCCCCTCTGCATTAGTACACAGCCCAGCCCTTGCTTCGAAGCGTCGCAATACACCACAAAATCTTCGGTCCCTTCTGGGAGAGAAAGGATGGGCGCGCTGCAAAGGGCCTGTTTCAAAGTCTGAAATGCAGCATCTTGCTTTTCTCCCCAATCATAGGTCACACCTTTCTGGGTTAAGGCGGTAAGAGGCTTTGCGATGCTGGAGAAATTCTGGATGAACCTTCGGTAATAACCAGCAAGACCTAGAAATTGGCGAATTTGTGTTGGTGTAGTTGGCGCAGACCAGTTCTTGATAGCCTTGATTTTTGATGGATCTACGTGGATTCCTTCCTTGCTGACCACGTGACCGAGGAAGTCCACCTTTCTAATCCAAAATTCACATTTTGAGAATTTTGCATATAGTCTCTCAGTCCGTAACGTCTCTAAAACTTGCCTCAGATGTTGACCATGCTCTTCTTTATTCTTTGAATAAATGAGTATATCGTCTATGAATACCATCACGAATTTATCTAAGAATGGACGACATACCCGATTCATTAGATCCATGAACATGACCGGGGCATTGGTTAGTCCGAACGGCATCACTACGAACTCGTAATGTCCGTATCGTGTTTGGAAGGCCGTCTTGGGAATATCACTCTCCAGGACTCGCAGCTGGTGATACCCCGACCTCAGATCGATCTTGGAGAAGTAGTTGGCTCCTTGGAGTTAGTCGAATAAGTCATCGATTCGGGGTAGGGGGTATCGGTTCTTGATGGTAAGTATGTTGAGTTCTCGGTAGTCGATGCACATTCTGAATGATCCATCCTTCTTTTTCACGAACAGTACGGGTGCTCCCCATGGCGAGAAGCTCGGCCTGATGAATCCTTTTCCAAGTAGTTCATTCAGTTGGCTGGATAGCTCTTGCATCTCTGCCGGGGCTAATTGATAGGGTGCTTTGGCTACTGGGGTAGCTCCGGGAACTAAATCGATTCGGAACTCAACTTGTCTCGCGGGTGGTATTCCCGGAAGGTCCTCGGGAAAAACGTCGGGAAAATCGCGTACGTCGGGCGCACTCTTGATGTCTTGGACTTCACGTTTCACATCTACAACATGTGCCAAGAATGCGTGACACTCCTTGCGTAGGAATTTCCGAGCTTGGATACTTGAGATGATACGAAGAGTGGTACTTGGTTTGTCGCCCAAGACAATGAAAGTTTCGTCGGTTGGCAGATTAAGGCAAACGGCCTTATCGTAACATAGAATGTCCGCATGATGAGAACTTAGCCAATCCATGCCAATGATGACATCGAAACTCTTAATCGAGACTGGCATGAGGTTGATTGAAAAGGGATTATCGTTTAAAGTTAGGGTGCAGTTTAAGTATATCTCCTTAGTGCCTTCGGTTTTCCCGTTGGCCATTTCTACTATGAATGGTTCACTTAATGATTGTGGTATTGATTTTAGCAGGCCTTTAAAGTCGTGACTCACAAAACTCCTTTCCGCTCCACTATCAAACAAAATGCATGCATACGAGTTATCGAGAAGAAACGTACCCGTAACAACAGTAGGGTCCGCAATGGATTCATCTTGTCCCATTGCGAAAACTCACCCCCTTCCGCCGGTATTCCAGTTGTTTGCCTTTGGGCAGTCCCTGCGGTAGTGCCCCGTGTCTCCGCACTCAAAGCAGGCGCGGCCTACCCCGGTATTAGTAGTGGGGACGGATGGTTGGGTTGGCCCTTTGCAATAGCAGGCTGTATGTCCCTTCTTATTACACTTGGTGCATTGGAAATCAGGGCAAGGATCGTGGTGGTGGAAGCTGCATCGGTTGCATTTAGGAAGTTTCCCATTATATGAGCTTGTGGGGGCAGGGTTCACAGGTACAGTCATAGCGTGGGTCGCTATTACCTGTTGTTTCTTGGGGTTTTCCTGGAGAGGTTGTCCCCTCCTTTTGTTCCAAGGCCTACTCTGGCCCTGAGCCTCCCTAGGTGGATTTGCGGTTGTTGAAATGATACTGGGTTTTACTCCGTGGTCGATGAGTCGCTGAGCCAGGCGTTTAGCGCTGTTGTAGGTAACAGGGCCGAAAGCTAGGACATGCCCTTGAATCTGGGGTGACAACCCCCAAATGTACCTTTCAACCTTCTTTGATTATGGGTTGACCATGGTAGGGCACAGTGCAGCGAGGTCGTTGAACCTAGCTGTGTAGGTGACTAGGTCAGACCCAGTCATTTTTAGATTCCAGAGCTCCTGCTCCAGCTTTTGCACTTCGCCCCTTGGGCAGTATTCTTCCAGTAGTAGAACCTTTAGATCGTCCCAACTCATGGCGTTGGTGACAGTGAGCGTCACTGAATTCACATGGCTTTTCCACCAAGTGAGGGCTCGATCCACGAAAGTGCAAGCAGCGAACTTGACTTTGCTTGCTTCTAGGCATGAGCAGATCTCGAAGACCGTTTCGGTCTTCTCGAACCATTGCATTAGTGCAATGACTCCCCCAGTTCCATTAAAAGTTTTTGGCTTAGCGTTAGAGAACTCCTTGTAAGTACATTATCTTCCTTGACCATGACCAGTGCCATGATTTGGATGATTCGTGCTGCTTCCCGCCCCTCCATTTCCGTGAGAGTTTATTTGCGAGAGGGCTGCAGTTACTGTTGCTGTGATAGCAGCCTGGACCATGGCTGGATCATAAGCTGGTGGTGGAGGTGGTGGTGGTACTGTGCCCGGCCTGGGCCTTAGGTTTGGATGAGGAGGCATCGTGCTGCCAAAAGAAAAAAATATGGAAAAATTTATAAGGTTTGGCAGTTCAGAGTTGAATGATATTGAGTTAACTTCTAATAGTTCTAAGAAGTTGGGTTTGACTGACACAATGTTTTGAGCTTGAATGTAAAGTTTGAATAGCTGTACCAATAAATCAAATGATTTGCGCATGATTAATAACAACAAGAAAAGGGGTATACCCTTATATATATTAAACATATAGTTGTGTTACAGCGGGGTCTAGACAAAATTTCTTGGCCTTTCTAAAGGCCTCCGATTACAGAACAATTTAAAGAAAATAATACTTTTATCCGAAGTCCTAATTTATAACAAAATTTGAGAGTTGGGCAAGTACTACTTGCGGTGCGCTTTGCGTTTGGAGCTCGACTCCGTGTCGGACTGCTTCGACTCCATGAGGCGTCTATCAAACGCAGCTTGTTGTTCTCTTAATTCTGCGAAGGCCGCATTTGCTTGTGCTTGAAATGCTTCGGCGCGAATGTGGATGTCGTTATGCAACAACTCTAGGAGGTTGATATCGGCTGTGTGGATTTGTACTTCCACATTGACCTCTCGGATTCGGTTGGCTTGCACTCCGGATTGATAGCACTGGTTGGCGAGTTTGCCAACCATGACCGGAAGTGCGCGGTCGGCTGATCCCCAGCCTCTCACATCAAAGAAGTCTTGGCACATGCCGTAAGGAGGGCGTAAGCTTTGCTGTTGGCTCCAATGATGGAGGTGACTTCCCTACACTGGAGTGGGTCCTTGGAAATTCCTCACGTGGACGGGAGATTGTGGGATTGGTGGATTTATAATTTCTGGCTCCGAATCCGTGCCAGAGTCATCCCCTCCCTCCAACTCTATAGGCTCTCCGTCTTCTTCAGGATCTTCTTCAATCCACCCTCCATTACCTTGGTTGGGGTAGTAGGGGTCATTGGGGTGATGGAATCCCGCCATTTAGACTGTACGAGAATAGAGTTAAAAGTTTACTATAAGCTAGAGCACATGAAACTTACCCTTAAGTTTAATGGTTGACGGCACTCGAATACTCCCTCAATATTCTTTAGCGATTTGCTTTTGGTAAGTTTTAAATTTATTGCCCATTACAGACACTCCTTGGCATACGTTAGTCGGCTCATGGACAAATATAGTTGATCAGGCTATATTCTTCCCAGTTCCGATTACATGTCCCAAGGCGTACCTGTGCTGCACAACTTATTTATAATACTTCTAAAGTTATTTACTATGAAACTGTTATTAGTATAAAAATGAGTGCATGCTTACCTTAAAACTAATTTAGTTTACTTTCAAAAGTATGAATTTTTCTCAGAGTGTTTTTGCCCAGTTGAGTTTATAGTTGTATATCAAAAAGGAATGGTTTTGATATACTTAATTCCCTATAAACAAAGCTCTGATACCAATCTGTCACACCCCCAAACCAGAACGGCGGAAACGTTCGGGGGCGGAGGACGTCATATTCAGTATCATAACAGTTCATAGAAAGGAAAGTACACACCACCATATATATTAAAGTTTCCAAGATGTTTACATAATTGTATTCATTACATGTTCAAAAGATAAATACATAAACATCATCCAAAAGAAGTAATTAACGCCAATGCGTTAATCCCAAAAGTTGATTCCCAAACCTGCTTAGCAGTTCCCTGAGAATACAAGTTATTTCAAAGAAAAAGTGTCAACAATTAAGTTGGTGAGTTCATAAGTAGTTTAGAAAAATTGGATGCCATTCCAAAATGGGTGTATATTTTCCAGAAAACGCAGCATTTCAAATGTAAAGAGTTGTGATTTGTTGTGTTGAAAGTGAATGTATTAGATCCAGAAAATCCCATATTTTCCCTAATGGTTGAGATACGAGTTGTTGTGTTTTCCAAGAAAACCCTTATTTTCTTATAAAAGTATGAAATGCATATAAATGTTCGTGTTATAAGTTGTAAATAATTGCACCAGGAAAATCCCTTATTTTCCTATTAGTTGTTTGGTTTATATGCAGGAGAAACCCTTATTTTCCTAATATAATTGGCAGTCTCTAAGACCGAAAATCGCAAGAAACCGACGTTCTCAAAAGTTGTGTCATAGTTTTATATGGTAAAACTATACGAAGATAGCATTTATTAGATGAAGAATAGTTTTAATAGCTACTCGTTCATAAAAGCATAATACCATAATAATTGTATATCCGATGAGTTTTATAACCATACTAAACATAATATGCCTGTAACGACGTTCTTCAGGCGTCGCAGCGTTATGACAACTGTCACCCCAAAAGACGGATTGTAGCTAACAGTCAGGGCGCGGGATCATGACTTCCCGTATAGATCTATACACATTTGACACGTTCTCCGAACGGGAGACTCTGGTTATAGACAGGACTTGCAGCATTACTTTCTAATAAAGAAAAGTAATGTTTGAAGATATACACGTCTCATGGATTCTCAACTAAGCCCGTATTAAAGTGATAGTTTTTGTATGCAAAGTTTATCCTTTTTCACAATGTTTGACAAAGCATAAATCATAAGTTTTTAGAATGTATAAAATGACTTAACAATTAAGGGTACTTTGATATCATTATATACTTTGCGTACGTGTAATGCACACAAAGTATGACAAGACACATAGTAGTAATAAATCACAAGTGATTCATTTGATAAAAACGAGTAAAGTGAAATTTTATAAAATACACGATAATAACCGTATGTTTACTTGTATTCCCCCCCCTAAAAGAGTATAAAAGCATTTAAAATGTATTTAAAGTGTGTTTGAAAGGGATATGAACTCACTTGAAAGTTTGAAGATAGCAAGATGGAAAACCGGGCAGAGTTTCGTCTCGGGAAATGGATTTTCCTCGGAAATCTTGGGATTCCCCGGGAGAAAAATCGACCTTCGGGACTTGCACAAAATGACCAGGGCTTCGGGGTAGTGCGAGCACGGAAAACGAGGTAAAACGCAAGAAAAAGGAGAGAGAATGAGCCCTTTTCCCGGGAGCCCTCGCATCCCTTTTATAGGGGGCTGAGCAGCATGCGTATGCGGGGCGTACTCCCGTACGCGGCGCGTACGGGACGTCATCGCTGACCGCATCCTCGGCTGCAGCGTTTCGGATGGGACGGGGGAGGGGGTAGCTCGCATAGGGGCGACGTGGACGATCCGAGGCCGTGGCCTCGAGTACGCGGGGCGTACGAGGGTACGCGGCGCGTACTACAGCCTTAGGCTGACTCCCCTTCGGATAATACCGAATTTTGAATAAAAATTATATATAAATTATTTATCAAACTTCAAAAATTCATATCTCCTTCATACGAACTCCGTTTTTGACGTTCTTTATATCCCCGCGAAGGTGAGACTACGATCTACAACTTTCATTTAGATTCCGTTGGCAAATTCCGAAATTATTTTTATTATTTATTTATTAAAATGACGTGTTTAAGGAATTTCTTTAAAAATTCATAACTTATTTATACGATGTCCGATTTGAGCGTTCTTTTTATGCATGTTTGTAGTTTAACGATATCTATGACTTTCATTTAGACACCTAAGGTCAGAAAGTGTCTTATTGAAACTTTGCGTTTTTACGCAACTTCGTATTGCCGGTTTTTGTCGGATAACTTAGAATGGTCATAATTTCTTCGTTATAACTCGGATTTTTGTGTTATTTATATGTTTGGAAAACTTAAGACGATACCTACCACATAGTGTACTCCAAATAGAGTTTTTGAATACTTCATTTTTCGATGATATTCTAATTCCTTTCTCAAAGGGGTTACAGGATTCGATTTTTACTGACTTGAAATAACGGGTTGTTACAACAAGTGTACATTGCACGTACGTTCCCGTGTCGGCGATTATGCATGTAGCCCAGTACGCAGAGCGTAAGTCTGGTACATGCAGCGTACCAGGCCTGGGCTTGGGGTTTTGCGACTTTAGGCCATATTTGGACTATTGGGGTTTTGGGCCTTGTTAGGCCATTACTTTTCCTATTTTGGGCCATTTCTAGGTTCTAGGCCTCCTTGGATATGGGCCCATATTAGGTTTTGGGTATCATTTATGGAATTAGGCCCTATTGGGGTTTTGGTGCAATTGTGTTGGGCCTCAAATATTGGGCCAAGTAAGGAAGGGGTAAAATGGTCTTTTACCCTAGGAGTTGAGCAAATGATGTGACATCCCAAAATTTTCAACTTTTCAAAACAACCCATTTACTAATAAAAATGTTTACAAAACCATCGTTTCCAAAACATGATTTAAAATCAGAGTCTCACAAGATCCAATCAGTTGTAAAACCAAGGTTGTGTACGGTCACACCTTCACCTTGCCACAATCATCTGATGCACCTAAAACGATAAATTGAAATTATAAGCACAAAGCTTAGTGAGTTCCCTCAAAGTACCACCACATAAACATAATAACAAACAAACAACATGTCGAGAACGATCATCCTTGGGATGGAATGCCCCAAGAAAAATGAAAATATACAATGGGTCCATAACCTATCGAGGTTGGATTACCCCTGACCCATAATCTATCGAGGTTGGAATATCCATACATATTGGGTCCATAACCTATCGAGGTTGGATTACCTTCAGCCCACAACCTATCGAGGTTGGAATGCCAATACACTATAGGTGCAATCAACTAGCAGGTTGAATACCCCAACCCCCTCAACCATCGGGTTGGAATGCCAATCTACTACGGGTCCTGTCATCCTCGGGATGAAATACCCTCGAGCCCATTCAACCATCGGGTTGGTATGCCCCTGGCCTATTGGCTTACACACAAAGCAGTAAAGCCTTAGCCACCGACCAAATATGTGTACACACAACAAATAATCATATAATCAGTCTACAGACAATCAGGAAGATGTAAAGATCACTAAGCATAACACTATCCTATATACCAGGATACCAATCTAAAAGATCACTACGACACGATAACATACTATCACATAACAGGATATATGCAATAAACCAGGATAACAGTTCAATGGGCCAACCTTGGTGTAACGCCTGTGTTTCTGGGCTTGCCATTTTTAGCAATGTAATAGTCTAGGTTAACCTTTGTAACCCGTTTTGAAATAATAGAAGTGTATTATTTGAGTATTATGTGTTTTGTGCTTAATTGCTTAATTATGTGGTTTGATTAATTAAGAATAAAAATAAGCGTCAAAATTTAAGTGTATAATAAACTTGATATCTTTAGATAATGTTGTAGTAGTTGAAACAAGGTTTCCGAAGATATAAAGAATGCCGAAATCCGAGTTATAACGAAGAAGTTATGACCTGTCGAAGTTTCGCGACAGAATCGGCACCGCTGAATAACGTAAAAAGTGAAATTTACGTTAGAGCGATATTTAGCCTTAGTGATCTAAACGAGAATCGAATATCTCGTTGTTAGTATCAAAGCGATAAAAAGTTAGGTGAGAACGGACGTCAAACGAAGAAGTTATGAATTTATAACGAAATTTTCTGTCCCGCCCTATTAAAAATAAATAATAAAAATAATTCAAAATTAGCCGACGGAGTCTAAACGAAAGTTGTAGAGCGTAGTCTCACCTTCGCGTGGATATAAAGAACGTCGAAAATGGAGTTCGTATGAAGAAGATATGAATTTCCGAAGTTTATTAAATAATTTGTATTTAATTTTAATTGGAAAATCCGGCCTTATCCGAAGGCGAGTCACCGGACTCATCCGGAGTACGCCCCGCGTACAGCAAAGATGTCGACACTCACACTCGAGGACTTCGGATGACGAACGCAGTGATGATTTTGGACCAGTACGCCCCGCGTACTGGCGTACGCCCCGCGTACTCCGAGGCATCAGCCTCCTATAAATAGGATGCGAGGCTGCCGAGTTTCTTTTCTATTTTTCTCCATTCTCTCTCCCGTTTTGCCTCGATTTGCATGCCAGAAATATCCCGAAGCCCCGGTAATATTCCCGAGTCCCGAAGTAAGTCCCGAGATCCCGAAGATCCCGAGAAGGTGCGAGTGCACTCGGCGAGTATCAGTGATTTTTCAAAAAAAATTCTAAGTTTTTAACCTAACTAAAACAGATACTAAAACCTAATTACTAGTTACTAAATTGCAATAAATGAACTTTATGCAAGTAAACTCACACAAAGGATCGAAAAAATTAGGAATTAGCTTAATTATTTAGAACCGTTCCCCGGCAACGGCGCCAAAAACTTGATGTGTGTAAATTCAACTAGTTTTATCCCTACTTTTTATTAATAATTTGAGCACACAAAGGCAGTGAACCTGTCTTTAAGTGGTATAGATTGATAAGTAAGGTATCGAACTCAGGGAACGGAAATTAAACTAATAGCTAATTTTAACTAAAACAAATAATAAAAGTAAATGGTTTTTCTCTAGTTTTGCAAGACTAGAAACTTAAGCAAACTAAATTTAACTAATTAACTAAAGCAACAACTATTCACCAAATTTGATAAAGATGTTTCTATTTAGGTTCAACCAATTCACTCCTATGGTTATTTAAGTTAAGGTAGATTAATTGTTATTGGTTACCAATGATAATAGTTAGGTTCATGTTCATTACTCCTAACCCTTAGACAATTAACTAATTTAAGCGTTGATCAAGTGTTTAAACTAATTAATTCCCTAGATTAATTATTTGGATTAAATAAGATTTGTAATGGTCAATTAAGTTATTAATTCAATTAACCTCTTGTTGATGGTTTCTCAAACAAGCTCACACATTAATCTTCCTATTTTCTTATTAATCTTAGTTTCATACTCATTACTTCCAAGCATACGTTTTAGCATTCACATAGACATATGAGGTTAACAATTAAGTGATGTTCATGCAACCTAATTGCCTTCCAATTAACAGAAAATAGTAGTGATTAACACATAAGGTTCTTTAACAAACTTAATTTAATAAATCACCAATAGTCAATTAAACAAAATTCAATAATTAAACCATAGGAGTTCTTTGGTATTCCCCAAACATAAACAAAAACGAGTTTAGCTCATAGTTGCAGTAGAAACAAGCATAGAAACAAAGTTTATGAAAGCAAACATGTTTAATTCCTAAGTCTAAGTGGTAGAATTAACCTAATTGCTTGAATTCTTCCAACTCTTGAAGCTTAGGGTTCTTCAGCGCCTTCTGAACCTTTTAGTCGCAGCTAATTCTTCAAAATTCGCCAGGGGTTCTGTCCCATGTGATAAGGATTCGTCTTTTAAAGATATCTCAAAACAGAGGGTACTCGGCGAGTAGCAGAATCAACTCGCCGAGTAGGTCAATACTTATCCGTCTTCAGATCAGCAGTCGTACATATCTTCTAGCATCTCATCGTGTACTCGCCGAGTAAGGTCGATCTACTCGCCGAGTAGGTCTTTCTTTTCACCCTTTAACCTTCACTTGCTTTCCTTTTCTCCTTTTTGCCTCCAAGCATATCTTTTGGACTGAAAACACAATTCAAAGCATTTTAAGTACCTTTTGTCCATATTATTCTCATAACTAACCAAAAATAACTAAGAATATATGTTACATAATTAACTAATTATGCACATATCACAATACCCCACACTTGACTTTTGCTTGCCCCCAAGCAAAACTATATTTTAAATACATTAAAATCACATTAATAACTCCAATCCTTCCCAGCCATTATGCCAAGACCGCAACGCATGCATTTGTGTCTAATTCCTAAAAACCCCCCATACTTCAAATACTCACAATCCTCATAAACATTCACCCACTCACCCCGAACTATGCTCATTTTATGCAACCCTCCGAATCCATCCTAAGAAAACCTCTTTACCCTCAAGGTATTTTTAATTGAGCAACCCAAGCATACATAATCTCGACAATTACAATTTATGATACCACATTGGAGCTCTTTGGAATTCTTCACTTCTTTGATAATTTGATCTTGGATAACTTTGAATTCACCACCTTTGTTGTTTGATTTTTGGTATCTTCAACTTTTTGAATTTCTTTGGAATTTCCGATCTTCATATTTGATATTTGACTTTGATGCTCCAAAAATTCTTCAAACTTTTTCTTGTAATTCTCTCTTTTTTTATTTATTTTACATGTATACCTCACTTTTTTCACTCAAATCCCTACATGCTTAAGCAGGGGCGCTCAATCTCAACCTTTATTGGCTAATGATAAAAATCTTCCTGGATACATTTCAGGTTTAGGCTGCTAAACATATTGCATCCCTCAGGCTGAGCAGGGTCGTGTTTTTGTCTCATGATTTCACTGAAATAAGGAAGCCACAAATGCACTAGAACGTATATAGGCTCAACTAAACATTTGGGTTCTCATGCAATTATTAACACAATTCTAATATGGAATCCTAATTTTTACCAAAATTTTCTAATTTAAGACCTAAGCATTTTTAATATTCAACAAATTTTAAAAATTAGCCTAAATTAAGATTCTAAGTGTTCTAAGATGTGACTAACCCCCTACCCCACACTTATTTTATGCAATGCCCTCATTGCATATTATAACAACTAAAAAGAATGCAAATAGAGAGAAAGTTGGAACAAACTCCCCTGGGGTAGCAGTCGCTAGGTTGACACTCTCGTCTTCAACTCCTTCTTCTAGTGACTTTAACCATGGGAACAACTCATCCATGGCACGGGTGTCATATGTCTAGTGTGGTTGATAGCTCGAAAACTCCAAGGAAAATTGGTTGTTGCACAAGCCTCAGTAATAGTGCATAAAGAATGTATGAATGGTGCATAAACAATAGCCAGAACAAATCAATAACTCCTCCTGCAGCAGGCTACTCGGCGAGTAGGCGAGTAAAGTCGGCGAGTAGAAGGTGTCGGACAAGCAGATCGTGCAGAAGCAGATGTACTCGCCGAGTAGTATTTGTGCACTCGGCGAGTAGAGCATATAATTCCAGAAATTTTCTAAATGCTGGCTCTCTTTACTCTAGTGTTGACATGAAAATATAAATGCACTCTCCAAGAAACTCTCTAAACAGCAACACTTTAATAAACTCTCGATTAGTACGGACTCGATCCTAGGAACAAAACTCCATAAGCACTCCTAAAGGTCCTCATTCCTCGCTTGACCATTCCTAAATAGCATGCATCCTAGCTTCAATACCTGAAAAGAAAACTAACAGTAACACTAAAATTCAAACCACTTAACCAAGTTCACATGTCCACAATGATCTTTAAAACAAACATCACAATCAAACAAAACAAAACAAATAAAATCTTCATTCTTCCTCGTCCATCCCGGCTCCTCCAGCTCCACTACCTCCTTCTCCACTCCTTCTTTGCATCTGTTCGTCCCAATCCATAATGTACGGATAACCGGGTCCCGGCCGCGGGGCAATATGCATTTGTTGGAAAAGATAGTCGAAGGATTGATTGGTGTAATTGACTCCTCACCCTATATCATCCAAGTATCGCCGATACTCCACTTGATTCCACCCCTCGTTATCCTCCACCGGAATCACCGGTGGGTCTTCTCGTACCCGCTCGTTCCTCAGCCTAACCCGCCTTCCCGGCTCCTCAGGGATCACCGGCTCGTCCTCATTCGGGATAGTAAAAGAATCACCAAATTTTTCCACTATCCGAGCCCTCCTATAGAGTGCCGTATTGAACGGAGGAGGGTGGATAACCGTTAGCATTTGAGCTTGCGGTAATTCCAAGATCCCAAATGATCGCGCAAGCCGAGTAATGAACATACCCCCATTAATCTTCGAGTTGATTTTTTCCTTCACCGCTCCCTCCGCAAGAAATTTAGTGATGCAATATGGGAGGTTGCAGAAAACATCGGGGGTGATGATACTCCACATATAAAAGATATCAAGGGTGGGAACCTTATCCCCATCCTTTCGCATGTTGATTGTGCTTGCAACGAACCGGTGAATAAGTCGATGGATTGGAGAACGAATATGACCTTCTTGAGCAGTGGAAGGTATATAGACCCGGTTAGCAATTGTACTCCACCAAGTCGACGCCACCACCCCCTCAGGAAGTTCTTTGTAGGTGTTTTCCAAGAAGGCTTCAAAATAGTCTGTCATCGCTACTTCTTGATCGTAAATTCCCAACCGCCAAGAGAACTCAACCATGCTGCATTGTCGCAGCTCTCCCCCCAAAGAAAACGAAATTGTGTTTGGGTTGAAAAACTCATTACCACCTCGGAATGAAATGGTAGCAAAGAATTCCCAACATAGCTCCGCATAGACGGGCTCTTGGATTTTAAATAATTGCAACCAACCATCACAAGTGATGGTTGCATAACCCAAGTTGCAGTCTTTCACTAAATATGGTGTAAGCTCCTCTTCCAAGCCAACATTTCCCATCCATCCCCAATCTACTGCAGTGGGCAGGTGAATTTCCTTTTGTCGCAGAGCTTCCAACCTGTTTAAGGCTCTGGTTTTTGAAGATTTGGAGGTGATGTGTTGAAAAGATAACCATGGCATATCACCATGGCCTCCTCCTCGTGATGATTGTCCTCTCCTTGCCATAGTATCTGCATAAACATTACAAAAACACAGCAACAAACAACACCCCATAATTAAAACAGAAAAATTTTTCATCTTAGTGGGACCTACTCGCCGAGTATGCGAACATAGGGGTTTGTTGTAATTGTGTATCTAACCATATCTGTTGACGAAATTACACCAAATAACCTCTAATTCATGAGTAAATCAAAGCCCTAAAAATTGTGAAAAACTCCCCAAATCCGAAAATATACCAAATATGGGGAGATAGGTGGTAAAGATTGGACCTTTCATAAAATTAAAGAGTAAAAATGTTACCTTGGTGCTTGAATTAAGAGAAAGAGGAAGAAAAGTGACTAGATCTTGAAGAACTTCTTGAGAGGCGGCTGAGAGAGAATGCTCGGCGAGTATGGGGGTGAAGTGTTGAATAATAGCAATTTTTACAGATTTTAATTTACTGGGTTTAAACCGTATACTCGCCGAGTATAATGGATCTACTTGTTGGAATAGTGTCTAAGGCTGTAACTATATTCGGTTGTGCATGGTCCTTTTGGGTTGCCTTCACCATAGCAACTTGAAGGATGATTTGTTAAGAGAGAGTAAATATTATAAGAAATAATATTTAGCTATTTGATTAATATAAGTCATAAATTAATTGGTATTAATTTGGTGACTTAAAAAGATTAATTAAATAAGAGGGTATAAACTGTCAATTGTTTGATAGTTAGACTTTAGACTATAAATCCATTAGGATGGACTTTGGACGGATTCTAAGAGCTTTAGGATAGCTCAAAATCGTCCATAAGGATATCTATGGAATGGATTTGGATAGCCTTAAGAGAAGATTATCCAATTAGGGTTTAGGGTGAAACCCTTAAAGAGTCTACAAGTATAAATAGACCCTATGGGTGAGGGAATTCGACACACAACCTTAAGCAAGGATACTCTGGCCGAATTCCTCCCCTCTCCACTCTCCTAAATCATCTTGCTTGCTATTGGTGTTTGTAAGCCATTAGAGGAGTGACATTTGTGACTCTAGAAGCTCCAAGACAAACAAGATCAACAAGGGATTCAAAGGTATGATTCTAGATCTGTTTCATCATTGTTATTTAGCCTAATTAGCTATTAGAAGTCTTGGATTCAAAAGCATGTTTATTAGAAAGCCTAGATCCAAGCATTAGGGTTTTGCATGCGCACATAGGAAAGTTCTTATGGCTAAAACCCAACAGTGGTATCAGAGCCAAGATTGGTTTTCTTTAAATTGTTGCTTGAATAACTGAAACAAACCTGCAAAATTCGAATTTTTGGGTTTTGAGTCACTGACTCGTCGAGTTCCAAGGTGGACTCGTCGAGTAGGCCTGACTCGGCGAGTCCCTTTGTGCACTCGGCGAGTCCAAGCGTCAGGAAGGGCCAAATTCGGGATTTCTTTGTGTTTATCTTATCCAAACTTTCCATAAACTAATTAGATCAATATGAATCCGATTTCTTGATAAATATAAGTGTTATCTTGATCTAGTTAAAGGTAATTATCAACTAATTAAATATTTAGTTTCCTTATATGATAATTAATTAATTATTTTGATTATTCTTGGTAATTATCTTCAAAGAAATCAAAGATAAATCAAATAAAGATAATTAAGATATTAATTGTTAATTGAAATTATTTGTTATTTGATCCTCCATGTTTTAAATATTTAAAACCTACCCTATAGTTTTGAAATTTATATTTGTGATTAAATGTTTTAATTTAGACAACTTAAATTTCAATCCCTAGATTTTAAAAGGTTTAAAATACAGCCCTATACTTATATGATATTACTAGAATAATATATATGTATAACTAAATGCTAGTCTTACCGCTAGTAGGCCTCATTCACGAAGCCGATCTATAAGGTGGGTATAAGGTTGCGGCCTATAAAATGGCGCTTAATGGGTGTACACTCACACCCACCGCTTGCTTGATTGGTGGAGGGTCGTTAGCCGAACGGGTAGGATAGGGCAACCTCATCCTCTCATTAAAAGTATAATAAGAAATACGAAGTAACTAAACTTTCTTTTTAAATTTCCCAATCTTAGTTATTTTAGGAAAAGTGAATTGATGCAATCCCATGAAATTACACTTTGCACCTTGCTAAGATGTTAGTGGAGCGTGTGTGGTTTACCGGCACACTAATTGGTTCTAAGCGAAGGTGGCAAAGGGTGATTCATTGTTTATCATAGTTCGATGGAGCGTGCGTGGTTTACCGGCACATCGAATAGGTGATCGTAACAATGAAGGCACCATGTAAATTTGCATGGTAATTCACACCCGCTTTGTGATCCTCGGCATCCCAGTCACAAACAAGAGGGGCATATCGACATTTAAACATGCCATTGAATAGTTCAATGAATCTCATCCGAACCTAGGAATTCTCAAAAAAACACTTAGGACTAAAAGTTTAAGTTTTGTAATGGAGAATTAGTGAATCGTCATTCACTTACCTTCAATTTATTTGCATGTTAGATTACGGCATCCCTTTTCTAGTATGTAAATGTTATTGTTGGATCCTAGCCCTAATTTTTCTTATTGGGTGATAATTAGGGATTCTTATTCTAATCTATCTTTGTCCTTTCTATAGATGTCAAACGCAAACAACGCTGCTGCTAGTTCTTTCACGTTGATGAGCCTTTGCCAAAAGGTCACCTTCGATGGAACGAACTTTGGCGAATGGATAAGATACATTCGCACCATTGCTCGCTATGAGGATAAAGAGTATGTCCTCGACGAGAAGCTCGAGAAAATCAACCCCGAAATTGCTACTCCCGCCGAAATCACCGCCTTTGAAACCCATGAGCGAGATGCAACGAAAGTGCATTGCATCATGATCGCCACCATGAACTCCGAATTCCAAAAGTCCTACGAGGACATGTATCCATACGAGATGCATCAAGACTTGTTGGAGAGGTACCACCAAAACGCGAGACAAGAGCGTTACGAGATCTTCACTAACATGATTTCCGCTAAGATGGGTCATGGAGAATCTCTTACCGTGCACTTGCAAAAGATGCAAAGGTATGTCGACCGCCTTCGCAAGTTAAATGTTGACTTCAGCGAAGACTTGGCGATCGACATGGTGCTTCACTCTTTGCCTCCAATGTACAATCAATTTAGGATGACCTGCCATATGAACAAAGAGGAGGTCACTCTAAGTAAACTCCAAGGTCTCTTGAGGGTCGCTGAGAGCAATTTCAAGGACAAGTCTGTTGCACCAACTCCCAATCCGTCTGCTGCTCCTGTCTTGGCTATTGGTCAAGGGAAGGGAAAGAAGAGGAAAGCTTCTTCAAATAACTATCGAAAGGTGAAAGCCCGAGATGGTTCCTCTTCTAGTGGGACCAAAGTTGATCCCTCTAAGCCCTGCTCTAACCCGAAGGAGGCAGAGTGCCACCACTGCCACAAGATAGGACATTGGAAGCGAAGCTGCCCGGACTACCTGCAAGCCATCAAGGAAGGAAAGATCAAGCCATCTTTCGCAGGTATATATGCAATAAAATCTAACGATTCTAATCATGCTATTTCTTGGGTTCTTGACACCGGTTGTGGTTATCACATTTGTTCTAATGTGCAGGGACTAAGAAGAAGTAGGGATGTGGAGCAAGGAAGAATCAATCTAATCATGGGAAACAGAAGATCGTCGCCTGTGACCAAGATTGGAGTGTATTCTTTAGTGCTTAAGAATAGTTTAGTTTTAGATTTGAACAATTGTTGCTATTCGCCAGAAATGGCTAGAAACATCATTTCATTTCATGGTTTATATAGACAAGGTTTTAGATTTTCTTTTAATAATGGGAATGGTTCTATTTTGGCTTATCTAAATGGTGTCTTTTACTTTGAAGCTATACCATGTAATGGAATATATGAAACTGTTATGATTGTTGATAACTTAGGAAATGATGTTTTGAATATTGATTCTTCCACTAGTATGGATAAAGCATCCTTGTGGCATTGTCGTCTTGGACATGTCAACAAGAAACGCATAGCCCAACTCCAAAAGGATGGAGTGTTGGAGTCATTCGACCTTAGGGAAGATGACACATGCGAGTCTTGTTAGCTTGGAAAGATGACTAAGTCACCCTTCACGAGTACTTGTGAAAGGGGTGAGGGCCTATTGGACCTAATACACACCGATGTATGTGGACCCTTTAGATCCACCACGAAGGATGGGAACCGCTTCTATGTGACTTTTACCGATGACTATAGTAGATATGGGTATATCTACTTAATCAAGCAAAAGTCAGAAACCTTTGAAAAGTTCAAAGAGTTCAAGAATGAAGTGGAGAATAAATTGGGCAGGAAAATCAAGATGCTTCGATCCGATCGAGGAGGAGAGTACCTAAGTCTTGAATTCCACGAGTATCTCAAGGAGTGTGGAATAGTTTCGCAATTGACGCCTCCTAGGACACCACAATTGAATGGTGTGGCAGAAAGGCGTAATCGAACCTTATTGGATATGGTTCGCTCTATGATGAGTCGTGCTTCACTACCTATCTTCTTTTGGGGGTATGCCTTAGAGACTGCCGCCCATATCCTTAACCGAGTCCCTACTAAGAAGGTTGCCAAAACACCTCACGAGATGTGGACGGGGAAAGCTCCCTCGTTGGCACATATCAAGGTTTGGGGTTGCGAGGTTTTCGTAAGACGAGATACTCACGACAAGCTTGAACCTCGAAGTGAGCGATGTATTTTCATCGGCTACCCGCAAACTTCCTTTGGATATCTCTTCTATAGACCGAAAGATAATGTTATCTTTGTTGCGAGGAGAGGAGTGTTCCGAGAGCGAGAACTCATAAGCCAAGGAGACAGTGGGAGGCAAATCGAACTTGAAGAGATTCGAGAACCGATAGATGAAGGAACCTCTACCGCTGGCATTCAACCCGAGGAGGAAACTCCGGTTGAACCGATTGACGAATCCTTACCTCTTAGACGTTCCGATAGAGTTAGAGTTCATCCCCAGTTTTATGGTTTTCATATTACTACCGAAGGGGACACGTATATTAGTGATGGTACACTAGTAAATCTTGATGAACCTAATAGCTATAAGGAAGCCATGGCAGGCCCGGAGTCTGCGAAATGGAAAGAGGCGATGGATAGCGAGATCCAATCCATGTACGATAACCAAGTTTGGAATTTGGTTGATTACGTGCCTGAACGTAAGACCGTAGGGTGCAAGTGGATCTTCAAGAAGAAGACCGACGTGGATGGGAACGTACACACATATAAGGCGCGATTGGTTGCGAAGGGCTTTACTCAAACTCCCGGAGTTGACTATGATGAGACCTTCTCACCAGTTGCGAAGATTAAATCTATTAGAGTGATGCTAGCAATTGCCGCATTTCATGATTATGAGATTTGGCAAATGGATGTCAAGACCGCTTTCCTTAACAGAAAGTTGGCTGAGGATGTTTACATGGCTCAGCCAGAGGGGTTTGTGGATCCGAAGCATCCGAATAGAGTGTGTAAGCTTGAGAAGTCAATTTATGGACTTAAGCAAGCGTCTCGCAGATGGAATCTTTGCTTCGATGAGAAAGTCAAAGAGTTTGGATTTGTACGAAGCGAAGACGAATCTTGTGTATATGTCAAAGCCAGTGGGAGTGTAGTAAGCTTCCTCGTTCTATATGTCGATGACATATTACTCATAGGAAACGACATCCCGACTCTGCAGGAGGTTAAGTCCTGGCTCGGGAAGTGCTTCGCTATGAAGGACCTCGGAGAGGCTTCTTACATTTTGGGAATAAGGATAGTAAGAGAAAGAAGTAAGAGACTAATTGGACTTAGTCAGAATACTTACTTGGAGAAGGTACTAAAACGTTTTAGTATGGAAAACTCAAAGAAGGGAGAATTACCGATACAAGGAAATGCCAAGTTGAGTAAGACTCAAAGTCCGAGTACCGAAGCCGAGATAGCAGAAATGAGCCGAGTACCATACGCTTCCGCAGTTGGCTCAATCATGTACGCTATGACTTGTACTCGCCCTGATGTAGCCTTCGCTTTGAGCATGGTTAGCAGATATCAAGGGAACCCTGGCAAAGCACATTGGATTGCGGTGAAGAACATCCTTAAGTACCTTCGGAGGACGAAAGAATGGTTCTTAGTCCTTGGAGGGAGTGATGACTTGAAGGTGCGAGGGTATAGTGACGCCAGCTTTCAAACCGACAGGGACAACTATCGTTCGCAGTCGGGCTGGGTTTTTACCCTAAATGGAGGAACAGTGACATGGAAAAGTTCCAAGCAGGAAACCGTAGCTGATTCAACGTGCGAATCAGAGTACATCGCAGCGAGCGAAGCGTCGAAGGAGGCAATATGGCTGAAGAACTTCATCGGTGATCTTGGAGTTGTGCCGGCCATAAAGGAGCCCATGGAGATTTTCTGTGATAACGAAGGTGCGGTTGCCTTGACCAAGGAACCGAGGGATCATGGTAGATCTCGACATATCGACAGAAAATATCACTTTATTAGACATCGTGTAGAAGAAGGACAACTCGTAGTGAAGAGGATATCATCAGAAGATAACCCAGCAGATCCGCTTACGAAGGGACTGAGTAGGGTTAAGCACTTACAACATGCTAGGAGTATTGGGCTGAAGGATGATATTAGCATAGATTAGATAGTATTAGAAACGTATAATAGATAAATGTAATTGACATTTGATGAATAAATAAAGAAGTTTTATTTATGAGTAAAGTTACTATCACATGTTAGTTGTTTAACTATTGTTTCACTTTGCATGTTTTGACTTCCAGAATAATTGAGTTTATTAGGAATAATCGAATTATTCAAATGGTCCACAATCGTTCATATGTTGGGAGTAGATATGAATGAAGATTGTCGTGAATTGGTGTGTAGAGTGTCTAAATGGTGTTAGACATAGCAAGAGTTGCTGCAACGTTCATGAGTGCTTATGAACTGGTTTTGAGCATTGGAATAAACCCGCGCTTGCTGGAATCACCTTATGGAATACGATATAAAAGGTGATCGCGAGACGATAATATCATATGGTCTTAAAACCTAGATATATGGTTTATTATTTGTTAATTGGTTGTGCATTGATAATGCGAAAACGCATCAGTAACTTGATGTTATAAAACGCATTGTTGTGTATAGTTGGTTAATGAATAAGTAAATGCATATAAGTCGAAGTTTATCTGTAAATTTTATCCTAAGAGGGTAGAAGAGATATCTTGGCCACTCGATGATTTGATTTGACTTATGTGCCGGGCCCGGTCAGAACTAAATTGATGTGTTCGATTAAGTTCTATGTCAAATAAATCGAAGATCGAGAAATCTAAATGCTAGACTAACCGTTCCATAGGATTGTCAGCATGATATCTAACAGAGGACTGTACGATCCCTTATCTAAAGGACAAGATTGATTAGATCAGAGTTGACAGCGTCTTTGAGAGCTACGATTGCAAACCGAATTGTGCTTGTATAGTTACTAGACTTATCCAAGTGGGAGACTGTTGGAATAGTGTCTAAGGCTGTAACTATATTCGGTTGTGCATGGTCCTTTTGGGTTGCCTTCACCATAGCAACTTGAAGGATGATTTGTTAAGAGAGAGTAAATATTATAAGAAATAATATTTAGCTATTTGATTAATATAAGTCATAAATTAATTGGTATTAATTTGGTGACTTAAAAAGATTAATTAAATAAGAGGGTATAAACTGTCAATTGTTTGATAGTTAGACTTTAGACTATAAATCCATTAGGATGGACTTTGGACGGATTCTAAGAGCTTTAGGATAGCTCAAAATCGTCCATAAGGATATCTATGGAATGGATTTGGATAGCCTTAAGAGAAGATTATCCAATTAGGGTTTAGGGTGAAACCCTTAAGGTGTCTACAAGTATAAATAGACCCTATGGGTGAGGGAATTCGACACACAACCTTAAGCAAGGATACTCTGGCCGAATTCCTCCCCTCTCCACTCTCCTAAATCATCTTGCTTGCTATTGGTGTTTGTAAGCCATTAGAGGAGTGACATTTGTGACTCTAGAAGCTCCAAGACAAACAAGATCAACAAGGGATTCAAAGGTATGATTCTAGATCTGTTTCATAATTGTTATTTAGCCTAATTAGCTATTAGAAGTCTTGGATTCAAAAGCATGTTTATTAGAAAGCCTAGATCCAAGCATTAGGGTTTTGCATGCGCACATAGGAAAGTTCTTATGGCTAAAACCCAACACTACTCGCCAAGTACGGACGCATGTTATGAACTTTTGGCTGTATACGAACATTTACTTGCCGAGTATAGCCGATATACTCGCCAAGTATATGTCTCAGATTGAAAAATTTTAAGTTTTTGCCAATTTTACTATGTGAATTCCTTTATTTTAGCCTTTCCACCCCACACTTTCAGTAGAGCTTGTCCTCAAGCACTTAGAGAAGTAGAATGAATGAAGAGAAATGAAAAAAACAATACGAAAAATAAAGAAAGGGAAAGAAAATGCAAACGTGAAACTCGGGTTGCCTCCCGAGAAGCGCTTCTTTTGATGGAGTCATTAGCTGGACTCCGCCCCTTCTATGTTTTTGCAATTCCGCACAACAGGAGCTCCTCCATTCCTTCATTGCGGGAGACTCCTTCTTCATATTTCTTCACTCGATGGCCATTGACTTTAAATGGCGTGCCATCTCTTGAGATCAATTCAATAGCCCCATGAGGAAACACCATCTTGACCACAAATGGACCATCCCACCTTGATTTAAGTTTGCCCGAGAAGAGTTTTAGGCGGGAATTGAAGAGTAGTACTTTTTGGCCTTCATGGATGTCTTTGCTTTTGATTCTTTGGTCATGCCATCTCTTGGTCTTTTCTTTATAGAGCCACGAACTAGAATAGGCCTCATTTCGGAGTTCTTCAAGGGCATTCATTTGCATTAAGCGGTTGGTCTTCAATTCTTCTATGTCAAAGTTGCATCTCTTTAGCGCCCAATATGCCTTGTGCTCGATTTCAACCGATAAATGGCATTGCTTTCCATAAACTAACCTATATGGTGTAGTACCAATAGGTGTTTTGAAAGCGGTACAAAATGCCCATAGCGCGTCATCCAATTTATCCGACCATTCCTTGCGATTGCTGCCCACCGACTTCTCCAAGATACGCTTCAAAGCTCGATTGGTAACTTCCGTTTGCCCACTCGTTTGCGGGTGGTATGATGTGGAGAACTTATGGGTCACCCCATATTTCTTGAGCACCTTGTCCAATTTTTCATTGGCAAAGTGTGTGCCACGGTCACTAATTAGGGCCTTTGGAACACCAAACCGGGAGAATAGTCTTTTCAAGAACCGTACCACTACCCGTCCGTCATTTGTAGGTAAAGCCTGCGCCTCCGCCCATTTTGACACATAATCCACCGCCACGAGGATGTACTTGTTTCCTTTGGATGTGGGGAATGGCCCCATGAAGTCTATGCCCCACACGTCGAACACCTCGCACACTTGAATGCTATGTTGTGGCATTTCATTACGGGAGGAAATGTTTCCCACCCTTTGGCAAGCATCGCACTCTTTGACATATTGGGCTGCATCTTTGAAGATTGTAGGCCAATAGAACCCAATGTCAAAGATCTTCTTCGCGGTATAGTGTGCGCCATGATGTCCTCCCGTGGGCCCGCTATGGCAGTGCTCTAGTATTTTTCGACTCTCCTTTCCGAACACACATCTTCTTATTATTCCATCCGCGCAGCTTCGGAAGAGGTATGGATCGTCCCAAAAGTAATATTTGATCTCCGAAAAGAATTTCTTCTTTTGCTGACTACTATAATCTTTCGGGACGTAATTGGTAGCTAAATAGTTAGCTATATCCGCGAACCATGGCTCCTCTCCCACGGACACCATAATGTATTCATCCGGAAAGTCGTCTCCATCCTTATCTTCTTGCAATGCTGGGTTCTCGAGCCTAGATAGATGATCGGCCGCTACGTTCTCCATTCCTTTCTTATCTCGTATCTCTATATCGAATTCTTGAAGAAGCAGCACCCATCGTATTAGTCTTGGCTTCGCATCCTGTTTGGAAAACAAATACTTGATAGCCGAGTGGTCAGTAAAAACAGTGGTTTTAGATAAAACCAAATAAGGGCGAAATTTATCAAAAGCGTAAACTACGGCTAACAGTTCTTTTTCAGTAGTGGTATAATTCTCTTGGGCAGGATTCAAGGTCTTGCTTGCATAATAAATGGGTTGAAAATGCTTATCAACCCTTTGTCCAAGGACCGCTCCTAGTGCATAGTCACTAGCATCACACATGATCTCGAAGGGTAAGTTCCAATTTGGTGCTATAATGATTGAGGCATTAGTTAATTTTTCTTTTAAAAAGTTAAATGCCTCTAAACACTCTTTAGTGAAATTAAAGGGTGCATCTTTTAATAATAATTGTGTTAGAGGTTTCGTAATTTTGGAAAAATCTTTAATAAAACGCCGGTAAAAACCTGCGTGTCCCAAAAAGCTTCTAATGCCCTTCACATTAGTTGGTGGGGGTAATTTAGCGATGGTGTCTATCTTTGCCCGATCCACCTCAATTCCCTTTTTAGAGACTTTATGTCCCAATACTATACCCTCCTTGACCATGAAATGACACTTTTCCCAATTTAGGACCAAGTCGGTTTTCTCACATCTAGCAAGCATCGAGTCAAGATTTGTGAGGCAGTCATTAAAAGAAGATCCGAATACAGAGAAGTCATCCATAAAGACCTCCATGAATTTTTCCACCATATCATGGAATATGGCGGTCATGCACCTTTGAAATGTCGCAGGTGCATTGCATAGGCCAAATGGCATGCGTCTATAGGCGAAGGTCCCACTGGGGCATGTAAAGGTGGTCTTTTCTTGGTCCATTGGGTCTATGGGTATTTGGAAATACCCGGAAAACCCGTCTAAGAAGCAATAGTAGCTATGGCCCGATAGTCTCTCTAACATTTGGTCTATGAAAGGAAGGGGAAAATGGTCTTTGCGAGTGGCATCGTTTAGCTTGCGATAATCGATGCACACTCGCCAACCGGTTACCGTTCACGTTGGAATTAACTCGTTCTTCTCGTTGGTAATGACCGTCATTCCTCCTTTCTTGGGCACCACCTGGACCGGACTCACCCATGGGCTATCGGAGATGGAGTAGATGATTCCTGCATCCAAAAGCTTGACCACCTCCTTTTTGACGACTTCTTGCATGTTCGGGTTTAATCTTCTTTGATGTTGCACCACCGGTCTGGCTCCTTCTTCTAAGTTGATTTTGTGAGAGCAGTAGGATGGACTTATTCCCTTTATGTCGGAGATGCTCCATGCGATGGCTCTTTTCCTTTTCTTCAATACCCGTACAAGCTCTTCCTTTTCCGTCTTGGAGAGATCTGAGGCTATAATCACTGGCTTCTGATTTCCTTCTTCCAAAAAGGCGTATTCCAGATGGTGAGGCAGTGTTTTAAGCTCCAATTTATTGTGCATAGTGGCGGACTCGCCGAGTGCAGGTATGGTACTCGGCGAGCTGATGGCGGCATTCGCGACTGCTGACTTTTCTTCAGTTGTACTCGGCGAGTAGATCGGGTCTACTCGGCGAGTAGGGCTTTCAGCTTGGTTTTTTAGTTCTTCATACTCTGCTTCCTCCAACAGTCTTTCAATCTCTAATAAGTCTTTTTCTGGATCAAATACTTCTTCCAAAGCTGCAAACTTGCTGGAATCTTCAGGTATGTCTTCTTCCAATAACTCGTCAAGCATGTCGATTGAGAATGCCGTGTCGTCACTACTCCTTGAGTACTTCATGGCTTGGTCTACCCCGTATGTTACTGAGTCGTCCCCAACTCGCAATGTGAGCTTTGAATCTCTCATATCTACGATGGCGCTAGCGGTGTTGAGGAAGGGTCTTCCAAGGATGATTGGTACTTGCGGATCCGCCTCCATGTCGAGAATGATGAAGTCAGCCGGGAAGACAAATTTGTCTACTTTCACTAATAAATCTTCACATATGCCTCTTGGGAAAGTAACCGTCTTGTTTGCTAAATGAATGGCCATCCGAATTGGCCTTGGCTCCGGGAGGTCCAGCTTTTTGAAGAACGAGTATGGCATAAGGTTCACACTCGCTCCAGAATCAGCTAAAGCATGAATGGCAGCCAAGTTGCCAAATTGGCAAGGTAGAGTTAAGCTCCCCGGATCACCCTTCTTCTTTGGTAATTTGTTTAGCATGGCGGCGGAGCAATTCTCATTCAATACTACTTTCTGCACCTCTTCCATCTTTCTTCTATTAGTGAGGAGTTCCTTAAGGAACTTTGCGTACTTGGGCATTTGCATGACGGCTTCAATGAAAGGAATGTTTATTTGAAGAGTTTTAATATGATCAAGGAACTTCTGATACTCCTCTTCCTGCTTCTCCTTCTTGGCTCGGGCTGGGTACGACATTGGAGGCTGGTATGGTTTCAAGGGTGGCTGATCTTTAGTTTTTTCAGATGTACTCGCCGAGTCCATCGGTCCTACTCGGCGAGTAGGGCTCTCAGATTGTGAATGTTGGTTTTCAACTCGTGCTTCCGTTCCTTCCTTCTGTGAGTCCTTATTCCCTTCAGTTCGAATGGGGGCCAGGGGAGTAATAACCTTCCCACTTCTTGTGGTAACAATGTTCACTTGCGCGCCTCGTGGGTTGTTCTCGGTTTTGCTAGGAAGCTCACCCGGTGACCTTTGGTTTAGTTGTTGAGCGAGTTGCCCAAGCTGAGTTTCTATATTATGGATGGATGCTTGCTGGTTCCTGAGCATTGTTCTTGTTTCTTGGATAGCAGCATCGTGGTCACTGTGTCTTTTCTCGGAAGCAGCCACAAATTTAGTTAGCATCTCTTCCAAGCTTGGCTTCTTCTCTTGCACCAGCTCCTCCTTTTGGTAAAAGCCTCTCCCTTTTTATCTATACTTCTCCTCCTTGGCCTTCTTGTACTCTTCGTAAGGCAGCCACTCCTTCTTTTGTTTTCGCCAGTCTTCATCATACCGGTCACCGCTCGAATAGCATACTTGTGCCTTTTTGTTGTCGTGCTCATCCAAATCACAATCTCTAGTGAGGTGAGGTCCATTGCAATTCTCGCAACCCACCCGTATGGCATGGATAGTTTGATCCATTTTGTCCATTCTTCTATCCATGGTTTTTAACATGGCCATGACCGCGGATAAATCTTCAGTAGCAGCGTATGCGGCTCCCCTCGTGACATCATTCCTTGGGTTGTGGTATTCTCTAGAGTGTTTAGAGAATTCTTCAATTAATTCTTTGATCACCGGGGGTGGCTTCTTTGTAAGTGGGCCTTGTGAGTCTAGCAGCTGCCGGATCGTGACATTGACTCCATCATAAAAGATGGAAACTTTTTGTTGGCTATTTAGATCATGGTGTGGGCAGTTTCGTAGCAGACTTTTGTACCTCTCCCATGCTTCATATAACGACTCTCCAGCTTGTTGTTCAAAATTTGCAATGGCCTTCTTGAGCTTGGCTATCTTGGATGGTGGGCAAAAGTGATCAATAAACTCTTCCTTCATTCTGGCCCAAGTAGTGACTGACCCGGGAGGAAGTGATTTGAGCCAGTCTTTAGCAGCACCCTTGAAGGTTACCGGAAGCATCCGAAGCAGCTGAGTTTCGCGGGTGACATTTGGAATGTTGAAGTAATCTGCAACATCATTTACTTCATCCAAATGTTTGTAGGCATCTTCATGATCTTTCCCGTAGAAAGGTATCTCCTTGAGTGAAGCTAGGATATGACCTTTTAGCTCAAAGGTAGCAGTTGCGGGAATTGCGGGTTGCACAAGTCCTGGGCCATGGTCGTCGCGCATCCTCTTCTTCCATTCTCCCATGGGGATTTCATCAATGTTAGCCATAGTGAATGCTAACTCTTCCTCCGATTCGGTGTCTTGTTTGTAAGTTGCCTCGTCTTCTTCCTCGGTTTCGTATCTAATCTCTTCTTTAATTGGCTCTTCAATTATTAAGGAAGCGCTTGAAGCTCCTGATTTGCTGCTCTTCTTTTTCCCGAAAACAGTCTTCAAGTTGGACAATGGTGATTTCTTTGGTGTGCTTGAACTCTCCACGTCCTTCCCTTTGTTTCTTTTCAATTCGGATTCGGGGTCTTCAAACGGGGGTACCAGTGGTGTGTTTGCTCCTCTGGTCATGAAAGTCCTGAAATTAATCAAATAAAAGCGTAAAAAGAACAAAAAGATTGTAAACAAATAAAAGGAAAAAAATTCTAAATAAGTTGTTACTCGCCGAGTAGGTGCGAGTGCACTCGGCAAGTATCAGTGATTTTTCAAAAAAAATTCTAAGTTTTTAACCTAACTAAAACAGATACTAAAACCTAATTACTAGTTACTAAATTGCAATAAATGAACTTTATGCAAGTAAACTCACACAAAGGATCGAAAAAATTAGGAATTAGCTTAATTATTTAGAACCGTTCCCCGGCAACGGCGCCAAAAACTTGATGTGTGTAAATTCAACTAGTTTTATCCCTACTTTTTATTAATAATTTGAGCACACAAAGGCAGTGAACCTGTCTTTAAGTGGTATAGATTGATAAGTAAGGTATCGAACTCAGGGAACGGAAATTAAACTAATAGCTAATTTTAACTAAAATAAATAATAAAAGTAAATGGTTTTTCTCTAGTTTTGCAAGACTAGAAACTTAAGCAAACTAAATTTAACTAATTAACTAAAGCAACAACTATTCACCAAATTTGATAAAGATGTTTCTATTTAGGTTCAACCAATTCACTCCTATGGTTATTTAAGTTAAGGTAGATTAATTGCTATTGGTTACCAATGATAATAGTTAGGTTCATGTTCATTACTCCTAACCCTTAGACAATTAACTAATTTAAGCGTTGATCAAGTGTTTAAACTAATTAATTCCCTAGATTAATTATTTGGATTAAATAAGATTTGTAATGGTCAATTAAGTTATTAATTCAATTAACCTCTTGTTGATGGTTTCTCAAACAAGCTCACACATTAATCTTCCTATTTTCTTATTAATCTTAGTTTCATACTCATTACTTCCAAGCATACGTTTTAGCATTCACATAGACATATGAGGTTAACAATTAAGTGATGTTCATGCAACCTAATTGCCTTCCAATTAACAGAAAATAGTAGTGATTAACACATAAGGTTCTTTAACAAACTTAATTTAATAAATCACCAATAGTCAATTAAACAAAATTCAATAATTAAACCATAGGAGTTCTTTGGTATTCCCCAAACATAAACAAAAACGAGTTTAGCTCATAGTTGCAGTAGAAACAAGCATAGAAACAAAGTTTATGAAAGCAAACATGTTTAATTCCTAAGTCTAAGTGGTAGAATTAACCTAATTGCTTGAATTCTTCCAACTCTTGAAGCTTAGGGTTCTTCAGCGCCTTCTGAACCTTTTAGTCGCAGCTAATTCTTCAAAATTCGCCAGGGGTTCTGTCCCATGTGATAAGGATTCGTCTTTTAAAGATATCTCAAAACAGAGGGTACTCGGCGAGTAGCAGAATCAACTCGCCGAGTAGGTCAATACTTATCCGTCTTCAGATCAGCAGTCGTACATATCTTCTAGCATCTCATCGTGTACTCGCCGAGTAAGGTCGATCTACTCGCCGAGTAGGTCTTTCTTTTCACCCTTTAACCTTCACTTGCTTTCCTTTTCTCCTTTTTGCCTCCAAGCATATCTTTTGGACTGAAAACACAATTCAAAGCATTTTAAGTACCTTTTGTCCATATTATTCTCATAACTAACCAAAAATAACTAAGAATATATGTTACATAATTAACTAATTATGCACATATCAACCACAGACTTTTCTAGACAGTCCAGTGGAACGTTAGCAGGCTCATAACCTGTAGGTGATAATGAACTTGGGTGTTCATTCGCTGTATTCCATCCCCCTCATGATTGCCTTATTTGACTTATATTGCTGAGGAACCCCCGCAGCATGTGTTGTCACCCCGATGAAAATATTCTTAGATTAGGTCCCTTGTGTTAGTTATTTTAGGGACATAAAGTAAGAATAACGGGAATGGGTAACTGGGTTATTGTTGGTTGATAATAATTAATTTAATTATTTATTGTGGGTTGAAAACCCTATATGCTCACCAGACTCCCAAGCCTGACCCACTCAGTTTTATTTGTATTACAGGAAGTGGCGCAAGGGCGTAAGATGGATGAACCATCAAGTTGTTTTGTTTACAAGTCTGTATATGTAAATATTTGTTGAATGACTTGTAATGTTATCGTTTATGCTTATTGGTCTATATCGGAACATGACACCCCGAGTTTTGATTATATAATGAAAAATACATTTCTTTTATGAAATGCTTTGGTAAATATTGTTTTATCATGTTTTGTTTTTGGGAACAAATTTCGCAACTATTTCAAATCAAAAGGATTTACTCTGAATTTATTTTAAAAGCATAAATGAAAATCGGTCTTTTCTGGCCGAGATTTTGGGGATGTCACACTTGGTGCCTTCGACTCAAAAATACAGTGAGGAAAACTCACCTCAAACCGCTGATACTTAAATAACTGCTCGGATCGTCGAACTGGATAACCATCGCGCCAACTAACAAAAAATAAAATCTTAACCAATAATTAACCTGATAACCCAAAATCTGAGGCCCACTCCATAAACTAACTTCCTAAAAGGTAAAAGACCATTTTACCCTTTTCTTACTCGTTCCAAAACTAAGGCCCAACCCAACATGCATAAAAAGCCCAAAACCCAAAATAACAATCAAAGCCTAAATGAAAAGCAACAAAATCCCATTGTAGCCCAATAACCTGATTAGGGAACAAAACTATCATGGACCTACTTCGAAGAAGACCTAAAGTTCATCCATGGCCCAAAGTCCAAAGTCCAATGGTCCGACAAGGCCTAAGTCTCAAAAAGCCCAAAATGCCAAAATAGGGATTATCCCCCATGCACCAGAATGATACGCCCAACATTCTCACCCTTGAAGCATAGAGTATAAGTCCCTGATGCACAAAATTAGCATTACGCTGAGCGTACACTTGCGTACGACCAATGTACTCCTCCAAGGTCTAAAAATCCAAAATAAGATGTTAATGGTTTAGACAATGACTTCCAAAATATAACCCTAATGAGATGTCTTATCTTGTAAAGTTGGCAACTTTACTCCTTTTCAAGGCTTAATGGGACCAAAACCTTAATGCAATCCATGATAATCACCCAAACTCATGCATGCACCGCAATAACTCATCAAGATGATATTTTTATGAACTTAGGGACAAAATGGAGCTAAGATCTTGGATCCGTTGCTTCTGGAGTAGATCAAAAGCTCACCTTTAGCACTAAAAGATTTAAAATCCCCAAGATACCTCATAAACTAGATCCAACATATATGATCATCAAGATATAAACTTTATACCTCCAAAATGTAGATCAAGATGCAACAAGCTTGGATCTAAAAGCTTCAAGCAATCCCACACTTCTCCAAGAAGTTCCTTATTCTTCTATGAACACCAAAAAGCATGAAATACTATCAAAATCTCAAAAACCACTCAAATGGGGGCTAGGGTTTCATTTAGGGCTTATAGGGATGGAGGATGAAGATAATAGGGTTTGGTGGTGAGTTAAATAGCTTAAATAGGGTCCAAGACCCTAAATTAGGGTTTGGTTCTGACTGAAGTATGCTCAATATACTTCTGGTATGCCGATCATACTCCATAAGGCATGTGTGATCAACTTGATTAGTATGCTCATCATACACCAATGTACGCCCCGCGTACTGGCCTCAATACTAGTACCCCCTGCGTACACATATGTACCCCCTGCGTACTTGCTTAAACCCTAAAACCATGAATCTTCCAAAGGCCACAACTTCTTCGTTCTAAGTCCGTTTCCGACGATCCTTATATCCATGGAAAGGTAACAAGAAGCTCTATACTTATATCAAATCATACTTTCCTTAAAACTTCCCGAACTAAAATTCAATTTCAATAAAATCCCAAACTGACACGTTACTGATATACCACTTGGCTTCAAAACACCAACCGAACACCCATATCATCTAAGTTACATTACCCACACCCAAATGGGTCTAAATATCTTTTCCTTAAAGGCCCTAAGCCTGATGATACTCGGTCTTTGGTTCACTACCCCACATTAGGAAACGATTCAAAACAGGGTGTTACAAATGAAATAGGTTCCTATTTATGGTTATGACACAATTATTAATTAGGGGTTTTATTCATGTTTAGTTTGTAGATTTCCTGGATTAGTAGCCCATGCTTTTATCTGATACATTCAATAGTTTCAGGTGAGTCTCCTCACTGTGCTTGATAGGTCGAAGGCACCAATCTCGATCCAAGACTTATTATGATTAGGATGCTAGTTGTATGTGTGACTCTTGCATGTAGTATGTGATATGTATACCAGGTAGGGTCCAATGCTAGGTGGGACCTGATGATTATATTTGTTGGATTAGGTGTCTAAGCTTATAACTATAATTGGTATAAACTTGAATCGATGGTAGCACAGTCCTTTTGGGTTGCCCTTAAACCTATCAATTGAATATGATAACTTTTAGAATGAGAGAATGATTAATTAATTTATTATATGCTTAATAAATTAATTTGAAATCAAAATAAATAATTTATTAATATATTATGGGAATAATGTATTAACTGGAAATAACATTATTTAATTAATAATTAATCATAAATTAATTGGAATTAATTTTGTGATTAATTGGATTAATTAAAAGTAGAACGACTAAAGGTGAAAATGTTAATAACTAAGCATTGAGGAATTCTAGAACCTCTCAAAAAGAGTGGGAACGAAATATAGAAGTCTTCTAGGGTTTCCTTGGGCTCTAAGGGTGCCTTGGATGCCTTAGGGAGGAAGTTAAGAGATTAGAGTTATCTTGGAGATACCTGCCTTATCCAACACCTTCCTAGACTCCTATATAAACCCCTAAGGGTTTGATATTTCATTCATGCTCTTCCAATAGTCATAAGGTCGAAATTTCCACTTTCCTAATCTCTCTCTTCAAGCTCCTTGGTTGCTAGGGTTTGGGTGTGAACTATTTGAGGCACGAGACTTTTGGCGCTTCCTACCAATGTTTTTCAAGTAAGGATTCAAGGTTGTGTACAATAACAGTCATTAAGGTTAGTTTTCTTATCTTATGAATTAGTTTGTTGATAGGAAAGTTTTGTAGATTAGTCATTCATTGTATGTTGCTATACTTGAAAGACATAGATCAAACTAGGTTGCATGTGCTCTAATTATTTGAATTGTTTGAATAAATTTCCGTTTAGTGCATTGTAGATGTGATCTCAAAAACCCATCAGTGTTATCAGATCCTAGGGTTGTGTTTCATGTATTTGCATATTGGTGAATCAAGAAATAAACCTGTTGTCGGGTATGTTGTAGCTCATGATGTGAGCTTCTGATGTTCACGACGTGAGCTCAGTCTGGACGCGGTTTTTTGTACCTAATCTGCCTTAACAACTTTTATATGATATCTACTTGCCATATTTATACCCAAATCCGATTTTGGTGTATCTAGCTAGCATGATAAAATAAAATCCTAGAAATTAGGAGATTAGCATTTGACTTGATTAATTGTTTTGTGATTAATATGATTGATTTTATAAGTGTTAAAATAATTAATTTGAATATTAATGGAACTTAGTAATTAATGTCAAATATTATGGTTTATTTTATAGATTTTTATAAACATGGTATTTTGAAAAGTTTAATATACATCCTTATAGATTTTATTATTAATTTAATTTTATGATAAATTAAAAGATAATAATAAATCCATAAAAGGTTTAAATTTAATTAAATTAAAAGTTTAATTTATTAAAAGATTAAACCATTGCTATTTTAAAATGTTTTAAAACACACCTTATATTATGCATATAACTAAAAAGTTATATATATATATATATATATATATATATATATATATATATATATATATATATATATATATATATTATACGTATAAGAAAAGTCAATCAAACCGCTAATACACCTCGTTCATGAAGCCATACTATAAGGGGCGTTTAAGGAAGCAGCCTATAAATTGACCGCCATTGGGTATTCATTCTTGTATGGTGGAGGGTCGTTAGCCGAACAAGTTTGATAGAAAATAAGCTCATTAAAAGTATAATGATAAAAAGTAACGAAACTATTTAAAAACCCCACTTTTAGTTACTTTAGGAAAATGTGAATTTGTATGCTAATCAATGAAATTGCATATTACACTTTATGAGTCGTTAGTGGAGTGTGTGTAGTTAACCGACACACTAATGGGGGACTAATAAAGGGTGATAATGGGTGTCTCAAAAATTATTTTTGATTAATGGAGTGTGTGTGGTTAACCGGTACATTAAACCGAGATGATAAATAACATCGAGAGTACCAAGCTAATTTGCATGGTTATTCACATCTTGTTGGTGATCCTCGGCATCCCAGTCACAAAAGTGAGAGCATAATCGAGATTAAACATGTCATTGATTAGATTCAAATAATCTCAAATGATCTAGGAGTTTAATAAGATTGAAACTGGTAAAAGTCTTACCTACCTAAAATAAATTCAAATTTGATTACAACATCCATCTTTAAAGTTCGAATCGAAAATATGGATCCTAAACTTAATTAAAATTTATGGCTTAATAATTAAGAATTAAAAATCAATTAACTTGAATTCTCTTTTTCCCCTTTATTGATGTCAAGTAAAGACAACAGTAGTCTTCCTCGTTCCTTTGGAAACGGTTTTCCCCTTCTTCCTTCTGAAGATGATCTTCCATATTTTCATCAAAGTGAAAGTATGTTCCTTTCTTCGAGAAATGGTGGAAATAGATATCATGCTTCTCCAACTCTTCCTCCTTCTCCTCCATTGACTCTCCCCATGCCACGAGTTGAAAGGTACGAAACTGTTCAAGCCCTATTGGCAAGTAGACATCAAGATGGAAACTCTGTATGTGCGTATGTTCTAGAAATGACATTGAATTGGATAGAATGGGTGTCGTTGTACCAAGGGAACAAGCCATTGATTGGATTCTCCTTTCACTTCTTGAGTCATATAGTCAGTTCATTGAGAACTTTTATATGAGTGACCATGACATGACCCTAATTGATCTGACACATTGTTGATTGATGTTGAGGCAGAAATGCTTAAGAGCACAAGTGAAGTAAAAGTGTTTGAAGGATCTAATTCTAAAGTATCCATGTACATTGACAATGATGGCAATGGTGGTCCATAAAATATTTCTCTTCTCAATGGAAAGGGACCGGCCAAGGTTAAACTGTTTGACCATATCGTAAAGAGAAAGACTAGTTCTGAGATAGTTCCATGTGCTAATACTAAAAATTCCATATGTTTATATTTCCAATTGAAGGGACATTGGTTGTGAAGCTTCCCAGACTACCTGAAAGATCTTAGAGATGGTAAAGCCAAGTCGTGTGACTCAACTTCAGGTACATCCATTATCTAACTCCATTATTTTAACAAGTTCCTATTCATTGATTCTTAATACATGATGTGATGATCACATTTTTATGTCTTGTAGGATCTAAGAGAATGAAGGAAGGTTAATAATAGTGAGCTAAATATGATCGTGATAGATGGATTTCGGTCGCATGGTTTGATGATCAGATTTTTGAAGCTACTGCTTAGGAGTTAGGATAATTTGATAGATTGTTAAGGAGATGTCTAGAAACATAGTTTTCATTTTGAATTGTAAGGAAAAGTTCAAATACTTAACCTCCAAAGGTTGGCTTAATTTGCAGCCTCCATCACCCCAAACTCTAGCCACGAAACCCTAATCCATCATTGATTGTTTTTGAGCCATTGTTGTGTGTTGTTGATGATTTTGAAGCTTAAGAAGGAAGGAGAAGCTTAAGGGTTCAAGAGGGAGCCAGTAAATCCGAAAGTTTAGCTGCATTTCTAACTCATTTGAGGTATAAAGTTTATACCTTGGCTTTCCATTGCTTAGATCTTCATTTAGGGTTGTATTTTGGTACTTTTGGGCCATATTGAAGTTATTTTCGGGATTTGAGTGTATCATGAAGTTGTAACTTTAGATCTAGGCACCCATGAGCTTATAAGGCTTAAATTTGTTAGCCTTATTAAGCCTTGGCCCTTCCCAATGCCCTAGATATCTTATATAGCTTAGTTTTGGTGTTTCTAGCTTCATAACACAATGCATGAACTTAAAGTTAGCAACTTTACATGGAAACTTAGTCCCAGGAGACAAGATCTATGGTTTAGAGGCATTGAACTCGACTGGAAGTGACTGTATGGATTTAAACCAAGGGGGACTCAACGAGTTGTTCATCCAACTCAAAGAGTTGGGTCATGGTCCCCAACCTTTTCTGTTACTGGTCAAACTCGTTGAGTCTAGGAGACGACTTAGGGAGTTGGACATGGTGTTTGAGATTTAAAGATTGAAGAACTCGATGAGTTGAAGGAGGAACTCAGCGCGTTGTGAGCGAAATGTCCCGACTATGTATGCGGAGGAACTCAATGAGTTCATGAAAGAACTCGACGAGTTGGATCAAGATTTCAAGGGTTTTATGGATTAGGTAACTCGACGAGTTGGTGGACCAAATCGGCGAGTTGAGTAAACCAGGATGTTAACTTTGACCAAGATGTTAACTTTGACTTGGACCATTGACCACAGTTGACTCTTAAAGGGGTTATGAGTATGAAAGGCTAACTAAAGGAGATTTTATGTGTAGGATTTTAAGAGGAGTTGATCCCAGAGCCGAGGACAGTTCAGCTACTACACGCCATATGAGGTGAGTTACCTTCCAGTAGAAGTAGGTCGAAGACACTAATGCTAGCCCACTAGTAAGAGTTATAGTAGAGATGATTGTCTTTGTGATAATTATCCGATATGCCATTATTTGTTATGCTTTATGTGCTAGTATGCTATGATATTATGTGATAGTGGTAGGAGGGATATGATAGCCCCAGTACCAATCGAAAGGACCAAAGAGGTATGCCAGCACCCTGATAGGCTAGCCAGTATATGACTTATGTGTTTATGTAGTAGTATGTTATATGGTAGAAGTAAGGGGTGAAATTGTCCCGATATCGGTCGATAGGACCGAACGTCTACTCGACGAGTCGACCCTGTTTTCTGAAATCTATAAATAGAATCAACATTCCCAAATTCAAATTTTCTCTAGAATCCTTGGGGAAGTATTTTGCGACTAGGAAGGCAGCCGAAGCTCTGGAAATCGTGAGAGAAACCCTAATCTTCAATTCTAAGGAGAACTAAGGCAACACAAGTTTTACTCTTTACCTTATTCTTTAATTGAACCATGTTTGCATTGTTAAACTTCGATTTTGAGTTGTCTTTTATAGTAATTATGAACGAAAACCTTATAGTTTTTGTTTAGGGTAGATAAATTTACAACTATGGATTGATTTATAGTTGGATTAATTATTTATTGGTGAATTATGTTTTATTAAGCTTGTTAAAGAACCTTATGCGTTAACCACAACTATTTTCTGTTAATTGACAAGTAATTAAGCTGCATGGACATCTCTTAATTGCTTACCTCATGTGATTTATGTGAAAACATTATTATGTGCCTAGGAATAACGAATGTGAAACTAGGGTTAACTAGAAAATGGGTAAATTAATGTGTTAGCTTGTGTGATACACCATCAACAAGAGGTTAATTGAATTATTAATTTGATTAGCTAATTACAAGTCTTATTTAACTCGAATAAATAAACTAGGAAATTCATTAGTTTAATCAATTGATCACTGCTCAAATTAATTTGTTTTCTAAAGATTGGTAATAGCGAATGTAAATCTAATCACCCTAATCGGTAGCCAATAATAATTAATCCATTGCACTTGCCATCAAATCAACCATGGGAGTAAATGTATCGAACCTAAACAAAAGCCTTTTTATTATTGAATTTAGTTGGTTTTTACTTGTTTTAGCTTTCAGTTACTTAATTTGCATGTTAGTTAGTTTGTTAAGTTTTTAGTCTTGTAAAACTAGAGAAAACCTTTTACTTTCATTACTTGTTTAGTTAATTCTAGTTATTAGTTTAATTATTGTTCTGTGTGTTAGATACCCTACTTATACAACTATACCACCAATTGACAGATGCACTGCCTTTGTGTGTTTAAATTATATCTTAAAAGTAGTATTAAAACTAGTACATTTTTATACACATCAGCCTACCATAAAATAAAATCTTGGCCTACGCCAATACCCATCATACATGTATTATTCGAGGCAATCTTGATGTAAGTAATGATGGTCATCAAGTTTTTGTTGCATGAGAGCATAATAACATGCAATGACCACGTAATGTGGTGTGATTGAGTGTATGATCGATCGATTGATTCATGACATAAAGAGTTTGAATGGGTTGTATGTTTGACCAAGTTTTGATTGATGTATGATTGATAGGTGAAAGGAACTTGTATACATGTTTTTTCTTTGGAGTTTTTATTTTTTTAGGTTGTGAGACTTGACCGGAATGTATACTGTATAGTATAGTGAGTGTGTTTGTTGTAGGGGTTAAAGAATTGTATAGTATAGTGATTGTGTTTGTTGTAAGGTATTAAAGAATGTGGAAACAAGTGAATAAAAGAGTGGGAAGATTACTTAACTCATTGTTATGATCAAGTTTAATTTATCAAAACATGTGGCCATGCCAAGAAAGACTTGTAAGGAACATCTTAAAGTTGTAGAGAAAGAAAAACTTATATCACAAAGGTATTTGATGAATTGCATGGTTACTTTAATTTTCAAAATTTCTTTTATTTCGTAGAACATTTTGCAAAATCTTCTAAGTCTACGAAACTGGGTTTAAAGTTTAGAATCTTGTATCTTATACAGTTATATGTTGAATTAAACTTATATGATTAAATTTAACAAAAAAAAAAAAAAAAAAAAAAAAAAAAAAAAAAAAAAAAAAAAAAAAAAAAAAAACTAATTTTATATGTTGAATAATCTCTATCTATTATGTCATTCATGATTATCTTTTTGTCTCTTGAATTTTTTCTTCGAGATGGTGGAAATGTCCAAGAAGGTTCACATGTGTGATATAGCAATGATGGTAGGAGTGGAGAAGAAAGAATTTTAGGGGTTTTGGTTGTGTAAATGTTGAATCCAATTCAGTTTTACCAAAAACTTTCAACTAAATCGTTTGGTTTCAATGTTTTAAGATTTAACCAAACCAAATGGATCTAAACCTAACATATATAGAAAGAGACTTATATGTTTCAATTCAGTTAAATTGGCTAGTTCCAATGTTTTTAACCTAACCAAATAGAATTAGACAGCCATAAACTCATCAAATCAACTAATTGTTTATCATGCCGCCAGGAGTTTGAAAGTTCAAGTTAGGTCCATTTTTTTGTTTGATTTACAAATTACAAATAAATAATAGGCTACTTGTTTGTTTGTATTTAATTCTAGTATTAGAAGAGACGTGTATTAAAGGTTGGGCAAGATCCAAACAAATACTTTGTCATCGTGCAAAAACAAATAGACGATTTCCAAGGGATGTCATTTTTTAATTTTTTTTTTTATATAATTATTAGAGTAAATTACAAGAATAAACACAAAAAGATAAAATCATTAGCACTTACATATAAAAGGTTGAGTTTTTTTTTTTTTTTTTTTTTTTTTTTTTTGAAAAATTTCTCATACAACAAGCTTGACCCAAAAGACTGTGACTTGTAAAAGACTATGATCAGTTCACATAGCTTTACTGTTACAAGGTATAAATCGAAGTATCAACATAAAATCAATTGGTTGAAATAGGTACCGAAATAATATAATGGTTTCTTGACTATTCAAGTATAATAGGTTGGATCCTTATTAACATTGTACTTAAAATTATTTTCATAAAACATTTTTATTAAAATTATTCACTTAACATAATAATCAATTCATGCCGTTGGATATGGGTCGAAATCAATATATGAAATTCTTGACCAAAAGACTTTTCAATGAGAATTTTAATTTGAAGAATGAGACATATTAAAGACTCATATTGTAGAAATTTCTTCTTACTTATTTGACGGGTAAGTGTACGTTGTACTATTAAATGAAATAAGATTTAACTATTATACATGAAAGTGTAAAATAAATACAATATATTTTTATCATTCTACCAAATCATCAAAGATACAACAAACTTTAACATAAGCTTTGACATAGATATAACAACTTTTATATAATTTTATGTAACAAGCTACATAAGATGATAAACAAAATGGTAAGCTTATTAATGAATTGTATTTTATTATAATAAATAATAATAAAAGAATTAGTTAAGTAAAAAAAATACTTTGCATTTCTTTTACAATTTATTCACCACTTACCATAAAATATATCTTTGTGATTTTTTAATATGTACCTAAATACACATATAAAAAACATTAATTATCACAAATTGTGAAATTCATTTATTATAAAGAGTATTATCATTAATAAAATGTGAAATATATTAATAATCTCTATAATAAATGTATTTAACATTTAATTATAATAATATTTATCCTAATTAATACTTACGTGGCTTAGGACACATATTAAAAAATGTCATATATCTTTGACCTTTATACCTCATGTTTGAACCATAATTTGCCCATTCGTCCTATTTTCCAACGTGATTTGTGGTTCCATTATATATATGGTTGGTTGGATATCAACTAAAGATATCAAAACCAAAGCAATGGCAACAATGCTCCTACTACTCGGCTTACTTATAAGTCTTTTCGTATTCATAGGTTTCTCTTTCTTTTCGTTACATTTCCCCAATATGATTTTACATTTCCCCAATATGATTTACATTATCCATATGCTATATCATTCGTATCATTTCTAAATAAATATTATTCCTGTTTTCTAACATGTTCAAAAATATCCGCACCGGATGTAATTGCACAGATTTTTGGGTATTTGCATTATTCGAAAATTCTTTCTATTAGTGGCGGATCATCCAAATAATGAAACGTGGTATTTAAACACAAACCAACTGGTCAATTATCTTTTTTCAGTGCTTTATATCACTTAAAAAATTCTATGTGTTTTTAAAATTTAATTTTGTAATTTGTCAATAAAATTTTATTTTTCAAAAAATTAGATAAAACAATGAGATAATAAAAATATATTTCTAATGTATATACTTGTATTTCATTATATGTCAAATAAATACGTTGGTGCAGATTGTTGACTTATAATTTCCAATATACGATTAGGATAAAAAACCAGTTGTATAGTGTATACAAGAAAAAGATACAAAAGATTTTTGGTAGCCCTAAGAATTTGTCTTTTACAAAGATGAATCATATTTAAAATATTTTATTTTTACAGATGCGCAATCTGTCGGCGTGTGTTACGGTAGAAACGGCGACGATCTGCCATCACAACAAGACGTGGTGAACCTCTACCGGAGCAACGGCATAACCAGAATGCGAATTTATGATCCAGATCAAGCTACACTTCAAGCCCTAAAAGGAACCAATATCGAACTCATGATCGGCGTTCCTAACGATGCTCTACAATCCCTCAACGATCAAGGCGCTGCAAACACATGGGTAAGAAACAACATCCAAAACTACCCCGACGTCAGGTTTAAATACATCGCTGTCGGAAACGAAGTCGATCCAAACAACGGGAATAGTCAATACGTTAACTTCGTACTCCAAGCAATGAGGAATGTTCAGAGCGCCATTAACGCCGCCGGCCTGCAGAACCAAATCAAAGTGTCGACTGCAACCTACACCGGTTTGTTAGGTGTCTCCTATCCACCAAGCGATGGTGCCTTTAACGACAATGTTCGAGGGTTTATTCAGCCGATAATCGGATTTCTAACGGAAAACAACTCGCCGATGCTTGCCAACATCTACCCCTTCTTTTCCGACCCGAATTCCAATCTCCCCTATGCGTTGTTTACAGCACCAGGAACGGTTGTAACTGATACTAATAATGGTCTACAATATTCTAACCTTTTTGACGCCATATTAGATGCTCACTATGCAGCTCAAGCACGTCTTGGTGGGGGGAATGTGGAGATTGTTGTGTCAGAGAGTGGTTGGGCAACAGCAGGAAAAGATGTAGCGACGACAGAGAATGCTAGAACTTACAATACAAACTTGATTAGACATGTCAGAGGGACAACAGGGACACCGTTGAAGCCTGGAAGATCTATAGAGACGTATTTGTTT
This sequence comes from Lactuca saligna, assembly GCF_052625555.1. Lineage (NCBI taxonomy): Eukaryota > Viridiplantae > Streptophyta > Magnoliopsida > Asterales > Asteraceae > Lactuca > Lactuca saligna. Next base: position 39,594,331 of record NC_136417.1, on the reverse strand, counting down.
GCAATGTTCGATGAAAACAGGAAACCTGGTGAAGAGTCGGAGAAACATTTTGGGATTTTCTCCCCTAATCAACAACCCAAATATCCATTGAGCTTCAATTAGGGAAAAGTAAAACCGCCATTTTCAAAGCTTTAAAGAATATTACATGCATGAAATAAAGTGGTTGTCCGCTACATAATAAAGTGATGTCGAAATAAAGATGGTTGGTTTATCTTTGTATTGTTTTGAAAGGGAGTTAAATGTTGTATCCAACATCTAAATAAAAACGTTTTTTTTAGCTAGAACTAAAACTCTAAACCCTCTAATTTGCTCATAACTAATTTGGAAAAAGAAAATGGATTTGTTTTGTGGGATTATGGGAAAGGAGGGTATATGTGATGATTGTTGGGTAGAATTTTCATGTTGTGCAATTGTCTCCTTGCCATCCTAATATTTGAAATTCGTTCATCTACAAGGAGGTGCTTACTAAGCATGCATGAAAGCATATAGTAGGTTTTGTATATAATTTTAGGTTTAAAAAAAAAAAAAAAAAAAAAAAAAAAAACTATAAAGTTTTAACAAAAATCCAATCAAATCCTCTATCATCTTTTTCGCATTCTTTATTAAAGCTTATATTAAGTTTTGTATATAATTTTTATAGAGTTTTATAAGTGCAACAGTATATAAAAATATTTATCAACTATATGTTGGTCTTCATATTAAAATTCAATACAAAAAGTTATAGTGAACGATTAAAAGTGTTCATTAAAAACCAATAAACATCTTTCTATAACTCATAAAAAAACATGAAAATATACATAATGTAGGTGTCGAAGGAAATTATGAAGCTTACTAGAGTTCTAATAAGAAAAAACACATTCGAAATTGTAACACCGTAAATTTCAAGACAATTTTTTCATTTAAAATAATCATTTTATTCTTAGAAACACTTGTTCAAAAGCTCATTCATAGTCGAATTACAAAACATAACTCCATTTTCATTTGCATAGAAAACCAGGATCCTCCAAAATATGACTCTTTCTCTGGTGTGTACAATCAAGCCGGTGTCGTCCCGTGATACTGAAAGAAACCTGAAAAAAACATCACACAAAACACTGTAAGCACGAAGCTTAGTGAGTTCCCCAAAATACCACACATAGCACATATTAGCCACTTGAGGCTATAACTCTATGGGTCCGTGCACCCAAACTCTGTGAACCCTCAGGTTCTAACTCTAGGAACCTTCCGGTTCCAACTCTATAAACATGCACAACATAAATCACATAGAAGTAATGCAGTACAACACATCACGTACATATGACATACAAATACTCTGATCACATAACTCTGGTTACCTACTCGAGGTAAAGTACAGTGAGAAGACTCACCTGGCAAGCAGAAAGCAGATATCCCCACACTTAAATCTCGAACTCGCCACCGCTTAACACGTAAGGCAAATACTCTCATGAAATAACTCTTGAGACTAGAATCAATCCTCTCATGGCACCCTCTTAAGGGTAAAAGACTATTTTACCCCTCTCTTGGCCCAAAGGCCACATCGCTGACCAAACCCTAAAAGTCAACGGCCAACCCTTGGTCAAAATCAAAGTCCTCAGTCAAAGTCAACCCCTGACTGACCCTACTCGCCGAGTCAACCTTGTGACTCGTCGAGTTCCCATAATCAGAACTTCACTCAATCCGCGACCTAACTCGCCGAGTCACCCCGAGACTCGCCGAGTCCAACAACTCTGAGTCCACTCGCACACAACTCACCGAGTCATCCCTCGACTCACCGATTCTCGACTCAACCAGAGAATATCGGGACCCTTCGACAAGACTCGCCGAGTCCAAGAACAGATTCGCCGAGTCTAAGGCTATCATCAACCTACTCGCCTAGTTGTTCTTCCAACTCGCCGAGTCCCAGCTCATCTTCAAGCAACTCGTCGAGTACACCCATGTGACTCGCCGAGTACCACCGATCTGAATCCATTCAGAAGCATTCCAGGCCATGCAACTGCTCCAAAACGAGATATTACCTCTTAGAGATGCCCCAACTGCAATGTAATTCGAATCCAAGCAAAGCCCCTTGCTCCAAGCCTTCAATCTCCCAAAATTCCTTCAACAATTACTTCTCCAAGCTCCAATCCACTCAACAATGGTGCTTCTCTGCGATTTAGGGTTTTCTGGGGCTCAAGAGGTGATAAAGAGGCTGGGAGGAAAACATAATGATCTTTATATAAGGCTCAACCCCGAGAATTAGGGTTTTCTCGACTCAGCGCCTACTCGCCGAGTCCATTACACTGACTCGCCGAGTCGGCCACTTAACACGCGACCAAGTCGCGACTCTACTCGCCGAGTCCGCACATGGACTCGGCGAGTCACTCTTTCCCAATTTACTCTTTTATCCCTTCAACTCTACTCTTGATATTTCGGGATGTTACAATTCTCCCCCACTTAAATTAGGCTTCGTCCTCGAAGCCTACAACAACTCAACTCCGGAAATATTCCCACAACGTGCCACCTGGCCTTAATCGGACCAGGTCTCACAAGGCATACCCATCGAAACTCGAACACACTTTCCCTTTCCTTACGGTGTCCTGACCACTGTCTCGAACCGGGCACTGGATGTACCCTCTGATAACCACACTCAACGATCCGAGAATTACCCATGAAGCATCACTGTCCCAAATCTCAACAATCACTCGACCCATAAGGGTTAGAAGCCATGAACCATCGGTCCCCGATCCGAATCCCATTCTATCCAATCTGTGACGACGGAAAGACCCACTCTTCAATCCCAGAGTAACTCCCATGAGTCCTTTTCTTGCAATCACACACTTATGCCGCACCAACCTTCGCACTCTCGGATTAGGAAAACCCGTCACACTGACGACATCTCTAACATCCCCAGGAGAAACCACCACTACGCACACAGCCCTTGATCAGAATCAAGCTGGGAGTCCCAGACTCCATCCCTGCATCCATCCTGAGACTCTTGGCTCTACACCCGTGGAATCCCTTCCGCGTCCTCAGCAGACATCCCATCATGATGTCATTCCATACCACTGTCACAGACACAGTGTTCGACCACCATACTCCAAATCATCCATTCTCACTACTACCTCCACTTCTGCGAATCAACACTTTCCCCAGCAAATGAGGGTCCGACACCTCCTCCCATACAACAGCTCAAAGAGTGGCATGCCAATGCACTAATGATGGCTGTTGATATAGGATAACTCAACCAAGGATAAATACGTGCCGCAACTCCCTCCGCAATCTAATACACATGCCCGAAGCATGTCTTTGAGAGTTTGAATCATTCGCTCCCTCTGAGGTGCCCTTAGACATCATCATGATAAGCTCTAGCTCATTTCTCATATCCATCTTCGAGACTGAGCACCAGGTCAGCTTTTGACTCCACAGTTGAGCCTCCAAAGGTCACCCATATCATGATCCAAATATCCCACTAACTTCCTCCCCGTGACCACTATCCCGGCCCCGTGACACGCAAGTCACGAAATTCTCTTTTCCTTATGCGAGAAAATACAATCCAACTGAGGATCGTCTCAACTCTGATCTCTGGTTTCTGCTGCACATATCCCTTGCGCATCTCACCACATTTCCCGACAGAGACGGGGACCCCAGTCTCACCCCCGGTCCAACATCCAGGCTCCAAAAACTCAATACTAGGGCTACTCAAGCCCAAAACTCTTCCATATCATACACTGATCGGAGAACATTCCAAAATATGCTACATGCATATTCATAAAATAATATTTTACATTGATAGTTTATTTACATAAACTAGATACAAACCGACTATTTAGATTTTTATAATGTTTTACACATATTACATACTTTCCTAGGAATACAATACAAAAGTTATAATATTATCTATTCTACATCTTCTACTATTACAAAACTATACTAGATGCTTATCACTTGCATTAGTTTAACACTGAGAAGATAAGCAGGTGATGCTTAGTGAGTTTAATAACAGTTACAATATAACATTATGCCATATACATATCAATATGATAGAAGCATACAGGGACAATGAACAAGATAGACAAATGAGTATCATATGACAGACTTTCCATATCAATGAATAATCAGATTCAAAGATTTAAATTCAATGAGACATAACAATTTCAACACTTGGTATACATCAATAAGACTTCAGCCCAAGTGGTGTAGAAAATATGATTTCAAAATATCATTTCACTAGAATACACAGGCTTTCAGCCATGTCTTTGTATTCTACTATGCCAAAGTGATACTTATGTCATACACTTCATGACCAAATGCTACATACCAGTACCCAAGTGATGCTTATGTCATACACTTCGTGACCTATGACCTAAGGTATAGCTCATTATCATAATAACATGGGAAATCACATTGAACATATAACACATAACATACAATTATCCCAATATTGAACTCATCGTGAAATAACTAGGGAGTAAATGATAACTTAGACAGCACTTCGGCTCTAAATATGACTTTCTGTGACGAAACCGGAGATTTTAGTTGAAAACTGGTCTTACTCGGGCAGAGTTTTGGCTAGAAAATATAATTTTCTCAGGAATTTCGGAGTGTTGGAAATTGCTTCGGGTGTCGGGTATGATACTGAGACTTCGGAGGTGTAAGAGGACCTTGAGAGAGGCTATAGGGTAAAAGAGAGTGAGAATTTTTAACTTAAAACACGACAGCCTCACATCCCTTTTATATCTGGTCGAAGCCTCGGAGTACCCTGGGCGTACTTCGGTACATTGGGTGTACGCAGCGTGGCAGCTGCTCGGTTCCCGGGTCTCGGACGTGGCTGTCTTATCCGATATGTGTGCCTCGTGCGAAGAAAGAAGGACATGGCCGACTACGGGTCGCATAATTGCAAAGTACGTTGGGCGTACAAAACAAAGTACGCTAGGGGTACTCTCCGGATAAGACTTTGAATTTTCATTTATTTTTATTTAAAAACTTCAAAAATTCATATATTTTGCGTACGAGCTCCGTTTTTTACTTTCTTTATATCCAGATGTATGTGAGATTATACTCTGCAACTTTCGTTTAGATTCCATCGGTTAATTTTGACTTTATTTTTAATGTTATATTTTTAACGGACCGGGACATGAAAAGTCTATTAAAAATTCATAATTTCTTCATCCGATGTTCGTTTTCGTCTGTTTTTTTTTTACCGTTGTACTACTATTGACGAAACCTTCGATTCTCATTTAGGTTGCATCGCTAAAAATTACTCGATATTTATTTCGAATTTTTAGTTGTCTACTGTCATACCGAAAATTAGAATAATCATAACTTCCTCATACGAAGTTAGATTTGGACGTTCTTTTTATGAAAATTCTCGGTTTAATGAATACTACAACTTTTATTTAGATCATATAGGCTAAAAAGTTGTTTATCAAAAACTCACTTTTTACGTCATACGAAGTCTTGCTGGTTCTGTCGCAAAACTTCAAATAGTCATAACTTCTTCGTTATAACTCGGATTTCGATGAGGTTTTTGCCTAAATGTTTCTAACGAGATTCTCTACGAATTTCAATAATAAAATTTTACTTATTTAAAGTTTTATATTTTTGTTAAATTTCAATATTAGATTGGAATCCTATAAGACTTTCAATATTTTCCGAGTTATTCTAAATATTATTTTACTTTATTTCTAGTAAAAAGCTATCTGTTAGAACTCAATACTCAATATCACATCATATTTCATAATATTTTTCATTACAAAACATGATTTCAAAACGTGTGTGTGTGTGTATATATATATATATATATATATATATATATATATATATATATATATATATATATATATATATATATATATATATATGAAGACTCAAAAATAAGTGAGGTCTGCAACATATATTTAATTAATATGAAGTCAATTTTGTTGGTTATATACCTAATATTATTTACATATATGACATCCATATATATATATATAAGTTGGATCGAGTGAATACTTAAAAATAAGTGAGGTCTGCGACATATTAGTTTTTTTAAAAAAAAACATTGAACATATTATGATCCAAATTGTGATAATTAAAAATATATATTTATGAATTAAAAAGAACTTTTGATTCAACTTGTTTATGACCCTTAATTTGTTATAATCTAGAAACATTTAGACTCAAATATTTTATAATCCTTAATTATATCTTTTTTTATTCAAAATTAAATGATTCTAAATAGGGATGAACATTAGAACCGCCGGAACCGGAACCGGACGAACCGGAACCGGAACCGAAATTGGTAATTAGGTCCAGTTACCGGTTCTTCGTTTTTATGAAAACCGGTCCCGATTCAAAAAACCGGAACCGGTTTAACATTTTTTCCGTTTTTTAAAATGCGCATAACTCACTCATATGAAATCAGAATTATTTGATTTTTTTTTCCAACATGTAATTTGGAGTTTGTAATTCATTTTTGACTATACACACATATGTTTTGGTTAGATATTGAATCGGATACAAGCCCCGGAAGAAAGAATATTGATGTTGCGTTTTTTCTATTTCATCATTTTTTTTTTTTTGAATCTGTCTCATTTTTTTAAATGAGCATAATTCATACATATGACGTCGAAATTACTTAATTTTTTTCCAGCATGTAATTTGATGTTTATAGTTCATTTTAGACTATAAAAACACTTAATTTGGTTAGATAGACCCCGAAAGACAACATATCAATGCTGCGTATTTTCTGTTTTAACATTTTTTTGGAATCTGTCCGGCTTTTAAAATGCACATAACTCACTCATATGAAGTCAGAATTACTTAATTCTTTTTCCATCGTGTAATTTAGTGTTTGTACTTCAATTTAGAATGTAAAAAGCCTTAATTTTGTTAAGTATTGAATCATTTACAAGCTCCGGAAGATAGCATATCATCTATAATATTTCAACTGGTTCTAATTTGAAAAATAACCGAAAAATCGGGACCGGAACTGGAACCGGCGCTAGAACCGGCGGTCCGGTTCCCGGTTCTTATAATATAGGAAAACTGGTTTCGGTTCCGAACCGGTCCGGTTCTAAAGCTCATCCCTAATTCTAAATATAGACAAAATTGCAAAAATGTTCCTTGTGGTTGTCAAATATATATAGTTTTGATCCAAAAACATTTGACGGTGCATCACTGGTCAAATTTTGGATACCTTATGCATTTTTGGTTCTTATGTCGTTAACTTTAAAAGTTTAACTGTTAACTTTTTTTTTAAAATGATAATTTTACCTTCAGAGACGATTTATGCAACTGTATTTTTTTTACCAAACTAGAAGTACCAATTTGCATCTCTTCTTTTAAGTGCTATTTAATTATTATACATTAATTATTATTATTCTATATTTTATATTAGATTCATTTTTTAATTGAATTATTATATCTTAATAAATATTGTTTTTAATATATAATATTTATATACTAATAAATATTTTTATTGGCTTATTAATTTCTTTTAATTATATGTTTTTAATTTATTTTCATTAGATTAATTATTTTTTACTGAATTTCTATATATTGATAAAATATTATGTTTAATATATGATATGTATATATTAATAAATATTTTATAACCGATTATTAATTTCTTCTAATTAATTCTGTTTTATTTTTTATTTTTTATTGAATTAGTTTTTTTATTGGATGAGTATGTATTAATAAATATTACTTTATTAGATTATTAATTTCTTATAGTCACTTATTTTTAATTTCTTTTTTATTTGATTAATTATTTTTTATTAGATTATAATATTCTATTACTCTTTCAGTTCCAAAGTTATTGTCCGCAAACAAAAAAGCGAACAGATTATGGAATCATTAAGACTATCCCCATCAGCAACCCAACCCAATCCAACTTTTTAATAAAAAAAAACTAATTCTTCTCTCTATCACTTATACAATCCAACCCAATCCAATTTTTCACACCCATTAGCAATCCAACCAAAACTTATTTTTCCTTAGAAAATATAATTTATTTTACTAAAAAATACTAGAAATATTAAAATTAAATATTTTATTTTGAAACAAATAAATTATTTATTTTAAGCATGAAATTATAAAATGAAAAACAAAAAAAAACTAGATAAAAAAGTGTTTTACATTCATGAAAAATACTTAATAAAATAGATAAAATAAGTTACAAATACTGAAGATGCAAACTACATAATTATTCTTCAATGGTGAATTTTTTTTTTCCATATACGCTCAATCAAATCGTCTTTTAGAGTGTTATGAGCATCTCTATTGTGAACTTGTACCCTGTTGGTCATATAACTGGATAGATCTGCAATTCGTTGAGTCGAGTATTCAAATGATTGTTTGGGTTCTGTTGTTATAAATTCGGATGGATCATAATAATGAAGGTATGTGTTCCGTTCATCCTCAACTGTCATATTATGAATGATGTTACATGCAATCATAATTTTACCCATCATATCTTTGTCACACACAAGACAAGGGCGATAAAGAATTGCAAAACGAGCTTGTAAAACTCCAAATGCTCATTCAACATCTTTTCTAGCAGCCTCTTGATGTTCAACGAACAACTTTTGTTTTCGAAGTTATGGAGAATTTATTGACTTGACAAAGGCAGCCCATGAAGGATGTATGTCATCAGTGAGATAATAAGCCATATGATTTTCTCGATCATTCACAGTGTAACTCACCTTTAGTGCTCGACTTGCCAAGACATCATCAAAAAGAGGAGATTGTTGGAGGACGTTAATATCATCGAATGAACCCGATGTTCCGAAGAATGTATGTCATATCCATAAGTCATACGATGCAACATCTTCCAAAATTATTGTTGTCTTACCACTTCTACCTACATATTGTCCAGCCTAAGCGGTCGGAAAATTTTACCATTCCCAGTGCATGCAGTTAATATATATTGCCTACCATACCTGGAAATCCACATTCTTTTCTAACATGGAGCAGTCATTCCAAACCATCTTGATTGGGGTGTCTAAGGTACTCTTCACGAAAGCATGAAATAACACCTTCCACAAACTTTACGAGAGCATCCCTTGTTACATTCTCACTCATTCTCAAATATTCATCATGTGCATCTGTTGATGTCCCATATGCCAACACCCGCATAGCTCCGGTACATTTTTTGTAATGGTGAAAGACCTTGTCTGCCTGTGGCATCACGTCTTTGTTGAAAATATCGGTCATTGGCTGCAACAGCTTCCACTATATGGAGAAATAGTGGTTTTCGCATTCGAAATCTACCTCAAAGATTTTCTTCACCATACATTGGGTTGTCAACAAAGTAGTCTTTCATCATACGTGCCTCACCCTGCTCACGTTCCCAATCACAATACCTCATTCTTGCTCTTGGGTGGTCTCTTATGCTCATATTTAGTATGCTTATGAGTAACTCACTCATGATAACTTCAAGTTGTCGATTTTGTTGAACAACTCGTGCTTCCCATTCATCATATTCATTCACATTCGATGAATCGAAACCATCTGATAAGTTTGCATTATGAGACATTTTTCAAATATATTAGAAATGATGAGTGAAATGAAGAGTTAAATGTGGATATGAAAGTATGTAATGGTTATACTCTAATTATATAGGAAGAATATTGATTTTTTGTTATTAAATGTTAAACAAAGATAATGTTAAAATAGTTTATCTAGATAAAATCCGAAGATCCAAATAAAAGATGACACATCATATAATCTTATATTCATAAGACAATGACATATTTTTTAGATGATAAGATTATATTGAAAAGAAGTGGTGTATCTGAAAGATGATAATGACAACCTTGCATTCAATAAAGATGATAATAACAACTTTGCATTCAATAAGATGATAATGACAACTCTGCATTCAGTAAAAGCATATAATATATACTAAAAATACATTAAAAGCATGAAATACAAATACATAATAAAATATCTTACAAAAACATTAAAAACATGAGGTAAAAATACATAATAAAACATCTTACAAATACATTAAAAGCATATTGAAAATAAAACATACACTAAACTATAATTAGTTTCCATAAAACTTAGACATTAGAAAACGTTTCATGTTTTCTTCTTCAGGTGAAAATTGCTCCTTTTGTAGTAGTGTGTTCAAATGCAAGATTTGCATCTTTATTAGCTCCCTTTCATCCGTTTTTTGCTCCCTTTGTTGATCCAAGTCAAGTCTTTTTTTCATTACTTCTACTTCACTATCTTTACTAAGCCTCATCGCACGAAGTTCTGCAACAACTTCATTAGAAGACTTACCTTTTTTATTTTCTTTTAGCTGCATCTCTACCTGTTGGACGTTTAATTGTTGAACCACCAATACTTGCCCCTTCTATGTTGGATTGGACACAATAGTCTCCTTATTCAGTAGACCTTGATCTTTTTGTGCTACCACCACTTTCTTGATCACCCACTTCATATTCAGGATGTGATCGTGTTGCGTCATGATCTAGCTGTAGATCCCATTTTCGATGCTTACACATAACCCCATTAAAAACAATCGTGTCATTGAAGTTGCTTCCACTTGTCTCATATAACTTATGAGTGTAACACCCATAAAATTCATGCCAATTTAAAACTTTTCAAAACATTTAAAACCAACAGTTATTACAGATTTGTTTTCAAAATAGTCTATATCAGAGTTTTCCCAAAAACATAAACAAAACATAAGGAGCTGTACGATCATGCCTTCGCCTTGCCGTGATCCCCTGATGTACCTGAAACAGCAAACTAGAACTATAAGCCCGATAGCTTAGTGAGTTCCCCAAAATACGGATACACTGCACATAACACATATACAAATAACAGGATATACTGGGTACACAGCTTTACAAACTGTATTACCCCCTGGGCCCACAGTGTGAGTCTGGATTGCCTTCCGGGCCCACATCTCACATCTGGATTGCCATCGAGCCCACATTATGAGTCTCCCTCAGCTCGTATCTGGAATGCTCCCGGTTTTGTTGGTTACCGCACGGAGCAGTATCACCTCAACCCGTCTCACATAATATGTTGACATATAACATAACTAATGTACATATAGATAATCACATGATACTACAGGTAGTCCTACAGATCTAACTAACTGGCATAGAAACTAACATGCAATAATAACTTATACTCAACATACTACTAACTACTAGGAAATCATATTCAATAGGCCGACCTTGGTGCCTTAGACCCCTTAGTATAGTGAGGATAACTCACCTCGCAACTGTCGACTTGAAAGATAAGCTCAAACTCTCGGATCACCGCCACAAACTCCACCACCTATATTCGCCACACAACCATGTACATAAATTCTCAAAATGCCCCAAAATCCCAATAGTCAACCCTTGGTCAAAGTCAAAGACAACTATCAAGGTCAACAGTCCATATTTACCTAAACTCGTCGAGTACAACCAACCACTCGTCGAGTTCCTTGCATAACTCGCCAACTTGCTGAGTCACTTGAGTGACTCTTCGAGTTCCTAATGTTTGTGGCCGTGAACTCCTTGTCCAACTTGTTGAGTTTCCCTTGCAACTCACCAAGTTCATGCATGTTCAAATGTTGGGAAAACCTTAGATGACTTGCCAAGTCACTCTACTAACTCGCCGAGTCTACGGCAATCTTCATCGGACTCGCCTAGTTGACCATGCAACTCGCCCAGTCCCTTCAATCCCTCATCCAAGCAGATGCTTTTTAGTTGTGCTAAGGTTCCATATTGCAGATCTAAATCCCCAAGGCATGTTTATCATGTAAAGTTGCAAACTTTGCGTGCGTGCAAGGCTCTAGAGATTCTAAAGGACAAATCCAAGCTTGTAATGGAGTTTTACACCTTATGAGAGTCTCATTCTTGCAAAAGCTAGAAGCTTTATGCGCTTAAAGACCTAATAGAGTTCAGATTTGAAGTTGCAACTTCAAATCTTAGCTCAAACACAAGAAAGGCTTCCTAATATGCTAGAAAGCCCTAAAATCCACCCAAATGAGATCTAGAATGAAATGAGGTCAAGATAACGACTTCATACCTTCCAAAGGATGCCAAATGAGGTAGATCTCTGATTCCCACACATTCCTTGCTTCTAGTCACTTGTTCTCCAAGCTTTTCTCACCAAAAATCCTCTTCAAAAGCTTGACCACACAAATGGAGCACACTCACATGAATTAGGGTTTATGGAATATCAAGAGGTTGTAAGGGGAGGCTGAGGAGGCCAATGATCCTTTAAATAGGGTGCAAAACCCCGGAAATTAGTGTTTCATCCTCCAGCTCCTACCCGTCAAGTCACTTCTTGGACTCATCGAGTAGGTCACTTAAACACATGGACCGACCCGCTTCTACTCGACGAGTCAGGGCAACCAACTCATCAAGTAGACCTTGAAATCAAGAAAATCTTATAACCAAAAATCAATACTTGAGAATCGCGGCGTTACAATGAGCTTCATACTCATTCCACTTCTTCTTTTTCTCTATGCTTCTTGATAAACACCAACCTATTTTCCAGCACTTTCATTAAGCAGTTTATAATGACCTTTCATTTGAGCTATGTTCATATTACCAATCTTTCCTAGGTTTTCTGCTTGATTTGCATCATATCGATCCTTCACTTGTGCCTATATTGATGTTTTCTTTTGGTTTTTTCCACGACGGTTATCTTCACTAACGATGAAATATGTTGATATTAAAACGATATCTTCATCAGCATCCCATTTATCGTCTCTTGGGTTTTTTCCGGTATTTTGTGATGTTTGAATATTTTCAATGACAGGTAATTGATTGAGATTTGGGAAAAATTGAGAGGTTTCATAATGTTGAAAGTTTTGATAATCTTGAGAATCATCAAGATTTAAAACAAAATTTGGATTCGTGGTATCAAAGAAATAAAAAGGTTTAAAAATGAAGAGTTAAGATTAGATATGAACTATATCAATATTATACTCTATTTATAGAGAAAAAAATCATGAATTTTAGTATTTTTAATTTTTTTTTATTAAGACAATGTTGGATTTTTAAAGATAATAACACTTATCTAAAAAAATTATACAACTCCCATTTCATTGTTAAACACGTGGCAAGAAAATGTATGGTGAACTTTTGTGAACCTGGGTCGTCCATGTGGCCTAGGCCACATATATTAATTTTTTTTTTCAATTAAAATGTGTGATCCGCTCTTCCATGTGCACCGATGCGGGTAGTCTAATTATCATTAACTTTATACAAGAAATTGTCGGTTTTGTCGTTAATTTGCATTTAATGTTTCATTAAATGCTTAGTTGGTTTAGTAATAATGAGGGAGTATTTTGGTAAAAATATTATTTATTTTTAGAAATTGACTATTATTTTTAAACAAAACAAAAAGAAAAACTGGATTATAATTTTGGGACGGAGTGAGTAAATATTATCTTAAATATATAATATTTATATATTAAAAAGTATTATTTTATTGCATTCCTAGTTGTTTAATTATTTTGTTTTAAGTGTTTTTGTCTGTTTTCTTTTTATTTTAAATAGAAAACTCAAAAAAATCTCATTTGCCTCATATCTTCTAATTTATTTTAAATATTTGAAACATAATATATTTTAGATAACACCACTATAACACCCATAAGTTAATACTCGTGTTCAATTGATCACCTTACCTTTCATGTTAAAGTTATGATTTTTAATTCCTATCATTAAGTTATGTGTAGTTGAGATGACCAATCTAATTACATTAACTTGAATCTTAATTAGTTTATGACCATTAACCTATTAGAACTAGAGATTTACCATATCGTAGGGTTAGGTAATATTAATTGGTGACTTTGACTATGTTAAACAGTATTAGATATCCATGCTATGCTTCTATTGATTGCATGACCATTGACAAGAAATTGCTAAATCATATCATTCATGATTCCAATATATTTAATTAATTATGTTTTTACAACTTGCATGACTATTGAGTTAGTTGTTCATTAATTATTAGTACTAGGAAATCCGACCAAGATAACGAGTCATATTACAATTCGGTAATCAACTCATTAATCTATTGCACTTCTAATAAATCAAACATATAAATTTTAGGAATTCGTATTCTACTGGAAGTATTTCTTATCTATTGTTTTCATTTAGTTCTTTAGTTCTGTGTGATTAATTGAACATTAAAACTAGTTTAATTTAGTTTAAATATGAATCTTTTTTTTTTACTTCACTGTTATGAATTTATTTAACTCTTGAATTATTTGAACTAAACCATCTAGTTTTCTGAGTTCGACACAATTTCTTACCATAACTATATTACTTAACGACTAGGTACATTGCTTATTTGTGTTTAAGACTAGCTGAGATCTGATATGACTTTATAAATAAAAAAAGCTAGTGCAAATAAAACACATCAAAGCCATTATTCGTGTTGGTTCCGTTCGTTTACAACCCTATATCAATGTTATATAGTAAAATAATATTTGTTAATATATAATAATCCAATAAAAAAATAATCCAATAGAAAAAATTAAAAAAAACAAGAATTAATTAAAAGATTTAATGCATAATAATTAAATAGAATTAAAAATGAGAGACGTAGAAATGATCCTTGTAGTTTTATAAAAAGACAGTCATTTTAAAAAAGTTCATAGCCAAGTTGTTAATGTTAAGACAAAATTGCAAGAATGGTCCCTGTGATATGTCCACAAATACTACTTTGGGTCAAACAAGTTTGAACTAGCACCAATTGTCCAAAAGTTTTTATTTTTTGGTCCAAAACAGTTTAGAAAATCTAAAAATGATGAATTTGCCATTTTCCATTTATTTTTTTCTTTTTATTTTTTTTATTTAATTATTTTCTAACTAAAAAAATATAAAAATAAAAGAAGATTTTCTCTCTCTCTCTCTCCCTCTCTCACACACACACATCATTTTTGTTTCAATTCCAAAGAAACCCATATCTAAAAAGCATGTTTACGGTGTTTTAATTTTTTTCAAGAAACATAAATCAATCATCCTTCTATGTTGTAGAAACAAAAATCATGAAACCTATTAAATAATAAAACCTTAACGTTACAAACACATTAAATTTTTAGAACCAAATCAAATTCAAAAACCCATTTGATAAGAGGTTTGTTTTTGTCAAGAAAAAACTACAAATTAAATCCAAACACACAAAACACGATTAAACCCAAAAAAAGGTTTCCAATTAAGCCCTGATATTCGACTACCTCCTCAACAATCAAACTCAATCAAACCCAAATTTGATTATTCTGAAGATCAGAAATTTAGGGATGAAGAGAGTGGTATAACTATCTTGAAGACCCAAAATCAACTACCTACTTTATAATCAAACCCAACAGAAGGGAAAAAATGTGTTTCAGACAATTGAAAAAGGATTAAGCTTCTTCAGCTCTTCATTTCTTGTAGATTACATTAATAGAACACAATATGATATGGCTTAGAGTTGCGATGAATGTATGGGGAACGGTGGTGATTCTTGCGTCAACAAGTCTAGGATGACAAGGGGAATGCGGTGGTCGGGAGATGTAACCCATATCGACGTTGCTAGGGTTTCCAAGGGGTGGTGTCGTTGTCGAAATCGATGTTGGGTTATAATGACGCATTCTTCTCATCGGAGAAGACGAATCAATCTTGGTCCATCCACCGACTTCGTCTTCCTCTACCAAAACAACCACCACCCTAGCTCCTATCTATAAACCATTAGTGGCTATCGATCACCACCTTCACAACCCTTCACAGTCTCCCTCCGGTCGTGTAGCACTACTAAACACACATCCCTTCACCCCCTGTTCCGAAAAATCAACCTCGGGTGTCTTCCCCTCGATTTCTAGCCATTAAACGCCCCGTCTATAAACCCTAGCCGCCAAGAAACCCTAACTTTCAGATCTCGATCTCCTTTTTCTCGTTGTCGGCTATGGGGGTTCAAATGAAAGGCGGGAACGATCGAAGCGGGTGTTTGGGGTAGTGCTACCTGATCGGTAGGAGGCGGAGGGGCAACCTAGGCCGGCGACAGTCGCCGATTTATTCTTCTTTGGCTGGTGGTAAGCAAGAAACGAGAGAGAGAGAGAGAGAGAGAGAGAGAGAGAGAGAGAGAGAGAGAGAGAGAGAAGACAGAAAGAGAGAAAAAAATATTTCTTTTATTTTTTATATTTTTTTTAGTTAGAAAATAAATAAATAACAAAAAAAAAGCAAAAAAACAAGTGGAAAAAGGCAAATCCATCATTTTTAGATTTTTTTTAAACTGTTTTGGACCAAAGTAGCAACAAAATGAAAACTTTAGGACTATTGATGCTAGTCCAAACATGTTTGGCCAAAAATACCATTTTTGGACATACCACAGAGATCATTCTTACAATTTTGTCTAAAGTTAATGCAATACGGGAATAGTGACCAAAACTGGACTATTGATGTACCACCAAAAGTTTTTAGACCAAAACCACATATTTTTAACAACCACAAGGACCTTTTTTTTTTTTTTTTTTTTGCAATTTTGTCAAGATATTAATTTCATTGATAGTTTCCATGATTATGCATTTGAGATAGTATAAGTTTCCTCCATATAGTTTATATATTGAATATATACTCTAATAAATAAATGTTTTTTTTGTCATATGTCTCACTTTCATTTAATTTGCAAAATATCATTTTGTAGTTATTTTGAATTAATTTCTTTTTCACATGTTATTTTATGGGGTTTTCTATTTTACTAAATTCCATATAATATTTTAATGTAATAGTTATAATAAATATACTAATAAATGAATATCAATTTCATTAATAAACTTATCTTCTTATTTCGAAATTCCCAAATTAAAACTTATTACTTTATTTTGTTTATTTATTTAAATTTAAAAGATAAAAAAAATCAATTTTAATAATTCATTATTTTTTTATTTTTTTTTTATAAATCCAAAGTTCTTAAATATCTAGATTTTTATGTATATATTTTTTAATTAAATAATATAATATATGAGTCTTACAACTAGTTTATTAATAAATAAAAACCAAACAGTGAACAATAAATAATTAAACATACCTGGGTTGTGATCAAAATTCAAACATATTATCACTTGACGATCTTAAAATTCATTTTTGTGTTTGAAGTTTGACTTTAGCCTATCTATTTGTGGATCACGGATATATATGTTTTTAAAATTGCACTGCAACACATAGTACTAAACCATACATCGTATATTTTAAAACTTTTACGATGTGGTTTGTAGTTTGTAATTGTTTTATGTATGTGATGCAATTTATAGTTTTTGGTTCAAAGGCACCACAAACATCCTTATAGTAGCTTTACTGAAAGTAATATGCTTCAATTCAATCTTAACTTTTGTAATGTGTCGACTATTATTGTGTTATTGTTTATAACTTGAAATGGTGCAGTGCGACTATTTCATGTGTGATGAGTTGGATGAACAACTGTTGGTTGGGCTGGACCTGCAATGGGCTGATGGCTAAATTAATAAAGGCGGAAGATTAAGGGATTTGAAGTGTAACAAAATGCAAACTCAAGCTTAAGCCCATTGGAGATTTGTTTTATAACTTTTAATCAAATCGAACATATATAAAGGGTCTTGTCGCATCCCAAATTCAAATCATTATAAACGATTTGATTAAAAAATATATATTCATAACACTTTTCGATGAGAAACATGATTTGAAAAATAAGACAATTTAAAAACTCATTGCGTAGAAATTTCTAAGATGTTTGTTTTACTAGCAAGTTCATTGGATGGAGGATGTTGACAATGACTTCAAGATTTGGGTTGTCGGTACTGCTAGTGGTTCGATAGTAATTCGATTTCGGATACGAAACGGTCAAGCACAATTTACAGGTTATTAAACTTGTGAGTTTGGTTGGCTTTTGCTGGCCTTTTTTAGAAGAACATAAAAATACTTTATCATTTTATCCATTTATATATTATATATAATTTTTTTTTATATATTTAAGATTGAAAATATACTTTTTTTTTTCATATATTTATCCATTTTCCAATAATATCAAATTCGATAAAAAATATACTTTTCTTCGTCAAGTTTACAGTGTGAATTTGTGCAGATTCACAATGTAAACCTGAATTCTCACGGTGAATCCGAAAAATATATAATTTATTTTTTTAGTTCATAATGTGAAGTTATGAATTTAGATATTTTTAGTTATTTTTTCAAAAAACAAAAAATCTTAAAACTTGAAAAAAATATTTGGTTCCTGTATAACAATTTTATAACGGTTCTCCATTGAATTTTCCATATATATATATATATATATATATATATATATATATATATATATATATATATATATATATATATATATATATATATATATATATATATATAAACTAATTTTATTGTACAAACCTAAGAACTAGTTTCATCTATTAGATCATTATTTATCTTAAAGTCCACTAATGTGGATTGATTCGTGTCGAAGGGTGTAACGCCCGTGTTTCGAGGCTAAACATTAATGCGATGATGTAATAGTTAGGGTCAATAAATGTAAATACTTGTTTATAATGATATAATAAATTAAAAATGAAAATAAGCATCGAAAATAAAATGTTAGATAAACTCATATCTATGAAAAAAAATTTAGTGGTCATGACAAGGATTCTAAAGATATAAAGAACGCCGAAATCTGAGTTACAATGAAAAAGTTATGACCTGTCGAATTTCACAACAAAACCAGCACGACATTGCGTGTCGTAAAAAGTGAGTTTACGATAAAGTGATTTTAGCCTTAGTGATCTAAACAAAAGTCGTAGCATACATTAAGCCAATAGTGTACATAAAAAAACGCCCAAATCTGACTTCGTATGAGGGAGTTATGAATTTTCTAAGATTTGGCTTAGTAATATGCAGTCCAGAGTTCGAATAACAGATCAACCCAATTTTGGCCGACACAACCTAAAGAGAATCGAAGATCTCGTTGATAGTAGCTCAACGGTAAAAAGACAGATGAAAACGGACGTCGGATGAAGAAGTTATGGATTTTGAACGGACTTTTCCTGTCCCGACCTGTTAAAAATATAACTTTAAAAATAGAGTTAAAATTAGCCGATGAAGTCTAATTGAAAGTTGTAGAGTACGAACCCACCTACGCGTGGACATAAAGAATGTCGAAAACGGAGCCCGTATGCGCAAGTTATGAAAATTTGAAGTCGGGATGGAAAAATGCGAGTTGGAGGCGACGGGTACGCCTAGCGTACCTTCGGACGCCTCTCATCCAAAGTACGCCCTGCGTGCGAGAAGTGATCGCACCGCAGTCTTCTTTCCTTATGCAGTCCTGAAGCAGCTACAATGCACCACCGAAGATCGGACACGTGCCCCTTACGCGCAGCGTACCACCGAGGGTACACCCAGCGTACTGCGAGGCTTCGACCTATAGAAGGGGAGCGAAGGTAGCCAAATTTCTCACACTTTTTACACCTTCTTTCTCTCTCTACTCACTCGAGCCTCTCTAAACCACCCCGAAGCCTAGGAAACCTCCTTAGCACTAGAAGAAAGCCCAGAGCATCTGAAGGCTCCAAGAAAAAGAGTTTATATAAATTATGTGCATCACCACCTTATCAAGTGAGTACATAATCAATTTCATCTTACACATAGATATGAAGTATTTTATATAAATTATGTGCTATGTGTGTATATTATATGTTTACCTGAGATCTACGCTGGATGAAAGATGTGAACTTTTTCTTTTTAGATCTAGACTTTTCTCTTCAGATCTAAACTGTAAATATATATATATATATATATATATATATATATATATATATATATATATATAGACACACACACACACACACACACTTTGAGATCTATACTGGATGAAAGATTTAAACTTCGTTTTTCAGATCTGAACTGTATGTGTATTTTATATCTACAAATATGTTGGGTAAAACATAGGTAGATGAAATAGTTGGTGTGTGATAAAATGATGACATGCCTCGACGTTGATGATGTTCCAGTCATCTAGCGGAGTATATATGACGACCGTGAATTTTTGTAGACAATCCAGTGGAACGCTAGCAGGCTCGCAACCTGTAGGTGTATGTGAACAATGTGTTCACCAGTATACTCCATCCCCCTCATGGTTTCCTTATGGACATTTATGGCCGATGAATCCCCTCAGCAGTAGTGTTCACCCCGATGACGATCCTTAGGCTAGGTGCCTTTTATTAGATGCTTTAGGGACGTAAAGTGAGGATAACGAGAATAGGTAATCGGGTTTGTTTGGTTTGATGAAGTTAATAAAATTATTTATTGTGGGTTGAAAACCTTATGTGCTCACCAAGATCCCAAGCCTGACCCACTCAATTTCTTGTCATACAGCTAGTGGCAAGAGCATCGTTGGATGATTTGACAAGAGATTATGAATTATATGCCAGTAGAGAATAAATAGAATGTTGTAAGGAATATGTTGTTTTTAGGCCAATTTTGTTTTGTGGCCTATGATGTTTTACTTATGATTTTGATCTATATTGACAATGATATCCTGATGTTTGTAATGTAATGAAAATACATATCTTCGGAAATGCTTTGATAAAACTTTATGATATTTTCTTTTGGGAACAAATTTCATAACACTTTTCTTTAAAAGGTTACTCTTATTTTATTATAAAGCATAAACGAAATTGGTCTTTTTTGGCCGTGAAAATGGGGATGTCACAGTTAGTATCAGAGCATTAGTTTAAGCGAACTAAAATTTGTAGGATTTCTAGACTTAAACTTAGAATGCTAAGTGATGATCGTGAGATGAGTGTCTACCATATTTTAGACACGAGCACTAGTTTTTTTTAGGAAAAATGCATAAAATGCTTTTATGTGCTAAATGCTATATGTTTTCCGTATATGCTATTATTTGTTCGGATCTATGGTCTATTGCCGACAGGAACTGGAAACCTTATGTGTTCAGGATTCTAAGCGTATGACTACGATATTAGAACTAGCATGTAACGTTTCGGAGTGATAAGGAGGATTTAAATGTCTATCGTGAATAAAGATCTAAATTTGCCTAATTTGGTGTATAGATCTAAATGGAAAGAACCCGAAGCGGAGCTAGAAATGCAAATGAAAATAGGAATCAGTAGCCTCGTCCCCAAGTGATTGAGCAGGTGCCGATAGTAGAAGCTGTGCCAGAGCCAGTCACTATGGCTGGAGTGCAGGCCATGATTCGGGCTATGATGACCGAACAGAGGGAAGAGATGAGACAACTATTACTGAATAATAGGGATGAACCTTTGATACATGTTGAACAACCAAAACGGAATGATGGACAATCAGAGGAACGAAACTATAGCAGGACCGTTTGTCAAGCTAAACCGCCAGTGGTTTGAGGAAATAACCAAGGTGGAGGAAATGACGGGCGTGGATGCAAATACAAGGATTTCATGGCATCCAAATGACCATGTCTTTCTGGAAGCCCAAAACCAGTGGAAGTTATGAATTGGATCTCCGAGATGGAGACAGTGTTTGAGAGTTACGCATGTAACAACAGGCAGAAGACCGATCTCGCGGTTCCTCTAATAAAGTCAGGTGTACTGAGCTGGTGGAAGCTACTAGCTAATACAACGCCCCAGGGAGAAGCTAAAAATATGTCTTGGGAAGATTTACTAGTGCAACTGAAGATGCATTAATGCTCCGAGCAGGATCTTCTGGAAATCAACAATGAGTTTCACAATCTGAAGAAGGGAAGAATGAGCATCACTAAGTATGCTGCAAGTTTTACAGAAAGCATGAAGCTTGTCCCTTGTCTAGTTCCGACTGAACTCTCCAAGTTCAATAATTTTGACCACAAATTACCAGCGGATTTTGGTCCAATGGTCAAGCAAGCAACCACTCTGAAAGCCGCCATATGGGTTGCTACGAATGTTGAGACCCAGATAAAGGAGAAGGGTCTGCAAAGGGCAGAGGTTGGTGAGAAAAGGAAGTTTGATGGATCTTCGAGATCCAACAAGAAAAGTAAATTCTCGAAGTCTGGTTCGAGAGGAGGAGGATGCGAAGCAAAATGGTGTGAAAAGTGCAAGAAGAAGAAGTGACATCCCCAATTTTCTCGGCCAGAAAAGTCTAATTTGGTTTATGCTTTTAAAAAAATCAGAGTAATTTTCCAAAAGATGTTGTGGAATTTGTTCCCCAAAAGAATATAATAAAAATTTAACCAAACATTTCTTAAAGAAATAAATATTTTCATTATATATCAAAAACCTCAGGATGTCATGTTTTGAAACAGACCAAAAACATAAACAGTAAATTATAAGCCTTACAACAAATATCTACAACTATTGGCTTATAATTCAAAAATTCCTCTTCAACCTCCAAACTACGCTCGGGGTCCACTATTTGTGATACAGAAAACTAAGTGGGTCAGGCTTGGGAGCCTAGTGAGCATATAGGGTTTTCAACCCACAAATAAATAAATTTATTAGATTCATCACCCAACAATAAATTTATCAATCCAAAATAAATATACTAACTTTTATCAACCAACAATAATCTTGATTACCTATTCCCGTTAACCTCACTTTACGTCCCTAAACACCTATCACAAGGGACATAGTCTAAGGATTTTCATCGAGGTGACAACATTGCTTTAGGGGATTCCTCAGCAACTTATGTCAAATAAGGCAACCATGTAGGGGGTGGAGTATACCACTGAACACTAAGTTCACAAACACCTACATGTTGCGAGCATGCTAGCGTTCCACTGGACTGTCTAGAAAAGTTTGTGGTTATCATTTATACTCCATTAGATGACTGAAACAACAATAATATCGAGATCTCTCATCATTTTAACACACACACCAACTATTTTATCTACCCATGTTATACCCAACATATTTGTAGATAAAAAATACAAATATACAGTTGAAATCATTTTAAAACCTATATAAAACATTCATTCAACACCCATCTCAAATAAACAAACAATATAATTACACATAGCATGTATTTTATATAAAATACTTCATATCTATGTGTAAGGTGAAAGCGACTACACACTCACTTGATAAGACGATAATCAGGCAACACCTCTTCTCTTAAAATGATCGTTTCCGATAAAAACCGGGATGTTTTCCCAAAATCCGGGCTCCACACAAGCATAGTTTCGGCTCGAAAACTCTTTTTCTTGGAATCTTCGGGGCTCTCGGACTTGCTTCGAGTGTTAGGATGATATACTAGGCTTCGGGGGTATTTCTTACAAAGTAGAAGAAAGTTTAGGGGTGTAAAGGTGTAAGGAAGTAAACAAAATCCGAGTGCCCTCGAGTCCTATTTATAGGGGTTGGAACCTCGATTTACGTTGGGCGTAATATCCTTGTATGTTGGGCATACTGCGAGGCGGTCCAATACGCTGGTCGTATAGGTGGATCATCTCGGACGCATCAGAGCTATGTGCACGCGTCGACCATACGAAGTAGTAGGCTATGTGGCCCAACTCAGACCATGAACACGAGTATGCTGGGCGTACTCCGAATTTCCAAACTTCTAAAATTCGTAACTTTTGCATACGAACTCCGTTTTTGATATTCTTTATATCCACGCGTAGGTGAGATTATGCTCTATAACTTTTGTTTAGACTCTGTCGGCTAATTTTGTATTTATTTTTAAAGTTATATTTTTAACAGGTCGGTGCAGGAAAAGTCTGTTAAAAATTTATAACTTCTTCCTCTGACGTCCGTTTTCGTTTGTCTTTTTACCGTTAAACTACAATCAACAAGATCTTCGATTCTCGTTTAGATTGTTTCGGCTAAAAATCACTTGATCTAAATTTCGAGTTTCGGGCTGCATACTGCTAAGCTGAAACTTAGAAAAATCATAACTTCCTCATACGAAGTTAGATTTGGATATTCTTTTTATGCACGCTCTCGGTTTAACGAATACTACAATTTTCGTTTAGATCACTAAGGCTAAAAATCATTTTAATGAAAATTCACTTTTTACATCACTGCGAAACTTCGACATGTCATAACTTCTTCGTTATAACTCGGATTTCGGAGTTCTTTATATCTCCGAACTCCTTATTTCAACCACTACAACTTTCTTCATAGATATCGGGTTTATCTCCGGTTTATTTTCGACGTTTATTTTTATTCTTAACTTATTAAATCATAATAATTAAGTAAACAAACACAAAATTCATATAATTCCTCTTTATTACTTTAAAACGAGTTACAAAGGTTAACCTAGACTATTAAATTATCTTTAGTGCTTAGCCCAAAAACACGGGCGTTACAATTCTCTCCCTTAGGATGATTCTGTCATCGGAATCACACATCAACAAACAAATGTGGATAGCGACTCATCATGTCACTCTCCGTTTCCTAGGTGAGATTTGGCCCATTCGCATGTTTCCATCGTACAAGCACTAATTCAGCCATCTTGCATCTCAATTTCTTAGTTTTACGGTGAACGATTGCCTCCGGTTCTTTGATTAACCTCTTATTTTCATCCAACCTTAATTCAGAAATTGGAATTATGTCGGGAACATCTCCCGTGAACTTTCTCAAATAACACACATGGAAGGTGTTATGAATGCCATCTAGTTCTTCTGGTAGTTCTAGCTTATAAGCTTGATTCCCAATCCTCTGAAGAACCTTAAACGGTCCAATAAACCTTGGACTCAACTTTCCCCTTTTACCAAATCTTATAAGTCCCTTCCACAGTGAAACTTTAAGCAAAACCAAATCACCAACTTCGAATGTTATCAGTTTTCTTTTCTTGTCAGCATAGCTCTTTTGACAATCTTGAGCTGCTAACATCCTTTCCCTAATCACTTTCAACTTTTCAGCAGTCTGATGGACTATTTCAAGTCCCATAAACTGCTTTTCCCCAGCTTCAAGCTAACACGACGGCATTTGAAACTTTTCTCCATACAAGGCTTGATAAGGTGCCATCTTGATGCTCGAGTGGAAACTGTTATTGTAGGAAAATTCTACCAAAGGTAAATGCTCATCCTACTTACCTTGGAATTCCAGGGTACATGCTCTCAGCATATCCTCCAGTGTTTGAATCGTTCGTTCTCTTTGACCATCAGTTTGCGGATGGTAGGATGTACTCAAACACAACTTGGTACCTAATTCCTCTTGTAAACATTTCCAAAACCTCGACGTGAAACGACTATCATGATCCGATACAATAGTTAAAGGTGCACCGTGAAGTCTTACTATTTACTTCATGTAACCATTAGCAAGTTTATCCATAGACCAGTTCTCATTGGCTGCTATGAAGTGTGCACTTTTCGTAAACCGATCAATGACCACCCAAATCATGTTGTGACCGATCTTCGTTCTGGACAGTTTAGTTACAAAATCCATAGTGATGTCTTCCCATTTACCTTAGGGTACAGGTAAAGGTTCTAAACTCCTATATGGTTTCTGATGTTGCGCCTTCACTCTTGCATATGTCACACACTCGGCCACATACTTTGCAACATCAAGTTTCATCGTCGGCCACCAGTAATAGGGTTTCAGGTCCTTATACATTTTTGTGCCACCGGGATGAATTGAGTACATGGTCTTGTTAGCTTCTTCCATCAAAAGATCTTTTATTCCTCCTGTCTTAGGTACCCAAATCCGATCTTGGAATACCTTCAGTCCTTGACTGTTTATACCAAACACTAACGTTTTTCCCAAACGTTCTCCCTTTCGGTCATTCTTCTCTGAAGCTTCCTCCTGAGCTTTCTTTATACTTTCCATGATTATCGAGACAACTTCAATTCTCAACGCTCTTGGCCTTTTCTTTTCAATGTTTACCTTGCGACTGAGACCATCAGCAACAACATTTGCTTTACCAGGGTGGTAAAGTATCTCACAGTCGTAGTCCTTAAGTAACTCTAGCCAACGTCATTGCCTCATATTCAATTCCTTCTGATTAAAGAGATACTGAAGACTCTTATGATCAGTGAAAAGTTTTCACTTTGTTCCATAAAGATAATGCCTCCATATCTTTAGGGCGAATACTACCGCTGTCAACTCCAGATCATGAGTGGGGTAGTTCTTTTCATGCTCTTTCAATTGTCGGGATGCATATGCTATCGCCTTTTCTCTTTGACTTAGGATACATCCCAACCTAACTCCAAAAGCATCGCTATAAAATGCAAAGTCTTCAACTCCTTCAGGCAAAGAATGAATCGGTGCTTCACATAATTTCTTCTTTAATTTCTCAAAGGCTTCCTTATGCTTTTCACTCCAAGTATAAGTAGCTCCTTTGTGGGTCAAAGTTGTCAATGGAGTAGCTATCAAAGAAAATCCTTAGATAAATCTTTGATAATATCTAGCTAATCCTATAAAGCTTCGGATTTCAGTAGGAATCTTTGGTTGTTCCCACTTCGTTATATCTTCAATCTTAGTTGGGTCAACCATAATCCCTTCTTGGTTAACCACATGACCCAAAAATTGGACTTTTTGAATCCAAAAATCACATTTGGAGAACTTTGGACACACTTCTCCTTCTTTAATACTTCTAGTACTTGTTGCAAGTATCTGCCATGCTCTTCCCGACTTTTCGAGTAAATCAGAATGTCATATATGAACACTATCACAGATTTATCAAGGAATGGTTTACAAACCCTATTCATCAAATCCATGAATGAAGTTGGAGCATTGGTTAGTCGACATAACCCAAAACTCGTAGTGTCCATATCTTGTTTTGAAAGTACTCTTCTCAATATACTGCTTTCTCACCTTTAGCTGATGATATCCTGACCTTAGGTCAATCTTTGAAAAATAGCTTGAGCCTTGCAACTGATCAAACATGTCATCATTTCTTGGCAACAGGTACTTGTTCTTTATTGTTGACTTATTCAACTCTCTATAATCAATACACATTCTCATACTCCTATCTTTCTTCTTTACAAATAACACCGGAGCTCCCTAGGGTGATTAACTAGGTCTAATGAAACCGTTGTCCAACAACTACTGAAGTTGCGTCATAAGCTCCTTCATCTCTGTCAGTGCTAATCGATATGAGGCTTTTTCTATAAGTTTAGTTCCTGGTAACAAGTCTATTATGAACTCCACTTGTCTATCAAGGGGCAATACAAGTAGATTTTCAGGAAAAAATTCCGGATATTCACACACCACTGGTATGTTGTGCATTTCCTTCTTCTCCTTTTTGGCATAGATCACAAATGCCAAGTATGATGCACACCATTTTATGGCTTTCATCATGGAAATGATTCCAGAATTCACTTTACACTTGTCTCCGTACACCACAAATGACTCTTTTCTAGGCGGTTTTACCCTTACTATCTTTTTCTTGCATAATATTTCGGTATCATTGGCGCTAAGCCAATCCATCCCCATAACTATGTCGAAACCATTTAACTCGATGGGTAACAACTTCTCTTTGAATTCGTTTCCATTCAGTTCGATGACAATGTTCTTAATATAATCGCTATCAAGTATGAATTTGCCACTAACAACTTCTACAATTAGGGCATAATCAAGCTTTCTATAGGCAATGCTAGTCTTTTACCAAATTTATGTGATATGAAGGAGTAATTCGCTCCGGAATCAAACAATAAATTGGTAGGCAATCCATTTACTAGAAAGGTAACTAATGCGACATCCGTTGCATCCTTTGTGGCTTCCAAAGTCATTTGGAATGCTCTGGCTTTTGGCTTTGGCGGAAGATTAGGTTTTGCTACATCCTTCTTCTTCGGGCAATCCTTCAAAATATACCCTTCTTTTTGGCACCCATAACACACCCTTTTATTGATTGTGAAGTTGTTGGCGTAGTGACCTGGCTTCCCACACTTAAAACAAGTGACTTTTACGTCACATTTTCCATGGTGCTTTTTCTTCCATTTGTCGCACCATTTGGCTACACCTCCTCCAGACTTCTTTGTACCAGATTTTGACAACTTTCTCTTCTTATTGGAATTTGATGACCTATCAAATTTCCTTTTCTCACCAACCTCGTCTCTCTCTAGACCCTTTTCTCGTATCTGGGTCTCCACATTCTTAGCAGCCCAGATGGCAACTTTCAGATTGGTTGCTTGCTTGACCATTGGACCAAATTCCGCTGGTAATCCGTGGGCAAACTTGTTAACGTTGGAGAGTTTGGTTGGAACTAGATATGGAAAAAGCTTCATTTTCTCCGTAAAACTTAAAGCTTATTTAGTAATGCTCATTTTTCCCTTCTTCAAATTCTGGAACTCATTGTTGATTTCCAGAAGATCCTACTCTGAGCAGTATTGCACCTTCAGCTGTACCAGAAAATCTTCCCAAGACATCTTACTAGCTTCTCCCTTAGGCATCGAATCAGTTAGTAGTTTCCACCAGTTCAATACTCCAGATTTTAATAGAGGAATTGCGAGAGCGGTTTTCTGCTTGTTACTAGACTCACAACTTTCAAACATTGTCTCCATTTCAGAGATCAAATTCATGACTTCCACCAGTGTCGGGCTTCCAGATAGGCACGGTCGGTTGGATGCTAGAAAATCCTTGTATTTGCATCCACGTCCGTCATTTCCTTCATTCTTATGGTTTCGTCTAACTATCGGTGGGTTGGCTTGACCAATAGCCCCATTATAGTTTCCTTATTCTGACTGCCCTTCATTCAACTCAGGTTGTTCAACATGCACTGAAATTTCCTCTTGGTTCTGTTGAAGTAAAAGCATTGTTTCATCCATCTGGCGATCCAACATAATTTGCATCATCACTTGTACCCCAACCATTGTCATTGGCTCAGGTGCAACTGCTACAACAGGTATCTGTTCCCTCTCTTCGGGTTGAGGTTGTTGATTTCTGTTTGCATTTCCGGCTTCACTCCGGGTTTTCGTGATTATTATCTATAGACCAAATAGGGCGAATTTAGATCTTCATTACTCCGAAAAATCATATGCTAGTTCTAATATCGTAGTCGTACGCTTAAAATCCTTGACACATAAGGTTTCTAGATCCGATCGGCAACAAACCATAGATCCGAACAAATAATGACATATATGGCAAACATATAGAATTTAGCACATAAAACCGTTTTAGACAACTTTCCTAAAATATATATTAGTGCTCGTGTCTAAAATATGGTAGACACTCATCTCACAATTATCACTTAGCATTCTAAGTTTAAGTCTAGAAATCCTACAAATTCCTAGTTCGCTTAAACCAATACTCTGATACTAACTGTGACATCCCCAATTTTCTTGTCTAGAAATGACCGATTTGGTTTATGCTTTTAAAATAAAATCAAAGTAATTTTGCAAAAGATGTTACAGAATTTGTTCCCAAAAAGAATATAATAAAAATTTAACAAAACATATTTTAAAGAAATAAATATTTTCATTATATATCAAAAACCGCGGGATGTTATGTTCTGAAACAGACCAAAAGCATAAACAGTAAATTATAAGCCTTACAACAAATATCTACAACTATTGGCTTATAATTCAAAATCCCTCTTCAACCTCCAAACTACGCTCGGGGTCCACTACGTATACTACAGAAAATTGAGTGTGTCAGGCTTGGAAGCCTGGTGAGCATTAATGGTTTTCAACCCACGAATAAATAAATTTATTAGATTCATCACCTAACAATAAATTTATCAATCCAAAATAAATTTATTAATTTTTATCATCCAACAATAACCCTGATTACCCATTCCCATTATCCTCACTTTACGTCCCTAAACACCTATCACAATGGACCTAGTCTAAGGATTTTCATCGGGGTGACAACATTTCTTTAGGGGATTCCTCAGATATTAATGTCAAATAAGGAAACCATGTGGGGGATGGAGTATACCACTGAACACTAAGTTCACGAACACATACAGGTTGCGAGCCGGTTAGCGTTCCACTGGACTGTCTAGAAAAGTCTGTAGTCGACATCTATACTCCGTTAGATGACTGAAACAACAACAATATCGAGATCTCTCATCATTTTAACACACACCAACTTTTTTATCTACCCATGTTATTCCCAACATATTTGTAGATAAAAAAAAAGACATATACAGTTTAAATCATTTTAAAACCTGTATAAAACATTCATTCAACACCCATCTCAAATAAACAAACAATATAATTACACATAACACGTATTTTATATAAAATACTTCATATCTATGTGTATGGTGAAAGTGACTACACTCACTTGATAAGACGGTAATCGGGCAACACCTCTTCTCTTTAAATGATCGTTTCCAATAAAAACCGAGATTTTTTGCCAAAAATGGGGCTCCACACGGGAAGAGTTTCGGATCGAAAATTCTTTTTCTCGGAATATTCGGGGCTCTGGGAGTTGCTTCGGGTATTAGGATGATACACTAGGCTTCGGGGGTATTTCTTACAAAGTAGAAGAAATTTTATGGGTGAAAAGGTGTAAGAAGTAAACAAAATCCGGCTGCCCTCGAGTCCTAATTATAGGGGCTGGAACCTTGATTTACGTTGGGCGTAATATCCTTGTACGCTTGGCGTACTGCAAGGCGGTCTAGTACGCTGGGCATATGGGTGGATCATCTTGGACGCATCAGAGCTGCATACACGCGTTGACCATACAAAGTAGTAGGCTACGTGGCCCAACTTAGACCATGAACACGAGTACGCTGGGTATACACGAGTACGCCAGTGGCAAATTCATACATGTTAGTGATTGCATTAAGAATATCGTCATCGACTTGAACAAAAATGAATTCCACGAGGAGCTGTTACCCATTGAGTTGAATAGTTATGTTTTTATTAGGTGTCTAAGCCCATAACTATAATTGGTATGTACTTGACCCGATAGTAGCATGGTCCTTTTGGGTTGCCTTCACCAAAGCAACTTGACTGGATGAATAATGGAGAAAAAAGATAAATGTGATTTATTAATATATTATTTGAATAATTTATTAAAAATAAATAATTTTATTTAATTAACATTGGTCAAGAATTAATTTAGAATTAATTTTGTGGTCAAAAGAGGTTAATTGAATTACGAGGACTGATATTGTAATTATAAGATAATTGCACAATGGGCTGAGGACCTCTTGGGTAAGAGGTGGATGAAATCTTATAGGAGCCCATAAGGATTTCATCCAAGGCTAGGGTTCTGGAAGGTTCCTATGGGCTGCTTAGGGCTTATGCAACCGAATTAGGTATTTGAGTGAAACCCTAATTCCTCACCTATATATTGACCCCCTTGGTATCCAATTTTCGGCTACATTGAACCCTAAGGATCTCTAGAGCCGAAAATATCCCTCCTCCTATCTCTCCAACATTCTCCAATTGCTTTTGGTGTTTGTGATCGATTAGAGGTATTACCTTTCTGATCCTAGGCTCTTAAAGGCAAGGATCTTAAAGCTACAATCAAAAGGTAACATTCTTACTTGTTTATTTATGTTGATTTCGATTTTGTATGCTAGATTTAAGGTTTACAAGCTTTGGATGATTATTTCATGTACAATTAGAAAATCTAGATCCAAAGCTTTAAGGTTTGCATGTGCACCATATGATTGTTGTTTTGGTCATAACCCAATAGTGGTATCAGAGCCTAGGTTGTTTTTCTATTGTATTTGATGCATAGACAAATTGTTCAAAGCTGAAAAAGTCAAAAAAACTGCATATGACTGATGAACTCGTCAAGTCCCCTGATGGACTCGACGAGTCAAGGCTACTCGACGAGTCCAGTTTGTGACTCGACGAGTCGGCTCGTCTGTTATCTGATTTTTCAGGATTTTGACTAGAATTGGGTTGGGATAATTATTGTAAACGTTTTTAGCTAATAAAATTTGATTTTTTCAATATGATATTGATTATTCTCATCCAATTAGAATATAATTATTAAATAATTAGATAATACTTGTTTATACGATAAAATAGATTATTCGTATTATTTAATATGAATTATCTTGCCATAAAATTGAATTAGGTCAAATTTAGATAATTACAAATTATTTGATTAATTAAATTATTTTTAATTTGATCTAGAAGGTTTTGAAAAGTTTCAAAGCTTACCCTCAAGTTTTAGAATTTAAAATTTTAATTAATAGTTTTAATTCTAAAATATTTGAATTTTAAACCCTAGAATTTTACAAGTTTAAAATTCAACCCTTATACTATCATAATATTATAAGATTAATAATTATATATATATATATATATATATATATATATATATATATGTTTACGATAAGCTAGCCTTACCGTTAGTAGGCCTCATTCACGAAGCTGGTTTATAAGGCGTGTTTAAGGAAGCGGCCTATAAAATGACCGTCATTGGGTATCCACTCTTACCCACCGTACTCTTAACTAGTGGAGGGTTGTTAGGGCAACTAATTCCTCATTAATAAGTATAATGATCTATAAAGTAACTAAATATTTTATAAATTCTCAATCTTAGTTACTTTAGTAAAAATGTGAAAATGATGTTATTCCATAAAATTACACTATACACCTTGCCAATTCGTTAGTAGAGTGTGTGTGGTTAACTAGCACACTAATTTGGGACTAGAAAGAGTGGCAAATGGTAGCTCGATGTTTATCATAGATCAATGAAGCATGTGTGGTTAATTGGCACATTGATTAGGTGGTAAATGACATCGAGAGTACCAAGTGTATTTGCATGGTTATTCACACCTTGTTTGTGATCCACGGTATCCCAGTCACAAACTTGAAGTGCATATCAAGATTTAAACATGCCATTGAAAAGTTCAATGAATCTCAAGAGAATCTAGGAATTTCAACTCATTTAAAACTTAATTGTCTTTTTTGTTTTTCATGGTGGAAATTGGTAAATCGTCATTTACATACCTTCAAATTATTTGCAATTAGATTATGACATCCCTCTTCTAAATTGTAAATAATTGTGTTGGGTCCTAGCCCTAATTTTTTCATTTGGGTGTTAAATTGGGGATTCTTATCCAAAAGTCCTACAAGGAGTACTATCCATTCGAGATGCACCGAGATTTGATGGAAATGTACCATCAAAGTGCTAGGCAGGAAAGGTACAGGATCATCGTTGTGATGATCACTACTAAAATGAAGGATGGAGAGTCCATCACGACCCACTTGCAGAAAATGCAAAATTGCTGAAGTTGAATGTCAACTTCGATGAGGAGTTGGCCATAGATATCATTCTACACTTGTTGCCTTGTTATGACCAGTTTTGTATGACCTATCATATGAAAAAGGATGAGGTCACTCTAAGCAAGCTTCAAGGCCTGCGAAGGACTACTGAGAGTAGTCTAAAAGGAAAATCTGTTACATCTACTCCTACTGCTGCTGCCCATGTCTTGGCTATTGGGCAAGGAAAATGAAAGAAGAGGAAGGATCCTTCTAAGAGCCACAAGGGAAAGTCCCATGATGGTACCTCTTCTAGTGGAACCAAAGCTAGTCCTGCTGCTCTCTCTTCAAACCCAAAGGATGCAGAGTGCTTCTACTGCCACGACTAAGGGCATTGGAAACAAAGCTGCCCGAAGTACCTGCAAGACATCAAGGATGGGAAGATAAAGCCCACCTTTGCAGGTAATTATACTATTCAATCTAATAACTCATCACATACTATGTATTGGGTCCTCGATACATGATGTGGTTTTCATATTTGTTCTGATTTGTAGGGTCTAAGAAGAATTAGGGATGTGGAGCATAGGAAGATAAACTTGATCATGGGGAATAGGAAAGCGTCGCCTATCACCAAGATTGGAGTTTACTCTTTAGTGCTTAGTAGTGGGTTAGTTTTTGATTTGAATAACTATTGCTACTCATCATAAATCACACGAAGCATTCATTTCATGATTTGTATAAACAAGGTTTAAGATTTTCGTTTAATAATGAAACTGGGTCTATTAATGCTTTCTTTAATGGCACTTTCTATTTTGAAGCATTGCCTTGTAATGGAATATATGAAACTGTGATGGTTGTAGACAACTTAGGAAATGATGTATTGCATATCGATTATTCCAATGGTTTAGACAAAGCATGCTTGTGGCTTTGTCATCTTGGACATGTCAACAAGAAGCGCATAGCCCAAATCCAAAAGGATGGAGTGTTGGAGTCATTTGACTTTAGGGATGATGACATGTATGAGTCTTGTTTACTTGGAAAGATGACCAAGTTACCCTTCATTGGTACTTGTGAAAGGGGTGAGGATTTATTAGATCTCATACATATCGATGTATGTGGGCCCTTTATATCCTCCACAAGGGATGTGAACTGCTTCTATGTGACTTTTACCGGTGATTATAGCAGATATGGGTATATCTACTTAATCAAGCACAAGTTGGAAACCTTCAAAAAGTTCAAAGAGTTTAAACAAGAAATGGAGAATCAACTGGGCAAGAAGATATAGATGCTCCGATCTGATCGAGGTGGTGAGTATCTTAGTATCGAGTTCCACAGCTACCTCAAGGAATGCAAAATTGTTTCACAATTGACGTCAACTAGGACACCCGCAATTGAATGGGGTGTCTGAGAGGTGCAATCAAACCTTGTTGGACAAGGTTCGTTCCATGATGAGTCGAGCTTCATTACCTATCTCATTCTGGGGGTATGCCTTAGAGACTACCGTACATATCCTTAATCTAGTCCCAACTAAGTAGGTTACCAAAACACCTCATGGTATATGGATAGGGAAAGCTCCTTTGTTGTCACTTATGAAGGTTTGGGGTTGCCAGGCTTTCGTAAGATGAGAGACTCACGACAAGCTTGAACCTAGTAGTGAGCGGTGTATTTTCATCGGCTATCCACATAAGTCCTCATGATATCTCTTTTATAAACCGAGTGACAATGTTGTCTCCATTGCGAGGAGAGGGATTTTCCGAGAGCGAGAACTCATATGCCAAAAGTGTGACATCCCCAAAATCACGGCCAGAAAAGACCGATTTTGTTTATGCTTTATAAAAATCAGAGTACTTCATTTTATAAAAAGGTTGCGGAATTTGTTCACAGAAAAACATGGTAAATAC
The DNA here is from genome assembly GCF_052625555.1 of Lactuca saligna. Taxonomy (NCBI): domain Eukaryota; kingdom Viridiplantae; phylum Streptophyta; class Magnoliopsida; order Asterales; family Asteraceae; genus Lactuca; species Lactuca saligna. The sequence goes on along the minus strand of NC_136417.1, from coordinate 39,559,481 downwards.
GTTATTAAAACATTTTCGAAGAAACGTATTTATTTCATTTTAAAACATTTGGGATGTCATCGTTAATACAGGAACATAAGCATAAACAGAACTTACAATTATTCACACTAGTGTTCTACATCTCTTTAAATCTCTCAGTGTAATGTCACTTCATATCAACACCTGTGATATAAATAAACTGAGTGGGTCAGGTTGGGAAACCTGGTGAGCACATAGGGATTTCAATCCCACAATGTTATACCATATATATAGTTTAAAATTCACAAAATATACAATTTCACCATACATATATATATAAACAACTCTTATCCCACCCCGTCGATCCTCGCAACGAGGCTATCCATACTCTCGGGCCTAAGATTAGTCGTTTTACCTCCTCCATACTCTCGGATCAGAAATGAATGAATTTACCAAATCCATACTCTCGGACTAGGGACGAATGACTAATCCATACTCTCGGATTAAAGATGAATGATTATGCCTAATCCATACTCTCGGACTAGGGACAATAGCTAATCCATACTCTCGGATTAACGACGAATGATTATGCCTAATCCATATTCTCGGACTAAGGACAATGACTATGTCTAATCCATACTCCCGGATAAGTGACATATACTAACTTCTATTCTCTGAGTTTTACTCACTTGTACTCGTAAGAATATACTACCCAATATTCCTCATTTTTAATTTAGGTCTACTCTTTATCCTAAATTATCAAATATAATCAGGTATGTTCTTTAACACGAATTTCAAGCAACATCAATTAACTCGCACATAAACATATAATTAATACTTCAATCAATACTTGTATTAAAATCATGTTCATGAAAGGGACTATGCACTCACCTGAGAAGGTGGTGACTCAGTACTCGGACAGCGCTTCGTTTACTTTAAAATAATTTCCTTCGACGAAACCTAGTATTATCACCAATAGATTTTAGTCTATTATTCGCCGAGACTAATTAATAGTCTAGCTATTATTACTATTATATAAGCGTTAAAAAAATACTTATATAACCCATAATAATAGTCCAAGTATTTATTATATGTTCTTAATAACGTTAATATAATTAAATAAAAACTATATTAAAAATAGCGTAGGCGTAGCTCACTTACAGCGGGTTTTATAGAAAACCAGGCTTTGCTTGGAGCAGCGTTTCTGAGCCGAAAAGCTCTTCTTCTCGGAGCTGTCGAGCACTCCGGGGCTTCCGCCTCGTGCTAGGGAGGTTCCCTAGGCTTTTCGGGGGATTTCGGGGCTAGAGAGAGGTTCTAGAGAGAGAGTAAAGAGAAGAAAGAATGGGAAAGGTGTGAAGAAAATGAGGGTGGGAGAGGTGGTATTTATAGGGTGAAAATGGCTGAACTTGGTGCCACATGTCACCATCTAGTGGCAAGACTTGGGGAGAAAGCAATGGCCAAGATTGTGCCACATCACCCATTTTCGCACAACACACTTCCGACTTCTAAAATCCGTAACTTTCGCATACGACCTCCGTTTTTGACGTTCTTTATATCCACGCGTAGGTAAAAATAATATCTACAACTTTCATTTTGACTCCGTCGGCTAATTCTCGACCGATCTTAAATTTAACAGTACGAGGCGTTTAGACTGTTAAATGACCGCGAAGAATTCGTAACTCCTTCATACGGACTCCGTTTTCGTCTGTCTTTTTACCGTTGAGTTCCTATTAATGAGATCTTCAACTTTCATTTATTTCACGTAAGCCAAAAACCGCTCGAACTAAAATTCGAGTTTCGGGCTGTACACTGCTAAGCCGAATCTTAGAAAAATCATAACTTCCTCATACGAAGTCAGATTTGGGCGTTCTTTTTATCGACGCTCTTAGTTTAACATATTCTACGACTTTTGTTTAGATTGCTAAGGATAAAAAGTCTTCTATCGTAAATTCACTATTTACGTCTTCCGGTGCAGTGCCGGTTTTGCCGTAAAACTTCGGCGGGCCATAACTTCTTCGTTATAACTCGGATTTCGGCGTTCTTTATATGTACGGAAACCTTGTGACATATTCTAAAACTTGGTTAAGACTATTCATTCTAAATATTCTTTTGTCAAAAAGTCATTTTTGACCCCTATTGCCTCTAAATTGACTAGCCCGGATCTGCGGGCGTTACAATTATCTCCCCCTTAGGATGATTACGTCCCGGAATCATCAACGAAACAAGGATTGTATAATGACTCCATACGTCATCTCTTCATCCTAGGTAATAATTATAACTTCTTTATTCCTTCAAGTCTATCTCTTAGACTTATTGACTGTAAGCAGTACTTGATCGTGCACCTGATCTCTACCTCATATTAGACTCCAAATTATGACCTATCATCATGTGATGTACGTTTAGACTCAGGTCTCTTAAATTCTAAAACAGGCTAAGCCTTCCTTCATGTTCTAATGTGATATAATCATACTTTAACATGTAGCATTTCTAGCTACCAACGAGCGCGATACTTCTATGGATCGCTTTGATTTTTAAGCGTTTGGTTTAAGTCAGACGCTATATCAAACTTGGTTCTCTGAACCACGTAACCTACTCATCGTAGTCGGACTCAAGGTGATATGACCACTAGGGTCGGGATAACAACAATCTTCTTAGTCATTACCGAAACAATGGTAACGGCATACTTGAATAAAACGAAATCAATTACTGGCTTCTTGGTAACCTTGTGACTTTCCCTGATCCAAGTGTGAGTCCTGTGCTTCCGGTAGTATAGGCCTCTACTACCATTCACACCTACTCATACTCGTCCCAAGTATTGTCCCGCAGTTTTTCCAAGTCACCATACAAGAAAACCATACAACAACTTAACACATCAGATAACAAAACAAAGGTTTTATATTATTTCTTGAAACTATTACATAGGTGTTCAAGTTCACCCTAGACTATGCCTCTAACGGGCTACATCGTGAAGTACTATCTACACGATTACTCCATAACTCGATCCTTGGATGTCAAGCCTTCACTCTTGAATCCTTGCATTGTCATCTGCTTCGTCAAGGATCATTTGAAATGCTCTCGCCTTTGGCTTTGGTGGCACATTTGGCTTTGTAGCCCCTTCTCTCTTTGGGCAGTCTTGTTTGAAGTGTCCTTCTTCTCCACACTTAAAGCAGACTTCTCTCTTGGTTGTGCATTCGTTGGCGTAATGACCAGTCTTCCCACATTTAAAGCATGTCGTATATTTAGAGCATTTCCCGATGTGCTTCTTTCTACACTTGTCACACCATTGCGTTCCTTCTTCAAACTTCGAGAATTTTCTCTTCTCGCTGGACCTTGAAGATCCTTCAAACTTTCTCTTCTCGCCAACCTCCATCTTGCTGGAGGCTCTTCCCTTGATCATATCTTCGACAGACTTGGCAGCCCAGATAGCTGCCTCTAGAGTAGGTGCTTGACGCACTGGCACCGCGTACTCCCATGGAAGTCCCTTTGCGTACTTGTCGATTTTCATCAGCTCATCCGGAATAAGACGCAAGGCGAACTCCATCTTCTCTGTGAAGTTGTTGGTGTATTCATCGATTGACATGCTTCCCTTCTTCAGGGTTAGAAACTGGTTCTCTAGCTCAAATAGGTTTTGAGCTGAGCAGTACTTTCGTTTGAATTGCACCAGAAATTCTGCCCATGTCAGTTGCAGAGGCTCATTAGGGCTCAGAGTCTTCCCCAAGGTATTCCACCAACGTACAGCGCCTCCTCGAAACTGACGCACTGCAAATGTGGTCTGTAGCTTCCCTCTACAACCACATGTCATGAAGGCTAACTCCATCTCCGAGATCCAATCCATGACCCCGATCGGATCCTCCTTTCCAGTGAAAGTTGATGGCTTGCAAGTCAAAAAATCCTTGTACTTGCATCCATTCCTCTCGACCTCGTCATCTTGGTTGTTTTGTCGAACTATTGGTGGGTTGACTTGACCAACAGTCTCACTGTAGTTTCCTTCCTCAGTCTGCCCTTCGTTCAACTCGGGCTGTTCGATCTGAATAGTGGCTTCCTCACGATTTTGCTGGAGCAAACGTCTAGTTTCCTCCATTTGACGATCCAACATCGCTTGGATCATTGCTTGCACTCTGGCCATTGTGACTGGCTCAGCGGCGACTTCCATCACCGGTATTTTCTCAATCACTGGGGGTTGGTTTCTGTTCCCATTTGCATTCACGTTTCTGCTACGGGTTCTTGCCATCTTGATCTATACACCGAATAAGGTGAATCTAGATCTTTACTTAGGATTGACGGTTAAATCATCCTTATCACTCCGAAACGTTTATATGCTAGTTCTAATACCGTAGTCGTACGTTTAGAATCCTAAACACATAAGGTTTCCAGATCCGGTCGGCAACAGACCATAGATCCAAACAACTAACAGCATATCAGGCACAAGTATTTAGCACATAAAAGCATTTTAGGCATAATTCCTAAAATAAGCTAGTGCTCACACCTCACAATCATCGCTTAGCATTCTAAGTTTAAGTCTAGAAATAAATCCATATTCCTAGTTCGCTTAAACTAATGCTCTGATACCAACTGTGACATCCCCAAAATCACGGCCAGAAAAGACCGATTTTGTTTATGCTTTATAAAAATCAGAGTACTTCATTTTATAAAAAGGTTGCGGAATTTGTTCCCAGAAAAACATGGTAAATACGTTATTAAAACGTTTTCGAAGAAACGTATTTATTTCATTTTAAAACATTTGGGATGTCATCGTTAATACAGGAACATAAGCATAAACAGAACTTACAATTATTCACACTAGTGGTCTACATCTCTTTAAATCTCTCAGTGTAATGTCACTTCATATCAACACCTGTGATATAAATAAACTGAGTGGGTCAGGTTGGGAAACCTGGTGAGCACATAGGGATTTCAATCCCACAATGTTATACCATATATATAGTTTAAAATTCACAAAATATACAATTTCACCATACATATATATATAAACAACTCTTATCCCACCCCGTCGATCCTCGCAACGAGGCTATCCATACTCTCGGGCCTAAGATTAGTCGTTTTACCTCCTCCATACTCTCGGATCAGAAATGAACGAATTTACCAAATCCATACTCTCGGACTAGGGACGAATGACTAATCCATACTCTCGGATTAAAGATGAATGATTATGCCTAATCCATACTCTCGGACTAGGGACAATAGCTAATCCATACTCTCGGATTAACGACGAATGATTATGCCTAATCCATATTCTCGGACTAAGGACAATGACTATGTCTAATCCATACTCCCGGATAAGTGACATATACTAACTTCTATTCTCTGAGTTTTACTCACTTGTACTCGTAAGAATATACTACCCAATATTCCTCATTTTTAATTTAGGTCTACTCTTTATCCTAAATTATCAAATATAATCAGGTATGTTCTTTAACACGAATTTCAAGCAACATCAATTAACTCGCACATAAACATATAATTAATACTTCAATCAATACTTGTATTAAAATCATGTTCATGAAAGGGACTATGCACTCACCTGAGAAGGTGGTGACTCAGTACTCGGACAGCGCTTCGTTTACTTTAAAATAATTTCCTTCGACGAAACCTAGTATTATCACCAATAGATTTTAGTCTATTATTCGCCGAGACTAATTAATAGTCTAGCTATTATTACTATTATATAAGCGTTAAAAAAATACTTATATAACCCATAATAATAGTCCAAGTATTTATTATATGTTCTTAATAACGTTAATATAATTAAATAAAAACTATATTAAAAATAGCGTAGGCGTAGCTCACTTACAGCGGGTTTTATAGAAAACCAGGCTTTGCTTGGAGCAGCGTTTCTGAGCCGAAAAGCTCTTCTTCTCGGAGCTGTCGAGCACTCCGGGGCTTCCGCCTCGTGCTAGGGAGGTTCCCTAGGCTTTTCGGGGGATTTCGGGGCTAGAGAGAGGTTCTAGAGAGAGAGTAAAGAGAAGAAAGAATGGGAAAGGTGTGAAGAAAATGAGGGTGGGAGAGGTGGTATTTATAGGGTGAAAATGGCTGAACTTGGTGCCACATGTCACCATCTAGTGGCAAGACTTGGGGAGAAAGCAATGGCCAAGATTGTGCCACATCACCCATTTTCGCACAACACACTTCCGACTTCTAAAATCCGTAACTTTCACATACGACCTCCGTTTTTGACGTTCTTTTTATCCACGCGTAGGTAAAAATAATATCTACAACTTTCATTTTGACTCCGTCGGCTAATTCTCGACCGATCTTAAATTTAACAGTACGAGGCGTTTAGACTGTTAAATGACCGCGAAGAATTCGTAACTCCTTCATACGGACTCCGTTTTCGTCTGTCTTTTTACCATTAAGTTCCTATTAATGAGATCTTCAACTTTCATTTATTTCACGTAAGCCAAAAACCGCTCGAACTAAAATTCGAGTTTCGGGTTGTACACTGGTAAGCCGAATCTTAGAAAAATCATAACTTCCTCATACGAAGTCAGATTTGGGCGTTCTTTTTATCGACGCTCTTAGTTTAACATATTCTACGACTTTTGTTTAAATTGCTAAGGATAAAACGTCTTCTATCGTAAATTCACTATTTACGTCTTCCGGTGCCGTGCCGGTTTTGCCGTAAAACTTCGGCGGGCCATAACTTCTTCGTTATAACTCCGATTTCGGCGTTCTTTATATGTACGGAAACCTTGTGACATATTCTAAAACTTGGTTAAGACTATTCATTCTAAATAATCTTTTGTCGAAAAGCCATTTTTGACCCCTATTGCCTCTAAATTGACTAGCCCGGATCTGCTGGCGTTACAAAAAGAATAGTGGGAGACAAATTGATCTTGAAGAGCTTCAAGAATAAAGTGGTGAGGGAACCTCTAACACTAGTGATCAACCTAAGGAGGAAACTCCTGTTTAACCGATTGACGAGTCCTCACCTCTTAGACGTTCTAATCGAGTTAGTGTTTCACCTGTTTATATGGTTTCCATATAACAAGTGAAGGTGATATGTTTATTAGTGATAACACACTGATAAATTTGGATGAACCTAACAACTATAAGGAAGCCATGGCGGGTCCGGAGTCTACAAAATAGAAAGAGGCTATGGACAATGAGATTCCATCCATGTATGACAATCAAGTTTGGAACTTGGTTGACAATGTACCAGGTGGTAAGATGGTCGGGTGCAAATGAATCTTCAATAAGAATACCGACATGGATGGGAAAGTACACACATATAAGGTGCGATTGGTTGCGAAGGGATTTACTTAAACTCCCGGAGTTGACTATGATGAGACCTTCTCACCAGTAGTGAAGATTAAATTTATAAGGGTTATGCTAGCCTTAGCTACATTTCATGATTATAAAATATGGTAGATGGATGTCAACCACTTTCTTTAATGGAAAGTTGGCTGAAGATGTTTACATGAGTCAGCCAGAGGGTTTTGTCAATGTAGAGCACCCTAATAGAGTGTGTAAGTTTGAGAAATCCATTTATGGATTGAAACAAGCATCTCGTAGATGGAATCTTTGTTTCGAGGAGAAAGTCAAAGGTTTTGGTTTTTTGAGAAGCAAGGATGAGTCCTGCGTATATGTCAAAGCAAGTGGAAGTATAGTTAGCTTTCTTGTATTATATGTGGATAACATATTGCTCATAGGAAACGACATCCCAACCTTGCAAGAGGTTAAATCTTGGCTTGGGAAGTGCTTCGCTATGAAGGACCTCGGAGATACTGCTTATATTCTTGGGATAATGATATTGTGAAATATGAGTAAAAGACTAATAGGACTTAGTCAAAGTACTTACTTTGATAAAGTGTTGAAACGTTCAGCATGGAGAATTCCAAGAAAAGGGAGTTACCAATCCAAAGAAATACCAAGTTAAGTAAGACTCAAAGCCCGAGTACCAAAGACGAGATATCCGAGATGAGCCAAGTACCTTATGCTTTCGTTGTTGGCTCGATCATGTATGCTATGATGTATATGATGGGATTTGGGATTTCTACAAACAATCCTGTGTGTGCATGCAACCTAAATTTGGATCTATGTTTTCACTATTAGATACACAACATTATGATCACATGGATAAAACCCTAATGTAGCATGCTATTTTCGAAATTCATATATAAGGTTAGATCACATACCTCTTGTTGTTATATTTTACAACTTAAATCTTCAAACCCTTAGTCTTGAAAGCAAGCACCACAAGTGTAGTGCCTCTAATGGCTCACAAACACCACATGCAATTGGAGAGGCTATAGAGAGAGAAGAGAGGAGGTAGAAATCATCCTTAGATGCTCCAGGGATCAAGTGGACGAAATCCTAAGGCCTTAGGGGTCTTTATATAGGGTTGGGATTAGGGTTTCAGTCCTTATCCTTATCCAGTTACTTGCCCACCAAGCAACCACAAGATAAGCCTTGAAAACCCTTATCTCTTGGACCTTGGACGATTTTAAGGATATCCTTATCCTTGAATTCGTCCATCCTTTAACAAGGATAACCATTGCCCTATTTTGCAACTATTACAATTCAGCCCCTCTAGTTTAATTAATTACACTTGATCACAAAATTAATTCCTAATTAATTATTGACCAATATTAATTAAACAAATATGATTTCTCCTTTAATATATTATTCTTATAACATATTAATAAATCATAATAACCTCTTTCTCTATTTATTTCTCTAGTCAAGTTGCTTTGGTGAAGGCAACGCAAAAGGACCATGCACAATCGGGTCAAGTACTTGCCTAATATAGTTGCAGCCTTAGATACTATTCCAATAGTCTCCCACTTGGATAAGTCTAGTAACTATATGCACAAGTACAATCCCGTTTGCAATCGTAGCTCTCAAAGACGCTGTTAAACTCTGATCTAATCAATCGTGTCCTTTAGATAAGGGATCGTACAGTCCTCTGTTAGATATCATGCTGACAATTTTATGGAATAATTAGTCTAGCATTTGGTTTCTCGATCTCCGATTTATTTGACATATAACTTAATCGAACACATCAATTCAGTTCTGACCGGGCTTGACACATAAGTCAAATCAAATCATCGAGCGTTCGAGATATCGCTTTTTCCTTCTTAGGATAAAAGTAACAGATAAACTTTGACTTATATGCATTTACTTATTCATTAATCAACTATACACAACAATGCGTTTTATAACACCGAGTTACTGATGCGTTTTCGCATTATCAATGTACAATCAATTAACAAATAACAAACCATATATCTAGGTTTTAAGACTATATGATATTATCGTCTTGCGATGACCTTTTATATCATATTCCATAAGGTGATTCCAGCAAGTGCGGGTTTGTTCCAATGCTCAAAACCAGTTCATAAGTACTCATGAACGTTGCAGCAATCTTTTGCTATGTCTAATACCATTTAGACAATCTACACACCAATTCATGACAATCTTCATTCATATCTACTTCCGACATGAACGATTGTGAACAATTTGAATAATTCGATTATTCTTAATAAACTCAATTATTCTGGAAGTCAAAACATGCAAAGTGAAACAATATTTAAACAATTAACATAAGACAATAACATTACTCATAAATAAAACTCCTTTATTTTATCATCAAATGTTAATTACATTTATCTATTACACGTTTCTACTACTATCTAATCTATGCTAATATCATCTTTCAGCCCAATACTCCTAGCATGCTGCAAGTGCTTAACCCTACTCAGTCCCTTCGTAAGCGGATCTGCTGGGTTATCTTTTGATGATATCCTCTTCACTACGAGTTGTCCTTCTTCTACATGATGTCTGATGAAGTGATAGTTTCTGTCGATATGTCGAGATCTACCATGATCCCTCAGTTCCTTGGTCAAGGCAACCACTCCTTCATTAGCACAGAAAATCTCCATGGGCTCCTTTATGGCAGGTACAACTCCAAGGTCACCGATGAAGTTCTTCAACCATATTGCCTCCTTCGACGCTTCACTCGCTGCAATGTACTCTGATTCGCACGTTGAATCAGCTACGGTTTCCTGCTTGGATCTCTTCCAAGTTACTGCTCCTACATTTAGGGTAAAGACCTAGCCCGACTGCGAACAGTAGTTGTCCCTGTCGGTTTGAAAGCTGGCGTCACTATACCCTCGCACCTTCAAGTCATCACTCCCTCCGAGGACTAAAAACTATTCCTTCATCCTCCGAAGGTACTTAAGGATATTCTTCACCGCAATCCAATGGGCTCTGCCAGGGTTCCCTTGATATCTACTAACCACGCTCAAAGCAAAGGCTACATCAGGGTGAGTACAAGTCATAGCGTACATGATTGAGCCAACTGCGGAAGCGTATGGAACTCGGCTCATTTCAGCTATCTCAGCTTCGGTACTTGGACTTTGATTCTTATTCAACTTGGCATTACTTTGTATCGGTAATTCTCCCTTCTTTTGAGTTTTCCATACTAAAATGTTTTAGTACCTTCTCTAAGTAAGTGTTCTGACTAAGTCCTATTAGTCTCTTACTTCTTTCTCTTAATATCCTTATTCCCAGAATATAGGAAGCCTCTCCGAGGTCCTTTATAGCGAAGCACTTCCCGAGCCAGGACTTAACTTCCTGCAGAGTCGGGACGTCATTTCCTATGAGTAATATGTCATCGACATATTGAACGAGGAAGCTTACTATACTCCCACTGGCTTTGACATATACACACGATTCATCTTCGCTTCGTACAAATCCAAACTCTTTGACTTTCTCATCGAAGCAAAGATTCCATCTGCGAGACGCTTGCTTAAGTCCATAAATGGACTTCTCAAGCTTACACACTCTATTCGGATGCTTCGGATGCACAAACCCCTCCGGCTGAGCCATGTAAACATCCTCAGCCAACTTCCCGTTAAGGAAAGCGGTCTTGACATCCATTTGCCAAATCTCATAATCATGAAATGCGGCAATAGCTAGCATCACTCTAATAGACTTTATCTTCGCAACTAGTGAGAAGGTCTCATCATAGTCAACTCCGGGAGTTTGAGTAAAGCCCTTCGCAACCAATCGCGCCTTATACGTGTGTACTTTTCCATCCACGTCGGTCTTCTTCTTGAAGATCCATTTGCACCCAACGGTCTTATGTCCGGGCACATTATCAATCAAATTCCAAACTTGGTTATCATACATGGATTGGATCTCTCTATCCATTGCCTCTTTCCATTTTGCAGACTCCGGGCCTGCCACGACTTCCTTATAGCTATTAGGTTCATCAAGGTTTATTAGTGTACTATCACTAATATATGTGTCCCCTTCGGTAGTAATATGAAAACCATATAATTGGTGTTGAACTCTAACTCTTTCGGAACGTCTAAGAGGTAATGATACGTCAATCGGTTCAACCGGAGTTTCCTCCTCGGGTTGAGTGCCAGCGGTAGAGGTTCCTTCATCTATCAACTCTTGAATCTCTTCAAGCTCGATTTGCCTTCCACTGTCTCCTTGGCCTATGAGTTCTCGCTCTTGGAAAACTCCTTTCCTCGCAACAAAGACAACATTGTCCTTCGGTCTATAGAAGAGATATCCAAAGGATTTTTGCGGGTAGCCGATAAAAATACATCGCTCACTACGAGGTTCGATCTTGTCGTGAGTATCTCGTCTTACGAAAGCCTCGCAACCCCAAACCTTGATACATCGCTCACTACGAGGTTCGAGCTTGTCGTGAGTATCTCGTCTTACGAAAGCCTCGCAACCCCAAACCTTGATATGTGCTAACGAGGGAGCTTTCCCTGTCCACATCTCGTGAGGTGTTTTGGCAACCTTCTTAGTAGGGACTCGGTCAAGGATATGGGCGGCAGTCTCTAAGGCATACCCCCAAAAAGTGATAGATAGTGAAGCACGACTCATCATAGAGCGAACCATGTCCAACAAGGTTTGATTACGCCTTTCTGTCACACCATTCAGCTGCGGTGTCCTAGGTGGCGTCAATTGTGAAACTATTCCACACTCTTTGAGATAATCTTGATTATTATTATTATTATTATTATTGTTGTTGTTGTTGTTGTTGTTGTTGTTGTTCTTGTTATTATTATTATTATTATTATTATTATTATTATTGTTATTATTATTATTATTATTATTATTGTTATGTTATTATATTATTATTATTATTATTATTATTATTATTATTATTATTATTATTATTATTATTATTATTATTATTATTATTATTATTCACTCCCACCATTAATTGCTATGCAGTAGTCAAATGCGGACACTGTTGTTATACGTTGGTTGTGGATAAAGAGGAAATGAAATGGCAGAAGTATGATTTCCTTTATTATTATTATTTTTCTTTTTTAGTGTTGTGTATATACAATGCTTCGTACTTCAAAAACAATGATATTACCATGAGCAAAGATTGTCCATGTCATGTGCTTTGAGGAGTATCTGATAATCTTAATCTTAAGTTGGTTGCAATCTGATAGGTATCCAGTTGTCATTGTAGATGGAATGGATGGTGCTTTTCTTGTAGTCGAAAGTATTAAAAAGGTTTGGAATGTGGAGTGTATGATCACAACCAATCACTCAAACGAGGAAGAAATTGATCTCCCTTGTTAAATTGATTAAGTATAAATTTGTTTCTGTTAACTATTTATCTTTACCATCATCATTATTAAAAACTCTTTTGGCAAATTTTTATTGGATCTTTCATTCTTTTTGTTGTGGATTTCTTATAGTTTACTTAGCTTCTTAAATCAAAGAGTATAAAGCTTTCCTAACGTGTTTTAATAATTAAGAAAATGGTGTTTTTTTTGAAAAATGCTTCTCAATTTATCTTATTAGGAAGAATGGAGAACATGCCTCACATCATATGTTTTTTTCCAGTAACTTCCACTTCCTTCATGGGTTTGTAGCAATATTGATGGACTCTGCTATTTTGTTGTATGGTGTATTACCTTGGTTATGGAAGGTGGGCAGTTTAGTCTTTCCCATAAAGTTCAATTATGTAACAAGTTTTTAGTTGTATTCACAACTTTTTGAATGACAACAGAAATCAGGTGATACTTTGAAATCAATTGGCTTTGATTCAAAGAATGAAATATATCATACACTTGCATTCTAAGCTGGTGTTATGATTTGGTCTCAGGTACATACGTGGGTTCTTTAGTCTTTTTCACTGCCTTTTAATTTAATCTTACTGTTGATTTACATTTTTATCTAATATAGTTTTTGCAGTTGACAGACTTACCATTTTCTCTTTACTCAACTCTTGTAATTGAAGAGCAACATAGTTTTATAGAACATGACTCCATTTGTTTTTATAGTTATCTCTTTTTATTAAATTTAAATTTGGACATAAGTTTGTAACACATGGGATTTATGATTGCAGCAAACAATCTTGCTTTTCTTTCGTGACATGATTAAAGGCATGTTTTTGGTTGTAGTTATTGGACCACCTGTTGTGGTTGCCATCATTTTAATAGTACATGTATTATTCTATCTCTGAGAAATTTCATTTGCCATGTCATCAAAAGCTGCCAGATGGACTATTATCTTTCATGACTGAGTTGGTTCTCAACTTTTAGAAGAATAACATAAAATATTTTGGCATCTAAGTGTAAAAAATAATATTTGAAATCATAAGTTCCTTAATAATACTTTGTTGTGTTACATGTACTTTATTACTTACGCATAATATATACTTCAATCTGATTATTGATTATGTTTGGTGAGATCATGTTCTCTGTTCTCGATGTTGCATATGATAGGGAACCAAAAGTGAGGGGTCAGGAGTGAGCAGATGCTTTTACAAGCAATGCTTTACAATATTGAAGGAAATTTGGATAAAGTGCAACATGAACTACAGAAGGCAAAATTAATGCTTAATGAAACATTTACGACTTTTCCACTTGAACCTGCACTTTCAACAGTTCCTTTGGATTACAAAAATAACACCATTCCGTTAAAGAGGTATTGTTTAGAATCTTGCATGTATATATGACTATATGTACTTCATACAAGTTTACATGCTACTCTTTAATAAATATAGTTACTTTCTACGACTTTGTGACTTTTTTTTCCCCTGACACTTGAAATAACAGGGCAAGGAGAGCATTCTAAACATTCTGGAAACTTTAAAAGAAGAGGGATATGGGTACACAGAAGATTTTGGAAGTTTTAGTCATGTTTCTTGTAGATGACTTGGTCGTTCACTTTGCAACAAAGCCTCCATCACTTGGAGATTAGACTTTGAAAATCATTTGAGGGTATATATATATATATATATATATATATATATATATATATATAATATTTCTTGTAAGTAATTAGTTTGTAAATTTTTGTTACAACTATTGATTTGTTTTATCTTTCCATGGAACGATTATTTGTATGACATTAAATTTTATGCAATGGATTGTATTTTTTGTATATGAAATTTTATTTTCTATTATGAGACATTAAATACAAATTTAATTTGAAAATTAGTAAATCTATAAATAATATTTTTTAAACATTTAAAATTATGATACGCAAAAATGTGTGTCATCTTCATTTATGACATGGCCTTTCTTGACAGGGGCTTTCTCGATACGCATTTTGTGTCATTAACACGCGCATATTAAGGTTACGACATGCGAATGCGTGTTGTCTTCCTTTATGACAGGGCCTTTCTTGATACGCATTGCGTGTTTTAAACGCGCGTCGTAAATGAGCGTCGTAAATGCGCATCGTCTCTCTTTATGACAGGGCCTTCCTTGACGCGTATTTGCACGTCGTCTGAGCCTTTTACGATGCGCAATGAGCGTCATAAAAGGCTATTTTTCTAGTAATGCCAATATCCCACTGAAGCCGGATGCGAGAGCTTTCCAGATGACCATGGAAGCCGAGAAGGATGTAACAGATGTCACCTCAGGTACCTTTGCCAATATATTGTTTAACTCTGGAGGAAATTACCTCTTTATATCACATAAATTTCATGGAACACTAGCATTGCCTATAGAAAAACTTGATAATGCCCTAGTTGTAGAAGTTGCCAGCGGCAAATTCATACCTGTTAGAGATTGCATTAAGAATATTGTCATCGACTTCAACAAAAACGAATTCCACGAGGAGCTGTTACCCATTGAGTTGAATGGTTTCGACATCGTACATGGAATGGATTGTCTTAGCACCAATGATGCCGAGATACTATGCAAGGAGAAGATAGTGAGGGTAAACCTGGATGGAAAAGAGTCATTTATGGTATATGGGGACAAATGTACAGTAAATTCTAGAATCATTTCCCTAATGAAGGCCAGAAAATGTTTGTCTAAAGGATGCACATCATACTTGGCGTTCATAATCGATGCTAAGAAGGAGAAGAAGAAGATGAAAAATGTACCAGTGGTGTGTGACTATCCGGAAGTCTTTCCTAAAGATCTTCCTAGACTTCCCCCTGATAGACAAGTAGAGTTTCAAATAGTCTTGCTGCCAGGATCGACACCAATAGCAAAAGCACCATACAGATTAGCACCGATGGAGATGAAGGAGCTTATGACCAACTTTAGGAGTTGTTGGACAACGATTTCGTTAGACCTAGTTCATCACCCTAGGGAACTCTGGTGGCTGACGATGAAGCTCGATGAAGCTAGATGTTAAAGCTCGATGTTGCGAAGTATGTGTCCAAGTGTGTGACATGTGAGAGAGTTAAGGCACAACATCAAATACCATATAGGAATTTAGAACCCTTACATGTACCTATGGGTAAATAGGAAGACATCACCATGGATTTCATCACTAAGCTGCCTAGAATGAGGGATGGTCACGACATGATTTGGGTGGTCATTGATCGGTTCACTGAGAGTGCACACTTCATAGCAGCTAATGAAAGATGGGCTATAAAAAAACTTGCAAATGCTTATGTGAAGGAGGTAGTAAGACTTCACATTTTTCCTTTAACGATTGTATCAGATCGTGATAGTCGTTTCACATCAAGGTTTTGGAGGAGTCTACAAAGTTTGTCAAGTTTTTTCTTCCCGAAGTTTGTCAAGTTTTTTCCCTTCTTACATGGAATAGTAAGTTTTCCGGGTTACCTTGAAATAAAATTTTCAAAAAACCCGTAACTCTAGGAATCTTTTATGCCCTTACATTATGTATGTTTTTATTTCATGTTATACATATTAATGCAAAAAAACGTATTTATGCACTAGTTTTTTTAATTAAACATCATATAAATAGGATTTTAAGGGGTATAAATACGTATATCAACATATAAATACATATGCATACTTCTATGTTTCTAAATACATAAAAATACATGTTTATACTTTTATACTTCTGAAAAGGTGAAGATACATATTTATACTTTTAAAGAAGTATAAATATATATTTGTACTTCAAAAAAATATGATTATACTTCTAAAAATATGTATTTACAATTTTAATTACATATTTTTACATAATTATACTTCTTAGAAGAATAAATATGCATTTTTACTTTTTTTTAAAAGTATAAATACATTCTTTTATGTTTTAGAAGTTTAGAAAACTATATATATATATATATATATATATATATATATATATATATATATGTATATATATATATATAGAGAGAGAGAGAGAGAGAGAGCGATAGGTTCAAATACTCTAACTAATTATTATATAGATGTAGGGCTAAATATGTATTTACAATTTTAAATACTGTAACTAATTATACTTCTAAAAATATGTATTTACAATTTTAATTACATATTTTTACATAATTATATTTCTCAAAAGAATAAATATGCATTTTTACTTTTTTTTTTAAAGTATAAATACATATTTTTATGTTTTAGAAGTTTAGAAAACTCTATATATATATATATATATATATATATATATATATATATATATATATATATATATATATATATATATATATATATATAAAGAGAGAGACAGAGAGAGAGAGAGATATGTTCAAATACTCTAACTAATTATTGTATAGATGTAGGGCTAAATATGAGCCAATCATTTTGAAAACATGGATTAGTGTAAAATTGTAATCTTAGCTTTTAATTAATTTTGGTAATTAAATATTCAAATCATTAACCCCTTTAATTTAGGCAAAATCGTTTACTGCTTTAAAACCCTACATAGAAGAAACATCGACCTTTAACAATCAAGCAACTCTCGGTTTCTTCTCTTTCGGTTCCAGAATAATGTGTGAAGGGAAGATAGGTTGGTGGTTCAATCGTCGAGATGAATATGCGGAAATTGGTTCAAATGAAGCAAGGAAACAACAACATGTCTGATGATGGGAAGATGTGAGGGGGGGGGGGGGGCTATTTCCATCTTTAGTGTTAGAAATCTCCACCTCTAGTGGAGGTTTTCTTGGACAAATCTGAAGAAAAGGAGAACAAAGAAAGATCAGGACTAACTATGAATTCAGAGGGGGGGCGGGGGGGTGTTTTTGTGGGATCGACTACAACATGTAAAAGTTCTCAAGTTCACTTTCTCTTTCTTCCTTTCCTTCTATCTTCTTTCTTCTCGATTTTTTTCTCTAATCGAGGACCACTGTGGCCATTGGCCATGGCTGCCATCGTTGTTTATTAACCACCTCCCTAGGTTGGTTGTGGGTGGTGTTCCAATTTGCTCCCTATTAGTCTTTGATGAGAAGAAATCAAACCCTAGTTTAGCTACTGTTAAGACATCATTTTAAGGGTTTGAAGTTATTGGATGATGACTTATTGGACCAGGTGATGATGATTATGAAGTGAGGTATCTATTGCCTTCTTTCAGTTTACCTTTTTAGTATGTCTAAACTCTGATTAGGCAAAACCCATATTTTGATTCCTGTGATTATAAGGCATTAGAATCTTGGGTTGTGGTGGTATGTTTTCTTTAACAATGGCCAAACACAGGTTTTGCACATTGAATGACAATAATCATTTTCTATTTATAAAGGATCCATATGAGGTAATTATATATCTTGGGTAGTTTGTTGAGGGAATGTTTTACTAATTTTGAAGCAATTGATGTCAACACGTGAAAAAGGCTGGTATAAAAAATTTGTAACCTTATTTTTGATAACATTTTAAGTGATTTAGTCACTAATGAATTTGTAACCTTCCGACTAGAAGTTATCACGCTTAAGCAAATTGCAATGTTTTTTTTTTTGTATGTGTAAAATAATGAAGCAAGGTTTAAGAAGGTTATAAATTCTTATGAAACTAAAATTCTGAAAGAAATAACATCAAGTAAAGAAAAAAAAAGCTTCATGAAGAATTTAAAATCGGTTGGAGGCCTGGTGAAGAATGGAAAGGAAGATGATAATATTCGTTCAGAATGGATTAGCATTTTTCAATGTTTTACTTCAGAATTATTAGGAACAATATTCTGTCAGAATATATTAGTGTTTTACTTAGATTTTAATGTTTTTATTTGATTTTTAATCATTCTCTATTTTATTCTTTCAGAATAAATATAATTGTTAATCATTATAATGTACATTCTTCAGAATGAATATCATTTACGTATGTTCATAGCTATATTGCTAAGAATGAATTTAATCATTGATTTTAAGATATTAAAATTCATTTCATATAAGATTTGTATTCGTTAAAAAATATTAATTTTGATAATATATGTTTATAGTATTTTGTTAGAATTTAATGTTGTTTTTCAAGATAATCATATTCACATTCTTTTACAATGGTCGAATTAATATATTTATTATCCATAAAGTCAGATTTTTAAAGTTTAAAGAATTAATTATTCCTTATAATTTGCAATTTTCTGTCACACCCCCAAACCGGAGCGGCGGAAACATCCGGGGGTGGATGAATTCATGTTAAGTATCATAACACATGCATCATAGTAATCAAAGTACAATAGCCATTACATTAATAAAGTATAAATTATACATGTGTGTTGAATCATTGTATATTGACACAAAAATAGATATAGAAAAAGATGGAAAACATGACTCTATGCTGCTCCGTCTTCTCAAAATACTGGGAGGGTACCTGTCTACTGGTTCCTTGAGAATACAAGTATTTTGAAAAGTGAGTATCAACATTTAAGTTGGTGTGTGCATAAGTATTTATGTTTAAAAACATGTTTTCTGTTCCTTGAAATAGTGGGTATGTTTATTTTTCTTGAAAATTCAATATTTTCTATTTTAACTAAAAAGTAGTTTTAATACCATAAAACTATTATGTGTAAATGTTGTTGTACTATAAAATAGTGTAACATAGTTTTAATTCAAAATAAAATTATAAAAAGAATATTTTATGTATTGTTTATGTTTTCCAAATTCTGAAATTTTTACTCTTTTGAAAACCTTGTAAAAGTGAGTGTGCTTGGTTCCACCAACTATAATTGTAAGTCGTACTATTATACTGTAATTCATATTATTATAAAATCAATACGTTGTATTTGTACTCTCTCTTTTAATTATTCATACACTAATTGTATTGTTCATATCTTTTTGTGAGTTATTATAATCATATTAAGATTAGTAAGCCTGATACAACGCTTTACGAGCGTTAGAACTGTAACAACATTTGTCACCCATAGGCATACCAGCCTAAGTGTAGCGAACAGTCTGAGCGTTAGAACTGTAACAACATTCGCTCTCTGCCTGGAGATTCTGGTTATAATTATCAGGACTTTAATAGTATTGCTTAAATGAATAAGTGAGTGAACTTTATCTCACAAAAACCATATTGACGATTACGTATATAATAATGATAAAAAGTCATTTTGAAATTAATGAACTGATAGTATGTCTCTTTTTCTAATACACTTGACTGTAAACTATTTGTACGAGAGTATACCATTAAACTTTGTATAACTGATTTATGAAAATAATATGCAAGTTCCATAGATTATACCTATTATAATTTATATGTGTATTCTGTTTGATATTTAATATTCATGAAAATATCCCCTTTACTCGACATGTTAAAAAGGGAATATAAATCTGATTGAAATGCTTTATAAACTCTTTTTAACATATATTTTACCAAAATCATATATATATATATATATATATATATATATATATATATATATATATATATATATATATATATATATATATGATTTTGGTAAAATATATGTTAAAAAGAGTTTATAATACATTTAAAATTGTTTTAGAAATATTTAGAAATCATTAATTGTAAATACAATATTCTTGTGTTAGACTTGTATCCCCCCCCCCCCCCCCCCCCCCCCCTAAAATAGTGAATAATAGTAAAAACGCAGGGGTGTGAACTCACTTGATAAGTGATTATTTGAGCTGTGTTTCATTTCTAGGAATGATTTTTATTGATGAAACTGTGAGTTTCTAATGAAAACCTGTCTTTGCGAGGGTCGAGTTAGAACCTGAAAGACTCATTTCTTGTGGACTTCAGGTGCCTTGGGATGTTCTTCGAGTGTTAGATATGTTTCCGAGATTTGGGGGGGGGATGTAAGAAGGGTTAAGGAAGTGAGAAATGTGAAAAAGGTGTAAAATTAGCAAAGGAAGAGGGAGAGTCCGCACCTCTTATATAGGGTGCAAGGTCTCGGCCGAAGAGGGGAGGAGGGGCAAGCGTCGCCTCGCATACGAGGGGGAGGGGTACGCATCGGAAGCTCGCAAGCGGCACGCATCAGAATTCGGATGCGTCAGAATCGGATTGGACCTTGCTTTGGATGAGTCATCTGGTCAGACACGGGGCATGCTTGTGAGGAATGGGAAGACGTGGCCGAACTCGGGCCTAGTATATGCGAAAATTCTCGATTTTTGTGTCCAAAACTTTAAAAATTTATAAGTTTTGCATATGATCTCCGTTTTTGATGTTCTTTATATCCACGGGTAGGTGAGATTATACTCTACAACTTTTGTTTAGACTTCGTTGGCTAATTTTGAATTTACTTTTAATATTATATTTTTAATAGGTCGAAACAGGAAAACCGTTAAAAATTCATAACTTCTTCATCCAACGTCCGTTTTTGTCTGTATTTTTATCATTGTACTACTATTTTCGAGACCTTTGATTCTCATTTAGGTTGTTTCGGCTAAAAATCGCTCGATCTTTATTTCGAATTTCAGGCTATGTACTGCTATGTCGAATTTTAGAAAAATCATAACTTCTTCATAAGAAGACAGATTTGGACGTTCTTTTTATGTACGTTCATGGTTTAATGTATTATAAGACTTTCATTTAGATACCTAAGGGTAAAAAGCTATTTATTGTAAACTCACTTTTTACGTTACACAACGTTTTGTCGGTTTTGTCGCGGATCTTCGATCGTTCATAACTTCTTCGTTATAACTTGGATTTTGGTTTTGTTTATATTTTCGAAATTCTTTTCACGATCTCTACCACTTTATTCATCCCAATAAAGTTTATCTAACATTTTGATTTTGACGATCATTTTTATTATATCTTTAAAAATAATTAAATGCACAAAATTTTCAAATAATTTCTCTTTATTACTTTAAAAATGAATTACAATTTGATCTATACTATTACATTGATTTGAAATAACGAGTCGTTACATTATCCTCCCCTGTTAGAGGGAATTTCGTACCAAAATTATTTCTAAAGTGGTACTCACGAGCTAGGGAAAAGATGTGGATATTTTTGTTTCATCTGATCTTCCCGTTCCCAAGTGAATTCAAGTCTCTACTTGGCATTCCACGGAACCTTCACTATTGGTGTACAACTTTGTTTTGTTCTTTTGATTTCCCTATCCATAATCTCCACTAGTTCTTCTATGAAGCGTAGACTTTCGTTTAATTCGATTTCATCAAGTAGAATTACAAGAGTCTCATCAGACAAACATTTCTTGAGATTTGAGATGTGAAAAGTGGGATGAATGTTACTGAATTCATGCGGTAGTTTGAGTTTATAAGCAACCTGACCAATTTTAGCAAGAATCTCGAATGGTTCGATGTACCTTGGACTCAGTTTTCCACTTTTGCCAAAGCGTATCATTCCTTTCTAGGGCGAGACCTTTAACAAGACACGGTCACCAACCTGGAATTCCATGGTTTTTTATCATTTGTCCGCATAACTCTTCTATGTATCTCTAGAAGCTTTCAACCATTCCTGGATTTATACAATCTTTTCCGTGGTTTCTCGGATGATTTCGGGACTGGTTAGAGTACTATCGGGTATATGGTTCTTGGCTAGTTGTGTATCGCCCACTTTAGCCCAACACAGAGGAGATCTGCACTTACGGCCATAGAGAGCTTCAAAGGGTGCAATTTTGATGCTAGTGTGATAACTATTGTTGTAGGAGAATTCAACTAGTGGTAAATTGGTATCCCAAGCTTTACTAAAATCTATCACACGAGCCCTTAATATATCTTTCAGCTTGTATAGTTCCCTCACTTTGCCCATCAGTTTGAGGATGGTAAGTTGTACTTATGTCAAGACTTGTTCCCAAAGACTTTTGCAATGATTGCCAAATCCACGAGGTAAATCTATCATCTCGGTCATAGATAATGGATATTGGCACAGCATGCAATCGGAATATCTCTTTAATATATGTCCTTGATAACTTCTCCATTTTTTTAGTTTCTTTTATTGGCAGGAAGTATGCGGATTTGGTTAATCTGTCAACGATTACCCAAATGGTGTCATGACCACCCGTTGTCCTGGGTAGCTTGGTTATGAAGTCCATTGTGATCTGCTCCCACTTCTATTCGGGAATTTCTAGCTACTCGAGTAGACCCGAAGGCTATTGGTATTCTACCTTGACTTTGGAACAAGTAAGAAACTTGCCCACAAAGGTAGTAATCTCAGCTTTCATGTTAGGCCACCAATAAAGTTTCTTAAGGTCCAAATACATCTTGTCTGAACCCGGGTGAATGAAGTATCTTTTCTTGTGCGCTTCCTTCATAATAACCTTTATGTAACCACCAAAATTTGGTGTCCAGATCTGGTTCATGAGATATCGGGCACCCCCACCTTTGATTTCTAAGTTCTTGTCCATTCCTATTAAAGATTCACTTGTCACATTTCGGGTTTCAAGGCCTCAAGTTTAGCCTCTTTGATCTATGTGGACAGGTGTGAATTGATAGTTATGGTCAACGACTTTACTCGACGTCCCAAGTATTCTTTTCTGTTAAGGGCATCAGCTACTATATTGGCTTTACCAGGATGATAACAAATTTCACATTCGTAATCATTTAGTAGTTCCACCCAATGTCGTTGTCTTATGTTTAGTTATTTCTGATCAAAGATATGCTGGAGGCTTTTATGATCAGTAAAGACTGTGCATTTTGTACCATACAGGTAATGCCTCCAGATCTTCAAAGCAAAAACCACGGCTCCCAGTTCGAGATCATGCGTGGTATAGTTGACCTTGTGGTTCTTAAGTTGTCTCGAGGCATAAGATATGACCTTTCCTCGTTGCATAAGAACCTAGCCTAACCCTTGCTTGGATGCATTGCAGTAAACTACAAAATCTTCTGTCCCATCTGGAAGGGACAAGATCGGTGCACTGCATAGGGATTGCTTTAGTGTTTGGAAGGTAGTATCTTATTTCTCCTCTCAGTTGAAGGTTACACCTTTCTGAGTCAGAGTGGTGAGTGGCTTCGCAATCTTTGAAATTTTTTGGATGAACCTTCTGTAATAGCCAGTGAGACCTAGAAACTGGTGAATCTTTGTTGGTGTTCGAGGGTTCACCCACTTATCAATAGCTTTGATCTTTGAGGCTTCGACATGTATCCCTTCCTTGTTGACTACATGACCTAGAAATTCCACTCTTCGAATCTAGAATTCACATTTTGAGAACTTCGCATACACTTTTTCCACCCTTAAAGTTTCCAAGACTTATCACAAGTGTTGGTTGTGTTCGGCCTTACTTTGGGAATAAACTAGTATATCATCAATAAAAACTATAACGAACTTGTCTAAGTAAGGTCGACACACTCGATTCATCAGGTCCATGAGTATTGTAGGTGCATTCGTTAGACCAAAGAGCATCACTAAAAATTCGTAGTGACAGTAGCGAGTTCTAAAAGTAGTCTTTGGAATATCAACCTCCTGAAATCGTAGCTGATGATATCTTGATCTCATGTCAATCTTAGAGAAGAAACTTGCCCCTTGAAGTTGATCGAAGAGGTCATATATCCGTGGTAAAGGGTATCAGTTTTTGATAGTGAGTTTATTCAATTCTCTGTAGTCTATACAGATGCGAAATGATTCATCCTTCTTTTTCACAAACAAGACCGGTGCTCCCAAGGTGAGAAGCTTGGTCTAATGAAACCTTTACTAAGGAGTTCGTTCAACTGGATGGATAGTTCCTGCATTTTTGAAGGTGCAATACGATAAGGTGATTTGGCTATGGGGGTAGCTCCAGGGATTAAATCAATTATGAATTCTACTTATCTTTCAAGTGGAACTCCTGGAAGATCATCTAGGAAAATATCAGGGAAATTACAAACTTTAGGAATGCTCTCGAAGTCCTTCACTTCTTGTTTCTTGTCTACCACATGAGCTAATAAGGCACAATAATTCTTGTGAAGATACTTTTGTGCCTTGATACAGGAAATGATTTGTAGGTTTGCGTCGGATTTGTTGCCGTAAATGATAAGGGGTTAGTTACTTGGCAGGTTAAGGCGAATAGTGTTGGGTTTTGAGCATTCTAACACTCCTAAGTATACATGAAACCCTAATAAACCTTAGATCTATGTTTTTCTAATATTTATCCAAAATTGATTTCCAAGGTTCATAATCCTATCTAGCATACATGGGGAACTTTTAACATAAAATATGACTAGAATTACATACCTTGTAGTTGAATTGATTCCTTGAAAACCTTGAGAGCCTAGCACCCCAAGTGTGATGCCTCAAATGATTCACACAACACCAAGTACACTTGGAATAAACCTTGAGAGAAACTAGAACACCTGTAAAATCGGTTATGCCCTCTTTCTTCACACTAGTGGCCGATTTTGGTAAATGATATATAGTGTGTTACAATTAGGGTTATACCATGTAAACCCTAATTTTTATGACCTTTCATTTCCATGACCCATGGGTTATGTAACCTCCATGGAGCATCCTATGGGCTTAACCCAACTTGATAATCCATGGAGCTTTGGCCCACTATATAAACTATGGATGATTTACACAATCAATCCATATATTTAATTAGTCTTCTTTTGATCACATAATTAACTCTAAATTAACTCTTGATTAATACTAACTAAATATTACTATTCTTATTATTAATATATTAATAAACCATAAGTGTCTTATTTCTCTCATTTAGTCTATCCAAGTGCATGATGCCATGCAACCCAGATGGACTATGCCGGATCAGGTCAAGTACACACCAAATATAGTTATGGACGTAGACACTATATCCAACCGTCTCCCACTTGGATAAGTCTAATAACTATAGTTGTAAGTATGACTTCAGGAACTGATCAGCAATCGTAGCTCTTTCAAGGTCTCTCGGAACTGAGATGATGATGATATTGTTGGATTAATGTCTAAGTCCATAACTATAATTGGTAAGACTTGACCCGACCCGGCATGGTCCATTTGGGTTGCATGGCATCATGCACTTGGATAGACTATAATGAGAGAAATAAGACACTTACGGTTATTAATATATTATAAGTTCTAGTATATTAATAATAAGAATAATAAGATTATTTAATTAGTATTGATCAAGAATTAATCTAGGATTAATTTAGTGATCAAAAGAAGACTAATTAAATATATGGGTTGATTGTGTAAATCATCCATACTTGTATAGTGGGCTAATGCTCCATGGATTATATAGTTGGGCCAAAACCCATATGATGCTCCATGGTGTATTTGAACCCATGGATCCAAGGAAATGGAAAGTCATGACAATTAGGGTTTGCCCTAATTGTAACACTATATAAAGATATTATTCTTGACAAAATCGGCAACTAGTATTATTCTAGAGAGGGCTAGCCGATTTTCATGAAGTGTAGAATTCTCTCAAGTTATTCCAAGTGTATCTGGTGTTGTGTGAACCATTTGAGGTGTCACACTTGGGGCACTAGGCACTCAAGCTTCATGAAGACTTTCTACACCAAAGAGGTATGTATTCTATCTTGCTATAGTCATTGTTTTGTATGCTAGATTAGGATAATACCTTGGATGTTCTTATTTGCATGTATAATAGAGAAAATATAGATCCAAGGTATTTAGGGTTGCATGTACACTTAGCAGTGTTAGAATGCTCATAACCCAATAGATACGCCGTTTTAGATAAGTGATCAGATAATCCTCTGTTCTAGATATCAGCCGAACAAATACATGGAACATGGTCTTGCTTATTGTCCAACATTTGCTTCCCGATTTCCGATTTGTTTGACATAGAACTTAATTAAACAAATCAATTAAGTTCTGACCGTGCCCGGTACATAGGTCAAAACAAAATCATCGAGGGGCCCAGATATCGCTTCTAATCCTAGAAGGAACATATAAATTTTGACTCATATGTTTGCTCTACTACTTGTTAAGTTATGCACAAAGGTACATTTTATAACATCAAGTTACCAATGCGTTTTCGCACAATCAATGCATAACCAACTCATAGGCACAAATCATATCTCTAGGTTTGAAGACTTATATGATATTATTGTCTCATAATCACCCGAGATAAATTCCATGAAGTGATACCAGTGAGCATGGGTTGAATCCAATACTCAGATCTTATGAGCACTCATGAGTGTTTTAGCACCACTTTATCCACTAACTTGGACCTCTACAAGCCAACCCATGACAGTCTTGATTCATATCTACTTCCAACACATGATCGACTATGGATGGTTTGAATAACTTAATCATTCAGGAAGAACGACTTAGTTATTTTGGAAGTCAAAACATGCAAAGTGAAACACAAGAATTAAATGAATCAAATATGGTATCAAACCCTATGAATATAAATAGACCACTTTTATTTATCACCATACTGATTACTCATTATTCATTTTTTCAGTTTTATCAACTTTATACTTGAATTAAAACACTAGGTGTCCCATGCTCCAAGCATGTACACTATGTTTTTAATAGCTTTGCCATACACGAAGTATGCACTCTATGTTTATCTAAACAATAGCTTTTCCATACACCAAGTATGCACTCTATGTTTGTCTATGATCCTTAATTTGTGAACTAGATCGATTGAACATAATTTCAATGATTCTCTTTTCACACTCCCAAATCCTTGTTGTAAATGTAAGAATTCCAAATTCCTAACATTCATCGAAATCTGTTAGATTCTAAACTTATATGCACTGAACCTCTTGTAATAATTATGCACAAAGTCACAAAGACTTGGCAACAATCATTACAGAGTATTCCAATGGAGAATAATTCCATGGAAATGAAGTCTCAAATTCAAAGCACAATTCTTTGAACATGCTTCTTGCATTAAGTTTCTCTAACCTTACATTGATTGCTTCCACCTATGGAGACAACTCCATATTCTCATTTTGACTATCAATTATGAACAAGAGTTGCCTCTTTTTCCAAAATATGTCAATATGGTCCTTCCACAATTTACACTATACTTCCAACTGTCCCCGAGCAACCAATCTTTGGTAAACCTTAGATTATCCTCGACAATTGCTTAATCACTTTTGTCATATCCACTTCTATACCTTTTTCCCCTTCTTAATGCCCCAAGGCATTTGGAAAATTTAGGAAGGATAAATATTATAGCACATGAAATCAATCTTGTACCCAAAGCAAATGGGACACGATTCATGATGTCTAACATAAAGACATGATTCTAAACTAGTCTTCTGCTACAACATAATATTATTTGCCATGTTTCTCAAAATTTGACTATGAAGAGGGATGTCATAATCATAATCGAATTTTGAGAATGCAATATATATATATATATATATATATATATATATATATATATATATATATATATATATATATATATAGAATTTCCTTAAGTTGAGCCAACCCAACTTGAAATTCATATATATAATCTTGACTAAAACGATTAAAATCTCAATCTAAGCCTTTTAAAATGATTAAATTCCCAATCTAAGCCTTTTAGAACTGAAATGAAGTATAATTTCCTCTCCCTTAATTATAGCAAAACAACTTTTTCAACCCTTGCAACTTCACGATTTGAAAATCTTTTGTTTTCTATAATTAACATTGCTAATCTTGCAATACTTGTCATAATTATCATGCTCCCACTAACATGATGATTATCAGCATTACACTTATGCTCCCACTAGCTTTGACATGTATCTAGAAAACAGATGGACTTCTAGAATTCAATACTGTATTGACTTCCTTACCAAAGTTCAGATTTCTGATAGTTGATTGCTTTAATAAGACTTTATCAGAATCATACACCTTCTCTTAGATAGCTTACAAGTGTGTCTAAACATTTTCAGAACTATGGAAAGGGATGCCGTAATCATAGTCTCAATTGTTTCGACCTTTTGCCATTTCTCATAAGTCTATGATAGTGTGCCACACACGCTCCACTAACGAGTTTGAGAACTGCAAATATCACAATTGCTATCTACTTAAAATCTACTTGGTGGAAGTGTTTCCTCACCATCATTTTCAAGAATCGGAGAGAAACCTTATGACCCTTAGATTTTATGGTGTATGTGTTCTTATCCACATGAATTTGTCAAAACCACAATCACAAGACAATGTTAGTGAAAATTCAAACTCATATGGATTGAACTTATGCAATTTTAACTTATTGCCACCTAGAAGCACAATGGCCTACCATTGCTTCCAAGTAGTTGTGCAAAAAAATTAAAAACATTTAGAACTCAAATGTATTGCCAACTTTAACTGGAATGGGCAAAGAAATGTCAACACGATAGGTTATAAACCTCTAGTCGTGTGCTAGTGATGAAATAAAAATTTTATTCTTGATTAGTTCTTGAACCTATTTCAGGTTATTTTAGACTCACACTGTCTTCTTCACCTATAAGACTTTCTTGTCAAATATTAAAGAAGTAGTGTAGATTCTTTAATCAAGACAAACATTTCACACAATTGGCTTTAGTTGGACTTTGTTTTATACAAAACATCACAACCTACCAATTTCAAATGTACAAGAGCAGAAAACTTTTACTCTTACATTTGACAAGTGTTATAAACCTTTATTAAGATGTGTCACTAAAATTACAATCTTGGAGTATGACTCTAAGATTGGTTTTTGAACGATGTATGACTCATCTTCTTAATTTGACCACTTCAACAATTCATGACTCCTCTTATTAGCCATAAGAATGCACTTAGAGGATGAATTATGATAAGGTCTCATTACTCTTTAAGATGATCATAAAATATGATACTAAAGTAATCTTCCATCTTTTCAGATTTGAGAAACTTTTATCCTTCTGCCTAATTTGATTCTTCTTATTCGTTCTGCCATACATAGCATTAGCTCAATGTTTCAGAATTACTTAAGCTTGTAAGTATAATCATGTTTACTAAACTTTAGTAAATCATGATGAATAGTCTTATTGATTTTTTTTCTGGTGGACTTTGACCAGTGCACAAGAATGTGTACTTGATCCCTTAGTCCTTTCACTTGACTCACATATACATGTGAACAAGGAACTAGTCTTAATTTTTTCCAAAAATGAAAATTTCTCATTCATCATACTACACAACTTGCATGATTCCAAGTTTCGGTCCAATTGAAACTTGGGCGATGAGAATCTTTCCTTATTTCGTAAATTTAGACATTATTACAAATGAAATAATCAAATTGATATTTCTAACATTTCTTGAAACATACAAACATCAAGTTTTCATAAGTGTTATTGCATGGAGATATAAAGTAAAACAAACTTTTATTTTATTTATGAAATGCGGAAAAAAAAATTTTTTCCTTATAATGTAACTTGAAATAAAGACTATGCTATTACATGTTTCCTAGCAATCTATCATAACTCCTAAGAAGTAGCTCATGAATCCGGTTTTTCAACCAAGCGATAGAAATCCATCTTTGCAATCAGATTCAACATACTCCTTTCTTTTTAAGTTTCCTTCCCTTTGCTTGATCCTGCTAAATATCACAAATGCAACCGAGTCACATTTGGTATTAAGAATCATCAACTGGGAACTTAACAGAGTTAGATAGTGGATTTACCTGAAATAGAGTCAAACCTTTTAGTTTTCCTTTCTCTTAGATCTTTTAGGTAGATGGGGAAGCTTCGATTCCAATGCCCCTTTTCTTCACAATGAAAAACATATAGACTCTTTGGGAATGGTACAAAAGGCTATTCCAGACTTAAACTTTCTCTTTACCTTCCGGTCAACCGGGTTGACCAAGGCCGATCCCTTTCCATTGGGAAGAGAAAGCTTTTCTGGACATCCAATGTTACCATTGTCCATATCCATTGAAGTTTGAGAAACATACCTTCCATCCATATTTTCCTGACTATTGCACCAAATCATTTCTGATTCAGCAACAATAAGAAAATAAGAAGTGATCTGTCACATAGTAGTCCTACTATATGACTTAATAAATGACTGAAAGACCCAGTCAATAGCCAACTTCCTTAGGACAATGACACCCACCTCTCTGAACCTGTCAATTTGTGACTTCAGTCCTAAGACATGAGTGCACACAAGACTTCCACTTTTATGTTATATTGTGAGTAGGGATTGAGTGATCTTGAACTTTTCATGTCTTTGTGCTTATGGGACAGGGAGGATAATTGGAGGAAGTGGAGGAAGAGAAGTATGAATTCCATGAGACAAAGTTGGGAAGTCATCTTCATTAGGAAATCTCGATTTGGGAAGATCATTGTTGTCTAAACAGACATCACAATGGGAGAAATTCAAGTTAGTTGATTTAAGTCCTTAATATAACACCCAATATGAAATATTAAGGCTACGACCCAACAAACTATTTTAAAACTTGGAAGAGGGATGCCGTAATCCAAGCTATAAAATATTTGACGGCAGGTTAATGACGATTCACCAATTTCCACCATGAAAAAATGAAATAAATTATAAGGTTTTAATTGGGTTTGAAACTCCTAGATCTTTGAGATTCATTGAACTTTCAATGGCATGTCTCAATCTTGAGTGTGGCCTTCAGGTTTTGTGACTGGGATGTCGAGGATCACAAAACATGGTGTGAAGTAACCATGCAAATTACTTGGTACCCTTAACGTATTACCCCTCAATCGAAGTGTCGGTTAACCACACACGCTCCATCGATACTATGATAAACATTAAGTCACCCTTTGCCTACCTTTTTAAGTCTAGTTACTGTGTCGGTTAACCACGCACGCTCCATTAATGGCTTTAACAAAGTGCAAAGTGTAATTTCATGGATTAGCACCTTTTTCACATTTTTCCTATGTAACTAAGATTGGGAATTTATAAGGGTTTAGTTACTTAGTATTTATCATTATACTTATAATGAAAGGAGAATTATAGTCCTTGTCCTACCTTTTTCGGCTATCGACCCTCCACCGATCAAGGAAGCAGTGGGTAAGAATGGACACCCATTAAGTTGCCATTTTATAGGCACGAACCTTATACCACCTTATAGACCGACTTCGTGAATCAGGCCTACTAATGGTAAGACGACTTGCTCTTATATATATATATATATATATATATATATATATATATATATATATATATATATATATATATATATATATATATATTATTATTATTATTATTATTATTATTATTATTAACTTATAATATTATAAAGTATAAGGGTTGAATTCTAATTTTTTAAAATTCTAAGGGCTTAATTTGGAATTAAAGTACTCATGAAAGAAAACTTTTCAAATTCCAAAACTTGATGACAAGTTTTGTAACTTTCAAAACTTTTCATCTTTCATAACTTATGAGTTAATTGAGTATTAAAAATGAAGAATCTTCATTTTTATAACTCTTGTGTTCTTTTAATGGTCTTTATTCAAGTGTGACTCTTGGTTTTCCATAACTTGAGGACAAGTTATGGACTCCATTAAAACACATAATGATCAAGAATTAAACTACCAAGTAAGTTACAAATAATTCCTGTGATCTTCTAAACACATATGAACATGAATATGAACATCAAAAATTCAAGAACACATAAAATCATGAATTCTTGATATTAGCCATTGTAAATGGATTAGAATAACCATTACACCATCTAAAACAAGCTTTAAAACACCAAAACACTTTAGGGTAATGTTTCTAGTCCATTTCCAGCAGCAAAAATCGAAAAACTGTAATCTGCATGAGCAACTCTTTGAGTGCACGAACTGACTCGCCGAGTTAGTTGCATTTTCACTTGGACTCGTCGATTCCTCCCCATGGACTCAGCGAGTCCCCTGTGCGGATAGCTCAAAATTCGATTTTTCACACTATTTTGCATCAAGTATTAACAAACAAGCCTTGGCTCTGGTACCACTGTTGGGTTTTGATCATTTTAACACTCTTAAGTGTACATGCAACCCTAATAAACCTTGGATCTATGTTTGTCTAATATTCATGAGAAATTGATTTTCAAGGTTCATAATCCTATCTAGCATACATGGGGAACTTTTAACATAAAATATGGCTAGAATTACATACTTTGTAGTTGAATTGATTCCTTGAAAACCTTGAGAGCCTAGCACCCCAAGTGTGATGCCTCAAATGCTTCACACAACACCAAGTACACTTGGAATAAACCTTGAGAGAAACTAGAACACCTGTAAAATTGGTTATGCCCTCTTTCTTCACACTAGTGGCCGATTTTGGTGAATAATATGATGCTTATATAGTGTGTTACAATTAGGGTTACACCATGTAAACCCTAATTGTCATGACCCTTCATTTCCATGGCCCATGGGTTATGTAACCTCCATGGAGCATCCTATGGTCTTAACCCAACTTGATAATCCATGGAGCTTTGGCCCACTATATAAGTTATGGATGATTTACACAATCAACCCATATATTTAATTAGTCTTCTTTTGATCACATAATTAACTCTAAGTTAACTCTTAATCAATACTAACTAAATGTTATTATTCTTATTACTAATATATTAGAACTTATAATATATTAATAAACCATAAGTGTCTTATTTCTCTCATTTATTCTATCCAAGTGCATGATGCCATGCAACCCAAATGGACCTTGTCGGGTCGGGTCAACTACATACCAAATATAGTTATGGACTTAGACACTATATCCAACAAATAGCTTTCTTGTAACATAGGATGTCGGCATGATTAGGAATTAACCAGTCCATCCCAATAATGAAGTTGAAACTTTTTATGGATACTGGCATCAGGTCGATTGAGAAGGAAAAGTTATTTAGAGTAAGGGTACATCCCATGTATATATTGTTAGTGCACCTGGTTTTCCCATTGGCCATTTCTATAGTGAAGGTATCTTTTAGTTGTTGAGAATCTTGCTTAAGTATGTGTTCGAATTTATGGCTCATAAAACTTTTCTTTGCACCACTATCAAATAGAATGCAGGTGGATGAATTGTTGAGAAGAAACGTACCTGTTACCACCATAAGGTCCGCAACGGCTTCCTCGTTACAAATACCAGTATTCTTCCCACAATATTGGCATTCCTTGCCTTTGGACAATCCTTTTTGAAATTTCTAGTTTCACCACACTCATAACATGCTTGGCTTATTCCAACTTCAGGAACTTGAGTGATCGGTTGCGTAAGTAACCTACAGAAATGGACAGTGTGCCCCTTTCTGTTGCAATTCTTACAGTGCATTTCACAATAATTTCCTATGTGATGGAAATTAAACTTGTTGCACTCCGGTAAATTTCCAGCATACTGCTTTGCTGGGGTAGGGTTAACAGGAACTATCGTAGTAATAGTAGCAGCATGAACGACCACTATCTGCTGTTTCTTGGAAGGCTCTTGGGAAGATTGACCCTTCCTTTTGTTCCATGAATTTTTCTTGTTGTTGTTGTGATGTTGTTGTTGTTGTTGTTTTTGTTGTCGTTATGTTGTTGTTGTTTCCTTTGGGTTGTTCTAGAACGATAGCCATGATGCCCTAACGAACTCCATTATCTACTAGAGGTTGTGCCAGTTGTTTGGCACTATCAAAGGTAACAAGCTTTGAAGCTAACACACTCTCTTGGATCTGAGGCAATAGTCCCTAGATATACCTTTCGATTTTCTTGCTCTCCAGAGCAACCATTCCAGGACATAGGATTGCTAGATCACTGAATCTATTGGTGTAAGTTGCTATGTCTGTACCTTTCATGGTAAGGCCCCAAAGTTCTTTCTTGAGCTTTTGTACTTCACCCCTCGGGTAGTACTCATTCATCATCATCGATTGTAGATTCTCCCAGCCTAGTGAGTAAGCCACTGTAAGAGTTAGTTACTTTACATGGCCATTCCACCATGTAAGAGCTCGATCAGAAAAGGTGTAGACAACAAATTTCACCTTGCTCCCTTCAGGGCACGAACAGATTTCAAAGACTTTTTCGGTTTTCTCTATCCATTGAGTTAGAGCCATGACTCCCCCAGTCCCATTAAAGGTTCTAGGTTTGCCATTTGTGAAGTCCTTATAAGTATACTCCCGTGGGTGTCCATGACTTTTACCGTGATTGGAGGGATGAGCACCACTCCCAGATCCAATGGCACTGGTTGTATTTATGTGTGACATGGTGGCTACCATAGCTGTAGTAACCGTTGTTTGAAACATAGCAGTGTCACATTGTGGAGGTGGCGGTGGGGGTGGAGGTGGTGTTGGAGCTGCATTGACATTGACATGCCTTGGATTTCTTCTAGGAGGCATCTTTATTTATAATGATATAATAAAAATGGTGGTAAGTACTCTTTATTGATCATGATTCAGGTGATATTGAATAAGACAGATCTTAATAGTGTTCTATTAAGTCATTTACAATTAATGTCTACTAATATAAGTAAACAATCGCAAATTTTTGTTTATAACAACACTTGTATTGTATAATGTATTTCGTACCAGGTTCTTCTATGATCGTTTAGTGTATACAATTTGTATGTAATTAAAATTGAACAAACTGTTGAACATAATACGTCTACCTTGCGTCCACAACCAAACAAGGAATAGGGCCTAAAGCGGACCTATCATTTCTAGGTAAATAAAATTTTAATTACATAATGCTTATCCATATTAAATAATTATACATTTACCATGAGTAGTCAAAATGTTATGAAAATTATGGTAACTCCCAATGAAAATAAGATGCTTTTCATTTGATACATATTTTTGTACATAAAGTTGAAAATATTTAACCTTGATATAGATTTATATAATATCTACATAAGGGAAAATTTGATAGTATTACAACCTACGAGTAGTGTATTCACTAAATCATAGGGTAGAGTTTTACATAAAAATAAAAGTAATATACATATCCGAGATTCCATTTTATATTAAAATAGAAGTAGTGTAAACACTACTTGCGGCGAGTACGATTCTTGGCAATGGAATCTGTATCCTGGTGCTCTTTTCCTCTCAAACGTCTCTCTAGTGCAGTTTGATGCTCCCCGAGTGCTCTAATTTCAGCTTGAACAACAATCATTTCTTCGTGAAGCATCTCAGTGTGATGTCTAGTGTGATCGTGATCTCCGTCCAGACGACGAAGGTTAATGGCATTAACTTGGGAGGAAGTGTTAACTTCCAAAATTCGGCTGATTGATATTCTCGATTGATCAACCTGGTGGGAAATGTGGCGTACTATAACAGGGAGGGCCATGTCAGCTGATCCTCTATTGTTGATGTTATAGAATCCCTTATTCATAACAAAAGGAGGGAATTATCCTTGTTGCTGGCTCCACACATGTAGTTCTTCGCCCCATGCTGGTATCAAACCTTGGAAATCTTGTCTGGCTGCGGGGTTTTGATCAACCGGCGATGGATTGTATACTTCTGGATCTGAGTCTGTACCTTCTGAATCCTCCTCGGGATTAGGATCATTTTCAATCCAACCATCATTCCCTTGATCATGGAAGTATGGATCTCCATGTGGGGGATATCCTGCCATAAAGACTATATGAGAAATTAAAGGTAAGATGCATAGAAAGAATGTAGTTTTATAGTATTACAAAATACTCTTATAGTATTTTAAATTTGTATGTTAAATGTTCTATATATGGTTTATTGTTAAGTTTTACACTTGTCGCAACACTACTATCACTCCCAAACACATGTTGGTCGTATCTCAAATAAATATAGTTGACCAGACTATATTTATCCCAGATATGATTACATAATTGTTCAGGTTTAACTGCAGTGTCCAACATCCAAATACTTTTATGTTGTTACTTACTGTGATGTTGTTCCTGTATGTATGAATGTTAGTATACTTCTTATAAAATACTTGTATTTTAAAAGTATACTTGTAGTCAGAGCTCTTTATCCCCAATGTATTTATAGTTGTATGTCTTTTATGAATTGATATAGTGAGTTTACTATAAACAATGCTCTAATACCAGTCTGTCACACCCCCAAACTGGAGCGGCAGAAACATTCAGGGGTAGATGACTTCATGTTAAGTATCACAACACATGCATCATAGTAATCAAAGTACAACAACCATTGCATAATAAAGTATAAATTTTACATGTGTGCTCAATCATTGTATATTGACACCAAAATAGATATAGCAAAAGATAGAAAACATGACTCTATGCTGCTCCGTCTTCTCAAAATCCTGGGAGGGTACCTGTCTACTGGTTCCCTGAGAATACAAGTATTTTGAAAAGAGAGTATCGTCATTTAAGTTGGTGAATGCATAAGCATTTATGTTTAAAAACTTGTCTTCTGTTCCTTAAATAGTGGGTATGTTTATTGCTCCAGAAAATCCAATATTTTCTATTTTAATAGAAAAGTAGTTTTAATACCATAAAACTATTCTGTGTAAATGTTGTTGTACTATAAAATAGCGTAACATAGTTTTAATTCAAAATAAAATAATAAAAAATATTTTCGGTATGTTTATGTTTTCCAAATTCTGAAATTTTACTCTTTGAAAACCTTGTAAAAGTGAGCGTGCTTGGTTCCACCACTTGTAATTGTAAGTTGTAGTATTATACTGTAATTCGTATTAGTGTAAAACCAGTACGTTGTATTGTACTCTTTGGTTTCATTATTCATAAACTAGTCGTATTGTTCATATCTTTTTATGAGTTATTATAACCATACTAAGATTAGTAAGCATGATACAACGCTTTACGGGCGTTACAACTATAATGACTTTTGTCACTCGTAGGCATACCAACCTAACTGTAGTGAACAGTCTGAGTGCAGGATTGTCAATCCTGTATAGAGTTTATAAAACATTTAAAATTGTTAAAAAGAGTTTATAAAACATTTAAAATTGTTTTAAAATATTTAGAAATCATTTATTTGTAAATACAATATTCTTGTGTTAGACTTGTATCCCCCCCCCCCCCAAAATATTAAAAATAGTAAAAATACAGGGGTATGAACTCACTTGATGAATGGTGATTCGGACAACATTTTGTTTCTAGGAATAATTTTTATTGACAAAATTGTGAGTTTCTGATGAAAACCGGGCTTTGCGTGGGTCAAGTTAGAAACTGAAAGACTATTTTCTTGTGAACTTCAGGTGCTTCTGGATGTTCTTCTAGTGTTAGATATGTTTCCGGGACTTCAGGGGTTGTAAGAAGGTTTAAGGAAGTGAGAAATGCGAAAAAGCTGTGAGAATGGTGTAAAATTAGCAATGGAACCGGGAGGGTTCGTACCTCTTATATAGGGTACGAGGTCTCGGCCGAAGAGGGGAGGAGGGGCATGCATTGCCTCACATGCAAGGGGGAGGGGCACGCGTCGGTAGCTCGTAGGCGGCACACATCGGACTTTGGACGCGCCACGGATGCGACACGCGTCGAAACCGGATTGGACCTCGCTTTGAATGAGTAATCAGGTCGGACACGGGGCATGCTTGCAAGGAATGGGGTCACGTTGCCGAACCCAAGCCTAGTATATTCTAAAATTCTCGGTTTTTGTGTCAAAAATTTAAAAATTCATAACTTTCGCATACGAGCTCCGTAATTCGTATTATTGTAAAACTAGTACATTGTATTTGTACTCTTTGGTTTAATTATTCATAAACTAATCCTATTGTTCATATATTTTTATGAGTTTTTATAACCATACTAAGACTAGTAAGCCTGATACAACGCTTTATGGGCATTACAACTGTATCAACATTTGTCACTCAAAGGCATACCAGCCTAACTGTAGTGAACAGTCTAAGTGTGGGATTGTCAATCCCGTATATAGTTTATAAAATATTTAAAACATCCACGCCTAGGTGAGATAATACTCTACAACTTTTTTTTAGACTCCGTTGGCTAATTTTGAATTTATTTTTAATATATATTTTTAACAGGCCGGGACAGAAAATATCGTTAAAAATTCATAACTTCTTCATCTGATGTCCGTTTTTGGCCGTCTTTTTATCGTTGTACTACTATTGACGAGACATTTGATTCTCGTTTAAGTTGTGTCGACTAAAAATAGCTCGATCGTTATTTCGAATTTCGGGTTGTGTATTTTTATGCGAATCTTAGAAAAAACATAACATTTTCATACGAATTTAGATTTGAACGTTCTTTTTATGTATGTTCAAAAGTTTAAATGTATTCTACGACTTTCATTTAGATACCTAAGGCTAAAAAGCATTTTATTGTAAACTCACTTTTTTATGCTACACAACGTTTTCCTGGTTTTGTCGGGGATC
Source organism: Lactuca saligna (assembly GCF_052625555.1). Classification (NCBI taxonomy): domain Eukaryota; kingdom Viridiplantae; phylum Streptophyta; class Magnoliopsida; order Asterales; family Asteraceae; genus Lactuca; species Lactuca saligna. The sequence goes on along the minus strand of NC_136417.1, from coordinate 39,520,867 downwards.
TTCGATAGCTCATAACTTCTTCGTTATAACTCGGATTTTGGTTTTCTTTATATTTTCAGAATTCTTGTCACGATCTGTACAACTTTATTCATCACAATCAAGTTTATCTAACATTTTAATTTTGACGATCATTTTTATTATATCTTTAAAAATAATTAAATACACAAAATTTTCAAATAATTTCTCTTTATTACTTTAATAATGAAGTACAATTTGATCTATACTATTACATTGATTTGAAATAACGGGTCGTTACATCTTTCTTTTTTAAATTTATATTTATTAACTAAAATACCCTTAGAATAAAATTAAATGATATTTTTTAATTATTATTAATTTAATAATATATATTACTTACTTTCTTAAAATAAGAAACGTGATTGGTCTATAAGCAATCATACATCCAAACAATAATTAGTTAGAATACAATAACCTACATACACACACACAAACACACACACACACACACACACACACATATATATATATATATATATATATATATATATATATGGAGTCAAGATCAAATAAGAAGGAAATTTTTTGTAGGAAGGTAAGAAGTTTTTTTTCTACATATTTTTTTCGCGAACAAACAAAATGAATCATTATTTAAAAGATGATTCACAAGAAAAAATTCTCAAAAAAACATCTCGATAATTCATTTATATAATGATTTTGTTGTTATTCACTAAATTTGTCATAAAAATGAATTTTTTTTTAATTTACTTAAAAATGAATCATAAAGATGTTTTTTTGGGATTTTTTTCTTGTGAATCATCTTACTAATGAATCATCTAGTGATTCATTTATTTTGTTCGTCGAAAAAATATGTAGAAAAAAAACTTCTTACCTTCCTACCAAAAAAAATTTCTTACCGGATCTATATATATATATATATATATATATATATATATATATATATATATATATATATATATATATATATATATATATATATATATATATATATATTAGAATTATAGTTTTTAGGATTATAAATATTTATTTATACATCTATAGACATACATACATACATACATACATACATACATACATATATATATATATATATACATATATATATATATATATATATATATATATATATATATATATATATATATATATATATATATGGTAAGAAATTTTTTTTGGTAGGAAGGTAAGAAGTTTTTTTTATACATATTTTTTTTGACGAACAAAAAAAATAAATCACTAGTTGATTCATTTGTAAAATGATTCACAAGAAAAAATTCTCAAAAAAACATCTTTATGATTCATTTTTAAGTAAATTAATTTTTTTTTTTACTTTTATGACAGTTTTAGTGAATAACAACAAAATCATTATATAAATGAATCATCGAAATGTTTTTTTGAGAATTTTTTCTTGTGAATCATCTTACAAATGAATCATTTTGTTTGTTCACGAAAAAAATATGTAGAAAAAAAAAACTTCTTACCTTCCTACCAGAAATTTCCTTCTTATTTGATCTTGACTCTCTCTCTCTCTCTCTCTATATATATATATATATATATATATATATATATATATATATATATATATATATATATGTATGTATTTTTATGTTTTCAAAAATATAGAAGTATAAGTTTGTAAGTTTTATTGTTTTTATAAATATAAATATATATATTTTTTACATAGAGACACACCTTTGATCGATATACTTCTACCTACATAAAAATATGTATCTATACTATTAAAAAGCATATTAATATTTGTAAAAAAATGCCATTTTTGAATGATATACTTCTAACTATGTAAAAATACATATCTATACTTATAAAAACTATGCAATATTTCTAAAAACCTTAACCGTATATTTATTGATTTTTTTTAAACATTATTTATATATATATATATATATATATATATATATATATATATATATATATATATATATATATATATATATATATATATATATTCAGGTTCATTTGAGACCATTCTAATTTTGTGAGACTGTGAGACCAAATCTAAAAATAATTTTAAAATGCAAGATAAATGGAAAAATCCGAAAATTCTTTTTTTAAATATTATTTTCGGAACTTGAATTAAGTAAAAAAAATTAAAAAAAATAGAAAAAATCCCGTTTTTTTTTTGAAAAATACGTGAAATATTATAAATAGAATATTACACTGACATATTCTAAAAAATAATTTTAAAATGAAAAATAAATGGAAAAATCTAAAAATATTTTTTTAAATATTATTTTCGGAACTTGAATTAACTAAAAAAAATAAAAAATAATAAAAACAATCCTACTTTTTTTGAAAAATACGTGAAATATTTTAAATACAATATTACACTGTACATATTCTAAAAATAATTTTAAAATGCAAAATAAATGGAAAAATCAAAAAATTCTTTTTTTTTAAATATTATTTTCGGAATTTGAACTAAGTAAAAACAATTAAAAAAAATAAGTAAAAATTAAAAAATACATCTCACGGTCTCACAAAATTAGATCGTTTCATATGAACCTAACCATATATATATATATATATATATATATATATATATATATATATATATATATATATATATATATATATATATATATATATATATATATATATATATATAGTAGTTTATAACCCGTGGGAACCATAGTTACAAAATTAATTAAATTTTTATAGTAAAATCCCAAAATAATTAATTAATTATTTTAAATAAATTATTAATTAAGATTTTTTTTAGTTGTATAAATTTTAATTATTGATTTAAATAAATATGTGAAATTATATCATTTGTATTATTTTAATTTTAATTTTTATTATAATGTTATTAATTTAATGTAGTTAAAGTGGAAATTTTAAAATTTGAAATTTGAAATGGAGTTGAAAAGTGACATACATTAATTAGGATACATAATAAGGTGATACATAGCAAAAGAAGAATAAAATATGCATTAATTAGGAGGCCTAATAGTATGACATATGTCAAAAGAAAAATAAAACTATTTTTTTATTAGAATACGGATATATATATATATATATATATATATATATATATATATATATATATATATATATATATATATATATATATATATATATATATATATATATATATATATATATATACACACACACGTTTTTCTATATGAATATTTATAATACAAAAAAAAAGCATAATTAAGCTAAAAAAACACAAAATTTTTATAAACTTTAGAGTTTCTTTTTTAAATTTGATTATCACGGTAACTTTGAAACATATAATAATACAAATAAATAAATAAAAATCGAAAAAGTTTGGACATTACCAAAAGCTTTAAATTATCAACTTTTTTTTTTTTTTTTTGAAACGGCAACTTTTATAAAAAGAACCAACGACTAGCAAGAAACTAGTGAAGGAACAAACCACCAGACGGAAACATTATTCAAACTAAAGTAAATATAATAGAACGACAAACGAAAATTAAAGACATCACCCAAACGGATATGTTGATCATTCTTCCCAAGTGCACATTACTTGTTTACCCCTCCATTTTAACCAAAAATACACCATTGATTTTACTGCTTCAACACCAGTTCCAGGCTTTGCGAATACTCCTTTAAACACACCGTCATTCATGAGTCTCCATAAGTTCCAGATAAGTCCGTGACATATGGTGACGAATCTCTTTCTCGTCTTTAAATTCCGACCCCATCCGTTTGCATATTCCAACTAACCAAAAATACACTATTGATTTTACTGCTTCAACACCAGTTCCAGACTTTGCGAATACTCTTTTAAACTCACGGTCAACTAAATTGTGTTTTTAACCTAACCAAAATTAATTAGTCCGCCATTAACTCATCACAGCAATTAATACGATAACGTATTTATTTATTTATCATTTCGCTAAGAATTTGAAAGTTCAAGTTAGGTCGACATTTTTGTTTTAGAAATAAGACTGCTACATGTTTGTCTGTATTTCTTCATATGTATTTATTATTAGGAAGATCCAAATAATTATTTAGCCATCGTGCACTTGCGAGAAGAATAACGAACAAGTTGAAGAAGTCACTCCAATGAATTAATTAATCTAATTGTTCGTTTGTTTGTTTTTTTAATTATTACATTTATCCTGTCTGTTTCAATGTTAACATTATATATATATATATATATATATATATATATATATATATATATATATATATATATATATATATATATATATATATATATATATATATATATATATATATATATGGTAAAGTGAATATACCTAACAACCTTATATAAGCTTAGATACCTAACCTCATCAAACTACATCATTTTGCATTAAATTTTCATTGCAATCATCCAAGGTTCTTAAAGTTCATCCATAAACTTGATTTACTTCAAAAAAATTTGAAAATTCATCATTGTATTTCTCCTACATTCTTTCATTTGTAGCGGTAGGATATAAAGCTCATTATGTGGCATTCGATAGAAAAATGTAATGTGAAAGAAAGATATTGTTCAAAATCCAAAGATTTTGAAAGTAATCAAGTTATAGGGTTGAAGTTTAAGAACCTTAGGCAATTACAATGTAAATATGATACAAACCAATGTAGTATTATAGAGTTAGGTACCTAAGCTTATATAAGATTGTTAGGTATATTCACTTTACCCATATATATATATATATATATATATATATATATATATATATATATATATATATATATATATATATATATATATATATATATATATATATATATATATATATATATATATATATAGTAAGGACTTTAAATAAACTTATTATATTTAATAGCACCAATGTACTCTTACCCGACAAACAGATAACACGAAATTTCCACAAGATGAGTCTTTTGGTCGTCTCATTCTTCAAATTAGTACTCGTTGAAATGTCTTTTGTCCAAGAATTTTATATATTAATTTTGACCCATATGGAACGTATAATATTTGTCTTTGTATGTGTAAACTATAGGGAAATCTCTACAAAAGTCCCAAAATTTTAGTCCAATTTATGAAAAAGTCCCAAAATAAATTTTATTTACAGAAAAGCACAAAATACCGGTTAAAACTTCGAAAAAACCCTTTTCGGCCGGTTTCGCAGATTTTGCTGGTATTTTGTCCTTTTTCGTTAGTTTGCTCAAAATTTTGGGACTTTTCCAAAAATTACATAATAACCAAAATATTTGGACTTTTTTGAAAATTACCATGAAATTAATGGATATTATTATTAACAAATCTTTTATAAATTACATAATAACTAAAATATTGGTGGCCTAAGTACTCCTCTATTGTTTCCTGACCACTCAAACTCTCTATGTTCTTCCTATGCATTGTTGTGCGTATGATGGTGAGATGAAGTTAGTTAGCATTCCTCTAATGTTGGTGTTCTTCTTATGTTGTTTAACCTAACTACCAACCAACATTCATACCTTACATGTTAACAATTATCGGTTAACACACATCTATAAAATGTGAAAAGTGAACCCAGAATGATAATTTATATGGAAACAAGTGAATGGTGATTATCTATTTAAATTGTCATTCAAAATTTACTTTTCACTCTCGATAGATATGCGTAATTTTATGGTTGTTACCGGGTAATGTTTGGAGGTTAGGTGGTAGTTAGGTTAAAGAACATAATGAAAGATCTATATGTTCGTGTAATGATATCTTCTAATAACACATGATCATATAGCATCATGCTTAATAGCAAGTAGAAACTTATTGATTGTGTATTAATAAATATTATCAACTCTTGTATTGGTCACGCCTAATAGATTACTTCTCACTATGACACCACAACGATACATATGAAGAACATAAAGACTTTGAAGTGGTCAACAAACAATTGAGAAGTACATAGTCGACCATTCTATTTCTAGAAATTAACAACAAATGTATTTCCTTTGTTTATAATAAAAAAATATTTTTTATGTTTATAAATGATTTGTTAATAATAATATCCATTAATTCCATAGTAATTTTCAAAAAAATCCTAGTATTTTGGTTATCGGGTAATTTTCAGAAAAGCCCTAATATTTTGAGCAAACTAACGAAAAAGGACAAGAATACCGGCTAAATCTACGAAACCGGCCAAAAAGGGTTTTTTCGAAGTTTTAGCTGGTATTATGTGCTTTTCTGTAAACAAAAATTAGTTTGGGACTTTTTCATAAATTGGACTAAAATTTTAGGACTTTTCTGGAGATTTCCCTAAACTATATGAGAAAAACTAGGTTTATTCTTGTAGGTATTTTATATCAAAGGGTTACAATAGAGTTACAAAGTTGTCCATGGTTTGGATTAGGGATGGCAACAGGTGCGGAGAAGAACCTAATCCCCATCCTCACCCTTAATTTTTTATAGCAATCCCAATTCTCATCTCCATCCCTATCCCCATCGGGGGAAATAAATAAACCCCTATCTCCACCTCCCATTGGGGACTGGGGATCTCTAGCGGGAAATCGAAGATTTTTTATACTCTTTTAATATGAATAATTTTTCATACGAAAAAACTCTAAATTTTAATTTTACCGGTATAAGTTTAAAGAATATACTAAAATATAAAAATATTGATAGATTGCATAAAAAATATAAGTTAATTTTCTACCAAATTTAAATAAATACATGAAAAATAAAGTAAAAATAATATGATTGTGATATTTGAGGTAAAATAGATAAACCAGATAGAAAAAAAATTATACATGAGTTTAAATTATATAAAAGAAAAAGAAAAATTATAATTTCAACCTACTAATTGTTAATAAGTTATGTTACTTGGATTAAATTTTATGTATTGTAAACTGTAATGTAAATATATGTTTTGTATTATTTTTATATATTAATATATATATCGGGGGCGGATCCACGGTCAGGGATTAGGGGTATCCTTATCCCCACTTTTTTATTCGGGGATTCCCCATCTCTTGTCAACTCGAGGATTTCCTAGTCAAAACGGGTGCGGGTTTCGGGTTCCCCATCGGATATGGGGTTTTTTTTTGCCATCCCTAGTTTGGATATAGAAAATGGTTTTGTGACTTTCACAGACTTTTTCTTAGAAAAATGAGAAAATGTTGGATTAGAGTTGTCAAAATCATTTCATGGATATTTATAAAAAATTGATATTCATATTCACTTGGCATTTTCTTAGACTTATGATCTTTGTTATCTAGACATGAAAAATGATTCACGTTGATGCATTCTAACATCATCCTAAAGGGATATGATTAGGTGCCAAGACCATAAGGGATATGATTAGGTGTGAACGGGTGCAAGTGTACCAGGTAAAAGGGATATGTCTCTCATTTAGGATAGATGTTTCTAGGTTCTCTCGTTGATTGAATATGAATACACATTGATGGACACGATCAAGTGTAGTTAGTGATCACAAGTGTCTTAAAACCGTTTTGTTCTTGATTGTGAAAAGATTCATCGAGTTTAGAAGATTGAGGCAATACATGTCTTATGTTTGGCACAAAACATTGCACCGACATATTGAAACATGATAGACCATGATCAGGTTCACCATAAAGTTCTGTTTATTGAACGACTATGCAAGGGACAACAACCAATAGACATGGGTTGTGGAGTACATGTATGCTATCATTATCTTTGACATTACGTTAGAATTGTTATGTTTTGAATAAGTGGAAGATTAATAGTATATGCTCATAGTTTTAGCAACTAAGCTGATCTTGTTAGGGTTGTGTTGGAGGGAGCATAAGGTGCATTGATCAATATTTAACCACGAATGACACCTTATAAGGGCTTACAACAATGCGACACTCGTTAAGTACAAAGCAAGGTAAATGGGAGTGGAGCAAAGCAAACCGATCCTTCGCAAGCATGTTTCATGCCCCTCGAAAGGGAAAACCATGCATGGTTCATGCATAAACTTCACCCAACCCACATGGATAAACCTTAGTTTGTATTTACGATATGATCCCCATTTAACCCAACGACCATCTTAGATGATTTTTTAATGGTTAAGTAATGTTCTTGGACTACTTTATTATGTGTGCTAATCCATCTATAATGTGACATCCTTAATTTCATGGTCTGAAAAATATATTTTCTTTATGTTTATTTAAAAACAAAGTATTCTTTTATTTGTGCGGAATTTGTGCCAAAATATGATTAATGTGATATAATGTCAATATCAAAGAATTTTTGAAAAAAACGTTTTAATTAATATTTAAAACATAGGATGTCATCACTAATACATAAATATAAACATAAATTGTTCATTATAGGTCATACAATGTGACATCCCCATTTTCACGGCCAGAAAAGACCGATTTTGTTTATGCTTTATAAAAATCAGAGTTCTTCTTTTGATAAAAATGTTACGGAATTTGTTCCCAGAAACATATTTATTCGTTTCAAAACGTTTAGGATGTCATCGTTAATACAGAAACATAAGCATAAACAGAACTTACATTTATTTACACTAGTGATCTACATCTCTTTAAATCTCTCAGTGTAATGTGACTTCATATCAACACCTGTGATATAAATAAACTGAGTGGGTCAGGTTGGGAAACTTGGTGAGTACATAGGATTTTCAACCCACAATAATATAATTATTATGTTTAAACAATCAAACAATCAACCCAATTACCCATCCCCATTATCTTCTTTCTTCTTAAGGATCTACCCTAAGAATCAGCTATTTCTCATTCATTCATCCCTAAGGATCATCCTAAGGAAATAACATGAAGTCCATTGTTGCTAATGACACATTGGTCAAGCGCAGCTGCTAATCTGGTCACTTAAGCGCAGCTGCCAGAATTGGGACATTTTCTATGAGGCGCTTCTGCTGGTATTGACCTTTAAACGCTACTGTCATGGTCATAAGGCTCCCTATTAGGCGCAGCTGCATATACTGTCCTTAGAGCGCAGCTGCTAGGACGTTTACCGTAGATCTAAAACATCTACGGGTTATGGCGCAGCTGTCAGTGCTCATCTATAGGGTACTAGGTCCACTGCTACCAATGTATACCTATAAGGCACTAGGTCCATGCTACTAATGTTCCTCTATTTCAGCTTTTATCCCTAATCATTCATCTACCCATGTTTTACCCAACATATTTTGTAGATATAAAATACTTTATACAGTTTACATCATTTAAAACATGTATAAAAATCTTTCACCATCATAGACAGCAAGTATTTAGACAATATGCACACATAGCACGTAAGTTATAATAAAATACTTCATATCTATGTGTAAGATGAAAGGGACCACGCACTCACCTAAAAGGTGGTGACTTAGTACTCGAACAGCGCTTCGATACTCTCAAAACAATTTCCTTCGACAAAACCTAGTACCAATACCACTAAGGTTTAGTCTAACGATAACCGCGGCAAATTAATTAGTCTGACTATTATTATTATTATTATATAAGCATTAATAACACTCAATATAACTCATAATAATAGCCCAAATAATTATTTTAAGGACCTAATACCATTCCTATCATTATTTGAAAGCTATATTAAAAGTTGCGTAAGCGTAGCACACTTACAGCGAGTTTTATCGAAAACCAGAACTTAATTGGAGCAGCGTTTCGAAACCGAAAGTCTCTTTTTTCTCGGGACTTCGGGAGCCTCGGGGCTTCCTTAGGGTGCTAAGGGTTCACCTAGACTTTAGGGAGGGTTCAAAACCCTAGAGAGAGAAAAATTTTAGAGAGAGAATGAGAAATGGTGTGAAAAATCCGGAGACCCTCGCCCCTTTTTATCGCCTGCGAGCCTCGGACTACAATGGGCGTAATCCTTGGCTACGCGGGGCGTAAGTTCGGATAGGGCGGACAGATGGCACGCTTCGAGTGGAGCGACGTGGCTCAAGCTGGACCGAGGAGTGCTAGTCGTACGCTGCGCGTACGAGATCGGACGTTGGGCCTAGCGAGTGGGGCTACGTGTCATGATCCGAGGTGACTTCAACGATTATTATCGGATGGCTGGGAAAGCGCCACGTCAGCGACTTCGTATAAGATTTCGCAATTTGCACACTCAACTTTAAAAATTCGTAACTTTCGCATACAAGCTCCGTTTTTGACGTTCTTTATATCCACGCGAAGGTGGGAACGTACTCTACAACTTTCGTTTAGACTTCGTCGGCTAATTTTGACTCGATTTTAAATTTTATATTATTAACAGGATGAGACAAGATTGTTCCGTTAAATTCTCATAACTTCTTCATCCGACATCCGTTTTCGCCCATCTTTTTCTCGTTACACTACTTTTATCGAGATCTTTGATTCTCATTTAGGTCGTGTTGGCTAAAAACCGATTGATCTAATATTCGAATTTCGGGCTGTACACTGCTAATCCGAAACTTCGAAAAATCATAACTTCTTCATATGAAGTCAGATTTGGGCGTTCTTTTTATCGATGTTCTTAGTTTAACATATTCTACGACTTTCGTTTAGATCGCTAGGCTAAATCTTGCTCTATCGTAAATTCACTTTTTACGTTTCCTGGTATCGTACCGGTTCCGTCGCGAAACTTCAACGGGTCATAACTTCTTCGTTATAACTCGGATTTCGGCGTTCTTTATATGTACGGAAACCTTGAGACATATTCTACAACTTGGTTAAGATTATTTATTCTAAATAATCTTTTGTTGAAAAGTCGTTTTCGACACTTATTATCTCTAAATTGACTATCCTGGATCTACGAGCGTTACAAACAATATATTTATAAACTAGCAACCTACAAACTCCTTAAATATCTTAGTAGATTTTAATTCATCATCCATGTGCTTTCTTACCACTACATGTCATACATTGAAATTGAGTTGGTCGGGCTTGGCAGCCTGGTGAGCACGTATGGTTTTCAACCCAAAATAATTAAGTTCATTTAATTGTATATGTCACATCAAACAATTAACCCGATTACCCATTCCCATTATTTTTACTTTCCGATCTTAAAATACTAATCTCAAAGGACATATCCTAAGGATCTTTGTAAGAAACGAGTAGTACTACTTCAAGGATTCCTTAGCAATATAAGTTAATAAGACAACCATGGGGGATAGAGTACACCTAATGAAGGTATAGTTCATTAACACCTACAAGTTGCTAGCTTACCAGTGCTCTACTGGACTGTCTAGAATAGTTTGTGCTCGTCACCTATACTCTTTTAGATGACTAGTCACCCTCGATATAATAGTACCTTAATGGTCACATTCCCATCGTTATTATTTCATTTTTCACAACGCTTTTCAATCCTCTGTATTAAAAGTATGATAAAATACATATAATATATAATCAAGAAAAAACATATCATTTTATTGCATCTAGTACATATATAAGGAATGATCAGTTTTACATGTATTAACGCGGATAAATCATTAACACTTAAGGGTGCCTGCAACCTAAAGATCAAAGTCATAACACTATTGAAGTAACATTCTATTGAACAACAAGAAACCTATGAACCCTAGGGTAATTTCAAAAAACTCAAACAAGTTAGGGTTTGCATATCTTTTAGTTATTATAGTAAATAACTAATCAAAAACCTTCTTGAAAAACTCTTGGAAGTAAGCACCACAAGTGTCGTGCCTCCAATGATTCACACTGAAACCCTAGTAACCAAGGAACTTGAAAAGAGAGAGGAGCGAGATGGAAATTTTGGTCTGACCCTTCTCTAGAAGGCATGGCCGAAAATCAAACCCAAGAAGGGTTTATATAGGTGACAGGAAAGTATTAGATAAGGTTGTTGGGACATATTTATGTGGTTTATGCTAGTTTTATATTATTTAAATGGGTTTGTAGTGTTTTCAGTTAAGTGGACTGAAATCCTTCTTGATTTCAGTCTGAGTAGGTTTCGTGGGTTAGGCTTGGGCTTTTATTAATCTTTGTATTTAGGTCATATATATAGGTGATAGTTGTTTACACTTTCTTGTTGTTGATCATATTGTATTCGTTTGTCAAGAGAGCATTCATATGTACCAGATGATTAATCAATATATCGTGTGCATTTGAAGTTGTTTTGTGTGTTCTTGAATCGTTGTTTGATTAACATTCCACATTCTTTAAGCAATTAAGATTGATATCGTATAAGATCCATAGTTTTGGGACTTACAATTGGTATTAGAGCTTTAAAGGGTATAATCGATTCAAGGACCTTGGGCTTGTTATTTTTCTATTTGGAATTATTGATTTAATCGGAATTTTTGGCTAAATTGATAAATTTTTATGTTCTTGTGAAAATGTTAGTGTTCTTCGTGTTCATCGTGAATCTTTAGCATATTCTTCTGATTCGCCAGGATTAAATTTGGAACCTTATCAAGTGAATCACATATTTTAAATATTTGATTTGTTTCAGTTTCAAATAACTCCCTTATTTTCGATGCACTTGATTTGTTTTGTGTTTTCGGTTAATTAATTGATCCAAATTTTGATTCCTCCATCTTTGAATTCGATCATATTTTTTAATTGATTTCTGTCCTATAAATGAAATCAAAAGTTTTTTTTTTTATTATTTTTTTATTTTTATTTCGGTTAACCTTAAAATTTGATTTTAAGGAATTTGATCTGATTTTGGTCAACCTTAAATTTGATTTCTTAAATCACAAATTTTCCTTCAAATCAAATTTTTCTGATTTTGGTCCTATAACTTAGATTTGATTTCTTAAATCACAAAATTTTCCTTAAATTTTTTAAAATTTGATTTTGGCCAAATTTGGTTACAATAAAAAAAAAGTTGATTAATGTCGGTCCTAGCTTTTTGAAAATCAATATATAAGTAATAGTTTGTTGATTTGTTTTAGGCTAAATTTTTGTTCATTTGTGATTTATTTATTTTCTTTATTTTTTTAATATATCAATTTTAATTTCTCCAATTTTAGTTTTGTGATTTCGGTTTTAATTGTAAACAATCAACACTTGGGTCAACGATTGAGATGTTGCCCATTTAAAATTTTGATTTCGGCTTAAAATTTGAGTTTGTTGGTTTCGGCCAATTTTTATTGATTTCAATTCAAATCTCGGTCAACTTTTGGTCAAACTTTTGAGCTTTCGGCCAACGAGTTTTTGTTGATTCTTGGAGTTCTCAGTCAACAAATTTGGTTGACATTCAGTGTTCTCGACCAATTTTTTTATTCGGTATTATTCAAATGGAGTCTACCACAAAAGAGGTAAGTAAAACTTCACACTCTCAGTTCTGTGAAGCTAAAATTAAACATTATCGTGATCAACATGAGTTATTAATTAGGGAAATAGAGAACCTCAAATATGAACGATATACTCTCAGAAAGGTCCAAAAACCCTTAAAAGAACAATTAGATGCCAAAAATAAGGACTTTTGAAAACTTCAAGAAGAATATAGCACAAAGTGTGAACATTATGATTATGCTCAACAAAAGATTGTCAGTCTAACTACCGAGCTTAACACATTAAAAAATAAGTTTGAAAATGCAGACTTTAATTTTAAAAAGATTGATGTGTCAAGTAATAAGGTTGAGACAATGATAGAAAAACAGTTAAAATTCAAAGATAATCAGAATAAGGGTCTAGGGTATCACAACGTTCCACCACCCTTCAATGATAACTAAACCTCACCACTTGAAACTCATGAGATAGAGACACCTGCTCAATATGTCCAGCCCTCTGTATCAATTTCAATTGAGGGTGAACAATCTGGTCCCACTAGAAGTGGTGAGGTGAACAATTCTGATACTTTTACCTCAAGTGCAAAGCAGGTTATAGTGCAAGACATGCATGAGCAAAACACAAATAATTATTGTTCTGCTGAAAAGGATTCAAAAACATGTGATGAGGCGAACGATTCTAATGCTTCTACTTCACATGCAGAGACAGAAGCAATGCAAGATAGGAGTGAGCAGAATGAAACGAATTCTAGTTCTGCTGACAAAGTTTTAAAAGCTTGTGATGATGACACTCCCCCTATTGAAAAATCAAAGCCACAAAAGTCTATCAAGCAGTATAAGAAATGTTCTTGTGCTTGTGCTTGTGGAAGTTCTTCGAAATGAACTTTAGTTGGACAAGGACCAAGTTACAATATGATTTATATGAAAAGACGAACTTGGTTTAATTGTGGGAATCCAGGTCACATTGCCAGAAATTGCCCACATCATGCATATGTTCCTTACTACAAACAAGGTTGGCAGAACGTGCTAAGAGGGAGATCCTCCAAAAGAAATCCTTCGAGGTCACAATCGAGCAGTAGTGACTGGAATGCAAAAAAGATCAAGAATCAAACTCCCAAGGATAAGAAGGGAATGTCGGACGAGAAGCAAAATTCAAGAGATGGTTCAGTTAAATGAAGATCAGTTAGTTCGAAGCCATCTCGATGATCGGTTTCAAGTTCTAAAGCAAATGATAAGGCATCCATCCGATCAAACAGAAAAGGGTTAAACCCGACTACATATGAGTACCAAAGGTTCACACTCCCAAATCATGTAATGAGTCTAATGTTTCGTCATCTTTTGTGTCTGATAAATAGGATATGTCATGGGAAATAGTACCTTGTGTAGATGATAAAGTTCAACCTAGTTACAAAATGGACTAGGTTCCAAAGACCAACTAATCCCACACACTGTGCTGGAGTAGCTATGGAGGAATATCATCAGACATCAGTAGGTTGATAGTGGATGTTCCACGCAAACGATAGGAGACATCTCTCAACAGCACAACATTCAAAACTTTAAGTGAGGGCATGTGTCCTTTTTCGGGAAAAGAAGAAAGAAAGTATCACAAATAGGGATTGTACTTAACGACGTGTTGAATTTGGATATTGTTAACTTCGTTCAAAAATTGAAACATTGCAATGGATGAATTCATTGCTGCATCTGCTTGCTGTTATCAAGTCATCTGAATGCATCTTCAATTGTTGAAATACGAATAAGAGACTCAAGGAGATTGTATCGGAATTTTATGAGGAAGGAGTTGAAAGGAATTGACGGTCATTACACTTTACTCTACTTTCACAAGGAATTGAATGCATGAAACCGTACATATAGTCAGTTAGGTAATATCTTTTCATGAACTGTCATATTAGAGAAATTGTAGGCATGCAACTATACAAAATGTCAGTTAGGAGTATCTTTCTAAGAACTATTGTATTTAAGGAATTGAAAGTCTTAAACTGTACAGATTGTCAAATTGGTCTTGTCAGCTATCTTTACCTAAGAATTGTCACGAAACCAGGGCGATTCACCCAACCGGGAAATAGACATCGTTAAACATCCCACACAAGTTCTTGACAATATCTTTGTCGTGGAAAACTGTGGAGACTCAAATGTATTCTCGGATACATTTTTCACATGTAAGTAATTAACGGTATTGGCACTAGGGCGATACACCTCGCAAGGCACGATTATCGTTGAACGTCTCGCCAAGGCCAAGTTAACTTGTTAACTTGAAATTTTGTATTGAGATTTTTTATCTAGGATATGCAGGGGATAACATCAAAACTAGCCACGAGTAGTTCTTCGATACTCAACAAATTGCAGTGCGTTCCTTCGTGTTCACACAGATACTGCAAGTAGTCTCTGTTGGATTAGGTGTCTAAGCCCATAACTATAATTGGTATGTACTTCACCCAAGACTTGCATGGTCCATTTGATTTGCCTTCACCAGAACAATCTGATAGGATGGATATTTGAGAAAGAGGCTATTTATGATTTTCTAATATATTATAAGTATAATATATTAATTGAGAAATCATAATATTTAATTAGTGTTTGTCAACAATTTATTTGGAATTAATTTAGTGATCAAAAGAGACAAATTAAATTAACGGGGACTAATTATGTAAATTTGTGATATATATGGTTTCAGCTTTTGATCCATGATGGACTAAGTTTACGCAAGAGTCCATGAAGAGTTAGTCCACATGAGTTATGGATCATAAGCCTATGTGTGTGGATTAGGGTTTACACATGACCATTGGAATCCTACACTATATATGTGTTATACCTTAGCCTAAAATCGCCTCTAAGTCTACTAGGAAGAGATATAGCCGATTATGGAGTGTCTAGCCTCTCTCCCTCAAAGTCTTCCTTTGTTTATGGTGTTTGTGAACCATTTGAGGCATCACACTTGAGGTGTTAAGTTCTTGAAAGGCCAAAACTACAAGCTACAATAAAGAGGTATTCTTCTAACTTGATTTTATCATTTATCTGTCAAAATTATATGCTAGTTGTAGGCTTCATGCTTTGGAAGTTTTATTGCATGTATAACTATATAAACTTAAATCCAAAGTTGTTAGGGTTGTATGTGCACCATATGAGTGTTATAGTATACAAAACCCAACAGTGGTATCAGAGCCAGGGGTAGTTTTATGTTATATAGATGCATTGTCAAATTGTTCAAAGTTGAAAAACCTGAAAAACTACCTTCTTACTACTGGACTCGATGAGTCCATGTTCATCAGTGATGAACTCAACGAATCCATTATCAGACTCGACGAGTTGGATCAATTGTTGGTAGAGTTTTCGAGTTTTTGGCCTGTTTTGGATTAAGATCATTACCACAAAATGTTTGGTTTATAAAATTTAATTTTGTTTGTTTGGTAATGATTATCCCCATCTAACAAGACGACGATTTCCAAATTTTAAGATAATTACTTGATTTTGTGAAACCTAATTATTTGTAAAATTTGAATCATTTTGCTACAAGAGTTGAATTAGATCAATTATGTAATACATAAAATGATATGATTATTTTATTAGTTTAAAGTTTGATCTAAATGTTTCTTAAAGAGTTTCATAACTTGTCCTCAAGTTATGAAACATGAAAAGTCTCATTCATAAAATTGCATTAACTCATAAGTTATGGAATGCAAAAGTTGTATTATGATCAAATTGGTAAATGATAAAATGGTTATTTTATTAAGTTTAAAATTTGATCTAAATGTTTTTGGAGAGTTACAAAACTTGGTTTTAAAATTTGGAATTCTAAAAGTTATTTAAGAGTTACAAACATGCCATCAAGTTTGGAACTTAAAAGGTTTTCAAGAGTTACAAAACTTTTCCTCAAGTTTTGAAAGTTGAAAAGTCACAATTATTAAACATTGAATTCTAAAAATTAAGTAATTTGAAAAGTTTTAAAATGTGTAACTCTTGGGTTCATAACTTAAAAACTAATTAAATAGTTTTTAATTTTTATAACCTTGATGCCTTGAATAGTTCAATTACACCTTATGGACTTTATTAAATTGATTAAATGGTTTAATTAAAAAAATTAATAAATCCATAATCACATAGTTTAAAGTTAATTAAATTAAAAGTATAATTTATTAATGGAATTAAACCATCAAGTATTATAAATGTGTAAAATACACCCTTATACTATTATAATATTAAAAGTTTAATAATTATATATGTATAAGACAAGTCAGTCTTACCGTTAGTAGGTCTCATTCACGAAACCAATTTATAACGAGGATATAAGGGTACTTCCTATAAAATGGTGGTTTAATGGGTATTCACTCTCACTGACCGCTTCCTTGACGGCTGGAGGGTCGTTAGTCGAACAGGTTTGACAAGACATTTAAATCCTCATTAAAAGTATAATGAAACATAAAGTAACTAACCATTTTATGAATTCCCAATCTTAGTTACTTAGGAAAAATGTGAATTTGATGCTAACCTATGAAATTGCACATTGCACCTTATTAGTCGTTAGTGGAGCGTGTGTGGTTAACCGACACACGAATCTCGGACTAATGTAGAATGGTAATGGGTAGCTTGGAGATTATCATAGATCAATGAAGAGTGTGTGGTTAACTGGCACATTGATTAGGTGATAAATGACTTCGAGAGTACCAAGCTAGTTTGCATGGTTATGCACACTTTAGGGTTTCAAAGCACTCCATGGATGATGGCAATGGGCCTCTTTGATGAAGTGTAGGTTAAAAGCCCAAGACTTGTCTTTTCCCTATAAATAGTCATGTATTATTCATTATTAGGGTTAAGAGTGAGGCAAAATGTAGCCGCCACGTTTTGAGGTTTCTTATGTAGTGTTAGATTCTTTAGTCTATGCTGAAAGTGTAATTTATTCCTCATGTTTTGAATAAATCGAGTGATCATTCGACATATCTTCTTTATTTGTGTCTGTTCTTATTTTCCACATCTAGTTAATCAAATCACAATTAGGGTTTTAATCCCAACAAGTGGTATCAGAGCGGGTCTTTGAAGATCTATTGATTTTTGAAGAATCAGTTCTTGATTTGGTGATTTTCTGCACATATATTGAAGATTATTGGTGTTATGGCGTCTAGGAATCAAAATTCTGTTCAAGTTACTATTCATGAAGATTTATGATATTCTTCTACTGTTCATCTGAAAAATAAAGATTCCATCAAGTCTTGGCGGTTCGGAAAGTCGTTTTTCGTGATAACAACAAATTTTCACGACTTTTTTGGATTTTATACTTCATTTTATATATCATTTTGTCGCGGGGGAGCACATTAACTTTTATCCATTCAAGATCATTCTCATGACCATAAGAAGGATTTATAATCACGTTTTCGAATATAAATCAGGGGAGAATTTGGTATGGCCATTCGAAATTGGATTTGTGACTTTTCAAAGTTGAAGTTTTTTTGATAAAGCTTATGGTAGAATTATGAAGGTAGCTTTTAGAGTGGAAGTTCTTTATTGAGCTCTGCTAAGGACTTGTTATATCTACGACTTCTAGTATTTTCTCAATCAAGAGGCATTACAAATCTTAAAGTTTGGGTTGTTACATGATAGTTTTTGATGGCTTATATTATTAGCTTATTTGAAGATCATTGTGACTTGGAGGGGGAGCTCTTCAAAGACAAGAAGTGATTCGATTTCTTTGTTCTAAAGTGGGTTTTTATGGCGGGTTTGGTTTTCATGAAGATTTTTTTTGGGATTACATTCGAAAATGAAGTTTAAAGAAATTACTTCAGTGCTTGATTTATATATCCTAGAGCCCGTGTTTGAAGACTATTGAAGAATCAAGATTCGTGGATTGCTTCATATATTCTTCGTTGCAGATCTTTTTATTTGTAGATGCTTTTTTTGGAAGTTAAAGCATTATCATCCATTCCATACTTTGAGGGGGAGATTATAGGGTTTCAAAGCACTCCATGCATGATGGCAATGGTCCTCTTTGATGAAGTGTAGGTTAAAAGCCCAAGACTTGTCTTTTCCCTATAAATAGTCATGTATTATTCATTATTACGGTTAAGAGTGAGGCAAAAAGTAGCCGCCATGTTGTGAGGTTTCTTATGTAGTGTTAGATTCTTTAGTCTATGCTGAAAGTGTAATTTATTCCTCATGTTTTGAATAAATCGAGTGATCATTCGACATATCTTCTTTATTTTTGTTTGTTCGTATTTTCCACATCTTGTTCATCAAATCACAATTAGGGTTTTAATCCCAACAAGTGGTATCAGAGCGGGTCTTTGAAGATCTATTGATTTTTGAAGAATTGGTTCTTGATTTGGTGATTTTCTACACATATATTGAAGATTATTGGTGTTTTGGCGTCTAGGAATCAAAATTCTGTTCAAGTTACCGTTCATGAGGAATTATGATATTCTTCTACTGTTCATATGAAAAATAAAGATTCCATCAAGTCTTGGCGGTTCGGAAAGTCGTTTTTCGTGATAACGACAAATTTTCACGACTTTTTCAGATTTTATACTTCATTGTATATATCATTTTGTTACGGGGGAGCACAATAATTTTTATCCATACAAGATCATTCTCATGACCATAAGAAGGATTTATAATCACGTTTTTGAATATAAATCGGGGGAGAATTTGGTCTGGCCATTCAAAATTGGATTTGTGACTTTTCAAAGTTGAAGTTTTTTTTTTGATAAAGCTTGTGGTAGAATTATGAAGGTAGCTTTTACAGTGGAAGTTCTTTATCGAGCTCTGCTAAGGACTTGTTATATCTTCGACTTCTAGTATTTTCTCAATCAAGCGACATTATGAATCTTAAAGTTTGGGTTGTTACATGATAGTTTTTGATGGCTTATATCATTAGCTTATTTGAAGATCATTGTGACTTGGAGGGGGAGATCTTCAAAGACAAGAAGTGATTCGATTTCTTTGTTCTGAAGTGGGTTTTTATGGCGGGTTTGGTTTTCATGAAGATTTTTTTGGGATTACATTCGAAAATGAAGTTTAAAGACATTACTTCAGTGCTTGATTTATATATCCTAGAGCCCGTGTTTGAAGACTATTGAGGAATCAAGATTCGTGGATTGCTTCATATATTCCTCGTTGCAGATCTTTTTATTTGTAGATGCTTTTTTTGGAAGTTAAAACATTATCATCCATTCCATACTTTGAGGGGGAGATTGTAGGGTTTCAAAGCACTCCATGGATGATGGCAATGGGTCTCTTTGATGAAGTGTAGGTTAAAAGCCCAAGACTTGTCTTTTCCCTATAAATAGTCATGTATTATTCATTATTAGGGTTAAGAGTGAGGCAAAATGTAGCCGCCATGTTGTGAGGTTTCTTATGTAGTGTTAGATTCTTTAGTCTATGCTGAAAGTGTAATTTATTCCTCATGTTTTGAATAAATTGAGTGATCATTCGACATATCTTCTTTATTTGTGTTTGTTCTTATTTTCCGCATCTTGTTCATCAAATCACAATTAGGGTTTTAATCCCAACACACACCTTTTTTGTGATCCTCGACATCCCAGTCTCAAACTTGAAGGGCATAATCGAGATTAAACATGCCATTGAAAAGTTCAATGAATCTCAAATGATCTAGGAATTTCAACTCATTTAAAAACTAAAGTTCATTTTCATTTTTTATGGTGGAAATTTGCAAATAGTCTTTTACCTACCTTCAAATATTTTACAATTAGATTACAACATCCCTCTTCCGAATGGTAGTATATCGTGTTGGGTCCTAGCCTTAATATTTCATGTTGGGTGTTATATTAAGGACTTAAATCAACTAACTTGAATTTCTCCCTTATAGATGTCTAGTTCTATCAACTATGGTCTTCCCGAATCTTTTGGAAAAAGCTTTCCTTATGAATATGATGTCCTACGATTGGATCGTGGAAATTGAAATCATACTTCACTTCCTCCACCACCTCCAACTATTCTCCCTAAGCTACATGTTCATAGACTTGAAAATTTCAAGGTCACTCAAGCCCTATTGGCTAGCAAAATCCAAGATGGAAAGTCCATATGTGCTCACATCTTGGACATGAAGCGACATATTGACAGACTAGGATTGTTAGGAGTTGTTGTCTCGAGGAAGTTGTCTGTTGACTGGGTTCTTCAGTCACTTCCTAAGTCATATGGTGAGTTTATTAAAGATTACTATATGACAGTCCACGACATGTCCCTTATCGATCTTACATATTTGCTAATTGCTGCTGAATCAACAATGATTTGGTGCACTGGGAATGCAAATTTGATTGGAAGATCTACTTCCTAAACTTCCATGGACATTGACAATGGAAACATTGGAAGTACAGAAAAGATTTCTCTTTCCAAGGGAAAGGCTAAGTCTGAGATTGTCCCGTGTACCATTCCAAAAGAATCTGTTTGATTCTATTGCCAAGAAAGGGGGTATTGGTTGCGAAGCTGCCATATCTACCTAAAGGACCACAAGGATGGTAAAATCACAATGTATGACTCTGCTTCTGGTAAGTCAACTATCTAACTCTATTAAGTTCCTATTTGAAGATTCTTAAGTTCGATGATCGAATTTCTGAGCTGATGTTAGGAGTTGTGATAGATTGCTTAGGAAACATAATTTTCATGTGTAATTGTATTGTAAGGAAAAGTCTTTCCGCATTTTTCTAAATAAATAAAATTTTGAATTTTATATTGTTTTATATTTCTTTGCAATGGCATTTGTGAAAATTGGTGTTTAAATATTGTTAGCAATATTGAAAAAGGATTTGATTCTTTCGTTTGTGGTAGTGTCATAATTTACCAAATAAGGAAAGATTCTCATCACTCAAGTTTCAATTGGATAGAAACTTGGAATTATGCAACTTGTGTTGTATGATGAATGAGAACCTTCGTCTTTGGGAAATTAAGACTAATTCCTTGTTCACATGTATATGTGAGTCAAGTGAAGGATTAGGGGATCTAGTACACATAGTTGTGCACTGGTCAGGTCCACCACTAAGAACAATAAGACTATTTGTCATGATTTACTAAAGTTTCGTAGATATGGTTATGCTTACAAGATTAAGTATAATACTGAATCATTGGAAAATTTTCAATGAATATCAGATCGAATAAGAATAATTAATTAGGCAGAAAGATAAAAGTTTCTCCAATCTGAAAGGAAAGGAGAGTACTTTAGTATCGCGTTTTATGATCATCTTGATGATTATGAAAACCATATCATAGTTGATACTCTAAGGACACCTTAGTATATTTTCATGGCTAAGAAGAGGTATCGGGAATTGTTGAAATGGTTAAATCAATTAAGGAGAGTCATACTTCGTTCCAAAATCAAGTCTTAGAGTCATACTCCAAGATTTTGCATTAAGTGACATAATCTTAAGAAACGTTTATAACACTTATCAAATGTAGAGTAAAATGTTTTCTACTCTTGTACATTTAAAATTGGTAAGTTGTGATGTTTTGGATAAAACAAAGATCAACTAAGACTGATTGTCAGAAGTGTTTGTCTTGATAAGAAACCGCACTAACTCTTGAATATTTGTTTGTCAAGTAATGTTTCTTGACAAAGAGAATCTTATACGTCAAGTGGCCAGTGGGGGTCTTAAGGATCTTGAAAGTTTAGAGAGCTAATCAAGAGTAAACCTATTGTTAATCACTAGCACATGACTTGAGGTTTGTAACCTATTGTGTTGACATATTCTTATTTTTGTGCCCATTCCAGTTGGTTGACTATGCATGTGAGTTATATTAGTACTCAATTGTTTGCATAACAAATTAGAAGCAATGGTAGGTCCTTGTGCTGCTAGGTGGCAAGAAATTAAGATTGAACAAGTTCAGTCCACATGAGTTTGGATTTGTCACTGACCTTGTCTTAAGATTATGGTTATGACAAATTCACATGGATAGGAACACATACACCATAAAATCTAAGTGTCATAAGGTTTCTCTCTAATTCATGAAAATGATTGTGAGGAAACGCCTTCACTAAGTAGATTTTAAAGAGTTAGCAATTGTGATATTTTCATTCTCAAATTTGTTTATGATTACGGCATCCCTCTTCATAGTTCGAATTGTGAGAAATGGAAAAAAGTTTGAACATTCAGAACTTATTGTTGTAAGTTTTGAATTGTTTAAACATACACATGAGATTTCTAATAAAAGGTATATGAGCCTAGATAAAGGCTTATCGAAGCATCTCATATCAGAAATCTGAAATTTAGTAAGAAAGTCAATAAGTATTGATTTCTAGAAGTCCAACTGACTTCTAAATACATGTTAAAGCTAGTGGAAGCATAAGTGTTATGCTAGTAAGAATATAATTATCACAATAGTGGGAGCATGATTATTATGTGAAGTGTTGCAAGTTAGAAATACTAGTTATAGGAAACAAAGATTACAAATTTGTAAAGTTTGAAAAGTTGTTTCGCTATAGTAAGGGAGAGGATACTTATACTTCATATCAAATCTAAAAGCTTAGATTGAAATTTTAATTCAATCACAAACATATGTGAATGCTATGTTAAAATGATTCAACATAAGGAAATTCCATATATGGAAATATTATAGCAAGAGACTAGTCAAGTATCATGTCTTTATGTAAGACATTATGAATCGTGTCCCATATGCTTCAGATATAGGATCGATTTCATATGCTATAATATTTACGTGCTCTGAATTTTCCAAATGCCTAGGTCATTAAGAAGGAAAAAGGACAAGAACCACATATGACTGAATTTATTAAACAACCATCAAGGACAATATGAGGTTTACCAAGGATTGGTTTCTTGTGGATAGTTGGAAGTATAGTAATGAATGGACTTGTGTTATAAAAATCTCTAATGGAAAGTTTTGTAATTGGCAAAGTCTCTGTGACTTGTGTACATAGTCATTACAAAAGGATCACTGCATATAAGCTTAGAATCTAACCGATTATAGTAAGTGGCAAGGACTTGGTATTCTCACACTTACAATATGGATTTAGGGTTGTGAAATGAGTGTCATTGGTAATGTGTACAATCGATCTATTCCACAAAGTAAAGACCATAGGTAAACATAGTATGCATGCTTGGAGCATGGGATGACTATTGTTATAATTCAAGTATTAAGTTGATTAATCGAAGCATTATACAATGAATAATGTGTAATCAATATGGTGATTAAATAAATAGTGTTTTACTTATATTCAAAAGTTTTGAGACAATATTGGATTCGATTACTCTTGTGTTTCACTTCGCATGTTTTGACTTCCCGAATAATAAGATTATTCAAATATCCACAGTCGTTCATACTTTGGAAGTAGGTGTTGAGGCAAGACTTTTATGAATCTGTCTGTAGATTGTCTAAAGTGTTAGACATATCACAAGTTTGCTGCAATATTCATGAGTACTCCTATAATAAGATTTGAGTACTGGACGAAACCCACGCTCATCTAAATCACTTCATGGATTTTATCATGAGTGATTGTGAGAAAATAATATCTTATATTCTTGAAACAGAGAGATATAAGTTGCAGGTTACAAGTTGGTAGCACATTGATGATATGTAAACACACCAGTAACTTGGTGTTATAAAATGTATTGTTGTGAGTGATATGATGAGAAAATAGAGAAAGCATATGAGTCGAATTTTATCCGTTCCTTTTACCCTAAGAGGGATAAAAGCGATATATGTGGGCCCCTAGATGATTTAGTGATGACAACCTAAGCGCTTGGCCAAGACTGGATTGATTTAATTTGTTCAATTAGTCGATCGTCATAAATCAGAATTCAGGAAACAACATATGAACAGAGAGAATGATTATAATCCATGTCTCGGTTCATAAAATATCTATAATGGAGGAATATATGATCCGTTATGTAATGGACGCATCATTGACTAGGTCAGAGTTTAACAACGACTTTTGAGAGCTACGATTGCTAGTTTGGTTTTGAATTCGTACTTGCAGTTATAGTTATTAAACTTATCCAAGTGGGAGACTATTGGATTAGGTGTTTAAGCCCATAACTATAATTGGTATGTTCTTGATCCGAGAGTAGCATGGTCCATTTTGGTTTCCTTCACCAGAACAATTTGATAGGATGGATATTTCAGAAAGAGGCTATTTATGATTTACTAATATATTATAAGAATAATATATTAAATGAGAAATCATAATATTTACTTAGTAGTGATCACAAATTAATTTGGAATTAATTTAGTGATCAAAAGAGACTAATTAAATTAACGGGGACTAATTATGTAAATTAGTGATATATATGGTTTGCGCTTTTGATCCATGATGGACTAAGTTTATGCAAGAGTCCATGAAGAGTTAGTCTACATGAGTTATGGATCATAAGCCTATGTGTATGGATTAGGGTTTACACATAACCCTTGGAATCCTACACTACATATGTGTTATCCCTTAGCCTAAAATTGCCCCTAAGTCTTCTAGAAAGAGATATAGTCGATTTTGGAGTGTCTAGCCTCTCTCTCAAAGTCTTACTTTGTTCATGGTGTTTGTGAACCATTTGAGGCATCACACTTTAGGTGCTAAGCTCTTGAAAGGTCAAAACTACAAGCTACAATAAAGAGGTATTCTTCTAACTTGATTTTATGATTTATAAGTCAAAATTGTATGCTATTTGTAGGTTTCATGATTTGGAAGTTTTATTGCATGTATAACTAGAGAAAACTTAGATCCAAAGCTATTAGGGTTGTATGTGCACCATAGGAGTGTTATAGTACACAAAACCCAATAGTCTCCATCCGAGCAAAGGTTAGATCCTTGAATAACTGTGGTGAGAAGGGTCTTTATGATTCTGTGATCCACAGTGACCTTTTTAGTCATGATTACTTTTCAAGGTGTACCCGTGTTGGATGAAGAAATTCTTTTGAAGGAACAGAGGAACGGTCAAAATTTGGAATGTTTACAAAGACTGAAGATATTTCTGATGACCTTGATAAAGACATTCCTTCATTTCATTCAATGACGGAGATATTCAATGAAGTGATGATTACAATGACTAAGACTGAAAGAGAAAGTGATTTATTGAAGAAGTCAAATGTACCAACACCTGACCAGATGGATGCTTACCTAGAAGAATTACATCGAGCTGCGAGGATTCCTCCCCAAACAGTTCCTGTAACCACAAAACCACCATTTGAGAGTGAGAAATAAGAATCAGATTCCACCAGATTCTCAAGGAAGCAAAAACGCAGATATTAAAGGGGATTGTTGATTTATGACCTTATACAAACGTCAGCTACAACTGCTAGACCAACCCAAGTTACAGAAGATGTTTATAGCCCAAATTTTTGAGACGAAGCTGTGGGCTGCTAAAATGGTACGACCAGATGTTCATCTTGTAAAGAAACATTGATGAAAACTAGTAATAAACCAAGGGGGAGATTGTTGGGACATAGTTATGTGGTTTATGCTAGTTTTTTATTATCTAAATGGGTTTGTAGTGTTTTCGGTTAAGTGGACCGAAATCATTCTTGATTTCGGTCTGAGTAGGTTTCGTGGGCTGGGCTTGGGCTTTTATTAAGCTTTGTATTTCGGTCATATATATAGGTCATAGCCGTTTACATTTTCCTATTGTTGATCATATTGTATTCGACTGTCAAGAGAGCATTCATATGTACCAGACGATTAATCAAAATATCGTGTGCATTTGAATTTCTTTTATGTGTTCTTGAATCGTTGCTTGATTAACATTCCACATTCTTTAAGCAATTAAGATTGATATCATACTAGATCCATAGTTTTGGGACATATTTATGTGGTTTATGCTAGTTTTATATTATTTAAATGGGTTTGTAGGGTTTTCGGTTAGGTGGACCGAAATCCTTCTTGATTTCGGTCTGAGTAGGTTCCGTGGGCTGGGCTTTGGCTTTTATTAAACTTTGTATTTAGGTCATATATACATGTGACAACCGTTTACATTTTCCTGTTGTTAATTATATTATATTCGAATGTCAAGAGAGCATTCACATGTACCAGACGATTAATCAATATACAGTGTGTATTTGATGTTGTTTTGTGTGTTCTTGAATCATTGCTTGATTAACATTCTGCATTCTTTAAGCAATTAAGATTGATATCGAATAAGATCCATAGTTTTGGGACTTACAAAGGTAGGTATCTTCAAGATAACCGTAATCCGTTAACTTCCTCCGTAAGGCATCCAAGGCACCCTTAATGACCAAGGAAAACTAGAAAATGTTCTAAAATCCGTCCCCTTCTATGGGAGGTTCTAGAACTGGTCAATGTTCAACTTTTGAATACTGTCATCTTTAGTCCTTCTACTTTTAATTCATCTAATTAATCCCAAAATTAATTCCAATTAATTTTTGATTAATTCTTAATTAAATAACAACATTTCTAGGTAATATATTATTCTCACAATATATTAAAAAATAATTTATTTTGATTACTAATTAATTTATTAATCATATAATAAATTAATAAACCAGTCTCTCTCTCTCTCTCTCTCTCTCTCTCTCTCTAAAAGTTATCCTATTCAATTACTAGGTTTGAGGGCAACCCAAAAACACTATGATACTATTAATTCAAGTTTAAACCAATTATAGTAATCAGATTAGACACCCAATCCAACAGTCTCTTATTTGGACAAGTCTGTAACTATAATTTCCAATATTACTTCCGAACCGATCAACAACTTGTAGCTTCCAAAAGTCGTTGTCGAATTCTGACCCAGCCAGTTACGTATCCTAAGATAAGTGATCAAATATCCATCCGTTATACAAGATATCATAAGGACATGAGACATGAACTATAATCAATCTCATTGTCCAAGTTTTGTTTCCTGATTTCTGATTTGTGATGAGGATATAAGACTTCTATTTAAACACATCAATTTAATCTTGGCTAGGCCTAGCACTTATAAGTCAACACCAAATCACTGAGGGGCCCAAAGATATCACATTTCCCATTCGGGAAAAAAGAACGGATAAACTTTGACTTATATGCATGTACTATTTACTCATTAAATCATGCACACCAATAGGTTTTATAACATCAAGTTACTGATGCATTTACGTATTATCAATGCATAGCTAATTCGTAAACAACAACTCATATATCTCTATTTCAAGAATAAAAGATATTATCGTCTCAAAATTACTCCTAATAAAATCCATGAAGAAATTCTATAAGCATGGGTTTATCCAATACATAAAATCCCCATTACTAAGTACTCATGAACATTGAAGCAAAAGTATTTCTATATCTAATATCTATATATAATCTAAAAATAAATTCATGATAACCTTAATTCAACACTTACTCCAAAAGTATGAGTGACTGTGGAATTTCGAATAATGAAATTATTCAGGAAGTAAAACATGCAAAGTGAAACATAATAATAACCTAATTGACTATGGTCTCAAAACTATTGAATATGAATAAAACTCTTATTATTTAATGACAAAATTGCAAAAATGGTCCATGTGGTATGTATTTTTTTTTGGGTTTTAGTCCAAACCACGACCTTTTGGGTTGGTGATCCTTTTAAGGTAGTTTGCTTGTGATTTTAGTCCTTCGGTAAACTGAACCACATACTTCTCTCCCTCTCTCTCTCTCTCTCTCTCTCTCTCTCTCTCTCTCTCCACCCCCGCTTCTTCTTCCCCAACTATAAACACACAAAAAAATTAAGAACACAAAACACAGTCTGGAAGATAAAG
This sequence comes from Lactuca saligna, assembly GCF_052625555.1. Taxonomy (NCBI): domain Eukaryota; kingdom Viridiplantae; phylum Streptophyta; class Magnoliopsida; order Asterales; family Asteraceae; genus Lactuca; species Lactuca saligna. Next base: position 39,492,089 of record NC_136417.1, on the reverse strand, counting down.
AGTAGAATCTACACATACATAGGCAGTGGATTTATTGGCTGTGATTAGGTCTCCATTGAAGTTGTGTATTTCATCTGCTTTGGTCATCTGTACATTCAACAGTTTCTCACCATAGGTTTCTCTTTTCTCTTTTTAATGTTTTGATGCCTTTAAGGTTTCTTGCACCATAGCTGTATGGTTATTTTGTAGTAGGAAATCATTAACAACACCGTAGCCAAAGTGAGTAGCAATAGATAATGGTTGTAGTAGACCACTATTATAATTTTTCCTAAGAGTGAAGGGGCAAAAATTCTTTAGCCATAGGATTTAGGTTTGATAAGATTTCCTCCAAATCTCTCATATCTTTCTTAAAACCCTCTTCGTGGCTATGACAATTAGCCCCATTCTTCAGCCTATCATTCTTATCATTTGACCTCGAAATCAAAATCGAAGACTATAAATCGATTTTGGAGAAGAAGATTGGCTCTTAATTCGAACATGCCACACTCGATGAGGTGTTTGGGTTTGTGACTGAGAAGAAGAAAGATAAAAGGAGAGACACCAGAGGTTATGTATGTGTTTGTGTATCTTCTTTTTATACAATCCAAATCTCTTACCCTTAGTTTCCTTGAGCAACCTAATATTTGGGTGTGTATGTTCTATAGGCGTGTGTTAGCAGCCTTGGATTCGTTTTTTGATTGATTTATGAAATGATTTTTTGAATTTGGGTTGTGATTTTTGATTTCTGTAGTGATGGATTTCTTAAAAATGAAGAACATAAACTCAGAGATGAACACTTGGATATATGATTCCTGGGTTGAATAACAAACAAAAAAATGGTTTCTTGAAGAACACACATTTGATTTCTGTTTTTTTATTATTATTTCTGGGAATGTATATCTTTTTGAAATTGGGGTTCGTTTTTTGATTTTTGGAATGGTGGTTTTCCTAGAAATCATGAACATGAACTCAGACATGAATTGGAATGGTGGCTTTTTGATTTTTGGAATGGAGAGAGAGAGAGAGAGAGAGAGAGAGAGAGAGAGAGAGATGTGGACCTCAAGTTAGTTAATTAATTTATTTTTCATTTAAATTAAATAGAAAAGACATAAAAAATATGAGAAGGGCATAATAGTCTTTTCAATTTACTGAGGGACCAAAAACACAAAGAAACTAGCTAAAAAAGGACCACTAATCCAAAAAGTTGCGGTTTGGACTAAAACCCCAGAAAAATGCATACCATAGGGACCATTTATGCAATTTCGTCTTATTTAATCACCATATTAATTATGACTTTATTAATTGTATAATGTTTTGAGTAATCAACTAACCACTTGAATTAAACATCAGTCATGCCATGTTATGAATATGCATACTATGTTTCTCTATGGTCATTCCTTTGTAAATAGATCGACTGGACACTATTCCAATGATGCTCATTTCACAATCCCAAATTCTTGTCATTACTTAAAATGTGTTAGAATTCCAACCTTACATGCATTGTCCTTCTATGATATCGAGGATTCAAAGTCATAAAGACTTAACCAACAATATTAAAGAATGTTCCATTGGAACTTTGTTACTAAAAACAATTCCAAAGAATGAATTCTCAAATTCAAGGTACACTCCTTGGACACCTTTCTTGTATCAAAGTTTCTAACTCACATGTAGATTTTAATAATCAACTCCCCACTATGGAAACATTTCCATATTCCCATACGAACATTAATTTTGACCAAGAATCATCTCAATCTAAAATTTGTCACTCTGGTCCTTCCAAGCAATACCATACCTCCAACTGTCCACAAGCAATCATATTTTGGTAAACCTCAGAATGTTCTTGACAGTTGTACAACAACTTTAGTCACATCAAGTTCATGTCCTTTTTCCCTTTCATTGCCCAAGGCATTCAGAAAAATCAAAACAAGTGAATATTATATCATGTAATCGATCCTATATCCGAAACATATGGGACTCTATTCATTATGTCTTACATAAAGACCATATATCTATTATGTCTCTTGCTATAATATTTCCATATATCAAATTTCCTATGTTGAACCATTTCAACATGATATTCATATATGTTTATGAATAAGTTTTATTAAACCTTTCAATCTAAACTTTTAGATTTGAAACAAAGTATGAGTGTCATATCCCTTTTGCCTTACTATAGCGAAACAATTTCCAAACTTTGCAACTTGTAAATTGAAAAATTTGTTCCCTAAAAATAGTATTGTCATCTTGTAATACTACCATAAAAATTATGCTCCCACTAGCATAAGAATTATGCTCTCACTTGCATAATAATTATGCTCCCACTAGCTTCCACATGTACCCATAAATCAACTGGATTTCTACAAATCGGTATTCTTGACTTTCTTACTGAAGTGCAAATTTATGATACGTGATGCTTTGATTAGTCTCAACTATACTTCTTAAGCTTATACACCTTCATTAGATAGCATATATGTATGTTTAACCCCTTCTGGAATTATAGTTATATGTCTTGAAAGTTCAAATAATTCCTTGCCATTTCTCACAATTCAAACTGTGAAAAGGGATGTCGTAACACTATTATGAATTTGAGAATGCAATTAACACAACCACTAACCATAATGATATTTATTAGATCTTTAAAATCTACTAGCGAAAGTGTTTCCTCATTATTATTCGCATAAATTAGAGTGAATTTTTTTGCCACCTAGATTTTATGGTGTATATGTTCCCATCTATGTGAATATACCATTTCCAGCCTACAATCATAAGATAAGATTTATGACAAAACCAAATTCAAATTTATCTTTCCTTTCATGGACTGAACTTTGCTTACCAGTGCTTCTGTGTTGTTAATCAGGTCACCCATATTGATCAATATACTTTCACTGACTAACGTGATTTGCTTTAGCAGTCAAATGAGAACCACAGAACTCATAAGCATTGCCAAATCAACTAGAAGGTGCACAAAAAACAAGAATGTGTCAACTGAACATGATATATTATCAACCTCAGGTCGTGTGCTAGTGATGACTAAAAGGTTCATTGTTGATTGACTCCTGAAGCTCTCAAGATAAATATGACTCCCACTGACTTCTTGACATATAAATTTCTCTCAAAGAACATTCCTTGACAAACTAAAATAAATATTCAAAAGTTGGTGTGGATTCCTGACAATAAAAAAACACTTCATGCAGTTGGTCTCAATTTATCCTTTGTTTTAATAAAAAACATCACAACTTCCAATTCCAAATGTGCTAGAGTAAGAAAACATTATTACTCCACATTTATAAGGTGTTATAAACCTACTTAGTACGAAATAAGCTTCAAGATACGATTTGTAATAACTAGAGCATGGCTCTAAAACTTGATTGGAAATGAAGTATGACTCGTCCCTTGATTAAACCATTTCAACAATATCCGATTCTTCTTCTTAGTCATACAATTGCACTAAGATGTTCTTCGAGGATGAATTATGATATAATTCCACAATCATTAAGATGATCATAAAACATGATGCTAACGTACTATCCTTCAGATTGGAGAAACTTTTATCTTTCTGCCTAATAGATTCTTCATATTTGTCCTGCTACTCTTTGAAACTTTTCAAAGCATCATAATTATGTTTAATCTTGTAAATACAACCATATTTACTATAGCAACAATAAATGATGAATAAAGTTATCGTCCTTTGTGGTGGATCTGAAGAGTCGATATCAACATGTACTAGATCCATTAGTCCTTCACTTTGACTAACAAAAACATGTGATCAATGAATTAGTCATAATCTTCCAACGATCAAGATTATCATACATCACGCAATTCAAATTTCACGACTCCAAGTTTGTATCCAATTGAAACTTGGGTGATGAGAATTCCTTTTAACTTGGTTAATTATGAAAATACCACAAGCGATATAACAAGAATCAAATCCACAATTAACATTCCCAATAATAGAAATGTAACCAACACTTTCATAAATACCATTGTATGTAAATATAAAGTAAACCAACTAGATAAAACAAAAAATTCACTTTTATTGATAATAAACAAAAATTTTGGAACTTGTCCTTACAATGTATAAAAACAAAAACTATGTCTATAATTTGATGGGTTTGAGCCAAAAGAACATCCTATATGATCATGTAAACCCTAATGCTTGGATCTAGGTTTCTATAATTAAACATGCATTCATCCAAGACTTTCAAATCCTAGATGTAATGAGAAGAATTCGAAATTAAAGATACAAATCAGATCTAGATAATTACCTCTTGTTGCTTGCTTGAATCATCTTGTTCTTGTAGCTTAGAGTAACAAGTGTAACTCCTCAATTGGCTTACAAACACCAACTAGCAAGAGGATAATATTTGAGAGAGGAAGGAGGTTGTAACGCCCGCAGATCCGGGCTAGTCAATTTAGAGACAATAAACATCAAAAATGATTTTTTATGGAAGATTATTTGGAAGGATTAACCTTAACGAAGTTGTAGTATATGTTACAAGGGTTCAATACATATAAAGAACGCTGAAATCCGAGTTATAACAAAGAAGTTATGACCTGTCGAAGTTTTTCGGCAAAACCAGCATGACACTGGGAGATGTAAATAGTGAATTTATGATATATTACTTTTTAGCCTTAGTAATCTAAGCACAAGTCGTAGAATATGTTAAACTGAGAGCATCCATAAAAAGAACGCCAAAATCTGACTTCGTATGAGGAAGTTATGAATTTTCTAACATTTAGCATAGCAGTGCACCACCCGAAACTCGAATTTTAGATCGAGCGGTTTTTGGCCTATGCAACCTAAATGAGAATTGAAAATCTCATTAATAGGAACTCAATAGTAAAAAGACAGACGAAAACAGAGTCTGTATGTAGAAGTTATGAATTTTACGCGGACATTTAACAGTATAATCTCCTCGTACTGCTAAATTTATGATCGGTCGAGAATTAACCGACAAAGTCAAAATCAAAGTTGCAGATTTTATTTTTACCTACGCGTGGATATAAAGAACGTCAAAAACGGAGGTCGTATGTGAAAGTTACGGATTTTAGGAGTCGGAAGTGTGTTGTGCGAAAATTGGTGATGTGGCACAATGTTGGCCATTGCTTTCTCCCCAAGTCTTGCCACTAGATGGTGACATGTGGCACCAAGTTCAACCATTTTCACCCTATAAATAGAGCCTCTCTCACCCACATTTTATTCACACCTTTCCCATTCTTTCTTCTCTTTACTCTCTCTCTAGAACCTCTCTAGCCTCGAAACCCCCCGAAAAGCCTAGGGAACCTCCGTACCACGAGGCGAAAGCCCCGGAGTGCTCGACGGCTCCGAGAAGAAGAACTTTTCGGCTCGGGAATGTTGCTCCAAGAAAAGCTCGGTTTTTTCTATAAAACCCGTTGTAAGTGATCTACGCTTACGCTGTTTTTTACCTTTTATTTAATTATAGTAACGTTATTAGGAACTTATAATAAGTACTTGGACCATATTATGGGTTATATAAGTATTTTTTAATGCTTATATAGTAGTAATAATAGCTAGACTATAAATTAGTCTCGACGAATAATATACTAAACTCTAGTGGTAATAATACTAGGTTTCATCGAAGGAAATTATTTTTAAGAAGCGAAACGTTGTCTGAGTTCGGATTCACCACCTTTTCAAGTGAGTGCATGGTCCCTTTCATCTTACACATAGATATGAAGTATTTAATATGAATTACGTGTTATGTGTGCATATTATCTGAATATTTGTTGTCTATGCTGGGTGAAATATTTTTATACACGTTTTAAATGATTTAAACTGTATATATATTTTATATCTACAAAAATTGTTGGGTAAAACATGGGTAGATGTAATAGTTGTTGTGTGACCAAATAAAATAATGAGAGGCCTCGATATAGATGTTATTGATGATCCAGTCATCTAGCGGAGTATAGATGACAACCACGGATTATTCTAGAAAGTCCAGTGGAATGCTAGCAGGTTCACAACCAGTAGTTGTTTATTTGAAATGTGTGTTTATTTGAATTGTGTGCTCACCAGTAGTACTCCATCCCCCACATGGTTGCCTTATTTGACACGAATTTCTAAGGAACCCCCAAAGCATGTGTTGTCACCCCGATGAAAGTCCTTAGACTAGGTCCCTTGTGTTAGATGTTTTAGGGATGTAAAGTGAGGATAACGGAAACGGGTAATCGGGTTTGTTTGGTTTGATAAAGTTAATAAACTTATTTATTGAGGGTTGAAAACCCTATGTACTCACCAGGTTTCCCAACCTCACCCACTCAGTTTATTTATATCGCAGGTGTTGTTATGAAGTCACATTACACTGAGAGATTAAGGAGATATAGATCACTAGTGATAATGAATGTAAGTTCTGTTTATGATTATGTTTCTGTACTAATGATGACATCCCAAATGTTTTAATATGAATCAAAATACTTTTCTTCGGAAATGCTTTGATAACGTATTTATCATGTTTTACTAGGAACAAATTTGCAAGATTTTTATTAAAAGAGGTACTCTGATTTTTATAAAGTATAAACAAAATCGGTATTTTCTCGCCGTGAAAATGGGGATGTCACAGTTGGTATCAGAGCATTAGTTTAAAGGAACTAGGAATAAGGATTTATTTCTAGACTTACACATAGAATGCTAAGCGATGATCGTGAGGAGTGTGTCCGATATATTTTAGGTAGTACACTTGAATAGACACAAGCACTAGCTTAATTAGGGAAGATGCCTAAAATGCTTTTATATGCTAAATGACTTGTTATGCTTTATGCTATTGTTTGATCCGATCCATGGTTTGTTGCCGACCGAATCTGGAAATTTTATGTGTTTAAATTTTTAAACGTTTAATTACGATGTTAGAACCGGCATGTAACTTTTCGGAGTAATAAGGAGGAATACGCGTCTAAATCTTCCTCTATCTATATTCTCGTCTCGATACACCAAAATGCCTGCTTTGGTGTGCAGAACATCATGCTGAAGACTCGTAGTGAATTGAGTGAATGGACGAAATGAGAAGGCTTACGATACTGAATGGTACCTATCAGAAGATATCGTAAGACTGATATGATGCCTTTAGAATGCGTCTAATAAATAATATGTCTAGTACGGGAGAAGTACACGTTCAATTAGCAGAAAGAAATATTTTTGGTATAATCCATAAAGTTATCCCATCGTATGACATTTCCATCACCAACCGAGTTTATGCAAAATTGATGATTGAAGATACACATGGAAGAAGTCCTAGTAGAGTCTAGGAAAAATTATATGATTTTTTGGACACATTTGAATGTGTTAAAATTGATTTTGTGATAATAACTTGGAGAACTACGAGACAATACTTGGGACGAGTATGAGTAGGTGTGAAAAATAGTAGAGGCCTATACTACCGGAAGCATATGACTCACGCTTGGATCAAGGAAAGTCACAAGGTCACCAAGAAGCTATTAATTTATTTTGTTTTATTCAAGTATGTCGTTACCATCGATTCGGTAATGACTAAGAAGATGATTGTTATTCCGACCCTAGTGGTCATATCAAATTGAGTCCGACTACGCTGAGTATGTTATGTGGTTCAGAGAATCAAGTTCGATGTAGCATCTGACTTAAGACGGAAGATTGAAATAAAAAGCTATCAGTAGAGGTATCGCGAAAAGTTGCTTGTAGCTAGAAATGCTACCTTTTAAGATGAGATTAGAACATGAACGAAAGTATACTCTATTTTGGAAGACTCTAAGAGACCCGAGTCTAAGCGTTGCAACATACAATGATAGGTCATTAGAATATGTCACAATGTTCCATTGTAGTAATAAAAGAACTTATCTTAAGTTCGTATCCAGTGAGGATCGAGATTGTGACTTGAAGGTCATAATTTGGAGTCTCACGTAAGATAGGGAGCAAGTGCATGATCGAGCATCGCCTGCAGTCAGGAAGTCTTAGAGGTAGATAATCATTCGAAGAAACATCAAAGTTACGATTATTACTTAGGATGAAGAGATAACGTATGGAATCATTATTCAAGCCCTGTTTCGTTGATGATTCCGGGACGTAATCATCCTAAGGGGGAGATAATTGTAACGCCTTCAGATTCGGGGTAGTCAATTTAGAGACAATAAGCATCAAAAATGAGTTTTTGATGGAATATTATTTAGAATGATTAACCTTAATGAAGTTGTAGTATATGTTATAAGGGTTCAATATATATAAATAACGCCAAAATCCGAGTTATAACGAAGAAGTTATGACCCGTCGAAGTTTTTCAGCAAAACCGACATGGTACCGGGAGATGTAAATAGTGAATTTATGATAGATGACTTTTTAGCCTTATTAATCTAAACAAAAGTCGTAGAATATGTTAAACTGTGAGCGTCCATAAAAAGAACGCCCAAATCTGACTTTGTATAAGGAAGTTATGAATTTTCTAACATTTGGCATAGCAGTGCACGGCCCGAAACTCGAATTTTAGATCGAGCGGTTTTGGACTACGCGACCTAAATGAGAATTGAAGATCTCATTAATAGCAACTCAACGGTAAAAAGACAGACGAAAACAGAGTCTGTATATAGAAGTTATGAATTTTACGCGGACATTTAACAATATAATCTTCTCGTACTGTTAAATTTAAGATTGGTCGCGAATTAGCCGATGGAGTCAAAATGAAAGTTGTAGATCTTATATTTACCTATGCGTGGATATAAAGAACGTCAAAAACGGAGGTCGTATGTGAAAGTTACAGATTTTAGAAATCGGAAGTGTGCGGTGCGAAAATTGGTGATGTGGCACAATGTTGGCCATTGCTTTCTCCCCAAGTCTTGCCACTAGATGGTGACATGTGGCACCAAGTTCAACCATTTTCACCCTATAAATAGAACCTCTGCCACCCTCATTTTCTTCACACCTTTCCATTCTTTCTTCTCTTTACTCTCTCTCTCTCTCTCTCTAGACCCTCTCTCTAGCCCCGAAACCCCCCGAAAAGCCTAGGGAACCTCCCTGGCACGAGGCGGAAGCCCTGGAGTGCTCGAAAGCTCCGAGAAGAAGAATTTTTTGGCTCGAAATGCTGCTCAAAGTAATGCCCAATTTTCTATAAAACCCGTTGTAAGTGAGCTACGCCTACGCTGTTTTTAATGTAGCCTTTATTTAATTATAGTAACGTTATTAGGAACTTATAATAAGTACTTGGATGATATTATTGGTTATATAAGTATTTTTTAACGCTTATATATTAGTAATAATAGCTAGACTATTAATTAGTCTCGATGAATAATATACTAAACTCTAGTAGTAATAATACTAGGTTTCGTCGAAGGAAGTTATTTTTAAGAAGCGAGCGCTGTTTGAGTTCAGATTCACCACCTTTTCAAGTGAGTGCATGGTCCCTTTCATCTTACACATAGATATGAAGTATTTAATATGAATTACGTGTTATGTGTGCATATTATCTGAATATTTGTTGTCTATGCTGGGTGAAATATTTTTATACACGTTTTAAATGATTTAAACTGTATATATATTTTATATCTACAAAATGTGTTGGGTAAAACATGGGTAGATGTAATAGTTTTTGTGTGACCAAATAATATAATGACAGGCCTTGGTATAGATGTTATTGATGATCCAGTCATCTAGTGGAGTATAGATGACAACCACGGACTATTCTAGACAGCCAGTGGAACGCTAGCAGGCTCACAACCTGTAGGTGTTTATTTGAACTGTGTGCTCACCAGCAGTACTCCATCCCCCAAATGGTTGCCTTATTTGACATGAATTGTTGAGGAACCCCTGAAGCATATGTTGTCACCCCGATGAAAGTCCTTAGACTAGGTCCCTTGTGTACGATGTTTTAGGGATGTAAAGTGAAGATAACGGGAACGGGTAATCAGGTTTGTTTGGTTTGATAAAGTTAATAAACTTATTTATTGTGGGTTGAAAACCCTATGTACTCACTAGGTTTCCCAACCTGACCCATTCAGTTTATTTATATCACAGGTGTTGATATGAAGTCACATTGCACTGAAAGATTAAAGAGATATAGATCACTAGTGATAATGAATGTAAGTTCTGTTTATGCTTATGTTTCTATATTGATGATGACATCTCAAATGTTTTAAAATGAATAAAAATACTTTTCTTCGGAAATGCTTTGATAACGTATTTCTCATGTTTTACTGGGAACAAATTCCGCAACATTTTTATTAAAAGAGGTACTCTGATTTTTATAAAGCATAAACAAAATCGGTCTTTTCTAGCCGTGAAAATGGGGATGTCACAGAGGCACACAAAATCGGTTCTATCTCTCTTAGGGTTAGGGTAGCCGATTTCTGTAGCCTTGGGCTCCTACTTATACTGTGAGCCGCTAGGGTTTCAGTAAAAAACCCTAATGGACAACTTAAACCCTAAGCAGCCCATGGAACCTTCTGGAATAAAGGTCATGGACGAAAATATGATGGGCTCCTATCATAATTTCGTTCACCCCTTGATCCATTACGTTTCCCAGCTCAAAATTCAACTATCACACATTTGACAGAGTAAGTCCCCTTTATTAAATTAATCTGTTTTAGTCCCCAAATTAATTCCTGATTAATTTATGACTAATATTAAGCAAATAATATGATTTCTCTTTTAATATATTATTCTTATAATATATTAATAAACCATAATATCTTCTCTCTCTCTCTCTCCATGAATCACCCTGTCAAGTTGCTATGGTGAAGGCAACCTAGAAGGACCATGCATAACCGGGTCAAGTACTTACCAAATATGGTTACAGGCTTAGACACTAATCCAACAGTCTCCCACTTGGATACGTCTAGTAACCATAAATGCAAGTAGAATCCGATTAGCAATTGTAGCTCTCAAAGGTGTTGTCGAACTCTAATCTTATTAGTAACCTGTCCTTTAGATAAGGGATCGTATGATCCTCTGTTCTAAATATCTTGCCGACAATCACATGGAACATAGTCATTCTTATTGTCCAGCAGTTTGTTTCTCGATCTCGGATTCATTTGACGTAGAACTTAATTGAACACATCAATTCAGTCCTGACCGGGCCCGACACATAAGTCGAATCAAATCATCGAGTGGCTAAGATATCGCTTTTACCGTCTCAGGATAAAAGGAACATATAAACTTCGACTTATATGCATTTACTATTCACTAATCAAATCACACACAACAATGCATTTTATAACATCAAGTTACTGATGCGTTTACGCATTATCAATCTACAACCAATTAGCAAACAATAAACCATATATCTAGGTTTTAAGACCATATGATATTATCATCTTGCGATCACTCATGATAAATTCGATGAAGTGATTCCAGCATGCATATGTTTATTCCAATGCTCAAAACTTGTTCATAAGCACTCATGAACGTTGTAGCAAACATTTGCTATGTCTAATACACTTTAGACAATCTACACACCAATTCATGACAGACTTTATATATACCTAGTTCCAACATATGAATGATTGTGGACAATTCGAATAATCTTATTATTCAGGAAGTCAAAACTTGCAAAATGAAACAATATGTAAACCATTAACACAAGACAACAACTTTACTTATAAATAACACCATTTATTTAATCATTAAATGTCAATTACATTTATCTATTACATGTTTCCAAACTATATAATCTAAACTAATATCGTCCCTCAGCCTAATGCTCCTAGTGTGCTGCAGGTGCTTAACCCTACTCAGTCCCTTTGTAAGCGGATCTGTTGGGTTATCCTCCGATGATACCCTCTTCACTACGAGGAGTCGTTCTTCTACCCGATGTCGAATGAAATGATATTTTCTGTCGATATGTCGAGATCTACCATGATCCCTCGGTTCCTTAGTCAAGGAAACTGCTCCTTCGTTATCATAGAAAATTTCCATGGGCTCCTGTATGGCTGGCACAACTCCAAGGTCTCCAATGAAATTCTTCAGCCATATTGCCTCCTTGGATGCTTCGCTCGCTGCAATGTACTCTGATTCACACGTTGAATTAGCTACAACCTCCTGCTTGGAACTTTTCCAAGTCACTGCTCCTCCATTAAGGGTAAATACCCAACGTGACTGCGAACAATAGTTGTCCCTATCAGTTTTAAAATTGGCGTCACTATACCCTCGCACCTTAATTTCATCACTCCCACCGAGGACTAGAAACCATTCCTTGGTCCTCCGAAGGTACATACGGATATTCTTGACTGCGGTCCAATGTGCTTTGCCAGGGTTCCCTTTATATCTGCTGAGCATTCTCAAAGCGAAGGCCACATCGGGGCGAGTACAAGTCATAGCATACATGATCGAGCCAACTACGGAAGCGTAAGGTACTCGGTTCATCTCTGCTATCTCGGCTTCGGTACTCAGACTTTGAGTCTTACTCAATTTGGCATTACTTTGGATTGGTAACTCCCCTTTCTTGGAATTCTCCATACTAAAATGTTTTAGTACCTTGTCTAAGTAAGCGTTCTGACTAAGTCCTATTAGTCTTTTACTCTTTTTTCTCACTATCCTTATTCCTAAAATATAGGCCGCTTCTCCGAGGTCCTTCATAGCAAAACACTTCCTGAGCCAGCACTTAACTTCCTGCAGTGTCAGGATATCAATTCCTATAAGCAATATGTCATCGACATACAATACGAGGAAGCTCACTATACTCCCACTGGCTTTGACATATACACATGATTCATCCTCGCTTCGCAGAAAACCAAACTCTTTGACTTTCTCGTCGAAACATAGATTCCATCCTCAAGACTCTTGCTTAAGTCCATAAATGTATTTCTCAAGCTTACACACTCTATTGGGATGCTTTGTATTGCTAAAACCTCTGGTTGAGCCATGTAAACATCCTCATCCAACTTCCCATTAAGGAAAGCGGTTTTGACATCCATTTGCCATATTTCATAATAATGAAATGCAGCAATGGCTAGCATCACCCTAATAGACTTTATCTTCGCAACTGGTGAGAAGGACTCATCGTAGTCAACTTCGGGAGTTTGAGTAAAGCCCTTCGCAACCAATCGTGCCTTATAAGTGTGTACATTCTCATCCATGTCGGTCTTCTTCTTGAAGATCCATTTGCACCGGACCGTCTTACGATCTAGTACATGATCAACCAAGCTCCATACTTGGTTATCGTATATGGACTGAATCTCGTTGTCCATCGCCTCTTTCCATTTTGCAGACTTCGGGCCTTCCATGGCTTCCTTATAGCTGTTAGCTTCGTCCAAATTCACTAGTGTACTATCACTAATGAACGTATCACCCTCCATAGTAATATGAAAACCATAAAACTGGGGTTGAACTCTAACTCTTTCGGAATGTCTAAGAGGTACGGACTCGTCAATCGGTGCAACCGGAGTTTCCTCCTCGGGTTGAGCGCCAGCATTAGAGGTTCCTTCATCGCTTAACTCTTGAATCTCTTCAAGATCGATTGGCCTCCCACTATCCCCTTGGCTTATGAGTTCTCTCACTCGGAAAACCCCTCTCCTCACAACGAAGACAACATTGTCACTTGGTCTATAGAAGAGATATCCAAAGGACTTTTGCGGGTAGCCGATGAAAATACACCGCTTACTACGAGGTTTGAGCTTATCGTGAGTCTCTCGTCTTACGAAAGCCTCGCAACCCCAAACCTTTACATGTGCTAAAGAGGGAGCCTTCCTTATCCACATTTCGTGAGGTTTTTTGGCAACCTTCTTTATAGGGACTAAGTTAAGGATATGGGCGGCAATCTCTAAGGCATACCCCAGAATGAGATAGGTAGTGAAGCACAACTCATCATGGAATGAACCATGTCTAGCAAGGTTCGATTATTCCTCTCAGCTGCACCATTCAACTGCAGTGTCCTAGGTGGCATCAATTGCGAAACAATTCCGCATTCCTTGAGGTAGTTGTGATTCAAGACTTAGGTACTCTCCTCCTTGATCGGATCGAAGCATCTTGATTTTCCTGCCCAGTTGATTCTCCACTTCTTGTCTAAACTCTTTGCACTTTTCAAAAGTTTCCGACTTGTGCTTGATTAAGTAGATATACCGATATATGCTATAATCGTCGGTGAAAGTTACATAGAAGAGGTTCACATCTTTTGTGGTGGATCTAAAGGGCCCACACACATTGGTATGTATGAGATCCAATAAACCCTCACCCCTTTCACAAGTGCCAGTGAAGGGTGACGTGGTCATCTTTCCAAGTAAACAATACTCGCACACATCATCGTCCCTAAGGTCGAATGACTCCAATACTCCATCCTTTTGGAGTTGGGCTATGCATTTCTTGTTGACATGTACAAGACAACAATGCCACAAACATGCTTTATCCATACTATTGGAAGAATTAACACACAATACATCATTTCCTAAGTTATCTACAACCATCATAGTCTCATATATTCCATTACAAGGCAATGCTTGAAAATATAAAATATTATTAAGATAAGCATAAATAGAACCCTTTTCATTATCAAATAAATATCTAAAACCTTGTCTATATAAACCATGAAATGAAATGATTTTTCTTGCCATATTTGGCGAGTAGAAACAATTGTTTAAATCTAAAACAAATCCATTACTAAGCGTCAAGGAATAAACTTCAATTTTGGTGACAGGCACCGATCTTCTTTTCCCCATGATTAGATTTATCCTTCCACGCTCCACATCCCTATTTCTTCTTAGTACTACAAATCAGAACATATGTGAAAACCACATCCTGTTTCAAGAACCCAAGAAATAGCATGTTACGAATCATTAGATTTAATTGCCTAAATACCTGCGAAAGATGGATTGATCTTCCCATCCTTGATGGCTTGCTGATATTATGGGCAACTTCTCTTTTAATGCCATGTCTTGTGGCGGTGGTTGCACTCTACCTCCTTAGGGTTAGAGTTGGGTTTAGCAGAACCAACTTTGGTTCCACTAGAAGAGGTGCCATCTTGGGAATTTCCCTTGTGGTAGCCCTTTGAGGGAGCCTTCCTCTTCTTACCCTTCCCATGAACACTTACCAAGACACGCACAACAGTGGGATTAGGAGTGGATGCAACAGACTTATCCTTGAGATTGCTCTCAGCAGTCCTCAACAAGCGTTGAAGATTGTCCAAGGTGACCTCTTCCTTATTCATGTGGTAGGCCATGCGGAAATGGTAGTAGCAGGGAGGCAAGGAGTGGAGGATGATGTTGATTGCCAGCTCTTCATCGAAGTTAGCATTTAACTTCAGCAAGTGTTCGCAGATGGGCGGTAAGGGACTCTCTATTACCCATTTGGGCAGTGATCATCGAAGTGATGATCTCGTACCTTTCTTGCATTGCACTCTGGTGGTACTGGTCGAACAAGTCTTGATGCATTTCATATGGGTACATCTCCTCATAGGACTTTTGAAGTTCAACAGTCATAGTCGCCAGCATGATGCAGTGGACTTTCGTGGCATCACGCTCGTGGGCCTCAAAGGTGACGATCTCATCGGGAGAGGCAATGTTCATGTTGATCTCATTCAGCTTCTCATCGAGAACATACTCTTTATCCTCGTAGCGAGTGTCCATTCGTATGTTACGGATCCAATCATTGAAGTTGGACCTGTTGAAGATCACTCTCCCACACAAGTTCATGAGTGAGAATGATCCGAATGAGTAGGAGCCAGAAGCATTGTTGACGTTTGACATCTGAAATAGAAAAAGACAAAGTTTGATTAGAAATGAATCCCCAATTAAACACCCAAATGAGAAATTAGGTTTAGTATCCAACAACATTATTTACATACTAGAAGAGGGATGTCGTAATCTAACAAGTAATTTGAAGGTAAGTGAATGACGATTCACTAATTCTCCGTCATGAAAAACGAAAAAAAATATTAAGTTTTAAATGTATTAAAAAACTCCGAGATCTTCTGAGATTCATTGAACTTTTCAATGGCATGTTTAAATTTCGATATACCCCTCAAGTTTGTGATTGGGATGCTGAGGATCACAAAAGAGGGTGGAAATAACCATGCAAATGTACATGGTGCCCTCATTGTTACAGTCACCTATTCGATGTGCCGGTTAACCACACACAGTCCATCGAACTCTAACAAACAATGAGTCACCCTTTGTCGCCTTTTCTTAGAATCCAATTACCGTGCCGGTTAACCACACACGCTCCACTAACGTCTTACCAAGGGTGCAAAGTGTAATTTAATGGAATTGCATCAATTCACTTTTGCCTAAAGTGACTAAGATTAGGAATTTTTGAAAAAACATTTAGTTACTTTAATAATTCATTATACTTATTAATGATAAAGGGTTGCCCTATCCTACCCGTTCGACTAACGACCCTCCATCAATCAAGGGAGCTGTGGGTGAGAGTGGATACCCATTAAACGACCATTTTATATGCCATAACTATACCCCATTATAGATCGGTTTCGTGAATAAGGCCTACTAATGGTAATACTAGCATTTTAAGTTATATATATATATATATATATATATATATATATATATATATATATATATATATATATATATATTAATATTATAATATTAAAAAGTATAAGGTCGAATTTTAAACTTGTAAAATTCAAGGGTTTGAAATTTTAATAGTTTAAATTAAACATTTCAATCACAAAATTTAAATTTCAAAACTTGAGGACAAGTTTTGAACTTTTCAAAACACAAATGATCAAATAGTAAATAATTTTAAATTAAACAATTAATTTAATGATGATCTAAATTTGACCTAATCAAGAAGATAATTCACCAAATAAATTCAAATAATCAAATATTATCAAATAAGGAATTCATTATTCAAATAATTGGTAATTATATTTTGTTTTGTTAAGGATATTGACAAGAAGGTAATAAAATTCAGATTTTATTAAAGTAAAACGACTTAGGTAGGTATCCTTAAGCAAAACAACAAGAAATCCCGAAAATCTTTCTGTCTGACAGCTAAACTCGTCGAGTTCATCCAACTCGTTGAGTTTCTCATGGAACTCATCGAGTACATCAGACAGTTAGCACAAAAATCGATTTTAAAGCTTGAATAAATAAACAAGAAATCAATACAATAGAAACCAAACATATGCTCTGATACCACTAACGAGTTTGAGCCAAATGAACATCCTATGTGCTCATGCAAACCCTAATTCTTGGATCTAGGTTTCTCTAAGTGTACATGTATTCATCGAAGACTTTCATACCCTAGATCTAATGAGAAGAATTTGAAATTAAAGATACAAATCAGATCTAGATCATTACCTCTTGTTGCTTGCTTGAATTTTCTTGTTCTTGGAGCTTAGAATCACAAGTGTAACTCCTCTAATGGTTTACAAACACCAACTAGCAAGAGGGTGTAACATCCCAAAATATCAAGAGTAGAGTTGAAGGGCTAAAAGAGTAAATTGGGAAAGAGTGACTCGGCGAGTCCATGTGCGGACTCGACGAGTAGAGTCGCGACTTGGTTGCGTGTTAAGTGGCCGACTCGGCGAGTCAGTGTAATGGACTCGGCGAGTAGGCATTGAGTGGAGAAAACCCTAACTCTCGGGGTTGAGCCTTATATAAAGATCACTATGTTTTCCTCCCAGCCTCTTTATTACCCCTTGAGCCCCAGAAAACCCTAAATCACGGAGAAGCACCATTGTTGAGTGGATTGGAGCCTGGAGAAGTAATGGTTGAAGAAATTTTGGGAAGATTGAAGGCTTGGAGCAAGGGGCTTTGCTTGGATTCGAATTTCATTGCAGTTGGGGCATCACTTAGAGGTAATATCTCGTTATTGACCTGTTGTTATGTTGTTTCTTCATTTTGGGGTTTGTGAGAAATTGTCTATGGATGAAATGGGAAGTCTAGAGGTTAGATCTGAGGTTGCTACCTCAGATCTGGAAGGGAGAAGAATCAAAGAGCATGAAAGTCCATGTGTTGGAGTGTTTAGTGAAGCTTACATGTCCCAAACCCTATCCCCAATGTGCAAACGGCTTAGGTCTCTTTGGATTCACGTAAAGTTTGCCACTTTACGTGATGGATAAGTGGTAGGAGACTAGATCTATGTTTTGGATCAATTGAATGGCCTGAGACGCTTCTGTATGGATTCAGACCGGTGGTACTCGACGAGTCACATGGGGCGACTCGACGAGTTGCTTGAAGATGGCGTGGAACTCGACGAGTTGGAAGAACAACTCGGCGAGTAGGTTGAAGATAGCCTTGGACTCGACGAGTCCATTTGGACTCGGCGAGTCTTGTCGAAGAGTCCCAAATATTCTCTAGTTGAGTCGAGAATCGGTGAGTCGAGGGATGACTCGGTGAGTCGTGTGCGAGTGGACTCAGAGTTGTTGGACTCGGCGAGTCTCGGGGTGACTCGGCGAGTTAGGTCGCAGATTGAGTGAAGTTCTGATTATGGGAACTCGACGAGTCACAGGGTTGACTCGGCAAGTAGGGTCAGTCAGGGGTTGACTTAGACTGAGGACTTTGATTTCGACCAAGGGTTGGCCGTTGACTTTTAGGTTTTGGTCAGCGATGTGGCTTTTGGGCCAAGAGAAAGGTAAAATAGTCTTTTACCCATAAGAGGGTGTTATGAGAGGATTTATTCTAGTCTCGAGAGTATTTGCCTTACGTGTTAGGCGGTGGCGAGTTCGAGATTCAAGTGTGGGGATATCTGCTTTCTGCTTGCCAGGTGAGTCTTCTCACTATACTTTACCTTGAGTAGGTAACCAGAGTTATGTGATCAGAGTATTTGTATGCTATATGTACGTGATGTGTTGTACTGCATTATTTCTATGTGATTTATGTTGTGCATGTTTATAGAGTTGGAACCGGAAGGTTCCCAGAGTTAGAACCTGAGGGTTCACAGAGTTTGGGTGCACGGACCCATAGAGTTATAGCCTCGAGTGGCTAATATGTGTTATGTGTGGTATTCTGGGGAAATCACTAAGCTTCGTGCTTACAGTGTTTTGTGTGATGTTTTTCAGGTTTCTTTCAGTATCACGGGACGGCACCGGCTTGATTGTACACACCAGAGAAAGAGTCATATTTTGGAGGATCCTGGTTTTCTATGCAAGTGAAGATGGAGTCATGTTTTGTAAATCGACTATGAATGAGATTTTAAACAAGTGTTTCGAAGAATAAAATGATTATTTTAAATGAAAAATTTGTCTTGAAATTTACGGTGTTACAAGTTGGTATCAGAGCCTTGGTTTGAGGGATTCGGATGCGCCTTCGGGTAAATCTGGACTCAAACTGAGGAAGTAAGAAAAGTTTTAAGGAAATAATTTTCTAAAAATGAATAAAAGTTCAAAGAGAAAGCAAGAAGGAGCAGTGTGTACAATCAGCTAGAGCCCAAACGGTGATTTCCCAAAATACCCTTATTTTTGTGTTATGAGATATGGATGATGCACTTTATGAGATATTATTGCATACTAGAGACAGGCTAGGTATTTCATATGTTAGGACTAGAGTGGCCTGATTTGTGATGCCTTAGCCTAGGACTCATTGCTATAGGTATTATGCTTTTGAGTATGTAATGAGTGAGAGTATCCAGTTAGAACCCATGAGGGGTAGAGTTACAGAGTTCGGTGGTACTTTCGAGGATGAGTCGAGAAGGTGGAGTTATCACAGAGAGGGAGTCCTATGTATTCTTTGATGCTCGAATGTTGCTTGCTTTGTGCTTTGTGGAACTCTCGATGATGGGAGTCAGCTACCAAGTGAATATGACGATATTCAGGAGGTAGATGGCTGGCATCATTAGGAGCTCTTCAGCAGCTGATAACAAAGAAGTGGGAGGACAACGGAAGAGCCTAGGGAGTAACCCTATCCAGATGAGTGCGCTTGTAGAATAGAGAATTTCGTTGGGGAGCAAGCACGCGCGATGGGATTGGTGAAAGAGCAGGTCGAGCAGCTATTTAGAAGCTCTGGGATGGTCTGTGTGGAAAGTATGGGTAGATGTGGCAGGTAGTATGGGCCCGTACTACTGAAAGCAGAGGACCCATACTTGATAGAGGGAGTATTCTGAAGGTTCTAAGGAGCAGATTGAGGAGTGATGTTATGGTTTGAGTACCATACATCGGAGCGGATAGAGGAGTGATGTTATGGTTCGGGTACCATACATCAGGGCAGATTGAGGAGTGATGTTATGGTTCGGGTACCATACATTAGAGCAGATTGAGGAGTGATGTTATGGTTTGAGTACCATACATCGGAGCGGATCGAGGAGTGATGTTATGGTTCGGGTACCATACATCAGGGAAGATTGAGGAGCAATGTTATGGTTCGGGTACCATACATCAGGGCAGATTGAGGAGTGATGTTATGGTTCGGGTACCATACATCAGGGAAGATTGAGGAGTGATGTTATGGTTCGGGTACCATACATCAGATCAGATTGAGGAGTGATGTTATGGTCCGGGTACCATACATCGGAGCGGATTGGGGAGTGATGTTATGGTTAGGGTACCATACACCAGGGCATATTGAGAAGAGATGTCATGGAACAAGTACCATGGTTCGTAGTGAATGATGTTTGTGGTTCTCCGGTTATTCGGTAACGAGTAAGTTCGAAGAGGCGTCCCTTGAGAGGGAGATCGAGAGCCCCTCAGAGTATTTTAGTAAGGAGTCAGTGAGAAGGGAGAATTTCGATCTGTGTTGGGCGATCATTCGATAAAGGAGATGTCACCTCCTATGATCTGGGAGGTACTGATTATGCTTGTGTGAAAAATATGAGAAGCATGATGTTTTGGTTTTGGGATTAGGGGTAAACCCTGCAGGTTGTCATTGATGATGATTTCCCACCAGAGTATCAGGTAGCATGTGTGCCGCGAGGCAGTGATCTATCATGAGCAGATAGTCAGTTGAGACTGGGATAATCGAGGGCCACACTATACCTAATTGAGTTTAGTCAGGTGCACGGTAGTGGTATCAGCGGGGAGTTCAGTCGAGTTCAGCGGTGCCAAGAGTTTTCTATCCATGGGGTGTTGAATTTGGGAGTGGGTTCCTGTTCTTGGGATGATCCCGGTGTTGGAGCGTTGGTTAATGAGTTGAGGTGAGGGGTACGATGATTTTATGGTTCAGTCTATGAGCCAGGGATGTTATCGAGCAGTTGAGTTGTTTGGTACTAAATTGGTACGAGATTTGGAACGACTAGAGGCAGACGTGACGAGAAGTTCTTGAGGAGTTCACCAGAGGTTCAGAGTATATGAGGTCGATTCATTTCCTTAAGGGGGGATTATCGGGCGTTGTGTAGCACTTTCCAGGGGCAGGTGCGATTTTGCTGGAAAATATAGTTATGGGTTAGTTGCATGCTATTTGGTGATGGTTCGATCCCTAAGTGGGGGAGAACCGGGTGCCATATGTAAGAAAGCAGAGATTTGTCAAGAGCAGTTATAAGTGGAGTATAGAGATATGAGGTAAGAAATCATGAGACCAGAGATGTCGGTGATCGAGGAAAGGGGTCAGAGTGAGTTAATACGGGAAGTACTTGTTTGAGAAGGATGAATGTCTCCACGACAGGTGTTTATTAGTCAGGAATCTGGTATTGGTCAGTGTTGGGGCAAGTAGATAAAGAATGATTGGGCAGCCAACTCCCGGGTCGGTATGCGTATCCTTGTTTGGATTTTGAGCGGCGGGAAAAAGGGTTTCGGAGAATTATCAGCGTATTTCGTAGCGTTAGCATTTCTTCGTATTGCAATTGAGAAATTGAATACACCGAAGTTGCAACTTGGGAAAAATGAAGATCTAGTTATGGGGTTCAGAGGGAATGTATTATTGCATCTATATGGTGCTTGGAGCAGGAGATTTGTGGTTGTGGCAGGATCTTGTGATGTTCGGTGGGGGTGTTCCGAGGTATCCGGGTATTGATATCTTTATTTCAAAGTTATTCGTGAATCTTGAGTTGAGACGACTTGTGGTATATCAGGTATCTATGGATCTAGTGAGAGCCTTCGAGTATGGGCATCCAGGGAGATTACTTGGGAGAGTGGATCTTCGTAAGGGTGGGCATCTGTTATGACGATTGCCTCCAGAGTCTGTGATGAATATTCGAGACGTGTATGGGTAGCCGCCTATGATAGTCTGTGGAGCACGAACTAGTGGAGTTAGAGGGTGTTGTGATACTGCGGGGAGCCGTAGTACTCACTAGTCAGAGGGTGTTGTGATACTGCGGGGAGCCGTAGTACTCACTAGTCAGAGGGTGTTGTGATATTGCGGGGAGCCATAGTACTCACTAGTCAGAGGGTGTTCTGATACTGCGGAGAGCCGTAGTACTCACTAGTCAGAGGGTGTTGTGATACTGCGGGGAGCCGTAGTACTCACTAGTCAGAGGGTGCTGTGATACCGCGGGGAGCCGTAGTGCTCACTAGATGGCAAGAGAGTGTGATGATGGAATGTTCTCCGATCAGTGTATGATGTGGAAGAGTTTTGGGCTTGAGTAGCCCTAGTATTGAGTTTTTGGAGCCTGGATGTTGGACCGGGGGCGAGACTGGGGTCCCCGTCTCTGTCGGGGAATGTGGTGAGATGCGCAAGGGATATGCGCAGCAGAAACTAGAGATCAGAGTGGAGACGATCCTTGGTTGGATTGTACTTCCTTGCATAAGGAAAAGAGAATTCCGTGACTTGCGTGTCACGGGGCCGGGATAGTGGTCACGGGGAGGAATTTAGTGGGATATTTGGATCATGATTTGGGTGACGTTTGGAGGCTCATCTGTGGAGTCAAAAGCTGACCTGGTGACCAGTCTCGAAGAGGGATATGAGATGAGCTAGAGCCTATCATGATGATGTCTAAGGACACCTCAGAGGGAGTGAACGATCCAGACGCTCAAAGACATGCTTCGGGCATGTGTATTAGATTTCGGAGGGTGTTGCGGCACGTATTTATCCTTGGTTGAGTTATCCTATTTCAACAGCCATCATTAGTGCATTGGTATGCCACCCTTTGTGCTGTTGTATGGGAGGAAGTGTCGGACCCTCATTTGCTGAGGAAAGTGTCGATTCGCGGAAGTGGAAGTTGTAGTGAGAATGGATGAGTTGGAGTATGATGGTCGAACATTGTGTCTGTGACAGTGGTATGGAATGACATCATGATGGGATGTCTGCTGAGGATGCAGAAGGGATTCCACGGGTGTAGAGCCAAGAGTCTCAGGATGGATGTAGGGATGGAGTCTGGGACTCCCAGCTTGATTCTGATCAAGGGCCGTGTGCATAGTGGTGGTGTCTCCTGGGAATGTTAGAGATGTCATCAGTGCGACGGGTTCTCCTAACCCGAGAGTGCGAAGGTTGGTGCGGCTTGGGTGCTTGATTGCAAGAAGAGGACACATGAAAGTTGCTCTGGGATTGAAGAGTGGGCCTTTCTGTCGTCACGGATTGGATAGAATGGGATTCAGATCGGGGATCCGTTGGTTCATGGCTTCAAACCCTTATGGGTCGAGTGATTGTTGAGATTTGGGTCAGTAATGTTTCAGGGGTAATTCTCGGATCGTTGAGTGTGGTTATCAGAGGGTACATCCGGTGCCCGGTTCGAGACAGTGGTCAGGACACCGTAAGGAAAGGAAAAGTGTGTTCGAGTTTCGATGGGTATGCCTTGTGAGATCTGGTCCGATTAAGGCCAGGTGGCACGTTGTGGGAGTATTTCTGGAGTTGAGTTGCTAAAGGCTTCGAGGGCGAAGCCTAATTTAAGTGGGGGAGAATTGTAACATCCTGAAATATCAAGAGTAGAGTTGAAGGCCTAAAAGAGTAAATTGGGAAAGAGTGACTCGGCGAGTAGAGTCGCGACTTGGTTGCGTGTTAAGTGGCCGACTCGGCGAGTCAGTGTAATGGACTCGGCGAGTAGGCGCTGAGTGGAGAAAACCCTAACTCTCGGGTTTGAGCCTTATATAAAGATCACTATGTTTTCCTCCCAGCCTCTTTATCACCCCTTGAGCCCCAGAAAACCCTAAATCTCGGAGAAGCACCATTGTTGAGTGGATTGGAGCTTGGAGAAGTAATGGTTGAAGAAATTTTGGGAAGATTGAAGGCTTGGAGCAAGGGGCTTTGCTTGGATTCGAATTTCATTGCAGTTGGGGCATCACTTAGAGGTAATATCTCGTTATTAACCTGTTGTTATGTTGTTTCTTCATTTTGGGGTTTCTGAGAAATTGTCTATGGATGAAATGGGAAGTCTAGAGGTTAGATCTGAGGTTGCTACCTCAGATCTGGAAGGGAGAAGAATCAGAGAGCATGAAAGTCCATGTGTTGGAGTGTTTAGTGAAGTTTACATGTCCCAAACCCTAGCCCCAATGTGAAAACGGATTAGATCTCTTTGGATTCACGTAAAGTTTGCCACTTTACGTGATGGATGAGTGGTAGGAGACTAGATCTATGTTTTGGATCAATTGCATGGCTTGAGACGCTTCTGTATGGATTCAGACCGGTGGTACTCGACGAGTCACATGGGGCGACTCGACGAGTTGCTTGAAGATGGCCTGGAACTCGACGAGTTGGAAGAACATCTCGGCGAGTAGGTTGAAGATAGCCTTGGACTCGACGAGTCCATTTGGACTCGGCGAGTCTTGTCGAAGAGTCCCAAATATTCTCTGGTTGAGTCGAGAATCGGTGATTCGAGGGATGACTCGGTGAGTCGTGTGCGAGTGGACTCAGAGTTGTTGGACTCGGCGAGTCTCGGGGTGACTCGGCGAGTTAGGTCGCAGATTGAGTGAAGTTCTGATTATGGGAACTCGACGAGTCACAGGGTTGACTCGGCGAGTAGGGTCAGTCAGGGGTTGACTTAGACTGAGGACTTTGATTTCGACCAAGGGTTGGCCGTTGAATTTTAGGGTTTGGTCAGCGATGTGGCCTTTGGGCCAAGAGAAAGGTAAAATAGTCTTTTACCCATAAGAGGGTGTTATGAGAGGATTTATTCTAGTCCCGAGAGTTATATTCATGAGAGTATTTGCCTTACGTGTTAGGCGGTGGCGAGTTCGAGATTCAAGTGTGGGGATATCTGCTTTCTGCTTGCCAGGTGAGTCTTCTCACTATACTTTACCTTGAGTAAGTAACCAGAGTTATGTGATTAGAGTATTTGTATGCTATACGTACGTGATGTGTTGTACTGCATTATTTCTATGTGATTTATGTTGTGCATGTTTATAGAGTTGGAACCGGAAGGTTCCCAGAGTTAGAACCTGAGGGTTCACAGAGTTTGGGTGCACGGACCCATAGAGTTATAGCCTCGAGTGGCTAATATGTGTTATGTGTGGTATTTTGGGGAACTCACTAAGCTTCGTGCTTACAGTGTTTTGTGTGATGTTTTTCAGGTTTCTTTCAGTATCACGGGACGGCACCGGCTTGATTGTACACACCAGAGAAAGAGTCATATTTTGGAGGATCCTGGTTTTCTATGCAAGTGAAAATGGAATCACGTTTTGTAAATCGACTATGAATGAGATTTTAAACAAGTGTTTCGAAGAATAAAATGATTATTTTAAATGAAAAATTTATCTTGAAATTTACGGTGTTACAGAGGGTCTATCTCTCTTAGGGTTAGGGTAGCCGATTTCTATAGCCTAAGGGTCCTATTTATACTGTGAGCATCTAGGGTTTCAGTCAAAAACTCTAATGGACAACTTAAACCGTAAGCAGCCCATGCAACCTTCTGGAATAAAGGCCATGGAAGAAAATATGATGGGCTCCCATCATAATTTTGTTTACCCCTTGATCCATTAGGTTTCCCAGCCCAAAATTCAACTATCACACATTTGACAGTTTAATTCCCCTTTATTCAATTAATCTTTTTTAGTCACCAAATTAATTCCTGATTAATTTATGATTAATATTAATCCAATAATATGATTTATCTTTTAATATATTATTCTTATAATATATTAATAACCATAATATCTTCTCTCTCTCTTTCCATTAATCACCTTGTCAACTTGCTATGTTGAAGGCAACCCAAAAGGACCATGCATAACAGGGTCAAGTACTTACGAAATATGGTTACGGGCTTAGACACTAATCCAAAACAAAATTCATAAACAAAAATTTTGGAATCTGCCCTTAAATTAACATAACTCCTAAGGAGTAGCTTCCAAATTCTTATTATTGAATCATGTGACTGAAATCCATCTCTCACGATCAGAATTAGCTCACTCTTATTAAGCTTCCTTTTTTCTCTTAGATCCTGCAATACCATCAAAATGTGATCATCACATCATGTATTAAGAGTCTATGAATAGAAATTTGTTAAGATAATGGAGTTAGATAATGGATGTACCGGAAGTAGAGTTTTTGAAGAGGGATGCATAATCAAATTGGAATCTATTTTAGGTAGGTAAGGCTTTTACCAATTTCAATCTTATGAAATTTCTAGATCTTTTGAGATTCATTAAATCTAATCAATGGCATGTTTAATCTCAGATTATACTCTTACTTTTGTGACTGGGATAACAAGGATCACAAACGAAATGTGAATAACCATGCAAATTAGCTTGGCACTCTTGATGCCATTTATCGTATGTTTTAATGTGTCGGTTAGCCACACATGCTACATTAATCAACGATAATTTTCAAGACACCCACTACCACTCTTTATTAGTACCCCATTAGTGTGTCAGTTAACCACACACGCTCCACTAACGACTTATAAAGTGTGATGTGCAATTTTATGGATTAGCATGCAACTTCACATTTTTCCTAAAGTAACTAAGAGTCAGATTTAAGAAATTGTTTAGTTACTTTATGTATTATACTTATTAATGATATTATGTCCTATCAAATTAGTTCGGCTAACGACCCTCCACCATACAGGAAAGTGGTGGGTGAGAGTGGACACCCATTCAATGACCATTTTATAGGCCGCTTCTTTATACCCTATTTATAATATGGTTTCGTGAATGAGGTGTACTAGCGATTTGATTGACTATTCTTATATATATATATATATATATATATATATATATATATATATATATATATATATATATATATATATATATATATATATATATATAATATTACACTTTTAATTATATATACATAGTATAAGGTGTATTTAAAACATTTTAAAACTGCTAGGTTTAATCTTTAAATAAATTAAACTTTTAATTTAATTAAATTTAAACCATTTTATAGATTTATTGATTATCTTTTAATTAATCATTTAATTAAATTAATAATAAGATCCATATGGATAATTCATGAATTCAATATAAGGATATCTAAATACTTAGATAATTATTGAATTTTACATAATTAAAATATTATTTAAGGTCATTATCCTAATCAATTCATGAGATATGGATTTGATCGTCCACCATGTCGTGGTAAGAAATTACCACGTCGTGGTCGAACAAAAAGAACAAGAAATTGCAAATCACCACATTGTGGTGGAAGATACCACGTCGTGGTGTCGGAACACAATGACGATTATGTTTTCCTCCTTGTTCATGTTCAAGCAATGTCAATTGTTAGACAACCATACAATTTGATACCACTAATGGGTTTTACATGTATTAACACGGGTAAATCTTAAATACTAAAGGGTACATGCAACCTAAAGATCTATGTCATAACACTATTGAAGTAACATTCTATTGGACAACAAGAAACCTATGAATACTGGGGTAATTTCAAAAAAACACAAACAAGTTAGGGTTTGCATATCTTTTAGTTATTTTAGTAAACAACTAATCAAAAACCTTCTTGAAAAACTCTTGGAGGCAAGCACCACAAGTGTCGTGCCTCTAATAGTTCACACCCAAAACCTAGTAACCAAGGAAATTGAAGAGAGAGAGAGAGAGGAGAGAGATGGAAATATTAGCCTAACCCTTCTCTAGAAGGCATGGATGAAACTCAAACACATGAAGGATTTATATAGGTATTAGGAAAGTATTAGATAAGGAAGGTATATCCAAGATAACCATAATCCCTTAACTTCCTCACTAATGTATCCGAGGCACCCTTAATGCCCAAGGAAACCCTAGAAGACATTCTAGAATTCGCCCCCTCTATGGGAGGTTCTAGAATTGGTCAATGTTCAACTTTTGAACATTGTCACCTTTATTCCTTCTACTTTTAATTAATCCAATTAATCCCAAAATTAACTCTAATTAATTTCTGATTAATTCTTAATTAAAAACCAATTTTTCTAATTAATATATTATTCTCATAATATATTAACAAATCATTTATTTATTAATCATATAATAAATTAATAAATTAGTCTCTCTCTCTAAAAGTTATTATAGTCAATTACTAGGTTTGAAGGCAACCTAAAAGGACTTTGCTCCTATCAATTCAAGTTTATACCAAATATAATTATGGGCTTAGTTACTCAATCCAACAAAGAACGCATTTGATAAGCACATATAACATTTAATCATCTAATTACTTTGTACCTATGTGTAAGATGAAAGTAACTATGCATTCACTTGTTAAAAGTGGATGACTTATGATTAGGAAAATGCTTTGTCTAACGCCTCGACTTTTCCTTTCAATAGACCTAGATATGAATATCACTAAGTCTTAGTCTTATATCTTGCGACTATAATAATGATAGTCTAGATTCCTCAATAATCCCAATGTTTACAATAATATCTATCAAATAAAGAATAACTAGTTAAGATCGTATCGGAGGTAAGGTCCATTTGGTATACATAGTATACTATTTAGAAATCCCACTTTAAACACCTCACTAAATCTAACCTTGACATCACCCTCGCAAGTAGATCAATCAATATTATGACTGTAATCACTGATAAATCTTATTTATAGGTTCATAATAATGACTATGAGTATAACTATAAGTTAAAATTAAAGAAATATAGTTGTAGCTTAACTTATAGAGTTTCCAGACAAAAGTCTGGAAAGTTTGCATGCAGAATTCTTACCCGAGAGCTTCTAAATGAAATTTGAGTTTTAATATGATAAATGCCATTTTATGTATCATTTAGGATAGTTTTTATTATAAATTTTCATCATTGTTTACGTTATTTCATATGCATTGGTTTAAATAATATCCAACTCATGTTTATCGTCATAATTCTTGTATTGCTCATGTTTTTATGTCGTTTTCAGATATTTTGAGTGGATCAATGCTTTGGAAGTAGCTTAATGGAACTACAACACCTGAGGGAGTAGGAAGTTGGTTCAAATTTTCTGGAGCTGAAGAGTTCGCGTTCGAAACGCATGTTTTTTAGAAAACACGATCGTGTTTTTCAACATATGATCATGCTTTAACTTCAATAGTTTTTGATGCCATAAATTAAGTTTCAAGACCTTGAAGCATTAACAGGATCGTGTGTTTTCCTATAAACACGATTTTTCTTTTGAGAAAAGTATCTGAAATAGCAACATTAAAAGTGATATTTGGGGGCATTATAGGCAAAAACACGATCATGTTTTTCCCGTAAAACGATTGTGTTTTCTTGATTTCTATTTCGGAAGTCGTTGGATTGTATATAAGTACTACCTCTCTGATCCCTTTGGACCCTTGATATTTGAAGGTTTGAATCATACACTTCAAGTATAATTAACAAAGAACAGACTAATAAAATAAAGAACGGAAAATGTAAAGAACACGAGTAATTTTTTGTAATCAGCAATGTATCAAGGTCATCGTTTCAGAATTATTCAACTTCAATAAATTTTAGTAATCAGTAGTGTATCATGAGTCTCAATAGATATCTACTCCCCCTTAGTATCATGAGTCTCAATAGATATCAACTCCCCCTTATATTTGGGTCTTCTTCAAATCAGATATAATACCTCTTTAGATAATACAAATATCTCTCCCCCTTTTTGACAACAACAACATAAATGGTAATGAAGGAAGCAATCAACATATCAGAGTTGGAGCTAGCAATACAGTGATTTTGTGATGTCTTTAAATAGTATGGGTTTAAACTGCCATTCACTGACCAAGCATTGTGTAACAACCCGTTAATTCAGGTCAATGTAATATCTAAAAGTCGAGTCTTATAATCTTTTTGTGAAGTAATAAGAATATCATCGAAAATGAAATGTTCAAAAAGCTCCTTTTGAGTACATTATGGGCGTGTTTGGCAAAAGTAGTTGTTAGCTGGTTACAGGTAGCAGTTAGCTGGTAGCGAGTAGCTAGTAGCATGTAGCTGGTAGCTGGTAGTGGGAAGCTGTAGCTTTTATTTGTTATATGAATGTTTGGAAAAAGTAGCTGGAAGCTTTTGAAATATATAGAATTACATAAAAGGACAATAGATTAAAAATAAATAAATATATAAATATATTTTTAAGGGTAATTATGAAAATTGATTTCAAAAGCTCAGGAGCGTTTTGTTAAATGCTACATGAAGTAGCTTTTAGAATCGGAGCGTTTTGTTAAAACTAAAAGCTAAACGCTCGTACTACCAACAAAAACTTTTCTTTAAACTAAAGCGTTTTATCAAAAGCTAAAAGCTAGAAGCTCCCAAACGCTTCCAAAAGCTTCGTGCCAAACACACCCTATTTGGTAACACTACCGGTAAAGCGTTGTTAAACATAAAACGAGAAATTTCAATATAATACTTTTTAGCCTTAGGTATCTAAATGAAAGTCATAGATATCCCAAAACCGTGAACATACATAAAAAGAACGCCCAAATCTGACTTCATATGAGGAGGTTATGATTTTTCGAAGTTTCGAACGTAACAGTAGACAGCTAAAAACTCAAAATAGAGATCAAGCGAATTTTTGCCAACATGACCTAAACGAGAATCATAGATCTCATCAATGGTATTGCAACGGTAAAAAGTCTGACGAAAACAGACATCGGATGAAGAAGTCTTGGATTTTTAACGGACTTTTCCTGTCCCGGCCTGTTAAAAATAAATAATAGAAATAATTTCAAAATTTGTCTACGGAGTCTAAACGAAAGTTGTAGAGCGTAGTCTCACCTACGCGTGGATATAAATAACGTCGAAAACGGAGTTCGTATGAGGAAGATATGAATTTTTGAAGTTTATTAAATAATTAAAATATTAAATTTAATTCTAAATACCCGATATTATCCGAAGGAGGATGAGTCACCAGGCTGATCCGAGTTACGCTCAGCGTACCCTCGTATGCCCAGCGTACTCGGGTGCTAGGCCTTGGTTCATCGACGTCGCCCCTACGCCTCTATGCACTCCCATCAACGCTTCATCCGGGGATGCGGTAAGCGATGACGCACGAGTATGCCCCGCGTAACCCCGTACGCCTAGCGTACCAAGGCGGTTCAGCCTCCTATAAAAGGGGTGCAAGGGTTCCAGGCATATTTGCTTATTTCTTCTCTTTCTTATGCCGAAGCTCTGTGTTTAAAACCCCGAAGACATCCTGTCACACCCCAAAACCGGAACGGCGGAAACGTTCTGGGGTGGATGACATCATGTCAAGTATCACAACATATGTAGTATAGTAAATCAAAGTACAACAATCATTGCATTAATAGTAATAGTTTTACATGGTTTTCATTACAATACATCAAAGTAATACAGGTAATGATATAAAAGCAGCTTGTTACTAAGTTGTCTTCATCAAAAGCTCAGGGGAGGTACATGTCTAATGCAGACCTGAGAATACAAGTTATTTGAAAAGTGAGTATCAGCGTTTTTACAAATGATGGTGAGTTCATAAGTATTTTAGTGTCATTTTAATCAAATAACTTTAATAAAAGTGGTAGTTTTAGAGTATCCTTTACATTAGTGACCTTTCCAGAAAATCCTATATATTCTTTAATAAAAGCAGTCTTCTACCAAGACTGGGCGGAGTTAGGTGGTAAAAAGTAGTTTTCCCTTAATCACTATCATTATCAAAATACAAAATTTGATTAATAAAGAAAGCAAGAGAAATCAGGGAAATAACATATGCCTCAGCAATGAGGACTGCTAACTAAGGCAAAAGGAATCATAGACTCCAGGAGAGTATCGAACGAACGACACGCCTGGCTCAGTCTAACAAAAGAAGATACAGACCCCAGACGGTACCAAATGGAAAGATACAGCTAGTAAGGTCTAAAACAAAGAATACAGACCGTAGACAGTATCAAATGAAAGATACAACTAGCAAGGTCTAAAACAGAGAATACAGACCGCAGACAGTATCAAATGAAAGATACGGCTAACAAGGTCTAAAAACAGGGTGACTCTAAAAATGGGTTCCCAGTATACAGTGTAAATTGCTGGTAAAATACCGTTACGTTAAGGCCATGAATTATAAGGCAACCTGGGATACTCGTAACCATACTAACCGACACTAGAGTACCTGATGCCCTACAAGCGTTTATAAATTATGACATTTGTCACCCCTTGGCTTGGTGGGCTGTGGACTGTAGCTAGCAGTTAGGGTGCGGGGGTGTCAATCCCATATAGATCCATACACACAATGTCCGCTCTCTCTACAGGAGACTCTGGTTACCAACTAGACGACGGAGAAGGTCGTGTCCCGAAGATGCATCCCAAATAGTGGGTAGTGGGTTTCATATGTAAGTGTTGAACTAGAGGTAGAGACTCATAACTGAACTGACTAGAGTAAACCTATATGTCTACGCTCGTATACATAACATACAACTAATGAATCAAACGACCTTCGGACGGCCATCCGATCCCACTAGACCACATCTCAACAAAGAAAAGGAAATAGGGCGGACAAGCCTTCGTAAGTCCTTCAATCATTATTTATATGCACCTATAAAAGTACAGACATACATCTAACTACTACTAAGCGTGTAACAAGTGGAAACGCATCGTGATGTATAACTAAGTCGTGGGGTGTAAACGTACAGTATGGAATAACTGAATCATAAAGTGTGAACGAATAGTGTGGAACAACTGAATCATAAAGTGTGAACGAATAGTGTGGAACAACTGAATCATAAAGTGTGAACGAATAGTGTGGAACAACTGAATCATAAAGTGTGAACGTATAGTGTGGAACAACTGAATCATAAAGTGTGAACGAATAGTGTGGAATAACTGAATCATAAAGTATGAACGAATAGTGTGGAAAAACCCAATCGTACAGTGTAATCAAACAGTGTGGGATAATCGAATTGTGAAGTATAAGTGTTACCAAATATAAGCGTATCACAAAGTGGAAACGTTATCAAGTAGGAGTTTAAACTAAGTAAAAGTGAAGCAGCGACATCTAACAAGCAAGAGTATACGACATGAAAGAGAACTTTGATGAAAACCTTGGAAAAACCTTTATACTTAAGAAAGTCACAACTTGGTATTCTTTGATAAAATAAGTTTGAAAACCTTTAGAAATTCTTCGGAAACTTTCATAAACCAGTTTAAAATGAACTTTGATAAAACAGTATAAGTAAGAGTTATGAGCAAGTGAAAACATTTTAGAAAACCATTTATAGTATCCTACTCGGTAAAACAGTTTACAGTGTGGTAAATTCTTGTGCATGCGGGTTATCAATCACATGTTTTTGATATGATAATTGGCATGTTTAACTTGTATTCCCCCCCCTATAAAACATGTAAAAACATTTAAAAGGTTCATTCAGGGGTATGAACTCACCTGGTGTAAGTGGATCCGACGAAGGTGCCGGTTGAGTGTCCGGTGTCAAGTAAGGACTTGGACACACTTAGAGACCTATTTAACATATGATAACATACGTTCACATACAATTAGTATATTTAATACTAATTAAACAAGTATACGCACTCTAAGGAGCGGAACACTTTGGTTAAGTGTTTGGGGTGTCCCGGGTAACATTTAAGGGATCAAATGGCTTAGGAATGGAGTTTACTCTCCAAGAGTAAACTCTATACTTAGTTTTTACGGCCCTGGAACTAATCCCCATGATTTTACGGCCGTAAACTCATGGTGAGGGGGTTCTAGGATGTTTAAAGGCCTTATATTGATCGTAGATTTATGCTAGGTCCAAATACAAAGTGTATGAGTGGGTTTAAGGCTCTTAAGGGACCATTTAAGGAGTTCACGGCCATAAACAAGGAGTTTACGGTCGTAAACTCTCACTTGGTCATTCCTTTCATGGGTCTAAGCCTTAAATGATAGAGTATAAAGTTATAAGCATTATTCCAAGCCAAATGGGGGTGTTAGGGCATCATTTGGGCACTTAATGGGAGTTTACGGCCCATGAACCACCTCTTATGGGAGTTCACGGCCGTGAACTCCTAATCCCTTAGTTTTATTGAAGTTTAAGGCTTTTACAACAATGGGATTGCTTCTAGACATTTTTCCAAGGCCATAGGAAGTGTTTGTGGGCATTTCTAACACATAAAATTGAGTTTACTCCCCATGAAGAGGATTTTATGGACCAAGCATTTTCTTGGGCAGTAAACTCATGTTTACTCCCCAAAAGGCTATTTCAAGGTGTTCTAAGTCCGATTCCATAAGCCTACAAGCCATATCTAAGCCTTAGGGACAATTTGGAGGGGTTTTAGGGCTTAAAAACCCCATTAAATGGTGTTTACGGTCCAAGAGTGTTCTTGGGCTGTAAACACATCATTTTGTCCCTATTTTATGTTTTAAACTCAAATTTTTAGGTTAGATAAGCTATATAACAAGTTAGGATAGGTGGCTTACTCGTTTGGGGCTCGAAACGGACGATTTTTGGCTCGAAACTAAGTTGTAGAGAGAGAGAGTGGGGAGAGTGTAAAAAGTTTCTAATGGACTCCACTCACCCTTATATAGGGGTTGGATTTGAGGCTCAGAGGAAATCTACCCGATATTGCTGTTAAACGGGGCTTTTTGGTCGCACCCGATTAAACGGTCAAATTTTGACTTGGTTGAAACTAAACATTTTTAAGGGCATCTAGTGGGTGTTTCTAATTTTTTTTCAACCCTAATCAAGTCATTATAATAGTCCCCATATAATTAACCTCTTCCAAAAGGTTAACAGACAGTTAAATAAAACGAAGCTTTTTAACGGAAACAGGTTAACTCTGACGGAATAGATTTCGGGTTGTCACACATCCCGACATCCCAGTTTACATATCCAAGTTTGGAAGGAAGTTTTTACGCTCCCGAGAATCCCGAGAAAAATCAACTTTTCCAGTCAAAGTTCTGCTCAATTCTTCTCTCGACGACTTCAAAACAACCACTTCTATCACGTGAGTTCATACCCCTTTTAGACACCTTCAAATACTTTATAATGTACTTTTAATACATTTCGGGGGAGAATACAAATAAACACCCGGTTAATCCCAAGTGAAAACGTGAAAACTCTTGTTATACCTTGCATGCATTAGGGTTATACAAAATTCATAGTATCCTGGGTAGCCATCCTTGTTAAACCATTTTATGCATTCAAAGAACTTATGATTTATGCTTTGTCAAACATTGTGAAAGAGGATAAACATTGCATACAAAACGATTATTTTAATACAGACTTAGTTGAGAATCTGTGAGACGATTACATCTTCAATGCTACCTTTTTGTTAAAAAGGTACTACCTAAAGTCCTATCTATTATAACCAAAGTCTCCCGTATGGAGAGCATGTCAAATGTGTATAGATCTATATGGGAAGTCATGATCCCGCGCCCTGACTGTTAGCTACAATCTTTTGGGTGACAGTTTGTCATAAACGTTTCGACGCCTGAAGACCGTCGCCACAAACATATTATGTTTAATATGGTTATAAAACTCATCAGATAGACAATTATTATGGTATTCTGATTTTTTGAACGAGTAGCTATTAAAACTATTCTTCATCTAACGAGTGCGATCTTCTTATAACATTACTATATAAAACTATGCCTCAACCTTTTAAGCATGTTAGTTGCTTGCGATTTTCGGTCTTGGACCTTAGAGACTGCCTGTTACTTTAGGAAAATAAGGGATTTTCCTATATTCAAAACAATCAACTAATAGGAAAATAAGGGATTTTCCTGGTACAGCCGTTTACGATTCACGACACGAACATTCATATGCATTTCATACTTTTATAAGAAAATAAGGGATTTTCCTGGAAAACGCACGAACTTTGGAATGGAATACATTTTCTCAAAACCGCTTATAATCTCACCAACTTAATTGTTGACACTTTTTATTTGAAATAAATTGTATTCTCAGGGAACTGCTAAGCAGGTTTGGAAACCAACTTTTGGGGATTAACGCTCTGGCGTTGATTATTTCTTTTGAAAGATGTTTATGTATTTATCTTTTGAACATGTAACAAATACAATTATGTAAACATTTTGAAACCTTTATATATATATATATATATATATATATATATATATATATATATATATATATATATATATATATATATATATATATATATAGTGGTGTGTACTTTCCTTACTATGAAATGTTATGAAACTAAATATGACGCCCTCCGCCCCCGAACGTTTCCGCCGTTCTGGTTTAGGGGTGTGATAGATTGGTATCAGAGCATTGTTTATAGTGAATTAAGTATATCAAAACCATTTTTGGTATACAACTATAAACACAACTGGGCAAAAACACTCTGAGTAAGAGTCATACTTTTAAAAATTAAATTTATTTAATTTTTGTAAAGTAAGCATGCATTCATTTCGTATTAATAACAGTGTCATAAATAGATCAATATAGAAGTATTATAAATAAATTGTAGCAGCGCAGGTGTGCCTTGGGACATGTAATCGGAACTGGGATGAATATAGCATGATCAACTATATTTGTCCGAAAGTCGACTAACGTATGCCACGGAGTGTCTGCAGTGGACAACAAATTTAAAACTTACCAAGAGCATATCATTAAGAATACTATGGGAGTATTTGGGTATCTTCAACCATCAAACTTAAGGGTAAATTTTACATGCTTTAGCTTATAGTCAATTCTTAACCCTATTCTCGTATAGACTCAATGGCTGGATTCCATCACCCGGGCGACCCCTACTACCCCAAACAAGGTAATGGGGGATGGATTAAAGTCGTCCCCGAGGAGGAACCCATGGAAGAAGAGCAAGAGGAAGATTCAGATAACTCAGCCTCAGAGACTGAGGTAATCAATCCGCCAACCGTCCGACCTCCATCCGTTCGACCTCTTTTCGGGATGGGATTTCAAGGACTAACTCCCGTCTGGGGAAGCCACATCCACCATTGGAGCCAGCATCAAGGACTGCGTCCTCCTTACGGTATGTGTCGGGACTTCTATGATATCAGCAGAGGAAGTTCAGCTGATCGAGCACTCCTACTTATGGTAGGCAAACTTGCCAATCAGGCTTATCAATCCAGAGTCCAAGCAAACCGGATTCACGAGGTTGACATAAGGATGGAGGATAACGTAGCTGATATCCGATGCCTTGACATGCTACAATGGAATGCTCAAGTCCACACCAACTCTCTCCAAGAACAAATGACTGCAGCTCTCTCCGAAATGAGAGATTTGAGGGAGCAACAAGCTGCATTTGACAGGCGTCTCATGGGAGCCAAGCAGTCGGATGCGGAGTTGAGCTCCAAGCGCAATCCGTGCCGTGAGTAGTACTCGTCTAACTCCCAAATTTTGATATAGAATAGGACCATCGGCTAAAATTCTTACTTTCTATAACTTTCTGTAATCGGAGACCTTTAGAAAGGTCAATTTTGTTCTAACTTCGGATGTAACGCAACCATATGTTTAATATATATATATATATATATATATATATATATATATATATATATATATATATATATATATATAGGGGAGAGTTCATGCGAAAATGCAAATAATTTGCGAAAACTCGAAAACAAGAAAAACCAATGATATTGTGTGACCTCAACATTATATTTTGGAAAATAATTCATCCAAACTTTGAAATATATGATGATAATCGATGATAGATGATAAATTGTTTCATATTAGCAAAGTATGATTTTTAACATTTTTATTAAGAAAACATGAATTTAAAAATGATTAAGGACGTAAAAAAATATAATTATCAAAACCGTCTTTAAATCTATATTACCATAACACCGTCCAATGTAAACTTACTATATTTAATTTATTGCTAATAAATTTATTTTTTTATAGTACATGTGCTTGATTTTCACAAGATAAAATCTGTTTTCGCGTTTTCGCAAGATATTTATATTTTCGCATGAACCTACTTCTATATATATAAATATATATATATATATATATATATATATATATATATATATATATATATATATATATATATATATATATATATATATATATAGGGCATATCTCTTTTGTGTGTTAATTCTGTGCATTTCATTCGAGTTCATGAGTTTATCTATTGTTATTCAAACTCCATTTGTGAATCAAACTCAAGGCCCTGTGTAGGTCAAACCAAATTCTTAAACTATTAAAGATAGTTAACTCATTATCATTCAACCCTCAACCACCAAAACTAATAAGCTTTCATTTTTTATTCTTGGCAGCGTGATGCCTCCTCGTCCAAACCTAAGACCTAGACCGGGCACGATACGTACACCACCTCCACCACCAACTTATGATCCGGCCAGGGTCCAGGCTGCTATCACAGCAGCAGTAACCGCCGGCCTCTCACAAATAAACTCCAACGGAAATGGAGGGGCAGGAAGCTACACGAATCATCCCAACCATGGAACTGGTCATGGTCACGTAAGGGAATGTACTTAAAAGGAGTTATCCAGTGCAAAGCCAAAAAAATTAAATGACACAGGGGGAGTCATTGCACTGATGCAATGGTTTGAAAAGATCGAAATGGTCTTTGAGATTTGCTCTTGCCAAGAAGCGAGCAAAGTCAAGTTCGCCGCTTGCACCCTCACTGATCGATCCCTCACCTGGTGGAAAAGCCATGTGAAGTCCGTGACTCTCACCGTCGCCAATGCCATAAGTGGGGAGGACTTGAAGGTCCTAATACTAGAGGAATACTGGCCAAGGGGCAAGATACAAAAACTAAAGTAGGAGCTCTGGAATCTGAAGATGACTGGGTCTGACCTACTAGCCTACACGACCAGGTTCAGCGACCTTGCTGCCTTGTGCCCTGCCATGGTCAACCCAGAACCGAAAAAGGTTGAGAGGTACATTTGGGGGTTGTCACCATAGATTCAAGGTCACGTCTTGGCCTCCAACCCTATCACTTTCAACAGCGCTAAGCGCCTGGCTCAGTGACTCATCGACCACGGGGTCAAACAGGGTACTGTTGCAGCTACTGCTAATCCACCAAAGGAGGTGAAGGGCCAGGGAAGGCCTTGGAACAAGAGAAGGGGGAAACCCTACAGGGGAACCCCAAGAAACAACAAGTGGTAGTGGCTCACGCTGTTACTGTTCCTGCCACCACTACACCCACAAGTTCATACAGTGGGATATTTCTGAAGTGAAAACAATGCAGCTTCCACCACCATGGTCCTTGCAGTGACTTCAAATGCACCAGGTGCAATAAGAAGGGGCATACGGCCCGCTTCTGCAAGGAGCCAGCCCAACAAGCTGCCTTACTGCTAATGTCGGAGTAATCCGCACCTGCTTTAAGTGCGGAGCCATGGGGCACTTCCGCAGGGACTGCCCGAAGGCAAACAACAGGGATACCGGCGGAAGAGGCCGAGTGTTCGCAATGGGACAGGATGAATCCGTTGCAGCCCCCACTGTTATTACGGGTACGTTTCTTCTCGATAATTTGTATGCATTCATTTTGTTTGATAATGGAGCGGAGATAAGTTTTGTGAGTCATAATTTTAAAGGCCTTCTAAAACAAACATACAAATCTTTAAGTGAACCGTTTATAGTAGAAATGGCCAACGGTAAAATAGAAGGCACTAAGGAGATATACTTAAATTGTACCCTAACTCTAAACGATAATCCCTTTCCAATTAGCCTCATGCCAGTCTCGATTAAGAGTTTCGATGTCATCATAGGCATGGACCGGCTGAGTTCTCATCATTTGGACATTTTATGTTACGATAAGGTCGTTTGCCTTAATCTGCATACCGGCGAAACCCTCATTATCTATGGCGACAAACCCAGTACCACTCTTCGTATTATCCTGTATATCCAACCTCAGAAGTGCCTACGCAAGGAATGTCACGCGTTTTTAGCACATGTCGTGGATGTGAAACGCGAAGTCCAGGACATCAAGAGTGTGCCTGACGTATGCGAGTTTCCCGATGTTTTTCCCGAAGATCTTCCAGGAATACCACCCGCGAGACAAGTCGAATTCAGAATCGATATGATTCCCGAAGCTACCCCAGTAGCCAAAGCGCCCTATCGATTAGCCCCAGCGGAGATGTAGGAGCTATCCAGCCAACTGAATGAGCTACTCAGCAAAGGATTCATCAGGTCGAGCTTCTCGCCTTAGGGAGCACCAGTTTTATTTGTGAAAAAGAAGGATGGATCATTTAGGGTGTGCATCGAATACCGAGAGCTCAAAAAACTTACCATCAAGAACCGATATCCCGTACCACGAATCGATGACTTATTCGACCAACTCCAAGGAGCCAACTACTTCTCCAAGATCGATCTGAGATCGGGATATCACCAGCTACGAGTCCTGGAGAGTGATATTCCCAAGACAGCCTTCCGAACAAGATACGAGAATTACGAGTTTGTAGTGATGCCGTTCAGACTAACCAATGCCCCTGCCATATTCATGTACTTAATGAATTAGGTGTGTCGTCCATTCTTGGATAAATTTGTGATAGTATTCATAGATGCAATACTTATTTATTCAAAGAGTAAAGAAGAGCGTGGCCAACATGTGAGACAAGTCTTAGAGACATTACGAGTTGAGAGACTTTATGCGAAGTTCTCAAAATGCGAGTTTTAGATTAGGAAGGTGGACTTACTAGGTCACGTGGTTAGCGAAGAAGGAATCCACGTGGACCAATCTAAAATCAAGGCTATCAAAAATTGGTCTGCACCAACTTCACCAACGGAGATTCGCCAATTTCTAGGCCTTTCTGGTTATTATCGAAGTTTCATTCAGAACTTCTCCAGCATCGCAAAGCCTCTTACCTCCCTAACTCAGAAAGGTGTGACTTACAACTGGGGAGAAAAGCAAGATGTTGCATTTCAGACTCTGAAACAGGCCCTATGCAGTGCACCCATTCTTTGTCTTCCAGAGGGGATCGAAGATTTTCAGACTTCGAAGATTGGCGCCTCGCATAATCTCTTTCTCAGTGTCTCAAACGTTGCCTGCTGCTCATGCCCCCAACAAAAGACTATGGCCTTCTTCGTTAGCCGAGTCAAGGGTACGGCTATCTTGGAGAAATCCTAGATGAATCTCCGATAGTAGCTGGCTAATCCCAGGAAACTCCGAATCTCAGATAGAGACTTCGAAACCCCCACAAATCGCCGAGTTCATGAATCCAGAACTTATTGACCCTACTCACTAAGTCATCTTATTGACTCGCCGAGTTCATGAATCCAGAAACCCCCACAAATCGCGACTTGACTCATCGATTCTTCCCGCGACTCATCGAGTCCTACAACTTCTGAGTCCTAGTCCTGGTTCTGACCAACCCACTGAGTCACCACCTTAACTCACAGACTCGACTCACATCCAGAAGAGGTTAGGGTTTAGACCCGACTCGCCGAGTCCAAGAACAGACTCGTCGAGTCCAACTTCATCATTTTCATTCTGTTGATTTCAGTCCATTCCATTGCTTCCCAATCGTAGTTCTGGACTTCTAAGGCTAACATCACACGTAAAGTTGCTAACTTTACGTGCATGCAAAGGGTTATGAAGCTAAAACACCAAATCCATGCAAAAATGGAGGTCTATGACATAGAATGGAGTCATGGATGGAAAAAGCTAACAACTCTTAGCTTCTATAACCCAAAAGTACTCAGATTTGAAGTCTTCTTCGTCCTCAAAGGCACAATACTCGAATTGGCCTTGGAAATGGCCGAAAAGTGACAAAATCTAACTAGGAAAGGGAATCTAAATGAGCAATAGCCAAGGTATGAGCTTCATACCTTCAAATGATCTGAAATATCACATTAACTCTGGATCTACTGCCCCTTCTTGAATCACCAAAGGTTCCTTTCTTCCTTCTAGCTTCAAACCACCCAAAAATGGAAAGGAAAGCTTGAGTTCACTTTAATGGAGGCTTAGGGTTTCGAGAGTAGGTAAAAGGAGTGATGGAGGCTGGCTTGGAGGCCTGAAATAATGCTTAAATAGGGTACCAAGTCTGAAAATTAGGGTTTCCCAACCCAGACCTGATTCGCCGCGTCAGTCCCTCCGACTCGCCGAGTTGGTCACTTAATCTCAATGTGGAACCCGCTTTAGGGTTTTCCTTTCCTTTCTTGGTCTTCCAGATTCCGGGTGTTACAACTCTCCCCCACTTAAACTATACTTCATCCTCGATGTCTGCTACGACTAGCTGTCATGCAATTTGTTCTCGACACTCTTGTCCGAACAACACCTCTCCTACCAACCATTTCCATTGGCTTTCCGTCTGTTTCTTCCACAAAATAATCCATGAATATAAGAACCCTGATAACACTCTAATTACCATCAATCCTGAAAACACGGCTCTTACCCAACCGATCAACTAACTGCCCCATACAAAAATCTCTTATCAATACTGCCCCCGACTGAAAATTCTGTTGTCTCTTATCCGCCTTCCGGATGAACCGAGACCACCCTGGTCCTAACTAATCTACAATCATTTGGGTCACCAGACTCCCACCGGTTACTGAACCTAATCTCAATCGCTTCGTCACTCCCAACGACTCCCGAAGGAAACTTCTACTATCTACTACTGTTTTAATTACC
Source organism: Lactuca saligna (assembly GCF_052625555.1). Classification (NCBI taxonomy): domain Eukaryota; kingdom Viridiplantae; phylum Streptophyta; class Magnoliopsida; order Asterales; family Asteraceae; genus Lactuca; species Lactuca saligna. Next base: position 39,449,526 of record NC_136417.1, on the reverse strand, counting down.
TTGCCACCATGGCTCTACAAATTTTGGGATACTCGATCCCCTATCTTGACCGCAAGGTCTCTACCAGGTCCTACCTGCCCTATTACTCACATACGGCCCTCGCCCACGGGTCTCACACAACTATACCTTGGAGCGGACCCTCCCAAGGTCTCACCTCTTTAGGGCCATGCAGACCAACTCCCTAATAATCTTCTATGAACTATCCTTTCCTGATTCCTATCATGCTAAATAGGAAATATGGGCCTCACCTAAATTCCACTAACTAGGAGATACGGGCCCTCGCCCCCACTCCTCTGACTTAGGAGATACGGGCCCTCGACCACACTCCTCTAACTTAGGAGATACAGGCCCTCACCCACATTCCTCTAACTTAGGAGATACGAGCCCTTTCCCACACTCCTCTAACTTAGGAAATGCGAGCCCTCTCCCACACTCCTCTAACTTAGGTACTAAAAACTATTGCGACTAACCCGTAGTCTCACTACACTCTCCAGATTACCTCTACTACTGTCTGCCAATCCGAAGGCATCCCATGGCGGTCGCTTTCACTATCTACGCCCTGACTCACTCGAACCCCACTGGCAATCCTCCCACCTGGTTTTTCCCAAACCAGACATCTGTAATTGCGAAAACGTGAACTCTACGCTGAGAATTTTCCCAAACTCCCAACTCACACAACCACTTGAACTGTCTGCCTTCCTAATGAGAATGCAAACTCATCCGGAATCCACACTCCCTTCTGCTCATGAATCTCTAGGAGAACTCTCCCCCACTTCGATTCAAATTGATCCTTATAGTTTATTACTTGGATAGGATTTCCAACCCTCTCAACCATCTAATAACTAGCCATCTCATTACCTAATATTCACTACTGCTAATGATCCACATCTCCATAGTACCAATTCTGATCCACCTTTGAAGATTAATAGAATACTTCCAGAATCCCAATCACACACTTGCTACAATGACTGCATCCTGAGAACCTACTCTAAAGGAAAACCTTCGAACTACTACTCTAAATTTCCAAGGTATGTAGATGGCATTTAATCCGAACAGAAACAAGGATAATTCATATATAAACACTCATCAAAATTTAGTACCATAACAATATAATCATGCATAAAAATTAATCAGGAGAACAAAAGATACGCACCTACAACATCTGGTGCTGCTCGCGGCTCCACTGTAGATAACTGAAAGCCCTGTTCCTCCCTGCCTGCGCCTCAGCTTGGCCCTGACCGCCATCAGTGATCCTCAAAGTTGCAGGGGCAGGTTCCATCACCTGTCTTGCTGGAAACAAACTTGGACATTGAGCCTTCTTGTGGCCCCTCTAACTACAATGGAAACATATCAGGTCTGATCCCTGAGTGGTGGTAGCAGTACATTCCCTACTGAAATGACCAGTTCGGCCACACTTAAAGCAGCCATAATCACCACTAATACCACTCCTGCACGCACCCTCATGCGTCCTGCCACACCTGCCACAACGACTTCGGCCTCGAACATCCCCCGATATCCCGTCTGGCCCCTTGGACCTCTTGCCGGAACCTGTAGCTACCTGAACCTCATTTGGCTTCCTCTTCCTTTCCATCTCCAAATCGATCTCTCTCTCCCTAGCACGAGTAATCATATCCTCCAGTGTCTTGCAGTTGCACCTGCTCACAAACTGCCTGATGTCACTCCTCAGCATCTCATGATATTAGGCATTCTTCATTTCCTCATCTGCCACATACTATAGGACAAGAAGGGCCCTCTCCCTGAACTTGGTGGTGATCTCCGCCACAGTCTCTATCGTCTGCTGGAGGTCCTGGAACTCCCGTGCCAACTGCTGCACCTCAATAACAGGTGCAAACTCATCCCTGAACCTAGCCGAGAAATCACTCCATGTCATCACATCCAACGCAGCATCATCCCCCATGGCATGACCAACCTCCTCCCACCAATCCCGTGCTCTGTCCTTCAGAAGACAGGAGGTGAGTCTGACCTTGTCCCCCTCGGGACACCGGCTCGAACGGAAAGCGTTGGCAACATCGGGCAACCACCTGCTGCTAGCAATGGGATCTCTAGCCCCATGATAATCTGGTGCTCCACAAGCTCTAAACTCTTGAAATGTCAAGGTATGCGCCCCAACCAAAGCCATCATCTCAGTACGAAAAGCTCCCAACTTCTCATCCGAAAGCTCTAAAATACCTTCCTTGACCGTACCACAGATCACAGGAGTATGGTCTACAATACTGCGCGTGATCTCAGCTGAAACAAACTCCCTCATCTGCTCCTCGAGCTGCTCGGTTCCTGAACCCGAGCCCGATCCTTCTCTGGCGCCTGATCTGCCCACTGGTCTCTCACACAGCATTACCATGCTAAAAACACATAACACCAATCATCAGATCACAAATCACTACTGAGGGATCGAACACACACTACAAGTTTCCCGGCCTTGTCTCGGCCCTTCTTGAATCGAGTACGGATCCTCTGCTTTTAGTAGTACGGGCCCATACTACCTTCCACATCTATCCGTACTTTCCTCAAGAATTGCCTTAATTCCTCCAAGTCACTTCTACTAACACTGCTCTCAGGACTAATCTCATCCTAGGCTTGCCCTAGGGTATCCTCCATCTCACTCCGTCCTCAGTTATTGAAGACATCCCAGTAATGTCAACTAGCTACCTCGTGAATATAGCCACATGCAATAGAGATCAGATAATCCTTCGAGTAAAGGACTCATCCCTAGAATAGTTAGACTCAGACAAGAGCCGCGCAATAGGGTCAAATCTATCACTCTGAGTTTATCCAGCATGTGCTACATGTTACTTAAGCATATTCACTTAATATCTAACTCACATTACTAAGATTTCCACTTAAGCACAAAGCAAGCACATTCAGACAATGGGAAAAACTAACCACACAATTCAATCAAACTGCTCTATATCATACACATAAATCTATACTAGCATGCAATTCATAAAGCTCATACACATATAACAAGCACATAAGGCATCCTTCCTAGATCCTTGGTCTTAATCTAGCATGCAGTTCTCATACTCATAACATAAATTTTATGGGTATTTTGGGGTACATACTTGAGCACGGTTGATTGCATGCACCACACCCTTTTCTCTTTTCAAGTTCTTTTGTCTTTTCAAATTCTTTTCCTTTTCTCAAAATCCTTTTTGTAAAAATGATTTTCTTTTGAAAACTTTTCATACCAAGTCCTCGGTTTGAGTTCAGACACACCCGAGAGTGTATCTGAATCCCTCAAACCAAGGCTCTGATACCAACTTGTAACATCCAAAAATCAGGACTAAAAATTTCATTAAAGTTTAAGTAATAAAACCACAAGTCATCAAATCATTCTGCCAAAAAAATAAGTATCTTTGTTCCAAAACATTATTATCATATTCTAACATCCCAGGCTGAGTTAACAATGGTGTGTGTCATGCGATCAACCCGAGCTCTTCCCTCTAGTACCGGAAGTAGCTGAAACCAAAACTGAAAACCGTAAGCACGAAGCTTAGTGAGTTCCCCAACCTACCACATACCCTGGATAATCCCATACTGCAAGCATTGGGCCACGCCCGCTACTTTGGGCCTCACCCACTACAATGGCCCAGCCGCTCCAGGCCTCGCCTGGCTTCGAGCCGTGCTAGGTTATATAGATATGTTTCTCTTAGGCCCCGCCTGTCTCTGGGCCCCACCCGCTAAACACATACAACCTATAACCATTATATATATATATATATATATATATATATATATATATATATATATATATATATATAACATGCAACTAATCCTTATCTACTGTATTCCTATCCTAAGGCCTCGCCTATCTTGGGCCTGGCCCCTGTCCTGCAACTGGTGAGTCATGGAACTCCATCCAAGCTCCTGTTGTTAGTGAGATAGGGGCCCCCATCCAAACTCACTACTTTCTTATCTCGGGCCTCGCCCCTGCTCAACTACTAATGAGATACGAAACTCCATCCGTACTCTGCTAGTGGTGAGGTACGAGACCTCGCCCACACTCACCTCCCTACCAGGCACATACAATTATCACACAAACAACAAGTATAATCTAACATGCAAACATTCTTTTGGGCTCCCGCCCGGCAACGGGCCTTGTCCGGAATATCATACTAGCATACAGTGCCTAGGGCTAACCCCTAGGTCTTCCTACTCATAAACTACAAGGGTCGGCATTGTGACCTTAAACCCATTCACACAAAGGGAAAACTCACCTTGCACTGCTGAAGCTCTGACTGATACACTTCTGAATGCTATCTGAAAACTCCCGAACTGCTGCTCCAATAGCTCCCCGAGCTTCAATATCAATATAACACTTAGTCCCAAACTGACTTCCAGAAGTCAAACTAAGTAAACCATGGTCAAAGTAAAAGTCCTATTAACCTTCTAGGTTGACCCTACTCGCCGAGTCATCCTATTGACTCGGCTAGTTCATGAATTCAGAAACCCCTATAAATCGCGACTTGACTCACCGAGTCACCCCGCGACTCATCGAATCCTTCAACTTCTGAGTCCTAGTCCTCGTTCTGACCAACTCACTGAGTCACCACCTTAACTCACTGACTCGACTCGTATCCAGAAGAGGTTAGGGTTTCGACCCGGCTCATCGAGTCCAAGAACAGACTCGTCGAGTCCACCTTCATCATTTTCATTCTGTCGATTTCAGTCCATTCCATTGCTTCCCAATCGTAGATCTGGACTTCTAAGGCTAACATCACACGTAAAGTTGCTAACTTTAGGTGCATGCAAAGGGTTATGAAGCTAAAACACCCAATCCGAGCAAAAATGGAGGTCTATGACATAGAATGGAGTCATGGATGGAAAAAGCTAACAACTCTGAGCTTCTAGAACCTAAAAGTACTTAGATATGAAGTCTTCTTCGTCCTCAAAGGCACAATAATCGGATTGGCCTTGGAAATGGCCAAAAAGTGACAAAATCTAACTAGGAAAGGGAATCTAAATGAGTAACAGCCAAGGTATGAGCTTCATACCTTCAAATGATCTGAAATATCACACTAACTCTGGATCTACTGCCCCTTCTTGAATCACCAAAGGTTCCTTTCTTCCTTTTAGCTTCAAATCACCCAAAATGGAAAGGAAAGCTTGAGAGCACTTCAATGGAGGCTTAGGGTTTCGAGAGTAGGTAAAGGGAGTGATGGAGGCTTGGGTGGAGGCGTGAAATGATGCATAAATAAGGTACCAAGTCCAGAAATTAGGGTTTCCCAACCCAGACCTGACTCGCCGAGTCGGTCACTTAATCTCAACGCGGAACCCGCTCCGACTCGTCGAGTTCACCCATGGACTCGATGAGTTGACCCCTTTGACTTAGGGTTTTCCTTTCCTTTCTCGGTCTTTCGGATTTCGGGTGTTACAATGAAAGGGTAATTCTAAACTTCCTTCTCTATGTAAGAAATCTACATGTTGACAAAATCACAAACCAAGGGTGGGGGTTGTTAATTACTTACTTACACCCAAGTACTAAAACAACATTTATAAAAAAAAAATCTAAAATCTAGAGCTTGATGCTTTATTCTCATTGTACCCTACACACTTTTGTTCACAATACTATGAACATGGGAAATAGCGATAAATAAACCCATGAAACAATAAGTACTACTAGTGTTATATCACATGATATTTCACTTTCTTTAGTTTGAAAAAATATTTGGTCTTTAGAGGATTGATATTTTCCATGTTGGCAGGTTGTCCTATAAGGTAGATTGCAAGAAGGTTTTATGGCTATGGCTGCAGTAATGCATGTATTTTTCTTGGTCAATTACTAATTTCAACTGTTGATCTTCTCATCATTGGTTATGTTCATGCTCGCCATCTCTCAGTGAATCAGTTGATATTTGTTTTTTTTCTTTTAAATATGTTTAAGTTTTTTTTTGTCATTTTGTGGCTTGATATATTTGATTGAGTAGCTAACCTAGTTTTCATATGGTTCGTGTAGCAGGTGCTGGTGATTTTTAGTTGGGCAAGATTGAACTTCTCAAGGATGCATGCTCATTGAATTTGAAAAAATAAGGTGATTTTATGGATACGGATGAGATAAATGATTCATAGGTATCTATTATTTTTTATGAATAATGTTAAATGAATATTCTATTAGTTTGTATACTTTTAAACTTTACGTGATGTGTGTATAATAGAAAATTGATTTTCTGTTATGATATGTTTTTTAAATTCAATAAAACAACTATTTGAACAAGTAAGATCTTCTTTTCGGGTTCTATTTTGGAATTTATGATTTGGATTTAGGGTGTTTCTGTTTTATAACAAGTTTTGTGTATATTCATGTGATGAATTTCTATAGAGAATTTCATGATCAAATTGACATGGATCAGAAACTATCTTTCTGAATTCTAATTCACTTTTGAGTATATTTCAGGTCAATTTTGTAAATCCATTAGTGCAATCACCTATAGTTAATGATGTGGCTTATAAAACAATGGTGAAGATAGCAAAATGTCTTGTTCCAATCATTGAGTCTATTTGAGAGAGTAATGCATGTATTTATCTGTGTCATGTAAATATGACCCTCTTCCAGTCGATTCTTTTAGTTTTGTTTTTCCGGTAAGAATTACTAATTATTCATATCACATGACATTAATCAATATAAGATTTTGAGAAAATACTAACGTTTCTTGTACTTTTGTTCAATAGATAATGGAGAGAATACTTTCATCTCCTAAGAATACATGGCTTCATGGTGATGTAATTCTAATGATTTTCCTACATATAGGTATAATATTACCCCTCCCCTGACGTAAAATGCTTTCAGTTAAGTTTTTAATTATCTACACATTATTATTTCAAATTTCATGTTGATATTTCTAATTATCAAAACTATGAATTATATGTAATTCACATATGAATCAAATGTAATTTACATATATTACATGTAATTCACATATGAATTATATGTGATTCGTAAGTAAATCACAAGTGATTCATATTTAAATCACAAGTGAATCATATATAAATTACATGTGATTCACATATAAATTATAGATTCACAAGTAAATCACATGTGATTCACATGTAAATCACAAGTGAATCACATATGAATTACACGTGATTTATATGCATCTCGCATATAAATCACATGTAATTTACATATAAATCGCAAGTGAAGCACATATGAATTACATGTGATTCACATGTAATTTACATATAAATCAAATGTATATCACAAGTGAATCGCACATGAATTATATATGATTCACGTCTAAATCACAAGTGAATCACATATGAATGATATGTGATTCACATGTAATTCACATATGAATCACATGATTCACATGTAAATCATATATAAATTACATGTGATTCACAAGTAAATCATAAGTAATTCACATATAGATCATATGTAATTCACATATAAATAACATGTAATTCACATTTGAATCTTTTATATAAATATATATATATATATATATATATATATATATATATATATATATATATATGTATATATATATATATACATATATATATATATATATATACACACACACACACACATTTTTGTGAGTATTCTTGTATTAATCAATATTTTTTTTTCTTGTAGATTTTGAAGAATTTGTAGAATATATTGAAGAGGCGAAAGTGATACATTGAAAAAAAAAAACATGGAAATCTTGACACAAAGAAATGATATCACTTTAAATCTTTGTAGCATTTTTTATGTTTTTTATTTTTTTTTGTATCGAATAAACTACTTGTATTTTTGTGCTTATATATTAGTTAATAAACATGGGTTTTTTTTATGAAAAAATACGCATATATCTTCCTAAAACATTAAATAAATTTGTTAAAATAATAATATATTTTTTTTAATTCTAGTTTTTTAAAAATTTATTGGTTATAAAAAATTGCTCCTTTAAAAAAATTATTTTTTCAGATTTTTTTTTAAATTCATGCTTTCTAAACTAATTAAAAAAATCTACATTTAAAAAAAAAATGAAAAGTACTATTTTTATAATACAAAAAAAAACATCAGAAATTTTGATGTATTATACTAGTTTTTAGATTGTTTTATTATATTTTCAAAAACACCAAAAATTAAACATTAAATAGGATTGGTAAAATAGCGATAATGTCCTTAATGAATTAATTTTGATCCAACGTTTCACATTTAGTTTTCGGGTTCTTGTGAAACCATAAGTTCTCAACTTCTCAACGGATCTCACCCATATATATATCCGATAATAAAATTTTTTTAGTAGGAAGGTAAGAAGTTTTTTTTTCTACATATTTTTGCGACGAACAAAAGAAATGAATCACTAGATAAATCAAAAATAACATGATTCGCCAAAAATAATCTCAAAAAAGCATACCGGTGATTCATTTATACAATGATTTCGTTGTTATTCAATAAAACTGTTATAAAAGTGAATTTTTTCTTAATTTTACTTAAAAATGAATTATGAAGATGTTTTTTTGGGAATTTTTTCTTGTGAATCATCTTACCTTTGAATCAACTAATGATTGATTTTGTATGTTCGTTAAAAAAATATGTAAAAAAAAAAAAAAAAAAAAAAAAAAAACTTGTTACCTTCCTACCAAAATTTTCCTTCTTTTATATATATATATATATATATATATATATATATATATATATATATATATATATATATATATATATATATATGAAGTCTTTTTAGGTATTTTGTCAAACAATAAAAAGAATTACCAACTTATAACATTTTGAACGTTGGATAAACTAATTCAAACATTTGATTAAATTTATCGTTTACACTACAATAATCTAATAAATTATAAAATAAAAAGTTAAAAGCATTTTATAAAGCATAGCCAAATACCTTTTTATTTATTCTTCTTATATGTTTGGAGTGTTTTGCGTTGTATAATATTTTATTTTAAGCCACCATTTATATTTACATACTTAATGGTTATTATCATTTAATTAATTAATATATTTTATAATATATATATATATATATATATATATATATATATATATATATTCAGGTTCATTTGAGATCATTCTAATTTTGTGAGACCGTGAGACCAAATCTAAAATATATTTTAAAATGCAAAATAAATGGAAAAATCCAAAAATTCTTTTTTTAAATATTATTTTCGGAACTTGAATTAATTAATAAAAATTAAAAAATAAATAAATAAATAAAATCCCGTTTTTTTTTAAATACGTGAAATATTCTAAATAGAATATTACACGGATATATTCTAAAAAATAATTTTAAAATGCAAAATAAATGGAAAAAATCTAAAAAAAAAAAAATTTAATATTATTTTCGGAACTTGAATTAACTAACAAAATTAAAAAAATTAAAAAAAAAAATAGGTGAAATATTCTAAATAGAATATGACACTGTACATATTCTAAAAATAATTCTTTTTTTAAATATTATTTTCGGAACTTGAATTAACTAAAAAAAATTAAAAAAATACGTCTCACGGTCTCACAAAATTAGACCGTCTCACATGAACTTATATATATATATATATATATATATATATATATATATATATATATATATATATATATATATATATATATATATATATATATATATATAGAAGTAAGTTCATGCGAAAATATAAATATCCTGCGAAAACGCGAAAACAACTTTTATCTTATGAAAATTAGATACATGTACTATAAAAAAATAATTTTATTAGCAATAAATTAAAGATAGTAAGTTTACATTAGATGGTGTTATGATAATATAGATTTAAAGACGGTTTTTATAATTATATTTTTTTTACGTCCTTAATCATTTTTAAATTCATGTTTTCATAATAAAAATGTTAAAAATCATACTTTGCTAATATGAAATAGTCTATCATCTATCATCGATTATCATCACGTATTTCAAAGTTTGGATGAATTATTTTCCAAAATATAATGTTGAGGTGACATAATATCATATGGTTTTCGCGTTTTCGCGTTTTCGCAAATTATTTGCATTTTCGCATGAACCCTCCCCTATATATATATATATATATATATATATATATATATATATATATATATATATATATATATATAGAGCTAGGTTCAAATGTTTTTCTCAAGTATTGTGTGCCAAAATGCACCAATGAGAATTCAAGAAATAATAAACAATTAAATAAATCATTTAAGGGTATTGTGGACCTTTTATACTTTTAATTAAGGAAATCATTTAATTAAATCTTGCAATTAAGGAAATAGAATAAGTATATTTGACCTAGCCTCTCTCTTAAATCGTGTCTAATAAAACCTCCAGAATCCTCAAACCTTTTTCACTCCTAGTTCACCAACCGGAAGATGCGATTGAAAAATTCTTCAATGGTGGAAGATGCGAAGGAAGGCACTCAACGGTTCTTCGTTCCTCTCCCGTCGTCGGCAGCAAAGAAGATCAAGGGGAAGATCCCCCTGTGCTCATCTTCGTCGGATTAAGGAGGAGAAGCACGATTGGAATCAGAAATCGGGAAGCACTTCCATTGATTCACCGATTCGAAGGAGGAGGATGAGGAAAATATTGATTCCATGAAATCCTTTATCGCTAATCGAGTCATCTATCATCAAAATCGATTCTAATCTTATTAATTGATTTTGTGTTTGAACTAAATCAATCTGTTGAACAGAAATCGGGGAAAAGCAACAGCAACAGATGGCAGTGAAGAGGTTCTCGGTGCCTGTTGTGGAGTCTACAAAAGAAGGTGAAAACAAAGGCAACAGTGGATTTTAGGTCGTCAACGACACCACCAAGAAACTGAATTGTTATGCTCTTGTACTAATCATAACATGTTTTTTTAGTTGTATCTCGAGTTCTTGACCACCAAGAAACTGAATTGATAAGACTCTCACTAATTTTTTTTGAAGAAATTGAAGAAGCACACCAAGTGTTCGATAAAATGCATAGTTGAAATCTAGGTTTTTTTACTGGTTATGATCATATTATTTGGTGTAAAAATAAACCATTTGTTAATTGTTAGTAAGAATTTCAATTGGAATTCAGATACTTGTGTAAATGAATTTCAATGTCTGCCACATTCTATTAGAATTGTTAATTGTTTATATGCATTATGATAGAATTTTGGTTAATTGTTTATATGTATTTTCATAGAATTTCAATGTCTGCGACATTCTATTAGAATGGTTGTATTGTGTACTTTAGAATTTATAGTATGTTTTTTTAGTTACAGCTTAAATGAATCATTCTTGCAGAATGTCTTTCAGAATGATGTTAGTAACAATCATCAATTTGATGCCTATTATTCACAAAAGATTTTTAAAAGAATGTTATTTAAGTGCATTTTGTAATGTTTTCTGTCAGAATTATGATAGAATTTTGGTTAATTGTTTATATGTATTTTCATAGAATTTCAATGTCTGCGACATTCTATTAGAATGGTTGTATTGTGTACTTTAGAATTTATAGTATGTTTTTTTAGTTACAGCTTAAATGAATCATTCTTACAGAATGTCTTTCAGAATGATGTTAGTAACAATCATCAATTTGATGCCTATTATTCACAAAAGATTTTTAAAAGAATGTTATTTAAGTGCATTTTGTAATGTTTTCTGTCAGAATTTATTTTATATAAATGTATTCTATTAGAATGTCTTTACGAATGTTTGTTAACTAGTATATTTGTTTAACGGATAATACTAACGAGTAATGTATCTTATTCTTTCAGAATTGCGTAGAGAAGGAATTCAATATTGATTATACAAGAAAAATATTTGGAATCGAGTTCAACAACAAGTATATATGCGAAGATCAAGTGGATTATACGAACCATTGAAGAAGATCAAGTGTATTTGTTCAATAATTGTATATTCAAGAATGCTATCTTTTAAGAATTTTATTCATCTTTGATGATATTCTTTTAGAATATGTATAACTATTTTAAATGTATAAGGATATTAGTCTGTACGAATATGAATGAATTTGTTTTTTATGTCTCAAATCAAATATTTGCATTGGAAATATATTTTGCAAGAATAAAATCGAAAATATATTTACTAGTTTATGGTTTGCATTCTATCATTCTAACAAAACAATATTCTATTAGAATAAAATTCTGAAAGAGCATCATTTAAACAAAAAATATTCTGACAGAATAAAATTGGTAAAAAATTGAAATTGAATTAATTAAAAAATTCAGATTTTTTTTTAAATTAGGATAATTAATCATCCCTAAAAATCCGAAAATTTCCTTTTATAAATGTAGTTAATTGTCCAAAATACCCTTTTGCTTAAAATTGTGTGATTATATGCTACATGTTACCCCATTGTAATATCATACACTCTCAAATCATATCCATTGATTAATTTCATCCATTGGTCCAGATTTGTGCATTCTGGCACACAATACTTAGTAAAAACAAAATAACCTAACTATATATATATATATATATATATATATATATATATATATATATATATATATATATATATATATATATATATATATATATATATATATATATATATATATATATATATATATATATATATATCAAATAACAAGCTACATAATATGTTAAACGTAATGATAAACATAATGAAATGGTAAAAATTTGTAGTTTGTTATACGAAATTAAAAATATACATATTACATTAACTAACAAGTTATAGAAAATATTTGGCATTTGCTAACAATCAACTTACTATTTTAACATAAAATCTCGTTGACCATTATACCTCGTGTTTTAACCATATTATTCACCCATTCGTCCAATTTTCCAAAGCGACTTGTGGCTTTTGTCCATTATATATATGGTTGATTGGATACCACGAAAAATATCAAAACCGAAGCCATGGCAACAATGCTCATAATACTCGGCTTACTTATGAGTCTTCTCGTATCCATAGGTTTTTTTTTTCGTCACATTCACGAATATGATTTACATTTTTCATATATATTTTATATATTCTGGTATATTATCTGTATTGTTTTCAAATAAATGTTATCTAGTTTTCTATGATTTTAAAAAAATATCCATATATCCAAAATTTCGGATGGAATTATTGATAGTAGTTGCTCAGATTTTTGGGTATTGGGTATTTGCACTATTCAAAGATTCCTTTTATTTAACGACGGATCAATCAAATGTTGAAACGTGATATTCGAATATGAGTCAACTTTTTCATTTGGTAGTGTTAATTTTCGAATGATCACGTACACTATGTGAATTTAATGGAAGCTGGATATTCTAAATAAGTGTTTTTAAATTTTAATTTTGTAATTTGTTAATAAATATTTATTTTGCAGAAATTCATATAAAAGAATGTGATAATAAGAATATACAGTACATATTTCTAATGTATATATTTTTATTTGTATGCAGTAATAGTGTTAAATAAACAAGTTCTTAATACAATCTAGTTGTCTAAAACCAGTATGCAATTTAATGGTCTAAAACCAGTATGCAGTCTAACTGTATAGTAGGCAAAATATTACTATAAATTTCGGTATCTAAAATTAACTGTGTTGGAGATGCTCTAACTTAATGGTAGTTTATGTGTGATACAAAAAGATGAACCATGCATATTCTAATGATTTTAGTTTTACAGATGCGCAGGTCGGCGTGTGTTATGGCAGAGTCGGTGACGGTTTGCCGTCACAACAAGACGTCGTGAACCTCTACCGGCGCAACGGCATAACCAGAATGCGAATTTATGGTCCAGATCAAGCCACTCTTCAAGCCCTAAAAGGAACCAATATCGAACTCATGATCGGCGTTCCTAATGATGCTCTGCAATCCCTCAATGATCAAGGTGCTGCAAATACATGGGTCAGAAACAACATCCAAAATTACCCAGATGTCAACTTCAAATACATCGCCGTTGGAAATGAAGTCGATCCAAACAACGGGGATAGTCGATTCGTTAATTTTGTACTTCCAGCGATGCAAAATGTTCAAAACGCCATTAACGCCGCTGGCCTGCGGAACCAGATCAAGGTGTCGACGGCAACCTACACCGGTCTGTTAGGCGTCTCCTATCCACCGAGCAATGGCGCCTTTCGTAACAATGTACAGGGGTTTATGGAACCGATAATCAGATTTCTTGCCGGAAACAACTCGCCAATGCTTGCCAACATCTACCCCTACTTTGCCAACCCTAGTTCCAATCTCCCGTATGCGTTGTTTACGGCGCCAGGAACAGTTGTGACAGATCCTAATAATGGTCTACAATACTCTAACATTTTTGATGCCATGTTAGATGCTCACTATGCAGCTCAAGCGCGTCTTGGTGGGGGGAATGTGCAGATTGTTGTGTCGGAGAGTGGTTGGCCGTCGGCCGGCGGCAATGCAGCGACAGTAGATAACGCTGGAACTTACTATAGGAACTTGATTAGGCATGTCAGAGGAACAACGGGGACACCGGCGAAGCCTGGAAGGTCTATAGAGACGTATTTGTTTGCAATGTTCGATGAAAACAGGAAACCTGGTGAAGAATCGGAGAAACATTTTGGGGTTTTCTCCCCTGATCAACGACCTAAATATCAGTTGAGCTTCAATTAAGGAAAAGTAAAAACACCATTTCTGAAGCGATGAAGAATATTACATGCATAAAATAAAGTGGTTTTCCACTACTTAATAAAGTGATGATGAAGTAAAGATGTTTAGTTATCTTTGATGTTGTTTTTGGTATTCTTTTGATAGGGAGTTTAAATATATGTATTGAATAGGGGACCAACTTTGTTGTACTTGTATCCAATATCTAAATAAAAACTTTGTTAAATATATATTCAGCTAGAACTAAAACCTTAAACCCTCTCATCTACCTCATAACCAATTTGGCAAACGAAAACAGTTTGTTTAACCATATATTGCGACATTCCCGTTTGTTTTGTTGGATTATAGGAAAGTATGATATCTTCGACGATTGTTGGGCAGAAACTTTTTCATATTGTGTCACATCCCTCTATTAGCCATCCCGATCGAAGACCTCAGGATTTAAATTGGGTCATCTATAAGGAGGTGTTTACCAAGCATGCATGAAGCATATTTATGATTTTTCATCTCTTTATCGATTAGGAAATCATGTATGATGTATCGACAACATATTAGCAATATATAATGATTTAATATATGGTCTTTTCAAAACATGTAACTATATTATATGAAATTGGGTTAACCACTAGCATAGAAGAGGTTTAATGATGCGGTTAAAATTATTAGTTGATACGGTTATTAAACCATACCGATAAGTACATTATCATAAAGTAACATTATTTGTTGATGTGGTTCACAAACCGAATTAGAAAATATTGTAAACCGTCTTATAAAATCAAGTAGTGTTTCTCCATGTCTTGACCAACGAGTATAATTGGACAAAAAACCATTTTTGCAACAAATAATACTCTACTTCTTCGGTACAATTAAACGTTTTAAAGTTTTTACAAACGTTACAATGACAACAAATCAATCCACTTCCATTATTCATGCGATTTGCTTTGGCAACGCTAATAAAAGTTCGAACACCCTATATATAAAATACAGAAAAACGTAAAATTTTGTACATTCAATAATCACAATTCATATTAAAATAAAAATAAACAAACAAAGAATGTAAATATATCGATTTTAAACAAACAAGTTATGTAAATTTTAACAAGTTAATAATCAACAAAAATCAATTTAAAAAATAACAATAAACACTCATTTAATAAATAAATATGTAGAATAAAACGAAAAGTACATTAAAATTAAAATTACCTTTAGCGAAGACATTGAAATAATTAAGAAGGATATTTTGATTTTTCATGCATTTATGTTGAACAGAAACTCCATCAAGAAAAAGTATGTTTTTGTTTACAGAAACCCTAAACGGGTATACCTAGGTTTTAGTTGATACACCCTTACAAATAACACCAAAAAATCAAAATTTAATGCTGCTTTTTATAAAATAGAGCATGAAAAAATTGTAATTTAATGATGTCATCACAACACGTCGCACCAAAAAATCATTTCTAATATTAATTCTTTGTGAACCGCACTAACAAATGTACTAGGAGTTCACTTTCAGTGTTTTTTTGTAATGAGGTTCTATTGTTTTTATAATGTTACATCCATTTCCTAATGCGGTTTTTCCAAGAAACTGCTTTAAAAAAAATAATGTTTCACATTATAAAATACCTAATATATTAGTGAACCCATACATTTATTAAATACTTTCAACAAAGTCGGTCCTGTGGATTAAAATTATGCTCAAATGCTCACGAAGAGCTAGAAAAAATGTCCTTATCACTATTAAAGTTTATTTAAAATTATATATATATATATATATATATATATATATATATATATATATATATATATATATATATTAAAATTGCTCCCCAAAAATCAATTTTAAACAAACAAGTTATGTAAATTTTAACAAGTTAATAATCAACAAAAATCAATTTAAAAAATAACAATAAACACTCATTTAATAAATAAATATGTAGAATAAAACGAAAAGTACATTAAAATTAAAATTACCTTTAGCGAAGACATTGAAATAATTAAGAAGGATATTTTGATTTTTTATGCATTTATGTTGAACAGAAACTCCATCAAGAAAAAGTATGTTTTTGTTTACAGAAACCCTAAACGGGTATAGCTAGGTTTTAGTTGATACACCCTTACAAATAACACCAAAAAATCAAAATTTAATGCTGCTTTTTATAAAATAGAGCATGAAAAAATTGTAATTTAATGATGTCATCACAACACGTCGCACCAAAAAATCGTTTCTAATATTAATTCTTTGTGAACCGCACTAACAAATGTACTAAGAGTTCACTTTCAGTGTTTTTTTGTAATGAGGTTCTATTGTTTTTTTAATGTTACATCCATTTCCTAATGCGGTTTTTCCAAGAAACTGCCTTAAAAAAAATAATGCTTCACATTATAAAATACCTAATATATTAGTGAACCCATACATTTATTAAATACTTTCATCAAAGCCGGTCCTGTGGATTAAAATTATGCTCAAATGCTCACGAAGAGCTAGAAAAAATGTCCTTATCACTATTAAAGTTTTTTTAAAATTATATATATATATATATATATATATATATATATATATATATATATATATATATATATATATATATATATTAAAATTGCTCCCCAAAAATAATTAGATCGTATACAGCTATCCACTTTACCCCCTCCCCCCCCCCCCCACCCCCCCCCCCCCCACACACACACACACACACACACATATATATATATATATATATATATATATATATATATATATATATATATGCGCCCCAAAAATAATTAGGTCATGTACAACAGTACAACTACCCATTTTAACCCCCCTTCCTCCTACAAAACCCCATGACTATTATACTTCAAGGTGTTATTATTTATGGCCTCACCATACATGTCGAAGTTTCCTCGTTTGTGTTGCGGGATTCTAGGAAAGGAGGTTGTCTTTGATGATTCTATGGCATAAGCTTGTCATATTGTGTCGTATCATTCTCATAGCCATCCTAAATGAAGGCCATAAGATTTGAAATTGGGTACTCTATATGGAGTTTGCATGAAGCATATTTATCAATTTTCATATTTTTATAGATAGAACAATGCATAGACAACATATTAGCAAAATATATTGTTTTAATATATCGGCTCTTCAAAATAGGTAATTTTTAATGTTTAAATGGGTTACTTTTACACTTATCAAAAACTCTGATACTTTGTGGTACATCAGAAGCTTGTTGCAGGAAATGAAAAGGGTGGGGTGGGGGAGTATATTTGTTTTTTTTTTTGTTATTAAATTTAAAACTAATAAATAAAACAAATATAAATGAAAAAAAATATATTAAGGGTAAAATAGTTATTTTATGTCAATAAGAACTAACAACTAAGTGTGCAAGAAAAAAAAAAGTTTAAAATTTTAAAAATGATTATTAAACCTGCATTTTGACATATACACGAGAACGAATGACATAATTTATCTAAACTTTTAATTAATTGGAACATATAGATAGAGAGGGCTTGATCATCTCAAATTCCAACTTCGAATCATTATCAATGATTTTGATTTTAAAAGTATATATGTTCATAACACTATTAGCGAAATGTTCGAGATAGGTTGAAATAAATACATCATTCGACTAAAATACTTTTCGATGCGAAAGTTTATTTAAAGAAAATACAAACATTGTGTTCATTTTAGTCTCTTAAGATGAACTTAAAATACTTTAATCATTAATAAGATACCACATAGATAAATATATGCGCATGTATCTATATATCATACAATTATACTATTCGCTAGATACATATATTATCGAATACAGAGTTTAACCGGGTCTCTCCCGAATTCGAAGGAAGATATGTATTCAAATTCAAATCGATTATTCCAGTGAATCTTTATCCAAATCTGACCGGCAACTAACCAATTCATTTCAGATTATACGGAGCCAAGATCGGAGCTATATAGACGCTATTACATTAACAATATTCGGTGAAACATATCTGAAGGTTCTTCACCTTTTATGGATGCAGTTGCAGTATTGTGCAAGCTTCTACAGCATAGGTACCATCAGCTTGTTGAACACATTGCTACTTGCCTAATTAAAATCACAGAAAGAGTACACAAATCTCTTGATATGCTTGATGAACTTTTCTGAACATGGGTTGATTAATAAAGTGACATATTTTATAGACTCAACAGTTCGTACCACTCTATGTCATCATGTTCATACTAGTCTTATTGGACTACATTTTGTTAACATTCCTTTTGAATCCATGCTAACTTTCAGGTCGCTTTTTTTTTTTTTTAAATCTTAAAATAAGTAGTACTTTGAAGGAAAATATATCAACATTTCACATGGACTCGCTCCCCTGGAATACCTGATGGACATAGCAATCAAATGCATGAAAACTTAGAAGTTGATTAAGCTTTCTATATGTGGTAGCTAGAAATCAAGAAGGGAGGTGATCCGTATACAACAATATTTTTCCATACACAACAATTCATGATTTAAAATAATACAATCCTGTAAAACATAATTTGTTGTGTACGGAGAAAAAATGTTGTGTACGAATCACTTTCCAATCAAAAGTTTGGTTCGGTGCAGAAAAATTAGATTTTTGTAGGGGATCATTAATTTGGCAATAATTTATTACATGTCCTTGTGTATGTAGTTAATTCCAGGAATCCGAATGTGCGAAAACTCTGGTGAAACACGTAAGAACAAATTATTTTGACACAAATTTGGGCTTTTCTTTCTGCTCCTCAGTTACAATTTACAAACACAACAACATGAGTCGGACTCTCGGTTGTCTCCAAAGACTTGGGCTCAGCGGAATGCAGCTACGTTAAATACAAAATACTAGTCTAATGTCATTTATTTTAAGAAGATGATACAACCAACCATGATGGAGTAAGACAAGCTTAGTACAACCCCCATAGCGGCATATATAGTACGAGTCTACTTTGGCAACTGTAAACCTCATATTTAATTTCTTTATTGGTTAGTCAATATTGGTATTATACAAAAGGTCCTCTCAACAATTGAAACCGTTCTTTTCAGTCACATACTACATATCTTCAATTTTGTTGTTGATTAATAGTGTTGCATATCTTCAATTATTTTTTGATTAATAGTGTCGCTTACAAATTTTACAACAAACCGAATAAGCTCTTAGCATTATATCTACAGGTCAAAACAAAAGAGCACTTGCTGCCTCTGTTTCTTCGCTCCTGATTTATCAATCACAGCCGATGCTAACTTTATCATCGGAGTGTACTCTTGCGTTCCGACCCGAGAATACGACTAACCGATTCGTTTCAGAAGATACTGGAGCCAAGATGAGAGCTATGTTGTAGCCTCATACTACACCGTGGATCCAGGTACTCATCGATCAATCATTTTATCCATTTATATAATGTACATAATATTATTTTCTGACTAAACTTATGGGATTCAAAAGTCCGACTTCATTTCATAAATGCATTTTAAAGTTTTAATTTTACTCTTTATATATATATATATATATATATATATATATATATATATATATATATATATATATATAGAGAGAGAGAGAGAGAGAGAGAGAGAGGGTTGGGTTCATGTGAGACAAGATGATTTTGTGAGACAAGAGGACCAATTGATGATATATATATATATATATATATATATATATATATATATATATATATATATATATATATATATATATATATATATATATAGGGTTGGGTTCATGTGAGACATGATGATTTTGAGACAAGAGGACCAATTGATGACCATTGATTAAGAAAAAAAAAAAAAGAGGGTTGAGATTAAAACAGAAAATTTGACGGAGACGGTGGCAAAATTGAAATTATCTTCAAATCCATGCTTAATTGAAATACACGGAGGGGTAGAGTTGTACTTTTCGCTCAATAGATTGGATCTTATCACTTTACCGTTCACTTCCTTCTTCTCCCCAATTTCTTAAAGTTTGTTAATATCCTTCTCCCATTCAAATTCTTCTCGATCAAAATCATTCATCAATCTTCATTTCATAGCTTTTCAAAAAAATCCCCTAATAATCGCACTCATCATCAAGAAGACGAATGGATCAGTACTACTCAGAAAACCCCTAGCGTCGATAAAACCATAGGATTGAAAAACCCTAGCCTCGTATTCGAGTGTTAGCTACGAAAAACATTACATATCGCAGCTTCATCATAAATTATCGATGTTTCAATTGAATCATATTCAGATTGCAGGTATTTTATAATATAATTTGATTTAGGTGTTATTTTGATTGATTAATTAGAGGATCTGGTGAAAAACCATAGCCTCTTATTCGAGTTTTAGTAGTGAAAAACACTAGGAATTGCACATTCATTATGTATTATCGATGGTTCAATAGAATCATAGTCATAATGCATGTATTTTAAATATAATTTGATTTTAGGTGTTATTTTTTTTTATTTATTAATTTTGATGGTCTGGTGAAAGTTAAGTATTTTATGCTAGATAACTTGATATTATACATATTATGATTAAATAAGTCAGATCTTGCTTCCCTATTAGATTTTGGATGTTCATTTGTTAGAAACTACTTTCTTTATACCTTTCACTATGAGATAATGTGAAATATTATGAAATTATGTGTGACATTATAGCTTTAAACATTACGATTATGTTGGAAACAACTTTCTTGTATCATCTTTGTTAAATGATGTGTAATATTTGATCTTATACATTCTTGTTTTATTGGAAACAACTTCGCTTTGAACCTTTTTGTGAAATATTGTGATAGTACTTGGTTAATAATGAAGCAATTCCATATATTCTAAATTTATGTGTCATATTCTGATTTATAATATGTAATATTCTATGTATTTTGATTAGTTTTGAGTTTAAATGAAATTTTGTTGATTAATTAGATAATGTAGTACGCATGCATTGAAATAAGATTTAATACATAAATATCTAGTCATTCTGATTTAACACAATTTCTTATTCCTTGTCATTTGGATTTTCAACTTTGTGATTATGATTCTGAAACCATATTAAATTTCCGGTCATCAACCATTCCTAAATAAAAGAAACGGAAGCTTATTATTTTAGAAAATGGCTTATTCTACATAATTGGATTCATAAGTTTGTATCTAGAGTTATCTCTTCACTGCTTTATCTTAGCATTTGATTTTGAGTTAATGTGTTATAATCGTTGAATTTATCTCTCTGCATGATTTTGAGTCACTGTATACACCTATGAAATATTCTATAAAACTATATGTTCTAATTATAGTATAGTTTCAGTCAAAATAATGAAACAATGCCATATATTCAAAAATTATATGTCATATTATGATTTTAAGTATGTAATATTCTAAGTATTTTGATCAGTAAAACTTGAGTTCTAATGTTATTTTGTTGATTAATTAGATAATGTAGTACACATACATTAAAATAAGGTTTAATACATAAATATTCTAGGCACTCTGATTTAACACAATTTCCGATTCCTTTTCATTTGGGTTTTCAACCTTGTGATTCTGATTCTGAATCAGATCAAGTTTCAGATTATCAACCATTCCTAAGTTAAAGAAACTGAAGCTTATTATTCAAGCAAATGGCTTATTCTACACAATCGGATTTAAATTTTGCATCTAGAATTATTATAAGTTACGTATAATATTATAATCTCTTCACTGTTTTATCTTAGCGTGTGATTTTCAGTTAATGTGTTGTAATCAGCGAATTTATCTTTCTTTATGATTTTGCGTTAATGTATTAATGTATGAAATATTTTATAGAACTCTATATTCTGATTATACTATTGTTTTTAGGCAAAATCATTATGTATCTTTCACCATGTATTCTAATTTAGATAGTTACTATAGAGTTATCTCTAAAAAGTCATAATGTAATGGAATATAGTATTATACAACATGTCATTTAAACCTTGATTTATGTAGAATATATGTAGAATATGTGAAATCATCAACATATTTGCACCTAAATCTTAACTTTATAGGTAACTCAAAACTATCATGATTATAGATTTTGAGTTATTATGTAAAGTCAAAATCAACAAAAGTGTCCTAATATTCACACTATTGTTTATGATTTCATTAGACGTTTTAAGTTATTATTTTTATGCAAAAAAATTAGAATAAAGTTCCATTGTTAATTATTGTATAATGTTACAAATTTTTTATGTTTGTTATTAATTGAATGTAGTATGTATATTATGGATATTTTGTTCTAATAAATATTTGATTACACTGATTTTACTTTTCATGATGCAGGCAAACTAAATGCTAACCTGCATATGCACTAATTGACCAATCTATGGAGTTTGCAAAATATAATTGAGGAAAGCATCTTAACATGGTGCAAGAAGGGATGCAAGGGAATGAGGATTGTTGATCGACTTGATAAAATATTTGCAAGAGTTTATTCATTATTAGGAGTATTATTCTCTTTGAATGTTGGCTATATTTTCTATATTTTGAAAAATATGTATGGTTGAATGTTTGATAAACAATAGTTATGGCTTGAAGGTTTGAAGATAAGCGAATGTTTAATAAAACAATATTTTGGTTGGGCAATAGTTACATGTTAAAGAATAATACATATAATGTAATGATAGTTAAATCCTTCACATATTAAATGAGTTTAAAATTAAAGGTTGTACGTATAATATTCTATTAGAATAATAATTTATGTTTTCCAGTTATAGTAAGTATATGTATAATACTCTAATAGAATAATGTTATGTGTTGTTTGTTATCCTAAATTGATGTATAATACTCTAATAGAATAATGTTATGTGTCGTTTGTCTTGTTTACAAATTACGTCATAAGTCAAGCTAAATTTTATAAGTCGAGTGTATGATGTTTTAAATCATTAGAATGATGCAGTTTATGATGTATGATGTTGATAATATAATAAAGTAATATTCTATGTTTTTTGTTAAATTAATTAATTTATTTACATGAAAAAATTGTGTATATATAGAATATTCTTATATAATACTATTATATGTTGTATGTTTTCAAATAATGTTGTAGGTTTTCGATTAAAATTTTGATTTGTTACCTGAAAACAATATGCACATATAGAATATTCTACTAGAATAATGTTATATGTTGTATGATTTCATAATCTATATGTAATATATTTTATTGTAACAAAATAATATTATATGTTGTATGTTTTCATAATCTATATGTAGAATATTTCAATAGAATAATGGTCTATTATTTTCTAAGTTATAAATAGAATATTCTAATGCAATGATGCGTAATTAAATTTAGGTTTTTTTTAATAGTCATTTGTATGATATTATTCTAGATATTCTAACCATTCAATAATTAATATTGTGTTGTTAATATGTAATATAATGAAATTATGTTGTAATATGTACAATTAACTTACAATATATAAGATTCTAATATTATATGTAATATTATGATATCATTATGTAATATTTTGAATTTACAATTTATAGTGTTACAAGAATATATACAATAATATATAGGAAACCAAATAAGTTATATGTAAAATATTCTAATAGAGTAATGTTCTAGTTAAATACGCTGGAATATTTGATTAACTTACAATATATAAGATTCTAATATTATATGTAATATTATGATATCATTATGTAATATTTTGAATTTACAATTTATAGTGTTACAAGAATATATACAATAATATATAGGAAACCAAATAAGTTATATGTAAAATATTTTAATAGAGTAATGTTCTAGTTAAATACGCTGGAATATTTGAATTATATTCATTAGTAGTGATATATAACAATGTTATTTATTCTGAATCTAGAATAATAGAATAATATTCTAACTTACAAATCTTGTCATTAATAAACATTAGTGTTACAGGGTATTTTACAAGTAAAAAATAGCGTTTATAGAATATTTCTCTTAACACTAAAATTATAAATAAATAAATAAATAAATAAACTTAGGGTCATAACAGTAGTTGATTATTTCATTAACAAAAAACAAACTTAAATAAAAATAATACAATTTTACAAAGTAATTAAAACTTAACATGGATGATGATTTATAAAGTATATCCATTACATTTCAGTTATAAAGAACTACTTGTACAAAACATGATTTTAGAATATTAAACACTAACATAATAATATTAGACATGTAATACGTCAAAGTTAGAAATGTAACAACACAATATCTAATATATATTGAATCAAACTAGTTGATTATTTCAACAAAAAAAATCAAACTAGAATATTCGGAATCTAAACAAAAGAACCATCACTTGAAATGAATTCAATATTTGAATAAGATTCTTCAAAATTATAGTTAGATAACATAATACCAAAAACCTTAAAAAATATGTCACATGCTTGTAAGATCTATTAAATATTCATTCATCTCAGTACTTGTTAAAAACTTCTAATTTGAAATATTCAAGTAGGGATTGATTAGCTAAAATTACCTGCAACAAAAAATGAAAGAATTATTAGAATGAAGTACGGTTTATACAAATATTTCAAACTGAAGTCAACATGCTATAGTAATGTAATTAATGATACAACATAATAATGTAGTATGTAATGTAATTGATCATAAAGCACATAATACAAACATTTATAAGAAAAATACTCTGAATCTAATGATTGTTTCTTGAGTACAACCAGTTACTACACATCAATAAGAGCAATCAATATTGTTCAAAGAGACAACTCTAACCTTTTGTGTTCGAAGAAACCTTTTTTTACACAGTTATAGTAACGATCATATTCTAGAAACAGGTATAAGAGAAGCAATTATTTTCTTTAGTGTAACCCTTTTTCTGCAAGTTAACAAGAAGATATCAAACCAAACTATGTTGAATAGACCCCCAACATTATGTGTTTGAATAAGTTAAAAAGTTACTTTTAACACAACTATGCTAAATTTAATAAAAGTAGTCAACATTGCAATAGTTTTGACTAATTGTGACTCATATTTTGGAAATATACTCATATTCTTAAAGAAAATTTAGTCATGAGAAAGGGTGATACATCTGACTCTTTTTTCATTCAGGACTTTCATCAAACAGGTAGAATGCATGTATAGTTTAAGTGAATTTGTTGAATAACAATAATTACTTTGGATACCTTGACAATTTTACGAAACACATTGACTGAAAAGTGTTGAAAATCAAACCTTAAAAGTGCTCAAAGTCAAACCTTGACAAATTGTACAAAACATAAATGTGATAAATAGAAATCGAATCTTGAAAGTGCTCAAAATAGATCTAAAGCAACTAAACAAATGTGATTTGATGAAGAATTGTTGAAATTGAAGATCAACGAAGAAAAACTAACCTTTTTGTTGAAAATGGATGATTATGGTGCTAAAAATCAACCCCAATCAATTCAATTATCAATTGCAGATGTAGAAGAATGGTTGTTGAAAGTAGCCTCTATCTGATGATCACCCCCAAATGGCGATAGATGGAAATCAACCCCAATCAATTCGATTATTAATTGCAGATGTAGAAGAATGAAGAAGATGAACTCGAAAAATACAAAAATCATGAATTTAGAAGCTATGATTTAGATAGGATAAAATCATTTTTCGATCAATCAATCTAAAAAATTAAAGGATGATATGGTTGAAATAAGTGATGATTTAAGGAGATTGAAGGTCGATTACATGAGAAGATTAAGGAATGTTGATCACATAGGAACGATAATCTTGGTAGAAGAATCAGGGTAGATGAAGATGTTCTTGAAGATTACGTGAATATGATGCTAATTATGTATCAGATCTGGTAGTGATGTTATATTTAACTTAGTGACTAATCTGCCCCTAATTAACTAATCAGTTAGATTAATTAGGGCTAATCCCCTTTTTTTATAAGCCACAAGATCAAATTTGATGAAAGGCTAAGATTTAGTCCTCATGTCTCACAAAATATAGGTGGTCTCAAATGAACCTATATATATATATATATATATATATATATATATATATATATATATATATATATATATATATATATATATATATATATATATATATATATATATACGCGCTTAGGTTATTCTATTCAAAGTAATTATTGTGTTATTGTATGCATAAATGTGGGCCAATCAATTTTACTTATTTTAATAAAATGAATAATATATATTATTAAATTAAAGATAATTAGAAAATACCATCTAATTTCATTTTAAGGGAATTTTAGTCAATTAACATAAATTTAAAAAAGGAAAATTGCATATTTTAAGGGATAATAGATTCTATTAATTTTAAAAATCTGATTGTAATGATGATAATTCTCGGATATTCTGCAAAAATATATTTATCAAAAATTAAAATATTCTTGAACCATAAAATAATAAAAATATTTTTGAACCTATTTCTTGATCATAACATTAAAAACTTCTTGAAGAATAACAAATTCTTGAACCATCAATTGAAGAATAAAAACAAACATTGCATTAATTCTTATAGAATACGGGTAACAATTGTTAAGACTTACATTTATTGTTAAAGAATAAAAACTAAAAAAACTTTCAAATCGGGAAAAAAAACATCAAAATCTAACCAAGACACTAATACATTCTAAAATAATAATGTTGATAAGAATCACTTTCAATTTCATGGTCTATTCTTCAAGCATCAGCTGCTTTTGTGGAAACAAATCCAGTGCACAAATCAGTGAGAAAATATTCATATTCCATTCCAACAGAATTGGAATTCGTGATTCCATTCTGATAGAATTTGAATTCAAGATACAGTTACGGTATACATTATGTTGGAAAAATATCCAAAGTAAAAAAAAATTAATGAGAATAGTACTGTTAGACATTCCAAAATAGAAACTCGTTCATTTTCATCAGCAACATCTAACTCTCCAAGTTCATAAATTAGTTGATTTCAGCTCTCAACCACCTGTAGAAGTGAAATCCCAATTTAAGGTGATGTTTGTTTTTTATACTAATGACGAAAATATCCCTACAACACAATATTCATAAAATTCATAGAATTCGCCCAAAGTGTTCACAACATCAACTAATCACGACCAAAGTGTTCACAACACTAAAGGGAGTATTGTAACATAGCCATTGTTTGAAACCCAAATATTTCAGCAACCCAACTAAAAACTCAAATCATGTGTTAACAAAACAAATTATGTTTACCTTTGGGTGAGTTTTCTTGATAGGATCTGGATACAAGAAACAAAAAAGATTAGAACTTTATCAATCAAGATTCTGAACAGTCAATCTACATTGACAAATAAAAGATTTCAAACAATAAGCTAAAAGAATACAACTTTATCTATCTAAGATTCTGAAATCCAAAAAGTACAAATAGAAAACCATAGACCAACAAAAGTAAATCCCAAGGGAAATAGAGAAATCAGCATTCGTGAACTACAAGAATTCAAGCCAATTTTGAAATTTTGTGTTAACAAAACAAATTATGTTTACCTGTGGGCGGCGATGTGGGTGGCGACAAGAGATGGAGAAGCACCGATGTCGGTTATGGAGCAGTACCGATGGTGGTCATGGACTATCGCAGTAAGTGGATGAAGCATCTGTGGTCGACTGGTCAGGCGATGATTGATGAAGCAGGGATGGATCGACGATGGAGAGGAGGAGCGTCGGTAGAAGGTTCGCCGCCACAGATGGAGCAGTGACGGCAAAAGCTTGCCTCGTCTGAGATGGAGCAGCATCGACGATGGAAGGAGGCAAAGGAATGGAGATGGATTTGAAGCAAGGAACGATGGCAAATAGGAGTTAGGTTAGGTTAGTGTCGGGTGGAAGATTGAGGAAGACACGTTTATTTATTTAGGTTAAAAGTCAATACCATGATTATGGGGATTATTTTTGGAAGTTACTAAACAAATTACTAAATTACTCTTATTTATTTATTTAATTATATAATTTTTTATTTAATTTTGATTGTTCCACATGTAAGCATACAATAACACAATAATTACTTTAAATACCTGAACCTACCTCGCTCTCTCTCTCTGTGTATGTGTATATATATATATATATATATATATATATATATATATATATATATATATAGGATGAGGTTCAATAGAGAACCATAATTAACCAAGGAACCAATGGTGAGCGTCAGAAAACATAACAATCAATGATCAAAGAAATAGATGTACACTTTTACATTGGGCGCACATACACCGGATTATACCAAAAATTCCACCCTTTACAAAAAAATCCACCACTTTTTTTCGTTTAAAATTTTTTTAGGCCATGTTCTTTATAAAAACAAAACGAATATACCGTTATTCACGATTTTTCGTCCTCTTCCCATAGAGATCCATAATGATATATAAAAAGCGAACTTTTTTTTCAAAAAAAATCACTTCGTTTTCTTTGATGAAAAAAAGTTAAGGTCTGTATTTTTATAGAAAAAAATTTAATAAATATATCAAAATTTATATTTTTTGTAGAAAAAAAAACAATATTTCAATTCAAATTCACATTGTGAACCTGTTCAGATTCATATTGTAAACCTGTTCAGATTCACATTGTGAATCTCCTCAGATTCACAGTGTGCATAATAATAAGTCAGATTAACAGTGTGAATCTGAACTGATCAGAGCTTTTTCACATTGTGAATGTTAAAATTTGAAATATTTACAGTTTAGATTCACAGTATAAATCTACACTGATCGAGGTTTTTTTTTTTTTAACCTTCTCAGATTCACAGTGTGCATAATAGTAATTCAGATTCACAATGTGTATCTGAACTGTTCGAGATTTTTCATATTGTGAATGTTAAAAATTGAAATATTTATAGTTTAGATTCACAGTGTCAATTTACACTGTTTGAGTTTTTATTAATCGATGTTGATGTTTATTAATAGAGTACAAAAAAGTAATATTTTTGGTATAATTAGTTTTTTTTTTTTGATAAAAATAAACTTAAATATTGAAAAAACTAAGAAAATTAAGTGGGTTTATTTTTGAAAAAAAAAGTTCGCTTTTTATATATCATCATGGATCTCTATGTAAAGAGGACGAAAAATCGTGAACAACGATATATTCGGTTATTTTTTTCGATAAAAAAATTGGTCTAAAAATATAGTCATATATATCATAATAATTAATCAATTATCTTATAAGGAAACAATTATCTTGTTAATTGATAATTATCTTTAATTAGATCAAGAATATAGTCATATATATCATAAAATCGGATTTATATTGATCTAACATGATAAGGTAACTATCCAAATGCAAAAACAGCAAGAAATCCCGAGATAAGCATTATCTGACGCTCGAACTCGCCGAGTACCACACTGTACTCGCCGAGTTGAGGTCTACTCGCCGATTACACTGTGGTACTCGCCGAGTTCCTCAGCCATAAAGCCCAAAAAACGATTTTCCAGTTATACAATGCATCAATACAATTGAAACCAAGCTAGGCTCTGATACCACTGATGGGTTTTGGTCATAAGACATCCTATGTGCTCATACAAACCCTAATGCTTGGATCTAGGTTTCTCTATTGTACATGCTTTGAATCCAAGACTATAAACCCTAATTCTAACATATGGAAATTGACATTAACATATAATTAGGTTTAAGAACATACCTTGATTGTTATGTAGCAATAACAATCCCAATTCCTCCTTAAATTGGCTTTGGAAGGCTTAGAGTCACAGGTGTCACTCCTCTAATGGCTTACAAACACCATAAGCAAGTGGAGAAGGTATAAAGAGAGAGGTGAGAGGTTAGAATTCGTATCTAGGACCTCTTGGGAACGGATACACGAATTCATGACCCTAGGGGTGTTTATATAGGTGTAGAGATAGGGTTTCAGTCATTATCTTTATCTAGTTGATTATCCATTAAGCAACCAATAAGATAATCCTTGAATCCTTATCATACTCGAATTCTAAGGCTTTCCAACCTTAAATTCGTCCACCATATAAATAAGATAATCCTTACCTTATTTTGTAACTATCACATAATTACAAATCAGCCCCTCTAGTTTAATTAATTACATTTTATCACAAAACTAATTCTTAATTAATTATTGACCAATATTAATTAAACAAATATGATTTCTCCTTTAATATATTATTCTTATAACATATTAATAAATCATATTATCCTCTCTCTCTTTATTCATTTCTCCAATCAAGTTGCTTTGGTGAAGGCAACCCAAAAGGACCATGCACCATCGGGTCAAGTACATACCAAAATAGTTATGGACTTAGACACTAATCCAACAGTCTCCCACTTGGATAAGTCTAACAACTATTCTGCGTATGACTTCAGATCCTGATCTGCAATCGTAGCTTTCCAAAGCCGTTGTCAACTCTGATCATATCAGATACGCGTGTCCTTAGATAAGGGATCATATATTCTTCCATTCTAGATATCGTATGAGATATGATTTCAAATCATTCTCTTTGTACTATATCTCGATTTCCGATTTATGACGACTGACTAATTGAACAAATCAAATTAGCCCTAGCCCGGCCGAGCATTTACGTATGTCATCACTAAACCATCGAGGGGCCCAAAGATATCACTTTTATCCTACTTTGGATAAAAGGAACGGATAAACTTTGATACAATGCTCGCTTGCACTCACTCACCGAATTACACACAACAATATGTTTTATAACACCAAGTTACTTGTGCGTTTACATATTATCAATGTGCAACCGATCAGCAAGATACAACTCACACATCTCGGTTTCAAGAATATAAGATGTTATCGTCTCACTAATCATTCGAGATAGTGATCCAAGTGAGCGTGGGTTTAATCCAATGCTCAAATCATATTCGTAAGCACTCATGAACGTTGCAGCAAACATTTGCTTATGTCTAATACTCTTTTAGACAATCCACACACCGATTCACGACAGTCTTCATTCATATCTACTTCCAACATATGAACGACTGTGGCCCGTTTGAATAATTCGATTATTCTTAATAAACTCAATTATTCTGGAAGTCAAAACATGCAAAGTGAAACACAAGAATAATACTAATCCCATATGGCCTCAACCCTTTGAGCATAAATAAAATACGTTTTATTTATCACCATATCGATTACTCATTATTTGTCGTTTCGGGTAATCAACTTCTTACTTGAATTATTACACTTGTCCCATGCTCCTAGCATGCACACAATGTTTACCTATGGTTCTTACTTTTGTGAAATAGACAAATTGAACACATTTCCAATCATTCTCATTTTACAACTCCAAATCCATTTTCTTAAGTGTAAGAATATCAAATTCTTGTTACTTATAGAATATACTAGATTCTAACACTTTATGCAACGATCCTTTTGTAATGTCACTACACCAAAGTCTCAAAGAGTATTGCCAATGATATTACAAAGTCCTCTATCGGAGATTGTTGCAAGACAATTCCTTATATACGATGTCTCTCACACAAAGTACATTCCTTTGAACATCCTTTTGCATAAAGGTTTCTAATCTAGTCATAGATTTTCAATATTTACTTCCCAATATGGACACGCTTCCATATTTTCCATATGACAACTCATTCTTAATAGAATCTTATCTATTCGTAATGATGTCGATATTGTCCATCCAATATGGAAACATTTCCATAATTTCCAATACTATACTTCCAACTACTCACAAGCGACCAATCCTCGTCGAACTTTAGATTGTCCTTTGATAGTTGTTTAATTATTTTAGTCAAAACCGATTCTAGTCCCTTTTCCCTCTAAATGCGCTAGACATTTGGAAAATTTTAGAATGGTCAAACATTAAAGCATTTGCAATCGATCCTATACCCGAAGCGTATGGGACACGACGCATAATGTTTTATTTGCTATGTTCTCAAAATTCGAATTGTGAAGAGGAATGCCGTAATCATAATCGAAACTTTAAGAACACACTATGTACCTTTGACTAAATTTATCAACATTTCACAACCTAATCCTTTAGATTTGAAATGAAGCATAATATTCTCTCCCTTAATTATAGCAAAACAACCTTTCAACTCTTACAACTTTGCAAAGTATGACTCTTGTTTTCTATAATTAATATTGCCAACTATGCAATACGTGCCTTAATAATCATACAATCATAACATTTATGCTCCCACTATCATGATGATTATTATAAAACATAACACTTATGCTCCCACTAGCTTCGACATGTATTCATAAACATCTTAACTTTCAGAAAAACAATACTTATTGAATTTCTTAAGTTCATGTTTCTAATACTTAGTGCTTTGATAATCTTTTATCAAGGCTTCTTGAACTTATACACTTTTGCCTTAGATAGTTCATATGTGTGTCTTAACAATTAAGACTTATTGCCAAACCTCACAATTCAAATTATGGAAAGGGATGCCGTAACCATGATCGAATTCGAGAATGCAATTTTACAATCACTATCTTTTAAAATCTTTCTTAGTGAAAGCATTTCCTCACAATCATTTTCATGAAGGAGGAAATCTTATGACACTTAGATTTAAACGGTGTATGTGTTCCTATCCATGTGAATTTGTTAAAATCCAAAGTTTACGACAAATTCAAACTCATATGGATCGAACTTTCTTAATCTTTATTTCTTGCCTTATGGTAGCACAGTTGCCCACCACGTCTTCCAAGTAGTTAATTAGCTCACCTTTTCCTATCAATGTACTTTCCATTGATCAAGGTCCTTGCCTTTTATGCATTCAAATGAGAACTCATAGGACTCACATGCATAATTAACTCGATTAGATTGGCACAGAAACAAAATAATATCTTCACGATAGGTTGTAAACCTCAACTCGTGTGCTAGTGATGATCGATAAGGCTTATTTGATTTGTTCTTGAAACTTTTCAAGACTATTAAGACTCCCACTGACTCCTTGACATATACGATTCTCTTATCAAAACATTTCTTGACAAACAAATATTCAAGAGTTAGTGTAGCTTATATCAAAACAAAACACTTCATAATTTTGGTCTTAGTTTGTCTTTGTCTTATCCAAGACATCACAACTTTCCACAATTGATGAATGTTATAAACCTTCTTAATACTATTCACTCAATTTCACAATCTTGACTTTAAGATTTGTTTTGGAACGAAGCATGATTGACTTCTTGATTTGACCATTTCTTCAATCTTTGATTCCTCTTCTTGGACATACAATTGTACCAAGACTCATTAGAGGATCAATTGAGATATGGTTCTTAATCATTAAGACCTATCATAAAGCATAAAAGCTACTCTCCCTTCTTCTTAGAATGGAGAAACTCTTATCTTTCTGCCTACTTGATTCTTCTTATTCGTTTTGCTATTGATCTAAACCCTTTAATCAATTCAAAATTACACTTAATCTTGTAACTGTAATCATATTTACTAAGCCTTTAGTAAGTCATGACGAATATCTTTGTTACTTTTATGGTGAACTTGATCAACACACAACTTTGTGTACTCGATCTCCTAGTCCTTCACTTGACACTTTCTCAATGAATTAGTCCAATTTCCAAATACGAAATTTCTCATTCATCATGCAACCAAGTTGCATGATTCCAAGTTTCTGTCCAATTGAAACTTGGGCGATGAGAAACTCTCCCTATTTGGTAAATTCTCGACATTTCCATAAATAACATAACTAAGAATCATATCCATTCGTTGTAGAAATATGCAAACATCAATTTTCACATAACGATTTCATTGCAAGGAAGTAAACAAATAAATAAGTCAAACAAAATTTATTTTATTTATAAAAGCAGCGGAAAAACATTTGTCCTTACAATGCAAAATCTATTGAAAACTATGTAAAAAGAAAATTTCTAACAACTCTATCATAACTATCTAAGCTCAAAATCCAATCTTCAAGTCCATGAGATCGAGATCCATCTCTTGTGATTAGATTCATCTTGCTCTCTTATCAAGCTTCCTTTCTTTTCACCGATCCTTCAAAACATTCAAATGCAATCTTATCACATCATGTATTAAGAATCAATGAATAGGAACTTAATGGAGTTAGATAGTGGATTCTTACCTAAAGCGTAGTCATACTTTTGACTCTCCCATCTCTTAGATCTCTTAGGTAAGTAGGGCAACTTCGTCTCCAATGCCCCTTCTCTTGGCAATAAAAGCAAATTGACTCCTTTGGAACAACACATGGAACTACTTCAGACATCGCCTTTCTCTTATGATCAAACTTTTTGATCATTGCATGTCTTTCATTGCCATTGTCTATATCCATAGAGGTCTTGAAGGCAGATTCACCAATCAACTTTGCTTTTCTATTGCGCCAAACCATTGTTGATTCAGCAACAATAAGCATGTAGGTGAGATCTATAAGTGTCACGTCGTGGTTCACCATATAGTACTCTCTTACGAACTCACTATACGAGTTAGGAAGTGACTGAAGAACCCAATCAACAGCCATCTCTTCACCGACAACGGATCCCATCATTCTTAACCTATCAATGTGTGACTTCATCCCTAAGACGTGTGCACACACCGACTTGCCCTCTTTATGTTCACTTGCCAAAAGGGCTTGAGTGATATTGAACCTTTCAATTTTACAATCTTGTGGGTTAGGGAGAATAATTGGAGGAGGAGGAGGAAGTGAAGCATGATTTCTTGTTCCTCGATCGAGTCGTGGAATATCGTCTTCATGTGGAATGCTTGTTCCACGGGACTTGAGAAGACCATAGTTGTCGAACTTTGACATCGGGAGAAAAAACGAATTCAAGTTAGTTGATTGATTGAGTCCTTGGTAAATCACCCAAATGAAATTCCAAGGCTAGGACCCAACACAATATCCTACAACTTGGGAGAGGGATGTCGTAACCCAAATTGCAGAACATTTGAAGGTAAGTGAATGACGATTCACTAATTTCCACCATGAAAAACGAAAAAGAAATTTAAGTTTTAAATCTATGAAAACTCCTAGATCCTTTGAGATTCATTGAACATTTCAATGGCATGTTTAAATCTCGATATGCCCCTCTTGTTTGTGACTGGGATGCCGAGGATCACAAAAGGGGTGTGAATAACCATGCAAACTACATGGTGCCCTCACATGTTACAATCACCTATTCGATGTGCCGGTAAACCACACACGCTCCACCGAACTATGACAAATATTGAGTCACCCTTTGCTACCTTTGCTTAGAACCATTTAGTGTGCCAGTAAACCACACACGCTCCACTAACATCTTCGCAAGGGCACAAAGTGTAATTTCATGGAATTGCATCAATTCACTTTTTGCCTAAGTAACTAAGATTGGGAATTTGAAAAACATTTAGTTACTTTGTATTTCATTATACTTATAATGGAAGGTTTCGTCCTATCCTACCCGTTCGGCTAACGACCCTCCACTAGTCAAGAGTGCGGTGGGTAAGAGTGGATACCCATTTAATCGCCATTTTATAAGCAATTTCCTTAAACACCCCTTATAGACCAGCTTCGTGAATGAGGCCTACTAACGGCAAGACTGACTTTTACTCATACATATATATAATGTTAGACTTTTAATATTATATATAGTATAGGGTGCATTTTATACTTTTAAAATACTATGTGGTTAACTTTAACAATTACACTTTTAATTCAATTAAATGGTTAACCAAAACTTTTATGGATTTATTAAACCTCTTTTAATTATACTCCTTAATTAATTAATAAAACCATAAGGGTGTGATTTGAACTTTTCAAAACATTACTAGGGTTTTAGAATTTAACATTTCTAATTAAACTTTTAATCAACTTTTAAATTCCAAAACTTGAGGGCAAGTTTTGAAACCTTTTTCAAAACATTAGGGTTTTAACGATTTAAATTTCAAAACTCCAAAACTTTTGGGTTCAAATTTAAACTATAAAACCTAAAGGGGAAGATATGAAACTTTTCATAACAACAAGGATCAAATAACAAATAATCTAAACTAACATTTAGTTACATAATTATCCATATTTGATTTGTTTAATGATTTCTTGCAAAACAATTTATCAATTTACTCAAAATAATTAATCAATTATCTTATAAGGAAACAATTATCTTGTTAATTGATAATTATCTTTAATTAGATCAAGAATATAGTCATATATATCATAAAATCGGATTTATATTGATCTAACATGATAAGGTAACTATCCAAATGCAAAAACAGCAAGAAATCCCGAGATAAGCATTATCTGACGCTCGAACTCGCCGAGTACCACACTGTACTCGCCGAGTTGAGGTCTACTCGCCGAGTACACTGTGGTACTCGCCGAGTTCCTCAGCCATAAAGCCCAAAAACGATTTTCCAGTTATACAATGCATCAATACAATTGAAACCAAGCTAGGCTCTGATACCACTGATGGGTTTTGGTCATAAGACATCCTATGTGCTCATACAAACCCTAATGCTTGGATCTAGGTTTCTCTATTGTACATGCTTTGAATCCAAGACTATAAACCCTAATTCTAACATATGGAAATTGACATTAACATATAATTAGGTTTAAGAACATACCTTGATTGTTATGTAGCAATAACAATCCCAATTCCTCCTTGAATTGGCTTTGGAAGGCTTAGAGTCACAAGTGTCACTCCTCTAATGGCTTACAAACACCATAAGCAAGTGGAGAAGGTATAAAGAGAGAGGTGAGAGGTTAGAATTCGTATCTAGGACCTCTTGGGAAGGGATACACGAATTCATGACCCTAGGGGTGTTTATATAGGTGTAGAGATAGGGTTTCAGTCATTATCCTTATCTAGTTGATTATCCATTAAGCAACCAATAAGATAATCCTTGAATCCTTATCATACTCGAATTCTAAGGCTTTCCAACCTTAAATTCGTCCACCATATAAATAAGATAATCCTTACCTTATTTTGTAACTATCACATAATTACAAATCAGCCCCTCTAGTTTAATTAATTACATTTGATCACAAAACTAATTCTTAATTAATTATTGACCAATATTAATTAAATAAATATGATTTCTCCTTTAATATATTATTCTTATAACATATTAATAAATCATATTATCCTCTCTCTCTCTTTATTCATTTCTCCAATCAAGTTGCTTTGGTGAAGGCAACCCAAAAGGACCATGCACCATCGGGTCAAGTACATACCAAAATAGTTATGGACTTAGACACTAATCCAAAAGGTACTTGTCAGTATATATTCTTCTATATTTATTCTTAAGGATTTGTCCTAAGGAATAGGCACAAAGTCTATTGCGCAAACAGGCTTTATCTAATAGACACTAAGTCCATAGTTGTCAGTGTTTATCTATGATGTGTATATAAATGCATGGGTTTTAGTCCTACTTTTGAGATGAAATTTAAACACACAAAGGTAGTGAATTTGTCTATTAGTGATATAGTTGTATAAGTAGGGTATTGAACACAAGGAACAGAAAATTAGACTAATATCTAGAATTAACTAAGCAAATAGATTAACTAAAAGGTTTTCTCTAGTTTTTCAAGACTATAAACTTTGACAAACTATCTAACACACAATTTAAACAACTAACAATTAAAACAAGTAAAAACCAACTAAATTCTGTAATCAAAAGGGGTTTATGTTTAGGTTCGATTCATTTACTCATATGGTTAATTTTATGTCAATGCAATGGATTAATTGTTATTGGTTACCGACTAAGGTGATTAGATTCACATTCACTATTACCAATCCTTAGAAAATAAATTAATTTAAGCAGTGATCAAGTAATTAAACTAATAAATTTCCTAGTTTAATTATTCGGATTAAATAAGACTTGTAATTAGTTAATCAAATTAATAATTCAATTAACCTCTTGTTGATGGTTTATCACACAATCTCACAAATTAATTTAGTTTTTCTCTAGTTAATCCTAGTTTCCCATTCATTATTCCTAGGCATATAACAATGTTTTCACGTAAAGCATATGAGGTAATCAATTAAGAGATGTTCATGCAGCCTAATTACTTGACAATTAACAGAAAATAGTTATGGTTAATGCACAAGGGTCTTTAACAAACTTAATTTAACAAAGTTCACCAAATAACGATCAATCCAAACATAAATTAATCCATAAGAGCAAACTTATCCACCCTAAACAGAAAATAATGAAATTAGTTCATAATTACACCAAATAAACACCTAAACACGAATTCAATCAAACCAAACATAGTTCTAATCAAGAATAAAATGGAAAAGTAAACTTATGTTGCCTTAATCTTCTTAGAATTGAGGATAAGGTTTATTCACTATTTCCAAGGCTCCAGATGTATTCTTGGTCACAAGGTAACTCCACCAGGATTCTCTAACCAACCTCAATTCGGGAATGTGACTTCTATTTATAATTTTCGGAAAACAGGGGCTACTTGTCGAGTAGAGAACTGACTAACCGAGTCCCCCTTATGGAATCCGTATACGGCAAGGACTTTACGTATTGCTTCGCGAACCTTCATGGGTACTCGTCGAGTAGACGTCCATACTCGCCGAGTGGCTTCCGAATTTGACTCTTTTCTTCTCTCTTTAGTTCCTGAGCTTCTGATCGCCTCTCCTGCTTCCTTTTTGCTTCCAAGCATATCTTTTGGACTGAAAATACAATTTAAAAACTATTAAGTACCTTTTGTCCATAATTTGCAAATAATTAGCTAATAAATAATAAAAATTTATACTAAATATATAGCTAAATATGTACATATTAGTCTATTAGGCACTAAGTCCATAGTTGCTAGTGTTTATCTATTAGGCACTACGCTCATAGCTTCCAGGCTTTATCTTCTTTATTGATGGTATTATTTTAGGGAGTCCACTCACAATACATTTCAATCGGTTTTTAGAGTACGTTTGATGAACACATTGTTCACAAACACCTACAGGTTGCGAGCATGTTAGCATTCCACTAGACTGTCTAGAATAGTTTGTGGTTGTCATCTCTGCTAAATGACATCATCTTTAAAGTCAAGGCCTCTCATTATCTATTTCATCTTTCATCTATATCAGCTTTCATCTACCCATCTTTACCCAATATATTTATTGGTATAAAAATACATATAAATTTTAAATCAAGTAAAACATGTATAAATCGTTCATCTAGCATAGATATCAGGAACACAGATAATAGGAACATAAAGCATGTAATTATCTTAAATTCATCATATCTATGTGTAAGATGAAAGTAAATATGCACTCACTTATTAAAGTGACAACTCAGAATTCGGATATCGCTTCGCTTCTAGCAACTGTCTTTTACTTTGACGTAACCTAGTATTATTATCACTAAGTCTTAGTCTAATATTTATCGTGACTAATACAAAGTATACTGTTTGGAAATCCCACTTTAAACACCTCACTAAATCCAGCCTAGACATCATCCATGTAAGTAGATAAATCAATATAATGACTTGGAATCATTGATAAATCTTTTTATAGGTTCATAATAATTATAATGAATTTAAACATAAGTTATACTTAAAGTACGGTAAGCATAACTCAACTTACAAGTGGTTTAGCGAGAAACCAGACTCTGCCTGGGCAGAACTTCTAAACCAAAAGCTCTATTTCTCAAGGCTTTCTAGCACTCTAGAGCTTCACTACTAACACTTAGGAAGTGCTAGAGAAAGGAATTGAGGCCATTGGGGTAGGGGGCTTGGGAGAGAATAAAATGGAGATGTGTAAGGAAAAGAGTGAAATTCGCTTCTATTTATAGGTTGAAATGCGCCCAGTATGTTGGGTGTACACAACATTATGTTGGACGTAATGGGTTAAACAGGGTTATGTTGGGCATACATAAGAATTATGTTGGGCGTAATTGCCACATGCCATCATCTAGTGACAAGTCGTGGGAAGGAAGTGAGTGCACCAGATTGCGATACCTGTCACACCGAGGTTAATCCAAAAATTAATTATCTTGTAAAATTCATAACTTCGTATACGAGCTCCATTTTAGATGTTTTTTATATCCACACATAGCTATCGACAAGATCTACAACTTTAGTTTAGACTCCATCGGCTAATTTTGACTTTATTTTTAAACTTATATTGTAACAGTCTTAGACAGTTAAAGTCCGTTAAAAATTCATAACTTTGTCATCCGACGTCCGTTTTCGACTGTCTATATATCGTTCAACTCTTATTGACGAAATCTTCAATTCTCATTTAGATTGTGTTAGCTAATAATTGATCGATCTAAAATTCGATTTCCGAGTTGTACACTGCTACGCTGAATCTTAGAAAAATCATAACTTCCTCGAATGAAGTCAGATTTGGATATTCTCTATATGAACGCTCTCGGTTTAATGACTTCTACGACTTTTATTTTATATTACTAAGGCTAAAAAGTAATTTATCAAAAATTTACTTTTTACGATACGCATATATGTTTCGGTTTATTCGTGAAACTTCAATGGGTCATAACTTCTTCGTTATAAGTTGGATTTTAGTGTTCTTTATGTGTATGAAATCCTTGTGACGTATATCATAACTTTGTTTGAGATAGTTTATCCTAAATAATATTCTATCAAAAAATAAATTTTAACATTTTTATCTCTAAATTGGCTAACCCGAATCTATGAGCGTTACATCATACTAATGTGAACTAATTATTTCATGAATATGTTAACTTGCATGCTGCAAAGGTTAAATAATCTCATAGTGATTTATTTGAGCCTATTGTGCAACTCTTGTCTGAGTCCAACCGTTGTAGATTTGAGTATTTTACTCGAAGGATTATCTAAGCTTTATTGCATATCATTGTATTCATGAAGTATTTAGATGGAATTAGTGGGAGTCTTTAGGAACTGATGGTAGGGTGAGGACAAGGAACCAAGAAGAGCCTAAGAGGTGTCTTAGTAGGTATGGATGCGTTGTTCAGTAAGTATTTAGAGTACTTGTTTGACAGGGTGACTAGAGGATTCAGGATAATTATTAAGGAAAGTATGGATAGGTGTAGAAGTTAGTATTGGGTCCGTACTACTGGAAGCACATAATCCATACGTGAATCAAGGATGATCATAGATAATATAGGAAGCATGTAGGATAAGGACTCCTTGAGTGTGTTCTGATTATTGTTTGGTTGCTTTTGAGAATGGTGATGAGCACTCGTGGAGGAGGTTTGGGTTCTGATTCAGGCTCAGGTGTTGGCGTTAAACCGATTGAGGAGTGGATGCAGGAGTTAATCTTGTCGGAGATCACCCATGGTATTTTGGAACAGACTACTATAATCTTTAGTACTATTAAGGAGGGGATCATGGAGATTATGCAAGAGCGTCTGGTCGCATATCGCACTAGGGTTGTGGAGTTGTTGGATGAGAGACTCGGGGCTTTCGGGCCGAGATTGTGACATTATAGTTGGGAGCACGGACTCCCTCATTTCGAGAGTTCACGGCTTGTAGAGCTCTAGATTTCCTTGGGTCGAAGGACCCATTGCTAGCCACCGATGGATCGCTGACATATAGAATGCTCAGTGGGCAAGTTTCTATCCCGAGGGGGAAAAATTGGGATTTGCATATTGTCTTTTAAGGGACCGAGCCCATGATTGGTAAAAGGATATCGGTAGTGCATTGAGATCTGCAGCTGATGTGGCCATGTCTTCGGAAGATCTTGCACCAAAAATTAAGGTGCAACAGTTGGTAAGGGAAGCTTCAAGACCTTCTTCAGACTACTAAGACTATGGCAGAGATCACTGCCAAGTTTTGGGAGAGGGCTTGTTGGTTCTGCAGTATATGGTAGACGAGGAGATGAACAAGGTGAGGTATCATGATATGTTGAGAGATAACATCAAGGAGTTTGTGAGCTTTTCAGGGTGCAAGACCCTGAATGATATGATTACTAGAGCCAGAGAGCAGGAGATTGAATCGGAGCACATTATGAAGAGGAATTCAGAGCAGATTTAGATCGAAGTGGGCCAGGAGAAGAGGCCCAGGACTCAGGATTCGCATCTGTGATGCCATAAGGTTTGGGGCCATTATGCCAAGTGTGGGAGGACCCATGAGGGAGACTTACAAGAGACAAGGAGTGGATGTTTTAATTATGGTCAGATGGGTCATTTCAGTAGGGATTGCCCTTAAGGATCGATTTCGATGTTGTTTCATTCCAATCAGGTGGGACACAAAAAGACCGATTATCCAAGGCTATTGAGTGGAGCAGCAAGGGCACTTGCTCCAGCTACTTTGAGGATCACTAATGGTCGTGAGGGCTGATCGGAAGCCCCATCAGTGAGGATTCGAGCATTGCATCCTTAATTGGGAGAGGCTAGAGTTTCATCAGGTGCTATCATGGGTATGTTATCTTTTGTTTTCCCATTCCTTATTATTTGTATATATGTGCTTTTGAATCATGTGCTTGTATGTGTAAGGCATTTTCTTTAGCTTAGTTTCTATGTAATTACCTGGTTAACATTATCAAGGGTCTTTATATGTCAACCTTCATGCCGAGAGTTATGAGTGGGGCATATCTTGTTGAGCTAGATTTAGATTATCGAGCACCTTGTTGTGGGAATCGGTGGAAGCAGTTTAGGGGTACCACTTGGAAGATCAGTATTTGGATTAGCATGTTAGTTCAGCATCGGGGTAGAGGAAGTTATAGAACAAGTATGTTGGCTTTTAGAAATTCAAGATAGATTTGGGGTGCAGTCGATTGATTAGGATTTAAGTGCAAGAGAGTTGATGTCGGATCAATGCTCTCAGGACATGAGGGTGGTCCTTACATCAGAAGCTTGAGGCAAAGATCTCTTGAAATTGGTTGTGCCCCTATTCGAATAACATAGTCAAAGTTTAGAAGTGCTTACGTCACTCAGTATGGATGGAAGTGGTTTATCGATGGACTCTCGGGTGTGATCGCTACCATTACTAGGGAAGGAGTAGTGATGAGTAGGTAATGATGATGGTCGTGTAGGCTAGAATTGGCAAGGGAATTTCGAATTGTAATGGTTGAAGATGTTTAGAATGCATAAATCCTTCGATAAGTGGGATGTTGGGATGGTGATACATCAGCTCCGGTATAGGGGTTTGTATTTGTTGTCTTTACTAAGGTTGGCAGGGTAGACTTAAATCCAAGTGGAGGAGAACCATTTGGATTTCGGGGATATAATCAAGTGCGGAACTAGGAAGAGTTCCACATCCAAGTTGAGATGGAAGCTAGTTCAAGTGGCAATCTGGATAGAGGTTGCACAAGGTTGGGGGTTCAGAAACTCTCAACGATAGGGTGATGCATTCGTAGTGATTCATAGTAGATATGT
Organism: Lactuca saligna; assembly: GCF_052625555.1. NCBI lineage: Eukaryota > Viridiplantae > Streptophyta > Magnoliopsida > Asterales > Asteraceae > Lactuca > Lactuca saligna. Next base: position 39,405,851 of record NC_136417.1, on the reverse strand, counting down.
GGTTTGATCCAGGTTGAGGGTTATGTTAGAGCATCTATACATGTTCTTATCTAGTGAGGGATTTTGGGTTTAAAGCATGAACCGAATACCTAATTGGGATGCAGTCAATATGGTCGTTTGATTGTGGGTTGGTATGGTAAATGGAGAGCAAGACCATGAGTTGGCTCATGGATAATATGGGAGTGTTGTAAGACTATAGGGTAACCGTAGCATACACAAGGATGAGAGGTTGATAGGGAAGTGTTATAAGTTTGCGATGTAGTCACGACAATCACCGGAATGAGCTAGGTCATTCTAGGAGTGGTCATTGGGCTGATAAAGGATCAGAGCATGTGTGGGTTGAGATTGAAAGTATTGTAAGTGGATTTATCTTGTTTTGGTATGAGGATCATTGGATCCAAGGCAAGGTTAGGCCTATGTAGCACTAGTTTGGGTGAGACTCGTGGGTGAGGCCCATTCAATTGTGCAGGCTGGGTGAGACCCATAGGCGCGGCCCGTAGGGTTATGATATAGTGGGTGAGACCTGGTCGAAATTGGCTTGAGCAAGGTACTAGACCACATTTAGAGTAGGATGACTCTGTGTTCATTGGTTGTTATCAATGTGATGGTTAGGCTACGGTATCCCTTATCAATTAGACTCTTAGTCGGAGTCTTGTGGTGGGACCAAGTGTGAGATTGTCAGTCTTTGCAATTGATTGGGGAGTTTATATCTCAGTTCAGTGGGAAGTCACCATGGAATCAGAAAATTTTGGATAGAAGCAAGTACGAGTCTTTGAATTTTGGAATATGAGTCATGTTCTTGGTTGGCACAAAGGGTTAGGAGTAACCTTTTCTTTTATGAAAGATCTTTTCAATAACAAGGTATGGTAAAGGATTCTACCTGCTAAGGGTATCAGTTGGACAATTTAGGATCAGTCTAGATTGCAGAGAGAGGATCTATTGATTGTGTTTTGGAATGGTTTTGCCTGTGAGGAGGTCAGGTAAATTTTTGGGGGTTTCGAACTTATAACAGTGAAATGTCAGTTTTTCCGCATTGAATAAATTAGTGGATCAATAATTCATTCTACATCAAGATGTATGAGTACTAATATGATTGAGTTTTGATGGTAGCATTGGAAGGTCGTTATGAGTATGAGCCAACTTTTCATCAAAGCAAGGTTCAAGAGGAATTGGACGGATCGTCTGATCTCCTAAAAGGTAGTAAGGAGTGATTTCAAGGACGAAATCTAATTTAAGTGGTGGAGAGTTGTAACACCCTATTTCAAGTCATTCCATAGTTCGGGACCATGAACCGAATATCAATTATCATAAGGCTTCGGGCCTTGGGGAAAGAGAGGTTAAGACCCATTTGGATGTGGGTAATATAGATTATGTGATCCAAGAGTTTGTTTGTACTTTGGATCCTAAGGGTATAATGGGAAAAGTGGTGTTTCAGACTTCTTTTATGAATTAAGGATTTTAGTTTGATGTGTTTTAAGTTAAAAGTAATTAGATAAGGTTGTAGAGCTCCTCAATACCATTATGTGGATATAAAGATCGTCGAAATCAGCATTGAAATGAAGAAGTTATGATCCTTTGAAGTTAGGACGGTTTTGGTTTAAGCCGCATACGTTGGGCGTACGGGGAAGTACGTTGGGCATACTAGGGTATCTTTGAGTACGCTGGGCGTACCAGGGGTATGTTAGGCATACACGATCAGTGCCCAAACCTTATTTTCATGGTTTAATCCCTATTTAAGCTCCTTAACTTCCTAAACCCATTCTATTCTCAGCCTCCACCTCTCCAACACCCTCTCTTTAAACCATAACCCTAGTTTGAGCCTTATGAGGAAAAATAAGGTGTTTTTAAGTGCTTTGGAGTGTTCTTGGTACATCTTCTATAAGAAGTAGCTCATTAGAGAAATTTTGGTTGCATTGGAGCTTGTAGATCCAGACTTTGTTCACCTTGATCTTTCATCTGGAAGTATAAAGCTTGAATCTTGATGATGCATTTGTTAGATCTAGCTAGTTTTGGGTGTTATGAGCTTTTAGTCACTTTAGTGAATAAAATTTAGATCTTAAAAGTTTGTGACCTTGTTGTGGATAAATTTTCCAACTTTATCCATCTAAGCATCATATGATTCAGATCTGAAGGTTGAAGACTTGGACGTAATGGATGAAGTTGAAAAAGATGCACTTTTGGTACCTTGGAGACTTAAAAACTAGATATTGGTTGTTTGGACAATTATAATGGATAAATTTGGAAACTTTATCCATTATGGAGTTATTAGGAACCATAAAAATATGATCTTAGACCTCCTATCCCCTCTATGCAAGAGTTAAGATGTCTTAATGGATAAATAAGTTGGGGTTTTAGCTTTTGGACCTTTTCTAACCATGGAAAGTCATAAAGGTGGAAACTTTATGACTTAAGTTGATGTTTTGAGATTAGATCTGAGTTTGGATGTTTTGGTCTTAAGCATTAAGTCCTAAAATGAGAAATTGTCATCAAGGGGGTATGATGGGCGTACATATGCATACGCTCAGTGTAATGCATGTCTTCCCGATTTCATATTGTGGCAAGTTATACCTTAAGCATCAATGAGAAGTACGTAGGGTGTACGAATGTGGTACGTGGGTCATACTAAAAGGGTTCTCGTTTTGGGCCTTTTGGGCCTTGGGTCTTTTGGAAGTTGGGCCATGAGTTATTGGGTCAGATACGGGAAGCATAAAATGGTCTTTTACCCTTGGTAATGATAGAGAATGAATTAGACCTTGGATTATGGGGAATTATCTCAATTATTGTCTACGAATAATTTGGTTGTGTTTAGTATGAGGAACCCGGTAGCAGCAGCGCGTGTGTTGCGGTTATTGCGGTTTGAGGAGAATCTCCTCCTAGAGTTCAGCGGGTCGAAGGCACCAATGTCGACGCATAGATTATTGTTATTTGTATACTAATTGTATGTATGACTCTTACATGTGTTGTAGGTGTTGTATGTATGTCAGGTGGGGCCTGATGTGTGTATTGGACGGGGCACATCGCATGTTACTGATAGATCTATACTGGCGTAGGGATATCAACGGGACCAAATGGGAGCGAAAATAGTTGCCCCCTCCCCCGCCCGGGAAATCAGTTGCTGCCCCCACCCGCGGATCCCCCATTAATATAGCCCTCAGTCCCGCCCCCGGTTACCTCCATCGCCCTCAGTCCTGCCCCCGTTCCACCGGCTCCTTCGGTTTATAGGCTTAAAATTCGATTTTTTTTTGCTAAAAAACTACTTTGTTTTAGGCTAAAGAAAACTATTTTTAATAACTTTAAAACCTTAAAACCTAATCTTTTAGAAACTAAAAAATTAAAAATCCAACATTACAATAGGACAATTCCAACACTCTTACAAATATAAAATACAACATTATAAATATAAAATACTTACATGTCCAAAAATATATGATCAATTCGCTACATCTTCAACATCTATTAATTGGAAACGGGAAAATGAAACCTACACTAAACCTAAAATTAGAACATCTATTTTGTATATGCATTTTATATTAAATATATATTTTTTACATAAATGTACAACCTTGGCCCCCGTGGGAGTACGAGACGGAAATACCGACTCCCGACCCAGGTCCCGAAAATAAACGGGGTTTAATTATGCCCCGCCCCCGTTCCCACTCTCGATTTTTTTAAAAATTTAGTCTCGTACGGTATCGGGGTTCAACATGTGTTTTTGGCATCCCTATACCAGGGGGCCGCTGTCGGGCGGGGCCCGATGAATACCGGGCGAGGCCCAATGCTGGGAAGGGCCCGATGGATGTATGTATGTATGGTATGTGGTATTTTGGGGAACTCATTATGCTTTGTGCTTAAAGTTTATGATTATGGTTTCAGGTACTTTCGGTTCGAAAGGGAAAGATCCGCTTGATCGTAGCGTATCCACCCATGTTTCCGCATTTTATGATTTTAGGATTGTACTCTGATAACTATTTATACTTTGATATGCTTTTGAATAGTTGAAAAGGATAAATGGTGTTTAAGTTTGAATTAAAAATGAAATTTTTACCTTATAATTTTTATGATGTTACATTGAAGATTACAAATCCTTATTTGTACAAAAGGCTACAATCATGGTATGAAATTGATTATGTTGATAGTTTTTCTTCAGTAGCAAAGGTTGTCGCAATAAGGATTTTACTTGCTATATCTACATCAAAAGGTTGGTTTTTACACACCAACTAGACATCAATAATGCATTTCTGAATGGTTTTCTTGAAGAAGAGGTGTACTTACTTCCTCCACAAGGTTATGACAAGGAAAAAAAAGGAAGAAGTATGCAAATTAAAAAATCACTATATGGACTAGAGCAAGCTAGTATACAATGACAAATTGAATTTTGAAACAAATTATTGAATTTTGGATCTCAACAATCTCCACATAATTATTGCTTGTTTACAAAAGGAGAAGAAAAGGTTTTTGTATCTCATGTAGTGTATGACGATGATGTCTTAAACACAGGCCCTAATGAAGCATTTATTACTAAATTCAAAAATTATCTACATCAGACCTTTACTATCAAAGATCATGGAGATGCAAGTTATTTTATTGGCATTGAATTACTGAAAACTAAGAAAGGTTTTTATGTTAATCAAAGGAAATATGTTTTAGACATATTGTCAGAAGCAGGGTTAACAGGGGAAAACCGACATTTAATCCAGTCATTAAGAACATGTAACTATGTTCAGCAGGAGGGAAAATACTATAAAAACTAGAGAATTATAGAAAAGTAGTTGGAAAGCTTCTTTATCTTATTTTACAAGGCCTAATATAAGCTATGATGTGCAACAATTTAGCCAATATTTGCATACTCGAACTCAAACACATTGGAAGGCTGCAATACAAGTGTTGAAAAACTTAAAAGATTGTCCATCAAAAGGTTTATTCTTTGAGAAAAAATCATAAAATTTAGAAATCACAGCCTATAGTGATTATGATTGTGCTACTTGTAAAGACACCAGAAGATCATTGACTCGATATTGTATATTCATCAGATCATCATTAATATCATGGAGGAATATTAAAAATACGTTTCATTCCGTTCAATATGGGTCGAAATTAATATATAAAATTCTTGTCCAAAAGACTTTTCAATGAGTATTAATTAACTTGAAGAATATGACCACTTAAAGACTCATCTTGTGGAAAATTCTTGTTACTTATTTGTCAGGTAAGGTTACATTGTCTTATTAACTAAAATAAGTTTTAATTATTATAGATCTAAATGTAAAATAGTTACAATATATATTTATCATTCTATCAAATCATCCAATAAACTTTGACATAGATAAAAACTTTTATCAAATTATGTAACAAGCTTCATAAACTTGATAAAGAAATGGTAAAAGTATTATAGTTTCTTATTGTTAGGAAAATATAACCCAAAGATTGTAGGAAAGAACAGAACTTTAAAATTGTTGATTGGGGATTGTGTTTAACATAGTTTCCTTAAAACAAATTCACCTTATATGGGTGTTTGTTTTCCAAGATACAACAGCAAAAAGCAGTTCTTCTAGATTGTTCGGACCCTCGCTTGACATGGATTATAAGTGTAAGAGAGGAAGAGTGAGTATTTCGTTTCATTCAGTGTATCTAATCAGTCATAAAACGAAATTGTAATTGTCACAATTAATCTAGAAATTAAAACCGAAATCTATGATTAATAGCTCTTAATTCGTTTTTGTAACTGTTACCCCACATGACACATACATAAAAGTTCAACGGCTCGAATCCAAATTTGGACGTATGATATATCGAAATGAAGATATCACGGAGGAGAACAAGAATATATAATCAATAGGTCGTTTTGATTTTATTTAGAATCCAAAATTTGTGCTCAAAAATGCAAAAAAATCCATTTTTGAAAATTAATAAAATTAATTTTTCAACTGCTATATTATATTAAAATATACATATTACATTAACCAATAAATTATGAAAATATTTGGCATTGTTAACAATCAACTCACTATTTTACCATAAAATTATCACTTTGACCTTTAGACGTCGTGTTTTAACCATTATCTACATTCCACCCATTCGTCTTATTTTCCAAAGTGCCTTGTGGATTTTGTCCATTATATATATGGTTGGATATCAACTAAAGATATCAAAACCGAAGCCATGACAACAATGCTAATAGTACTACTCGGCTTACTTTTAAGTCGTCTCGTATCCATAGGTTTTCTCTTTCTTTTCGTTACATTCACCGATATGATTTACATTTTTCATATATGTTTTATATAGTATGGTATGTTATTTGTATCGTTTCCGAATAAATGTTATTCTAATTTTTTATGACGTTCAAAATACCCACATGATATTCAAATTTTAGATAGAATTTCCAATAGTAATTGCTCCGGTTTTGTGTATTGGATATTTAGAGTATTCGAACATTCTTTTTCGTTAACGACATGGATCACCCGAATATATATGGTATCCGAAATGAGTCAATCAAAAATAGTGTTTAATTCTCGAATTATTTTGTACACTATGACAATTCGATGGTAGTTGAATATTCTAATATGTGTTTTAAAAGTTTAATTTTGAAATTTGTTAATAATTTTTTTATTTTGCGGAACTTCAGATAAATGAATGTGATACTAAAAGTTTACATATTTCTAATGTGTATATTTTTATTTGTATGCATTCATAGTGTCAAATAAATAAGTTCGTGCAAATTGTTGACTTATAATATCCAATACAATCTAGTTGTCTAAAACCAGTATGCAATTTAATTGTATACACGACAAAATATTATAAATTTCAGTATTTAATATTCACATCTAAATTTCTAAATATCCAATTTTGAATAGGAATACGTGTCTATATCTGAATACAAACGTACCCATAATAACTTGTGTCTGTTAACGTGAAAGAAGAACCATATTCTAATGATTTTATTTTTACAGATGCGCAGGTCGGCGTGTGTTACGGTAGAGATGGTGACGGTTTGCCGTCACAACAAGACGTCGTGAACCTCTACCGGCGCAACGGCATAACCAGAATGCGAATTTATGATCCAGATCAAGCTACTCTTCGAGCCCTAAAAGGAACCAATATCGAACTCATGATCGGCGTTCCTAATGATGCTCTGCAATCCCTCAATGATCAAGGTGCCGCAAATACATGGGTAAGAAACAACATCCAAAATTACCCCGATGTCAGGTTCAAATACATCGCCGTGGGAAATGAAGTCGATCCAAATAACGGGAATAGTCGATACGTTAATTTCGTACTTCCGGCGATGCGAAATGTTCAGAACGCCATTAACGCCGCCGGCCTGCGGAACCAGATTAAGGTGTCGACGGCAACCTACACTGGTCTGTTAGGCGTCTCATATCCACCAAGCAATGGCGCCTTTCGTAACAATGTACGGGGGTTTATCGAGCCGATAATCAGATTTCTAGCCGGAAACAACTCTCCAATGCTTGCCAACATCTACCCCTACTTTTCCAACCCTAATTCCAATCTCCCTTATGCGTTGTTTACGGCGCCGGGAACAGTTGTGACTGATCCTAATAATGGTCTACAATACTCTAACATTTTTGACGCCATGTTAGATGCTCACTATGCAGCTCAAGCGCGTCTTGGTGGGGGGAATGTACAGATTGTTGTGTCGGAGAGTGGTTGGCCGTCGGCAGGCGGCAATGCGGCGACAGTAGGGAACGCTGGAACTTACTATAGGAACTTGATTAGGCATGTCAGAGGAACAACGGGAACACCAGCGAAGCCTGGAAGGTCTATAGAAACGTATTTGTTTGCAATGTTCGATGAAAACAGGAAACCTGGTGAAGAGTCGGAAAAACATTTTGGGATTTTCTCCCCTGGTCAACGACCTAAATATCAATTGAGCTTCAATTAAGGAAAAGTAAAAAACGCCATTTCTGAAGCTATGAAGAATATTCCATACATAAACATAAAATAAAGTGGTTTTCCACTGCTTAATAAAGTGATGATGAAGTAAAGATGGTTGGTTATCTTTGATATTGTTTTGATAAAGGAGTTTAAATCTTTGATATTGTACTTGTATTCAAATATCTAAATAATATATATATATATATATATATATATATATATATATATATATATATATATATATATATATATATATATATATATATATATATATATATAAGAGAGAGAGAGAGATAGGTGGGTTCAACTGAGAAAAATAAAAAAAGTTGAGAATCGGGGAATCATTCCCAGCCACTCATTTAATCTAAGCATAAAAAGACACGGTGACAAACTTGTAAATATGTTAATAACCTTTAATCTCAAATACGTAACTATAGAGAATTCGATAACAGTTCGTTCATCATCAAAATTTCTCCTCCAACCTTCAACAATCATCTAAATTTCTTTAAGTAAACCATCATCAATGTCATCCAGTGTTAATCAATCATCGATATTCGTGGTTGGGAGGTTCGCTGTTCAAGACAAATTCGCAATCCAAATTCATCAATATCATCGATTTCTTTGTTGAAATACTCTGAATGTTCGTAGCTTGCAAGCATTTGTTAAAGTTCATAACAAATTTGGAACTGGAATTTCCGAGATTAGCAAACGAAATCAGTTGGAATCGTGTTCATGAAATTGGAATCAGAGTTCTGGACTCGCAGTCACAGTCGACATTGAAGGACTAAGAATCGGTACTCATAGGTTCCCAATCGGATTTTCGGAAATCAAAATCAAAATGAGAAATCGATCAGACATAGGATGCCGCTTCTGAAGTCGAAATCGGAAGTATATGATGATTTGGAATTGATAATTTGATGTTTTTTAACATTTTTAAAGTAGTTAACATGTATGCACTCCAATTGTTTGATGAAATGCATAAACTAAATTATCACGTTATATTCACATATGAATATGTTTTCTCACCTGAATCAGTATATGATTATTAAAAACACAAAACAAATATGCAAGTCTGTATGTTGTTCATATGTGAATAACAAAATTATATATATTTGTCAAAATATCTTCTAATATTCATAAGTGAATATATTTACAAGTGAATATACCTTGTAATATTCATATGTGAATATACTGTGTAATATTCATAAGTGAATATATCATCTAATATTCACAAGTGAATATACTATGTAATATTTACATATGATATACCATGTAATACTATGTAATATTCACATATGAAATATCATTTAATATTTATAAGTGAATATATCATCTAATATTCACAAGTAAATATACTATGTTAATATTCACAAGTGAATACATCGTCCAATATTTAAATATGAATATACTATGTTTATTATATGTTATATTCATATATGAATGATACTTAAATTGTAAAAAAAAAAAAAAAAAAAAAAAAAAATCATACTTTTTTTTCATAAGTAAATAACGAATGTACTGTAATAAAACATGATGCATTTTTATTCACTTATGAATAACGATAGCTGAAAATATAAAAAAAATATATATTTTATCTTAAAACTGTATTAATATGAATGTTTATTTGTAGAGAATAAAAAAATCATGAATTTTGGTATATTTAAAATCATTTTTTGATAAAAATAGCTTCCAAAATTTTTTAAAAAAAAAAACGAAAAAAAAAAAACTATGTTTTGTATATATATTAAGGTAACGATTAACATATTTAAGAAAATATGTTTTATTGGAAAACACATGTCTATTCATTTCCCATTTTCGCTGGTACGACGGAGGTTTTTACGGCAAAAATAAATGAGTGGCTGAGAATGATTCCCCTATTCTCAACTTTTTTTTTTCTCAATTGAACCCTCCCTTATATATATATATATATATATATATATATATATATATATATATATATATATATATATATATATATATATATATATAGCTAGAACTGAAACCCTAAACCCTCTCATCTACCTTATAACCAAATTGGCAAACGAAAACGGTTTATCTAACCACCTATTGCGACATCCCCATTTGTTTTGCAGGATTATAGGAAAGGATGATATCTTTGACGATTGTGGGGCATAAATTTTTTCATATTGAGTCACATCTTGCTCTTAGCCATCCTAATTAAAGACCTTAAGATTTGAAATTGGATCATCTCCAAGGAGGTGTTTACCAATCATGTATGAAGCATATTTATGATTTTTCATATCTTTTATTGATTAGGCAAGTATGTATCGACAAAATATTAGCAAAATATAATTACTTAATATACGGTCTTTTCAAAACGTGTAACATTTTTATGTGGAGTTTGGTTAACCCGTACATTTATCAAATACTTTCATACTTCATGGTGCTATTGATTATGGCCTCACCATATATGTTGAAATTTCTTCGTTTGTGTTGCGGGATTATGGGAAAGGAGGTTGTCTTTGACGATTGTTGGACAGAAGCTTGTCATATTGTTGCGTATCATTCTCGTAGCCATCCTGATTGAAGGCCTTAAGATTTGAAATTGGGTCCTCTTTAGGGAGGTTGCATGAAGCATATTTATCAATTTTCATATTTTTATCGATAGGACAAGCATGCATTGACAAAATATTAGCAAAATATATTGTTTTAATACATCGTCTCTTCAAAACGGGTAATTTTTAATGTTTAAATGGTTACTTTTACACTTATCAGAAACTCTACTACTTCGTGGTACTAGCGATTATGGTCTTACTACACATAAGTCGAATCTTCCCGATTGATTTCCAGCACCGGTGCAGATTGGGTCAGATGCTGCAACACCAAGTGATCCACTTTCGACTATTGTTTTTTCCTTGGAGAAAATTTGATCTTATGGCCCTCCAAATGTGAAACCACAATATCAACATCAAGGCCTCGTTTGTTTTTCTACAAACGTATTTTTTGACCACTTTTCTCTTCTAACGAGTAGACGTTTCTCAAGTGCACATCTTCTTCCACAAACATAGAAAAAGAAAAAAGACATTTAACCACTTCCAAAACAAACAACACCCAAGTGTTGAAGTAGAATATCGTGGGGTCACAAACGTGGTATCAGAAACATGTTGGATTCTCATCTCTTTCTTGGATTATTACATATGGTTACCATATCGTGATAATGTAAATGTCATCTACCTCTTCGACAACCGGTTTAACATCAACGAACTAAACAAGATATTGATAGACATTTTGTTGAGAATAAGTCGCCAAAGGAGGTGTTCGTGTTATGCACGTCCCATCATACTACCAGATTGTTGACATTTTTACGAATGAACTTAAAAAAAAATATTTGGATGTTTTTTGTAATAATTTGAGCAATCTTCCTCTTATCACTAAGACTAACAGAATGTATTATGTATATTACATATAATTGATTGTTTCATTATTAAAAATGTTATTTTGATAGATAGTTTCCATGATTATGTATTTGAGAGAGTATATGTTTCCTCCATTTACTTTATATATTGAATATTCACTTATGAAAGAGGACAAGCAATTATATAAGGTCCTCCGGTGTACCCAAAACGAAAGCCAATGTTGAGCACCATCCCAGCTATGTTGAGGAAGACGATGATGGTGACGTGGAGGTGGAAGGAGTTTGTAGTCGTGAAGAACATAACGGGTGGTCTAACCAAACAGTGAACAATAAATAATTAAACATATTTGGGTTGTGATCAAAATTCAAAACATATTATAAATTTACAATATTAACATCGTGTGACATCCTCATTTTCACGGCCAAAAAAGACCCATTTTGTTTATGATTTATAAAAATCAGAGTACCTCTTTTAATAAAAATGTTGCGGAATTTGTTCCCAGTAAAACATGATAAATACGTTATCAAAGCATTTCCGAAGAAAAGTATTTTTATTCATTTTAAAACATTTGGGATGTCATCGTCAATATAGTAACATAAGCATAAACAGAACTTACATTCATTATCACTAGTGATTTATATCTCCTTAATCTCTCAGTGTAATGTGACTTCATATCAACACTTGTGATATAAATAAACTGAGTGGGTCAAGTTGGGAAACCTGGTGAGTAGATAGGGTTTTCAACCTACAATAATATAATTATTATGTTAAACATCAAGCAATCAACCCAATTACACATCCCCATTATCTTCTTTACTCTGAAGGATCTACTCTAAGATTCAGCTATTCCTCGTCTGTTATTTCCTAAGGAGTATCCTAAGGAATCGACACTAAGTCTTCATAGTCGCCAGGGTTTATCTCATTTATTGATAGTATCATTTTCGAGAGTCCACTCGCAATACCTGTCAATGGGTTTTTAGAGTACACCGGGTGAACACATCGTTCACAACACCTACAGGTTGCGAGCGTGCTAGTGTTCCACTAGACTGTCTAGAATAGTCTGTGGTTGTCATCCATACTCTGCTAGATGACGGGGCCATCGCTTGGGTCATCGTTTGGCTCATCGTTTTGACTCATCGTTTTGGCTCATCATTTTGGCTCATCGCTTCGCACTATATTTTATCACTCATATATCATCGCTCATCATTCATATCATCTTTCATCGCTCATCATTTATCTCATCTTTCATCGCTCATCATTTATCCCACCTCTAATCTACCCATGTTTTACCCAACACATTTTGTAGATATAAAATACATATGCAGTTTAGATCATTCAAAACATGTATAAAACGTTTCATCCATCATAGACAGTAAGTATTCAGACAGTATACACACATAACACGTAATTTATATAAAAAACTCCATATCCATGTATATGAGGAAAGTAACTATGCATTCACTTGTTAAAGTGATGATTCCAAACTCGGGCAGCACTTCGCTTTTAACGATTCTATTTTCCTTTGACGAAACCTAGCATTATTATCACTAAGGTTTAGTCTAATATTCACCGAGACTAATTAATAGTCTAGCTATTATTACTATTATATATGCATTAAACAATACTCTTCACCCACTATGTACAGATAGGGGCCATACATAAAACACCGGAGGGCAGGACCATTTTGGCATATAACACTTCTGAAATCCAACAACCTTATGCGGCCCTTTAAACCAGATTCCCCGTACCTTAAGTAGTTAAAAAGATATTATAACGACACTTATATAACTCATAATAATATCCCAAATAATTATTATAGGGTCCTAATAACATTATTATATTTAAATAAAAGCTATATTAGAAATGGTGTAGGGGTAGCTCACTTACAGCGGGTTTTTATTAAAAATCATGCTTCGCTGGAGCAGAGTTTCAGAGCCAAAAACTTTTTTTCTCGGAGTCGTTGGGCGCTCTGGGGCTTCCTTATCATGCTAGGTAGTTTCCCTAGACTTGGGAGGGGTTTAGGAGAGTTAAAGAGAAGTTAGAGAGAGAAAGAAAGGTTATGGTGTGAAGAAATTATGAAGGAGTCATCATTTATTTATAGGGATTTTATCGTAGAGTAGCCCCTAAGCTTCGTTCGTACCTTCCACGTACGAGCTCCGTTTTCTATGTTCTTTATATCCACACGTTGGTATTTACGAGTACTACAACTCTCATTTAGACCTCGTCAGCTAATTCTCATTCTATCTCCGATTAGCAAAACTGTATTGAATTTATCGTGCTCGATGAGTATGGACTAAGTTTTGTCCATATCCTTCGCATACGAGCTCTATTATCGAAGTTTCTTATATCCACGCGTTGGTATTTACGAGTACTACAAGTTTTATGTAGTTCCCGTCGGCTAATTGTCACTCTATCTCAGATTTACAAAACTGTATCGAATTCGTCGCGCTTGAAGAGTGGGGATTAAGCTTCATCCATATCTTTCGCATACAAGCTCCGTTTTTGAATTTCTTTTTATCGTTTAACTCCTATTAATTATATCTGCATTTCTCGTTTAGATTATTTTGGCTAAAAATCAACCGATTTAAAATTCAAATTTCGGGTTGTGCACTGTTATGCTAAATCTTATAAAAATCATAACTTCCTCATACGAAGTCAGATTTGGACGTTCTTTTTATGCAAACTCTCGGTTTAACATATACTATGACTTTCGTTTATATCGCTAAGGCTAAAAATTATTTTATCGTAAATTCACTTTTTACGATTCTCGGTGCCGTGTCGGTTTAGCCGTAAAACTTTGACAGGTCATAACTTCTTTGTTATAACTTGGATTTCAGCGTTCTTTATGCGTACGAAACCCTTGTGACATATACTATAACTTGGTCAATATTATTTATTGTAAATTATCTTATATCAAAAATGTTATTTTTGACGCTCATTGTCTCTAAATTGACTAAGCCCGAATCTGCGGGCGTTAATAGATTTGTAGATTTTTTCCACGTTCTCTATGCCTTGTTGTTTTGGATGGTTTGATCTCATAAAGCTTGTAACTTTATGAATCTATAGGCCTTTAGGAGTATTTGTTGCTTTGGATCTACACTAAGATTGAGCTTTGAGACCATGCATGGATCTTGGCCCTTTTTACCTAATTTTTGTCCTAATAAGAGTTCAAGACATACATGTCCGAAAAGCACAGATTTTTATTTGAAAATGGTGTTAAAAACTCTTATGGAGTTGTTGGAGAAGTGACCTTATAGATTAAGTGCTTATTGCTTAAACCATGTGGTGTGTTTGGACCATAAAGTTAAGAGTTCTAAGGGATAAAGTTAGAAACTTTATCCATCTAGACCCTAAAATGGACCAGATCAGAGTTGGAGAATGTAACGTCTGTGTTTTTAGGCTAAGCATTAATGATGGTGTAATAGTCTAGGTCAACCATTGGAACTGGTATTGAAGTATTAAGAATGAATTATGTGTTTTAAACTTAATTATTATGATTTAATCAATTAAGAATAAAAATAAGCATCGAAAGTAAATATTAGATAAAGTAGATATCTTTGAAGAAAGTTGTAGTGGTTGAAACAAGGATTCCAGAGATATAAAGAATACCAAAAATCCAAGTTATACCAAAGAAGTTATAACTTGTTGAAGTTTCGCGACAGAACTGGCATGATGATGTATGACGTAAAAAGTGAATTTACGATAAAGTGCTTTTTAGCCTTAGCAATCTAAATGAAAGTCGTAGTATTTGTTAAACCGAAAGTGTGCATAAAAAAATGTCCAAATCTGACTTCGTATGAGGAAGTTATGAATTTTCTAAGATTTGGCATATCAGTATGCAACCCGAAACAAGAATTTTAGATCAACTGATTTTTAGCCGAAACAACCTAAACGAGAATCGAAGATCTTGTTGATATTAGTTCAACGGTAAAAAGACAGACGAAAACGGATGTCGGATGAAGTTATGAAGTTTTAACGGATTGTTCATGTCCTAGCCTGCTAAAAAAATATAACTCTAAAAATAAAGTCAAAATTAGCCGATGGAGTCTAAACGAAAGTTGTAGAGCATAGTCTCACCTACGCATGGATATAAAGAACGTAAAAAATGGAACTCGTATGCGAAAGTTACGAATTTTTGAAGTTTGGAAATTCAGAGTACGCCCAGCGTACTCGTGTTCACGGTCCAAGATTGGCCACGTAGCCTACTCCATTGCTTTATAGAGACATGTTCGTAGCTCGGACGCGTCCGGAGTTATCCCTTAGTACGTCCAACGTACTCGATGTACGCCGAGCGTATTGATTGGAGAGGGAGTACGCCCAACGTACTCTAAAGTTATGCCCAACGTAACTCCTGGGATCAGCCACTATAAATAGCACTCGATGCCATCCGATTTTGGGTTGCAAAGTTTCATTCTCCCACCCTATACTTTCTCCGATGTTGCAAAAATTACCCCTAAGCCTATTATATCATCGTAGCATCATAAGCAAACCCCAGAGAGCCCGAAGATCCTTATAAATAGAAGTTTTGAGCCGAAACTCTGCCCACGTGAAGCCCAGATTTTGAGAAAACATCTCGGTTTCATCAAAGAATATTGTTTTAAGAGACGAAGTGTTGTCCAATCGTTGTCTTATCAAGTGAGTGTATTGTCACTTTTATCTTACACATAGATATGAAGTATTTTATATAAAATACGTGCTATGTGTATATATGTTGTTTGTTTATTTGAGATGGATGATGAAAGATTGTTTTATACAGATTCTAAACTGTATATGTATTTTATATCTACAAATATGTTGGGTAAAACGTGGGTAGATAAAGAATGAGGGATGAAAGATGATATAGATGTTATTGGCAGTTGCGCCTAATAAATAACATTGGAAGCTATGCCAATTAAAGAATAAATGATGTCGTTGGCAGTTGCGCCTAATAAATAACATTGGCATTTGTGTCAATTAGAGAATAAATGATGTTGTTAGCAACTGCGCCTAATAAATAACATTGGCAGCTGCGCCATAGGCAAAGATGGACTTCGTGCTTATTTCTTAGGTATCCTTAGGAATGAATGAATGAGGAATAGTTGATTTCTTAAGGTGGATCCTTACGAGTAAAAAAGATAATGGGGTGAGAAATTGGGTTGATTGTTTGATGTTTAAACATAATTAATAAATTTATTGTTGGCCGATGAAATTAATAAATTTATTGTTGGCTGATGAAATTAATAAATTTATCGTTGGTTGATGAAATTAATAAATTTATTTATTGTGGGATGAAAACCATATATGCTCACCATGCTCCCAAGTCTGGCCCACTCAGTTTTTTATATTACATGTAGTGGACCTAGAGCATAGTTGGATGATGACAAGGGATTTTTGGATTATAGACCAGTAGATGTAAATAATTGTTGTAAGGCTTATAATGTACTTTTTTTGCTTTTGGTCTGTATCGAATCATGACATCCCGAGGTTTTGTTATATAATGAAAATGCATTTCTTCAAGAAATGCTTTGATAAATTTTATCATATTTTGCTTGGGGACAAATTCCGCAACACCTTTTGAAATATTACTCTGATTTTATTTTAATAAATCGGTCTTTTTTGGTCAAGAAAATGGGGATGTCACAGTTGGTATCAGAGCATTAGTTTAAGCGAACTAGGAATTTGTAGGATTTCTAGACTTAAACTTAGAATGCTAAGCGATGATTGTGAGATGAGTGTCTACCATATTTTAGACATGATCACTAGTATATTTTAGGAAAGATGCCTAAAATGCTTTTATGTGCTAAATGTTATATGTTTTCCATATATGATATCATTTGTTCGGATCTATGGTCTGTTGTCGACCGGATTTGGAAACCTTATGTGTTCAGGATTCTAAGCGTATGGCTACGATATTAGAACTAGCATGTAAACGTTTCGGAGTGATAAGGAGACTTTAGGTATCTATCATGAATGAAGATCTAAATTCGCCTAATTTGGTGTATAGATCATAATGGCAAGAACCCGAAGTGGAACTAGAAATGCGAATAGAAACCAGCAACCTCAACCCCAAGTGGTGGAACAGGTGCCGATAGCAGAAGCTGCACCAGAACCCATTACAATGGCTGGAGTACGAGCCATGATTCACGAAATGATGACTAATCAAAAGGAAGAAATGAGACAATTATTGTTGAACAACAGGATTGAACCTTTAATGCCTGTTGAACAACCTGAACTAAACGACGTTTAGTAGGAGGAAGGAAATTACAGTAGATATGTTGGTCAATATGAACCGTTTGTGGTTAGAAGGAATAATCAAGAGGATGGAGTTGAGAAAAATGGATGCAAGTATAAAGACTTTATGACTTGCAAGCCATCAACTTTTACTGGAAAGGAAGATCCCTTCAGAGTAATGAATTGGATCTCGGAGATGGATTTAGCCTTTATGACATGTGGTTGCAAAGGCAAGCTACAAACCATATTTGCAGTGCGTCAGTTCAGAGGTGGCGTTGTTCGCTGGTGGAACACTCTGGGGAAGACCCTAAGCCTTAATGAGCCACTCCAACTGACTTGGGAAGAGTTCTTGGTGCATTTCAAGCGCAAGTACTGATCGGCCGAAAATTTGCTTGAGTTAGAAAATCAATTTCAGACATTGAAGAAGGGAAGTATGTTTGTAGATGAATACACCAATAACTTCACAGACAAAATGGAGTTTGCTTTGCATATTGTCCCAGACGAGCTGACGAAAATCGATAGGTACGCAAAGGGACTTCCATGGGAGTATGCAGTTCCAGTACGTCAAGCACTTACTTTGGAGGCAGCTATTTGGGTTGTCAAGTCTGTTGAAGATATGATCAAGGGAAGAGCCGCCAACAAGGTTGAAGTTGACGAGAAGAGAAAGTTAGAAGGAACTTTAGGGTCCAACGAGAAAAGAAAATTCTCGAAGTTTGGAGGAGGAGGAGATGAAGCAAGATGGTGCAATAAGTGCAAGAAGAAACACGTAGGAAAATGTGGCGAGGAGGTGACATATTTCAAATGTGGAAAGTACGGGCATTATGCCAATGAATGTACATTCATTAAAAGGGTGTGTTATGAATGTAATGAAGAAGGGAACTACAAGCAAGATTACCCAAAGAGGAAAGGAGCTACAAAGTTAAATGTACCTCCAAAACCAAAGGCAAAAGCATTCCCGATGATCCTTAATGAAGCAGGCAAGAATGCAAGGGATCGGGAGTAAGGACTATGTGTTCCAAAATCAAGATATAACGCAACCATGGAGATAGTATTCGGTGGTGTAGCCTATAAGAGGCATAGTGTAGGTTAAACTACAACATCTTTGTAATGTTTTCAAGAAATAATATAAACCTTCGTTTTGTTATCTGATGTATTAAATGATTATGTGAAAATTTTGAATGATGACTTGGAAATCTCCGATACAATACTTGGGACGAGTATGATAGGTGTGAATAGTAGTAGAGGCTTACACTACTGGAAGTATAGGACTCATGCTTGGATCGAGGAAAGTCACAAGGTTACCAAGAAGCTAGTAAATGATTTCGTATTTGCTCAAATATGTCATTACCATCGTTTCGATAATGACTAAAATTATGAATGATATTCCAAACCTAGAGGTCATATCGAATCGAGTCCGACTAAGATGATTATGTTATGTGGTTTGGGGAAAATTGAGTCCAAGGTTTATTGGACCAAGCTTACAAGATAGAACTACCAGAAGAACTAGAAGGTATTCATAACAGCTTCCACGTGTGTTATTTGAGGAAGTTCACGGGAGAAGTTCCCGGCATCATTCCAATTTCTAAATTAAGGTTGGATGAAAGCAAGAGATTAACTGAAGAACCGGAGGCAATTGTTGACCATAAGACTAAAAAGTTGCGATGTAAGATGGTCGATTTAGTGCTTGTGTGATGGAAACATTTAAATAGGTCAAAGCTCACCTGGGAAATGGAGAGTGACATGATGAATCGCTATCCAAAACTGTTTGTTGATGTGTGATTCCGAGGATGGAATCATTCTAAGGGGGAGAGAATTGTAACACCTGTGTTTCTTGTCTAAGCATTAATGATGGTGTAATAGTTTAGGTCAACCATTGTAACTCGTTTTGAAGTATTAAGAATGAATTGTGTGCTTTAAACTTAATTATTATGATTTAATAAATTAAGAATAAAAATAAGCGTCGAAAATAAATATTAGATAAAGCCAATATCGATGAAGAAAGTTGTAGTGGTTAAAACAAGGATTTCGGAGATATAAAGAATACTGAAATCCAAGTTATAACAAAGAAGTTATGACTTGTCGAAGTTTCGCGATAGAACTGACACGACGTTGTATGACGTAAAAAGTGAATTTACAATAAAGTGTTTTTTAGCCTTAGCGATCTAAATAAAAGTTGTAGTATTCGTTAAATCGAGAGCTTGCATAAATAAAATGTCCACATCTGGCTTCGTATGAAGAAGTTATAAATTTTATAAGATTTGGCATATCAGTGTGCAGCCCGAAACTCGAATTTTAGATCGAGTGATTTTTAGCCTAAACAAACTAAACGAGAATCGAAAATCTTGTTGATATTAGTTCAACGGTAAAAAGACAGGCGAAAATAGACGTCAGATAAAGAAGTTATGAATTTTTAACGGACTGTTCCTGTCCTAGCCTACTAAAAAACTATAACTTTAAAAATAAAGTCAAAATTAGCCGATAGAGTCTAAACTAAAGTTGTAGAGCATAGTCTAACCTACGCGTGGATATAAAGAACGTCAAAAAACGGAACTCGTATGCGAAAGTTACGAATTTTTGAAGTTTGGAAATTCAGAGTACGCCCAGCCTACTCGTGTTTACGATCCGAGATTGGCCACATTGCCTACTCCATTGCTTGATAGCCACATGTTCGTAGCTTGGACACATTCGGAGTTATCCCTTAGTATGCCCAGTATGTTTGATGTACACCGAGCGTACTGATTGGAGAGGGAGTACGCCCAACGTACTCTAAAGTTACGCCCAGCGTAACTCCTGGGATCAGCCACTATAAATAGCACCCGGTGCAATCCGATTTTGGGTTGCAAACTTTCATTCTCCCACCCTATACTTTCTCCAATATTGCAAAAATTACCCCTAAGCCTATTATATCATCCTAGCATTACAAGCAAACCCCGGAGAGCCCGAAGATCCCGATAAAAAGAGTTTTCGAGCCGAAACTCTGCCCACGTGAAGCCCAGTTTTTGAGAGCACATCTCGGTTTCATCAAAGAATATTGTTTTGAGACGAAGTGTTGTACAATCGTCGTCTTATCAAGTGAGTGTATTTTCACTTTTATCTTACACATAGATATGAAGTATTTTATATAAAATACGTGCTATGTGTATATATGTTGTTTGTTTATTTGAGATATATGATGAAAGATTGTTTTATACATATTCTAAACTGTATATGTATTTTATATCTACAAATATGTTGGGTAAAACGTGGGTAGATAAAGAATGAGGGTTGAAAGATGATATAGATGTTATTGACAGTTGCGCCTAATAAATAACATTGGCAGTTGTGCCAATTAGAGAATAAATGATGTTCTTAGCAGTTGCGTCTAATAGATAACATTGTCAGCTGCGCCATAGGTAAAGATGGACTTCATGCTTATTTCTTAGGTTAATCTATATGAATGAATGAACGAGGAATAACTGATTTCTTAAAGTGGATCCTTAAGAGTAAAGAAGATAATGGGGTGGGAAATTGGGTTGATTATTTGATGTTTAAACATAATTAATAAATTTATTGTTGGCTGATGTAATTAATAAATTTATTATTGGCTGGTGAAATTAATAAATTTATCGTTGGTTGATGAAATTAATAAATTTATTTATTGTGAGATGAAAACCCTATATGCTCACCACGCTCCTAAGTCTGACTCACTCAGCTTTTTATATTACAGGTAGTGGACCCAGAGCATAGTTGGATGATGACGAGGGATTTTTGGATTATAGGTCAGTACATTTAATAACTGTTGTAAGGCTTATAATGTACTTTTATGTTTTTGGTCTGTATCGAATCATGACATCCCAAGGTTTTGTTATATAATGAAAATACATTTCTTGAAGAAATGTTTTGATAAATGTTTATTATATTTTGCTTTCGGGACAAATTCCGCAACACCTTTTGAAAGATTACTCTTATTTTATTTTAAAAAGCATAAACGAAATTGATCTTTTTTAACCGAGAAAATGGGGATGTCACAGAGAACCCTTAGAATCGAAGAAAACAATTTAACCCATTAAGTTGTTGAATACCCAATAGCCACGATGTGGCAAAAGTCACCACGACATGAAGGCTAGGTTGGTCTCGACTATTTTGTCGCATCGACACCACGACATGGTCAATGATGACCACAATGTGGTGGCCAGTCTGTTGATTTTCTTTGACCATTTACCATTGACTTTTGGACCAAGTTTGATTTTGGTTCAAACTTGGCGATTTTGATTAATTGATTGAGATCCTATTTGGTTCTAGTGTTGGTGGATTCGCTGGAGCAAGCAATGTGGAAAAGGGCATCGTATCGCAGTGTTCAGAGTGCTTTGATTCAGGTGAGTTTCGCCTTTCGCTTTCTTTCATTTTGGCTGTTCACTCGAAAATTAATGACACATCTAAGATTAGGGATTCTTAGAACATAAATCAACAAAAAAAAATTGTTTTGATGGAAATCGAACCTAGATAAGATGAAGATTCAGATTGAATTAATAACCAACACTTAATCCATAGTGAACCGATAGATATCGTTTGAGAAGGGGAGAACCATTGGATTCGTGGGACTATCGATTGTTGCCGCCGTCAGACAAGAATGTAGCAGAGAAGCATAGTGGTTGAGCAGTATAGAGGAAACGAAGAGGGTGAATTTGTTTTTAGGGTTCGATGTTGTAAATATAAACTGTGTGATGCAATTTTGAATATTCTATAGGATTCAATTTTGAATAAGATTTCGTCCTAAGAGTTTAAAGGATTATAAGGGGTAAAATTGGTATTTCATTTTGAAGGGGAGAGGCTTAGCAATTGCCAAGTACCAATTGGATACTCCAAGAAAAAGATTTGACTTTTATAATTTGTATTCCAACCATCTTTATTCCTGGCCTTCCAGGATTTTTCCAAAAATTAAAACAATGACATGTAAGATTTTGACATTTTGTCCATTATATATTTATATGATTAGATCTCAATGATACAACTCAAAACCCCTCAATTATGGCAAAAATGCTCCTGCTGTTCTGGTTACTTGTAGATCTTCTCGTATTCATAATCACAGGTGTGTTTCTTTTTTCATTTGATCCGTCAATACCGTTTTCGTTTTCCTCACAGCCGTTTTATCGTATAGTTTGGGCAATGTTTTGAAAACCGAACCGGTCGTCTTACCGGTTCGATGGTTCAGATGGTCCAATCGGTCAGACCGGTCTCAAAAACCGAGAAAACCGGATGATATCATAATTATATTTAATTATAAAAAAATAAAAAAAATATATAATTTTTTTTAAAATTTCCGGTTTTACCGGTTCAACCGGACCGGTTTTTACTGGTTTTCACCGGTTCAAATGAATACCGGTTTTTTGGCATTTAAGAACCGGATCCGGGACCGGTTCCCGGTTGAACCGGTCGAACCGGCCGGTCCGGTTTTCAAAACATGGAGTTTGGGTAATTAAACTATTATTTTCTTTTTAATTGTGTCAAAAAAATATTATAATGATTCATTTTGAAAACCGAATAGCAAAAAAAAAAAGGTTTGTTTAACTGTTAGAAAAGTTAAAATGATTCATTTTGATTTAATATAATTTCGCATCATTTCAAAATAAATTATTTTTATACTATGTATATAAGAATGAGTTTGTGTTTACAGTTGCACAAGATGCGCAACCTGTAGGGGTGTGTTACGGAAGAGTCGGTGATGATTTGCCATCGCAACAGGATGTGGTGAACCTTTACAAGATCAACAACATAACCAGAATGCGAATTTATGATCCAGATCGAGCTACTCTTCAAGCCCTAAAAGGAACCAATATCGAACTCATCATCGGCGTTCCTAATGATGCTCTGCAATCCCTCAACCAACAAAGCGCAGCGAACACATGGGTTAAGAACAACATTCAAAATTACTCCGACGTCAGGTTTAGATACGTCGCCGTCGGCAACGAAGTCGATCCAAACAACGCGAATAGTCAATACGTAAGTTACGTACTTCCGGCGATGCGAAATCTACACAACGCCATTAAAGCCGCCGGCCTAGGGAACCAAATCAAGGTGTCGACGGTAACGTACGCCGGTTTGTTAGGCGTCTCCTATCCACCCAGCAACGGCGCGTTTAATGACAATGCACGAGAGTTTATTGAGCCGATAATCAGATTTCTAGCTGAAAACAACTCGCCAATGCTTGTAAACATCTACCCCTATTTTGTAGACGCTAATGGCAATCTACTGTATGCGTTGTTTTTGTCACCGGGAACAATTGTGAGTGATAATGGCCGGAACTACTCTAACCTCTTTGACGCCATTTTAGATGCTCATTACGCAGCTCAAGCATCTCTTGGTGGAGAAAATGTGGAGATTGTTGTGTCGGAGAGTGGGTGGCCATCGGCAGGAGGTGATGCGTGGACATTTCAGACCGCAGAAACTTATTATAAGAATTTGATTGCACATGTCACAGGGATAACAGGGACACCGGCGAAGCCTGGAAGATCAATAGAGACGTATTTGTATTCAATGTTTGATGAAGGAATGAAACCTGGAGCAGAATCGGAGAGACATTTTGGGATATTCTATCCAGATAGACGACCCAAATATCAATTAAGCTTCAACCTCATCAAATCAAGAAATGGAAAGATAAGTGAAAGATATGGACTTCTCGCTGCCTTCTCTATACAAGGGTTTTGAGAATAAGGAAAGTATTCCATATATTTCGTTGATTTTTTAAGATATAAGGTAAATACAAAGATATTTAAGATATTTAGTCTAATTCATCCACGTTCATATTTCGTTGAATTTTTACTTCAATTCTTTTTGTCAAGATTCTTGAATCATAACATTTTTGCTGCAAGAATTTTGTGGCTATTGAAGCAAACTAATTTTTTTGAAATTGTTTCACTTTAAAGGGCCAAATAGAACTTTTTTCTCATGTTGATTCACTTTACAAAGCCAAACAACCTTTATGGGTTGATTGGAGACGAATATACAGTTTATGATCAGTTTAGACTTTGATGCACACAAGGTGTTTGTCTAATGGTCTGAAAGAATCTTATAACCCAACTAATTGTTAAATATGAAGACAATTACTAATAATTTGCTAATGTTGTCAGTAATCTAGTCATTAAGGTAACTGGAGATAATAGATGCTGAATTTGTTGTATCATGTATTCTTTTAGTACTAGATTTGATAAAGAAACATTTGATGCAACTATAATTTTCTTGATCAAGTTTCATAGATTTGCCAAGAACATGCATACATAAATTAAACAATAAAAAGGAAGTAGCAATTTTCTGTGAATCATTACGTGATCGACCACCAAAGCTTCAAGACAATTTCAAGTATATTTCATCACAGCTCCAAGATTAATCACAGCGCCAAGAATTTCGAGATTAGCTTTTTTTTTTTTTTGGTTTGTTGTATTCTCTGTTATTGACATTCATCTGATAAGGTTGTTCACTTGTTTGTGCTCTTGAAATTATTTTGTATTCAATTTGCTAATTTGTGTTCTTGTTATCTATCTTTTTGAAGCTACTGTTATAGTTTTTTACATATCAAAATTGCTTTTATTTGGCTGTTAAAAAAAAAAAATTGATGTTATATGTTTGACATGAACATGCATACATAAATTAAACAATGATAGGATTGCAAGTTTGGAGTTTGATCAGAGCATTAGAATTTGAGAAGGGACAGATGTTAAAATGAACATCCAATTTTTAAATCCTTTTACTAGTCTATTTTTAAATTATTTAAGTAGTCCTTTTAAAAGTGCTCATGACTTGGTGTGATAATGCATCTGCCTTCACTTTTATGCTCATTTGAAATCCTTTAACAAAAATTTGCGCACCAATTCTTAACAGCAACTAACTCTTAACAACAATTTATGCACCAATTCCTAACAACTAGGATTTTGATTAACTTGAATTAGCTAAAGGAGTAGCAAAGATCTTAACACCAACCTATAAAAAAAAAAAATGACTTTCTGTCCCCTTTCTTTCCCAGCCCCTCTACAACTAGGAGGTTTATATTATTAAAATTGAAATAATTGGAGTATGTGGATTTTGATTCACATCCACGTACTCTATTTAGAATTTTACATGTTGGTTTATGTTATTAAAATTGAAATACTTTCATTAACACCTACAAAATTTTCATATACAAATAATGTATGTATATTTTAAGCTATAAAGGATAAAATGTCAAAAATACAAAACCAATATTGGCATATTTATATGGTTTTGTTTAAAACACGGTTAACCAATAAAACTAGAAATGAGTTCCACTTTGATTAACCATGCAAGAATATGCCTTATTAGTTGACTTTTTTAGATTCTTTTATATGTTATAACTTTGAACCATAATAAATGTGTTTATATAGTTTTGTTTTAGAATTTTGGTTTCGCCCCTAGCTGAAATGGTGGTGTTCCGCCCATGTCTTCAACAAAATCTTATGTTTGTACACTTGATTAACAAATAACTCCCATATCACATTTGCATTTTGTCTAATTTCTTTAGCAAAATAAATGACATCAAACCATCCTGATAAGCATGGCACATGTGACTGTTTTAGCATAATTCATATACATATCCCACTTTAATAAATTTTATATGCTTTCAATATTTCATTATGTTACCATAATTTACTACTATTGCGGTTATGGCTCGCCTTAAAATGAATAGACGGGAAAGAACAAAGAAACTTGTTGCATTTAGTACATTGTGGATTGAGATAATTAGTTTAGTAAATTGGTATTTTCAACTAGTGAGTACTATTATTGCCTTACATATATTTATGTGTCCAACTAGACCTCGCTACAAGATGTTACACCCAGAGAGAAAAGAGTATATGCAAAGATTAGTATACAAAAGTGATGTGACTTGTATACAACAATTAAGAATGAATAGGGCAACGTTTGTTAAGCTGTGTCGTATGGTTGAGATTGATGGCAAGTTAAAAGCCTCTAGGTATCTCCAAATTGACGAACAAGTAGCGATATTTTTGTATATTTTGGCCCACCACGTGAAAAATCGTGTGGCGAAGTTTCAATTTCATAGATCAGGAGAGACAATTAGTAAACATTTCAATAATGTAGTCAATGTTGTTATTCGATTGGAAAAAAATTTGTTTAAGAAACCCGAGCCTATATCAGAAACTTCAACCGATGAAAGATGGAAATGGTTTAAGGTATGTGATTTGCTAGACTCGAGTATATACAGATTATTCTTGGTTAGCATTCTAATTCTCAACACATTTAACTGTGGTTATAGGGATGTTTAGGAGCAATATATGGGACACACATAAGTGTACATGTACCAAAGGCAGACAAACCTAGATACATAAATCGAAAAGGCGAAATAACAACGAATGTACTTGCTGCTTGTACTCCTGATATGCAATTCATTTATGTATTACCAGCATGGGAAGGATATGCTGCGGATGGTAGAATACTACGTAATGCAAGGAAGTGGAATGAGATAGGGGTCCTGGAAAAAATAAAAGGAAGTGGAATGAGATAGAAGACGAGAAACTTGTTGAAGCTATGGTTGATATACTTAATTCGGGTTCTCACTTTAAATCAGACAATGGTTTTAAGCTTGGGTTTTTTGGTGCTGTGGAAACCCGACTTATAGTATCACTTCCCAACTCGGGATTAAAAGCAAAGCCACATATCGAATCACGTATTATAACTTTGAAGAGCGATTGGTCTGTTATGCATGATATGATGTCATAGAACAACACAAGTGGTTTTGGATGAGATTATGAAAATAAAATGTTTGAAGCTCCTCAATTTGTTTGGCAAGCATACTTGCAGGTGATGATTTTAACTGAATGTTCTAATGTTATTTTAAGTATTTTTTAGCATAATTTATTATTTATTTATTTTTGGATTTATTTTATAGGTACATAAGAATGCAGCAAAATGGAGAGGTAAAAAATTTCCTCATTACTGGGACCTATGTCTTGTATTTGGAAAGGATGGTAATCTTCTTTACGGTTGAGGACGAAGGCAAATTTGGATGGGTAAAGGACTTGCTTGAAGATGATGCTTGACGTTATTTATATGATTTTTTTTATGATATTGCAATTTTTTTAAGTTATAAACATTACGATCATTTTTTTGTTAATGTTGATTTGACCTTGATATGTTTTTATGGTAGAGTTTTTTATTATGAATACAATTTTATATTTCTATAAACCATTTATGTTTATGTAATAGTTTTTGTTATTAGTTAAAGAAAGTAAAATTTTGACTAGATAATGTTGAATTTATTGAATTATGTGATCTTTGTGTAAGAAGGGTATTTTTTATCATTGTAAATTATTTTCATTCCATTCCTTTATGTTTTTTGTACATACCAAACAACATAGATGAATGACACATTCCATTCCATCAGAGTAACCAAACATGACGATGGAATGGTAATGAATCATTTCATTACCTCGTCTATTCCATTACTTAGTTCATTCCATTCTTTTCTCATTCCATTCCACCCAACCAAACACACCCTTAATGTATTATTAATTTAGATTTCAAACAAATCATTTGTTTCACATAAAATTGTTCATATGGTTAAAATGTCATTTTTATCATTGGGCATAGTCATTCACTAAGTGGATGTTTGGAATTGCTTTTCGGAATAGTTTATTAACTTATAGCTTTTTGAAAAGCTAATAAGTTAAAAAAAAATGTTTGGGTATTTAAAAATAGCTTTTGAAACAATTTTTTTGGAGCTTTTTATATAGGTAAAATATGGAGCTTTCTAAAAGCTTTTCAGGTTTTTTCTAAAAACACTTTTTAAAAAATTAGCTTTTTATCTTTAAAAAACTAAGGGTTTGTTTGATAACCCTCTTACCAGATCACTAAGAGGTTATCTCTAATCCGATCCAATAAGTGTGTTTGATATCATCCATTTTGTCTCTTACTCGGTCCACAATCAGTGCACAAGGCTCTTATTCGGTCCACTAAAATAAAAACGATGACTGAGTAGTTGTCCATATGTGTTTGTCTCCTTTTGAGCAACATCCTTCTCTTTACCCCATAGACGACTTCTTCCGGCATCTCCTCCGACCTCCGACATCTGCACCAACTCCTCCATCTCTGACCTACACCTTATCCGCCACCCTCTAGCATGACCTTTCCTGAGCTGTGGCCTCCATCCACAGGTAAGAAACACCCTCTTTTTTTCCTCCTTTTTCAGTTCAATTTTTCTGTATGTATTTTTTAGTTTGATTTTTCTGTCATGTATTTTAGATTCAAATCATGATTATTTCTCAAAATCAAGATTTGGGTGTTCGATTTTAAATTCTTGATTAACTCTAAAAGATTATTTCTCAATGTGAAAGTCAAATATATGATTGCTTTTATGATATGATGAGTACTAATGAGGATTTGTTACATTCATTTGCTCACTTTAGTATAGATAACTGTTGAATGTGATTTATTTCCAACAGGGTGCAAAGCAAGAGAGTGTTTCTGCTTATTAATTTAGAAGTTGGTTGGAATAGAGAGGTAAATGAGCATAATCATCAATAGAGTGGTAGACTTGAGGAAAACAGAACTTTACACAACATCATAAATGAATGGAAATATTATTTTTGTGAAATGATTCTTGAAACAGATGGAACAAACATTGAGAATAAAGGAAACATTAACCTTGATGATGTGGCTTAAGTAACATTGTGACAACATGAAGCGAATTCGAAAATTATGATATGTTTCTCCTAGATTTTCTAGGAAGCATAAGATAAAGGATAGTTTTGTAAAAGATTGTAAATATATGTATTTGTTTTATAAAAGGGTATTTTTGTCATTGTTAATTATATATATTCCATTCCTTTGTCGTTTTGTAAATATAGAATTTGTTATAAAAGGGTATTTTTGGCTATTTTATCAATTGAATAACACAAAAAATTGAATAAAAGGGAAAAACAATCATATTGAACAATTAGCACACTTGGTCAGAGGCGTAATCAAACAGTATGGTTTTAATTAGAGGTATAATCAATCAGAGCTTCAGATCGCATCTACTCAGTCTGATTGACTGACTCACTCAACAACTATCAAACAGCCCCTAAGTCAAACACTTTTTAAAACCAATTTATTGGCTTTTCAGCTTTTTCTACCATAAAAATTAACTCAAATACTTTTTAAAATTTGATTTTCCAAAAAGCCATAATCCAATAAGGATTTTTCATAAAAACATTTTTATGATAAAAAAGCTAACACACACCCTAAAAGTTGTCAAACGGTATATGAACCATTTTGTAGATCTTTTAAGACGGTTAGACTAGTAGGTGTGGACAACTAGTTAAGGGGTGTGAATGTGTCACCTTATATGTCATATCAAAATGGTGTTATAACACAAAATTGAGGAAATTAACAACTTGTTATAACATCTTTAATTTTCCATGTCATAATTTCTTTTTTTTAATCACATTGGATTAATAAAAAACGAAACAAGCAATTTAATTAACTCCTAGATTAACCATAACATTAAAAACATTTAAAAAAACAAAAAACAAAAAACAAAACAAAACAAAAAAAGCAAAAAACAAAAAAAAAATGTCCTAAAAACTAAAAACCGATCAATTGATCATCCAAATATTGTCTTTCGATTTTCTCTTTCATCTTCCGGAGCACTAGCGCTTCTCGTGGTCTCATATTTGTTTCGCTAGTCTGGAGAATTGCTAAATCTTTCGCAATTTGAGTAGGTTTTGCATTAGGGTGAGTTTGAGTTGAGCAGGTTCATATAACTTCTGTATTGTGCTAAACCTATCGAGATGGATGTGTTTGTGTTTGGAAGCGGGATGTTCAGGTTTTGCTCCATATTTGGTTGAAAGGAAAAGTGTTTTTTTAAAGTTGAAAATAGAATGAAGATGAGAAAAGATTGTGTAATTAAAATTTTATGTTTGTATGTGTATTTATATGTGAAATAAAAATATATATTTTTTTACATATTAGTAGTTCTCCAACGGTCAAAAAATGGACCGCTATACGTGTTATGAAACATTATAGGGGCAATGAAGAGGTAGCGACTTGGCTCACAACGGAGGAAAACAAAATGGGGTGGGGTGGGGGTGGGGGTTAGGGGTTGGGGGAGGGGGAGGGGGGTTCGTCGTTATAACGATGTTGAAGGGAAGCCACGTCAGAAAAACGATTGTGGGCGTTGCCCACACTGATTAACCAATTAGTCTTATGATCCAAATCCAACTAAACAAAAATCAACTTAAAACATGTAAATATAGCAAATTTGTCAAATAAAAAATAAAAATATAAGTTTGTTGATTCACAAAGAAGTATTAACATTTTTTATAAGTGGAATCAAAATGTTGTATATTTTTTAAAAATAACCCACAAAAAAAAAAACCTCCAAAATAAATACTCTTTATCACTTTCATGAAAAAAAAAAACCGGAATAATTTTTCTTAAAAGAAAAAAAAAATCCATTTGAGTTTTTATGTTGTAAACAGTCGAGCACAACCTAGATGTGCAAAGACTAGACACTCTTTCAATAAACCCTCAATCCCCTTCCTACCGCAGGAAGCCGCAGTTGTTTGTATTCGCTCCCGGAATACGTAATCCGATAGAATGGCGACCGCTGCCGACGTAGATGCGCTGGACTTTGAGCCCGATGACGATGATCTCATGGACGAAGACGCCGCCGTTGACGTCGATGCATCTTCTCCTAGGGCTTCCGCTCCCATCCCTAAACTGAAATCCGCTATCACTGGCGGCTCTGTCGCCGCCGCTCCTAAGAAAACTAAAGGCCGAGGATTCCGTGAAGAAACCGACGCCGAACGTAACAACCGTATGTCCGGTCGTTTCGATTCGCTTGATTCCGATGGCGGCCCTGGTCCTGAACGATGTAAGTTGTAACTTTTCTCTTTTGCCTCTAATTAATTCCTTCCGTGTAGGTTTTAAGTGTCCTCTAGAATAATGTCTACATTTAGTTTTTCAAATTTAGGGTTTTAGTTGCGTTGCTCTTGTTTCCCCCAATGCAAGTAGGAAAGTTACTTGAGGTTTCTCGTTAGGGTTTTTTGTTGATGTTAAAAATTCTAGGGTTTTGAAATCGTTTAAAGGTAGATTGCTATCATGGAAAATCGGACTTGGCAATTTGCCAACCCTTTTTTTATCATTGATTATAATAAATTTACGAATATCTGCAGCAATCGAGGGATGGATTATTCTGGTTACTGGGGTACATGAAGAAGCCCAAGAAGACGACTTACAAAACGCATTTGGGGAGTTTGGTGAGATTAAGAACTTGCATCTAAATCTTGATCGCAGGACTGGTTTTGTCAAGGTATTGTGATATTATTTTTTAGTAAGTTGTGTTTTCTTGATGTATGAAGTATGGAAGTGGCAAAGTTGTAATTTGGCTTTATACTGCAACAGGGGTATGCACTGATTGAGTATGAAAGCTTTGAGGAAGCAGAGAAAGCTATAGCTGCAATGGATGGAGGTGAGCTGCTGACTCAGAATGTGAATGTTGATTGGGCATTCAGTAAAGGTCCTTTCAGAAGGAGAAACAACAGGAGGAGGTATATATAATTATATATTCCTATTTCCTCTTTTTATTATGTCTTCAAATTTCAACATATGAAATAAAATGCATGTTTTAAGTTTCATTTTTTGTGTAGCTAATGTGCTTTGTTATAACTTATAATATGCCAGATCACCTCGTGGGAATCGGTCAAGAAGTCCAAGGAGGAGATTTTGATTTGGTGGGGTCCGGTTCATGAATGTGCGAAGGATTTGTTTAAGTTTTTAGGTTGAAACTTGAAAGTGAGTAAGTTTAACTTGACTAATTAATTGTGTTTGATTTGCTTTTGCCTTTGTTTGGATGTTTGTTACTTGTTAAGGCTCAAAGTTTTACTTATCTCGTGTATCGTATGCATATGGTTTGAAGACAAGAAGCTTTTTTCTTTTTGCACGTTGTAATGAGTTTGATGTATTTTGTATTTCAACACAAGATCATGAGAGAGAGAAATATGACTGTTTATGGTGTGATTCATTTACTCTTATATTTATGTCATTCTGTGAGAAAAAAGAAGTTTCAACTTCAAAACAAATGAAATTGCAACTACTAGATGACAAAATTGCATGAATGGTCCTTGTATTTAGGTCGAAATTGCCATTTTGGGCCAAACAGCTTTGGACTAGCACTTATGGTCCAAAAGCTTTTATTTTCTTGTCATTTTGGTCCACTTTACTCTAAATTTTTTTGTAATTACAATTTTGTCCTTGGATTTTGTTTTTTCAATTTCTCATTTTTTTAAATATTTTTATAATTAAAATAAAAATAAAAAAATACATCTCTCTCTCTCTCTCTCTCTCTCTCTCTCTCTCTCTCTCTCTCTCTCTCTCTCTCTGTAGACATCATTCTCCTACACCATCACTCCCTGATGAACACTAAATTGTGAAGATTAACTTCAACTTCTTCCCCACTGACTATTAGTTTATGGATAAGCTGAAAGGGTTGACGGAGAGCAAACTAAACCAAAATCAATAACAAAACTAAAACCAGTTTCCAAAAAATCAAAGTGGTGGCTCTGATGAAATCTAAAGAAGGAAGAAGTGGGAACAAGATCATGAACCAGATCGGAGTTTGCATTTGTTGGTGGTTAACGATTCGATATCAAAGTAGTGGGAAATCAAACATGTTTTCATCGTCACCACCACCCGAATCAATTTTTATGTGTGACAGTCAAACCCAAATTTTTTTTTTTTGTTCTGATGAACTGACCTTCACCACAATCTAAATTGATTTTTGTGTGTGAAACTCGAACCAAAACAAACAGCAAGATCCAGATTCCAAACAGAAGGGAGGGAAGGATGTTGAGAGGAGATGTAATCGACTTTGATGATCTTTTCCCCCAATCCAGAACTAAATGTGTGTGTGTGTGTGTGTCAATTTCCAAATCTTCCTTTGTTATCATCAACTTACAGAAGATCAGAATCTGATTACTCCCATCAATTCCATTAATGTTGTCTGTGTCTCCTTACTTCCTTCTTCAAACTCAATTGTAGGTCACACTTAAGAAGACAAATAAAGCGACCCTTTATTTTATTTTATTTTCCTTTTTTGTTCGATAATTCTCTGTTCAATCACAACCCCTCAATCATCAACCTTCTTCTTTCTTAATATTTTTTGAATTGCAGTTTGATCAGAAGAGAAATGGAAGAACAAGGAAGATGGGGATGATGGGTTCTTGATGGTGATGCTTTTTTATGGTGGGTTGAAGGTGAATATGATAGTGACTGTGTGAAGGCTCGATTTTTCTTGGCACAATTGGTATTTTTGGTGGTTTGGCGGTGGTTATGGTGGTGACCAAATGATCTACTTTGATAGAGATGGGAGGGGAGTATCGGGCGTTCTTCATGTTCTTAAAGGTGGATTTGTATGCTTGTGTGTGAAATGAGAGAGAGAGAGAGATGTGTATTTATTTTATTTTTATTTTAATTATAAAAGTCTTTAAATAAGTAAATAATTGAAAAAACAAAATCTAAAGGCAAAATCATCATTACAAAAAAGTTTAAAGTAAAATGAACCAAAGTAGCAAGAAAATGAATTGGACCAGAAGTGCTAGTCCAAAGTGGCAATTTCACCTAACCACAGGAACCATTCTTGCAATTTTGTCCTAGATCATAACACTAGCTTATTGTTATGTAGAAAAGAATAATAGTTGTTTATTGATATGTACATTACACATGATATCTCAAAATGAAATTGTTAATCGATCATTAAACACACACACACACACAAAAAAAAAACACACAAAAAAAAAAAAAACAAAAAAAAGGTAATTTTTCCGATGACAAGGAAGACAGATTTTAGTTTGTACATAATGTCACAAAGTGGCTAACAAATACTCTTATCAAGTCGTTTATCTTTTTAATCGAACATATTAGTAATAATAAACATTCAGAAATCCCATACTACACACCCAACAAGATTTTATTTATCTATTAATAGTAGTCATAAAATTCATGATAAATAATAAATTCAAAAGGTATTCGCTAATATGAGTGGAGAGATTTTTGCAATATGATGAAAAAGTGCATTTTTGCATACCTACCCATTAAATATCCCATGCAATTTACTAACACTATACACACTTATCCAATTCTAGCTCCAAAATTTCACAAAAGATAAACCATTTATCACTCATTTCCTCATTTTATACCACCAACAGCCACAGACACCTCTCTCCTTTCATCCACAAGAGATATGTTTTCATCTTCTTCATCATCATCTTCATCTTCATCTTCATCATCATCATCATCATCATCATCATCATCGAAACGAATATTGTTGTTAATCACTATATGCTCATTGATAGAATCATCACTCAATCCAACTAACTTACTAGCTTCTGCTTTCTCTTCAACTGAATTAGCCAAAGACAAAAGAATATTCTTTGCTTTTTTATCAGGAACAACCCCACAAGACTCCATCTCTTTAAACCAAATCACAGCATCTCCAAAATCTCTATTCTTCCCATACGCATCCATAATTGTAGTAAAAACAGTCTCATTCCCCTTAATACCATGTATCTGCATCTCCTCATACTTCTTCATCATTGTTTCAAGATCATTAATCCTTGCATAACCTTTAATCAAAGTCCCATATGTAACAACATTAGGCTCAAGTCCATCTTCCTTTATCCTTCTAAAAAATCTCTCAGCTCCCTCCATATCAGATGCATTCACATATGTCGACAACATAGTTGTGTATGAGCAAAGATCCGGTGTACATCTGCACACCATAACATAATTTAGTCCGTATCTTAATCTCTTGTTTTTTATATAAAAAAAGACGAAAATACCCTTCTCACCTGTCTCTTCGCATACTCTTGAACACAATCTTGGCCTGATCCACCATTCCAGATATTGCAAATGCATCAAGCAAGATGTTATATGCTTTTTGTGTTGGCCTAAAACAAAACAGAGTAAAAAATATAAAACCCATAAAGTTTTTTTTTTTGTTTTTGTTTTAAATTATGAATTAAAATTACCTTACACCAGCATCAAGCATTTCTTCAAAAACAGCTAAAGCTTCTTCTTCTCTTCTGGCTTTTCCATAAGCACTAATGAGTAGGGCATAGCTGACTACATCAGGGCGGACCCCAGCTCTATGCATCTACATGCAATATCAAAAGATATAAATATAAAATAATATAAAAATGAATTAACTTTTTTGTTTTATATTACCTGATCATAGACTTTGGCAACCTCTTTATAGTTAGATTCGTATGACATCAAGCTATTATAAGTCACTGAGGTTTGCTGGAGTCCTCTTTCATTCATCATTGAAAATAGCCTTCTAGCTTTATCATTGCTTCCTGCTTTTTTGTACATATAAATCATCATGTGAAACATCTGTTGATCTGCTTTCAAAGATGACACCTCATCTGTCAAAATGCTTTCAAAAATTTCTTCAGCTTCTTCAAACTTGTCTGCCTGCAACATCCATAAGATGAGGTTCAAAATCTAAAAACACAAATAAGAAAAAAGAAGAAGAAGAAGAAGAAGAAGAAGAAGAAGAAGAATGGAATGCCTCAACAAATATCTTGAGAATTATTTGATATGTTACAGCAGAAGGTTCAGGTCCTGAAGATTGCATCCTTCTGAATATTGCTTCTGCTTTGTTGCATTGACCTCCTTTTCCATAAGCTTCCATAAGAGCAGTATGAGATATAACACTTGGTGGATAACCTTTCTTGTTTATATAACTAAAAACCCTTTCTGCTTTGTTGAAATCCCCTTCTTTTCCATAAGCAGTAATCAGCATCAAAGCATCCATTTCATTGAAATTCCACCAATGCTGAGTTCGAAGCCACTCAAGAATCTACAACAGCATTACAAGCAACACCAAACCCTAATGAATAATCCAATAACTTAATCATATGATAAAGTTGTACAATTAACAGTGATCATGTATAATTAATACCTCAGCAACAATATTCCATTTCTTTTGCTGTTTAAATCTAACTAAGGTTCCTAAAACTAGATCTTTAGGAAGAGGTTGGTTTTTTGTTCTTCGTGTTCTGAGCACAGAAACTGCAGAGCCCACCTCATCGATTTCATTCATCATCTTCCTCCAGCTCTTTTGATCTTCTTCATCAGCAGCATCTTCAAAAACTTCTATCTTTTTCCTTCTCTGCATAAATTTTCTGGGTGCCAACATGCCTTGGCAGACCACCCTTGCTCGTCTTTGGCCATTGAAGTTGGGGTCAACGCGATATATGCTAACAATCTGCTTACTAGAGTGTTCAAGTATGTTAGCCTATTACAGTGAGAACTTACTTAAAAATCTTATTAGTGTACAACAGCAATGGAATCCTTAGAACAATGAAGATAAGATGCATTCTTTACAAAATCATATCAATTTTCGTGTAATGTGACAGAAATTGGGTTATAAATAAACTACAAACCCTGCTAATTGATGAAGGTAGCCAAACGCTAGCGACAGAATTGAACTAATCTCATTTTAATAGGAAAACAAAACGATATTATCGACTATATGAGAAAGATCAAGTGCAGATAAGGGTAAATATGAGAAATGATTGCTTACTTGATATGTGAAACGAAAGAATGACCGCGACGAGGAATGGGGAGAGTGTGAGAGAGTGACGCGGCCATTTTATTTGTCAGTTCCCGTCCGTCTGCCGGCAATTGTTACGGCGGTGAAGAGGATTGTACGGTGGTTGCGCGCGTTCGGGGGCAAGTAGAGCGACCGTGTGACGGCGTCGCCGGTTGGATAATTGAACTGAGAGGTCGCTGTAGCAACAGGATAGGATATTTGAGAGAGGTTTAGACAGGGGTTTTCACTAGATGAACAAAAAGATAATGGATGCCTGCGCAAACCAATACTACCTTACAAGAAATAAGAAAGCTATTTTGTTATGTATAATTTAAAAAACTTAATTTTTATATAATATTTAAATATAATAATTACAACCTATGTAATTTTATAGTTATTTTCAATTAACTTTTTTCCCTATGATATTTTGTGGGTTTTTTTTTTTTTTTTTTTTTTTCTATTTTATTAATTTCTACATAATATTTAAATATAATAATAAATTACATATCAATTTCATTAATTGATTTCTTTCTAATTTCAAATTTTATAAAATAAAGCTTCATTAGTTTCATTTGTTTATTTTTCTAAACTATTTGTTTAATTTAAAAAAAAATTAAACAATTTAATTTTAATAATTCAATATTTTACTATTTTTTTCTTATAAATTCAAACTTCTCAAATATTTACAATTTCATATTTTTTATTCTTTAAAATGAACATGTATAATACATGGGTCTTACACCTAATAACTTTATTATACGACTTTAGTTAAATATTTTCCAAAGTTACAAACTCCATTAAAAAAAATCTAATATATAATCTAATAAATGAATTTTTTTGTCACATGTCACATTCTTATTGATTTAGCCACATGTTACATTCTTATTGATTTGGCCACATGTCATTTTGTGGTTATTTTCAATTAAAATTTTTTTATATGGCATTTTGTGGTTTTTCCATTTTATTAAATTCCACATAATATTTAAATATAATAGTTGCAATAAATATAATAATAAATGTATATCAATTTCAATAATTGACTTTCCTTGTAATTTTAATATTTTTAAATTAAAACTTCATTAGTTTCCTTTGTTTATTTATATAAACTATTTGTTTGAATTTAAAAGAGAAAAAACACTTTAATAATTATAATTCAACATTTTTCTAATTTTTCTTATAAATTAAAACTTTTTCAAATATTTAGAATTTTTATATTTAATTTTCTTTTTAAATGAAACTCATGTAATATATGGATCTTACACCTATTCATCTCTAATAAATGAAAGTTTTTTTTTTTTTTTTTTTTTTTTTTTGTCATTTGTTACATTCTTATTCAGTTTGTCAAATGTCATTTTGTGATTATTTTGAATTATTATTTTTCCATATTTCATTTTATGAGTTTTTTCTATTTTATTAATTTCCACGTAATATTTTAATGTAATAATTATAATAAATGTAGTAACAAATGGATATCAATTTCATAGTAAACTTACCTTTTAATTTCAAAAATTCAAAAATTAATGTTTATTAGTTTCTTTTATTTATTTAAATTTATAAAAAAAACATTTTCATTATAATAATTTATTATTTTTCTTATTTTCTTATAAATTCAAAGTTTTTAAATATTTTGACATTCATTTTTAGTTTTTTTTTTTTTTTTTTTTTTTTTTTAAATTAACACATGTAATACATTGATCTTACAACTAATCGTATAATAAATAAAAAAGTTATTTTGTAAGTTTTCATGTAGAAAAAAAAAACTTAAAATAACTTTATTATACAACTTAGTTAAATGTTTTCCAAAACTGGGATGAGCAACAGACCAAATCCAAATTGAACCGACACGAAGACCGAAATCCCGAAACCCAAAATTCTTGAATATCCTAACAGAAAACCAAACCGTTTTAAATTGTGTCCGTTTGGGTTTCAAAACCTTAATTAGGATTCGGTTTTTGGACCAAATTGTAGTATTTGTTGGGCTAATTATAACTTTTGGCACCACATGGTTCATATATTCTATTTGTTGGACATCTTTTTCTAATTAACTATTTGGTTACTATGATTTTAAGTCTTCAAAATCATTTTTTTAGTTTTTTGGTACTCTATTTATGTATATTATCATTTAATTATTTCATTGTCAAATACTTGTCCGATACTAAAGAGTAAAGTTAGATTATTTATATTACATTTTTCATGTATCATTTCTATTAGATAATCAAATTTTATTGAATGCTCAACGTTACTGTTAATAATCCTTGATGGCTAAGTACTAACTGATATTTATTATTCAATGCAATACGTCGACCAAAAAAAAAAAACTTTTGTTTTCGATTCGGGCCGGGTAAAAACGTATATTTTGGGTGTGGTCCAATCCAAACCCAAAAACCGATTTATGTTAAAAATTAAAATCGAAACTGGTCAAGTTAGATGTGTTTTCGGTGCAGTCCTGATTTCTTTTTTTTTTTTTTTTATTCGGACCGGTTAGACAAATCATATGCTCGTCCCTGTTCCAAAGTTATAAGCGCCACTAAAATTCTAACATCTTACTAGAAATAAGAAATTTTGTTAAGTTTTCATGTAGAAATAAAATAAAATAAAAAAACTTAGAAATTAGAAATATTAGAATTTGAAAGTTATGAATCCTATTAAAATATTAATTTTTATAATGTAAATTAATAAGTGGTTATATATATATATATATATATATATATATATATATATATATATATATATATATATATATATATATATATATATATATATATATATATAATCCCCAAATTCATGGTCATTTTAAAAATTTTATTTATACTTATTTTAAAATCAGAGTATCATTTTTGTAGAATATTATTGCGGAATTTGTACCAAAAATATGATAAATATATTATCAAAGCATTTCCGAAAAAATATATTTTATTTATATTAAAACATTTGAATGTCATCGTCAATACATAAACATAAGCATAAAAGATATTACGTTCATTTACACTAATGATTTACATCTTTTTTATTCTCTCAGTGTGATATATCTTCGCATCGATACTTGTGATACCAATAAAATGAGTGAGTCAGATTGGAAAACCTAGTGAGTACATAGGGTTTTCAACCCACAATAATATAGTTAATTTGTTTATTTACATATTTCATGTCAAACAATTAACCCGATTACCTATCCCTATTATCTTCTTTTTTCTTAATGATCTACCCTAGGAATCATTTATTCTTCATTCATTCATTCCTAAGGAATAGACACGAAGTCCATCGTTGTCAAGGTTTATCCAACTGGCACTAAGTCTATAGTTGTCGATGTTATCTGTTAGGCACAACTGCCAATGTTCATCTATATGACACTAAATCCATAGCTGTCAAGGTTTATTAATAAGGCACTAAGTCCATAGTTGTCGGGGTTTTTAGAGTGCATCTGATGAACACTTCGTTCACAAATACCTACAGGTTGCGATTCTGCTAACGTTCCACAGGATTGTCTAGAATAATCCGTGGTTATCATCTATATTTTCTGCTAGATGACACCATCATTAAGGTTAAAGCTTCTTATCATCTTACACATCTCATCATCTATATCATCTTTCATTTCTCGTATTTTTTCACATCATCTCTCATCTAACCATCTTTACCCAATATATTTATAGGTATAAAAATACATATACAATTTAAATTAAATAAAACATGTATCAATCGTTCATCCAACATATATATCCAGAACACAGATAATATGTACACATAGCACATAGTTTATATTAAATACTCCATATCTATGTGTAAGATGAAAGTAAATATGCCCTCACTTGTTAAAGGGACGACTCAAAATTCGGGCAGCGCTTTGCTTCTAACAATCATCTTTTTCTCTGACGAAACCTAACACTGTTATCAATATATTTTAGTCTAATATTTATTGTGACTAATTATTAGTCTAAATTTATTATTAACCTAGAGTCTACTTTCATGATCTATCAAGTAAGGATCAACCAAGTAGGACTGTTAGGAGGCAGGACCATTTTAGAATATAGCTTTTCTGAAATCCAACAACCAAGCCAACATGACTGTTATAGACACCTCTCCCATAAGTAGATCAATCGGTATAACGACTTTGAATCACTGATAAATTTTGTTTATAGGTTCATAATAATGATAATGAACTTAAACATAAGTTATACTTGAAGTACGATAAGCATAATTGACTTATTGGGGAGGGGGGTATCGAGGAATCGGGCTCTGCACGGGCAGAACTTCTGAGTCGAAAGCTCTTCTTCTCAGAGACTTATGACGCTCCGGGCTTCGCTACTAACACCTAGGAGGTGCTAGAGAAAAACTCTTAGGACCTTGGGGGGTTTGGGAGAGAATGGAGCTGAAAGATGTGAAGGATTGAATGATTTTCGGCTCTATTTATAGGTTGTCCATTGGCCTCTCACGTCGTGAAACATGCCTCTCACGTTGTGAGTCTTGTGTAGGCCCCGAGGCTTCGTCTGGTGCTGACACGTGACACAGGACGCATGTAAAACATCCAATCTTAAAAAATTCATAACGTTGGCATATGAGCTTCGTTTTTTACGTTCTTTATATCCACGTGTAGGTATTGACAAAATCTACAACTTTCTTTTTGACCCTATTGGTTAATTCTTGAGTGATCTTAAATTTAATAGTCTGATAAGATTATACTGTTAATGACCGTGTAAATTTGATAACTTTTACGTACTGACTCCGTTTTCGGCTGTCTTTTTATCTTTGAAGTCCTGTTAATGAGATCTTCAATTCTCATTTCGATCAGTTTGGCTAAAAATCAATCTATCTAAAATTCGATTTCTGAGTTGTATAGTGCTACGCTGAAACTTTAAAAAATCATAACTTCCTCGTACGAAGTCATATTTGGACGTTCTCTACATGCACGCTCTCGGTTTAAGTCTACTATGACTTTAGTTTAGATTACTAAGGCTAAAGAATAATTTATCAAAAATTCACTTTTTACATTACACATAGTCGTGCCAGTATAATCGCGAAACCTTGACGGATCATAACTTCGTCGTTATAAGTCGGGTTTCAACGTTCTTTATATGTACATAATATTTGTGACATATACTATAACCTTGGTTAAGATTATTTAGAAAAAAGTCATCTTTGACGAATTTTTCAAACCAAGAACTCGTTAAGAACTCATTAAGAACTCGTCCACTACTAAGATGAGGGACAAACTCACTAAGAACTCGTCCACTACAGAGGGAGGAAGAAAGATGACGGATTTTTCAAACTAAGGTGCAAGGAATGATGAGAATCCTAAGGTCCTATTTATAGTATTTGATCCCTTTCTTGGTTTTGTTCTCCATCCAATGTGACATAGGAGGAGATTTCAAAATTCACTCTTCATCCCATGTAGGATGAGGCGATATCGTCCAACCCCTAATTTCATAAAGGTTCTGAAATATTCACTCAACCAACTATTGATTAATTAATATTAAACCCTTTAATTAATCAAATTGTTTAATTAATTCCCAAAATATATTTTTGATTAGTTTCTAATTAATTATTAAACCATAATAACTAATAAAGTAATTTATCCTTTATTTATTCTACTCACTTTGAGTCTTGAGAGAAACCCAAGAGGACCCTGCTATTATTAGAAATTTCACCAATAATTAATGGCCTTATACATTCTTTCCAATTTTTACAATCCACTTCCCATAAAAAGGTTTCCGTCCTTAGAACCACCTTTTTACACATTTCATAGTTTAAGTTTATGTATGTGCATTCCAAATGTAATACACTTAAACTATGGCTTTGATACAATTTTGTAACACCCCATACTTTTAACAATAATGTTAGCAATATGGTTTCACAAACGTGTAACATCCGAATCCTCGAGGTACGAAAAATTAAGTATAGTATGGATTTGAGGGTGGCCACGATGCGAGGAAAGTATTGTCACGTTGTGACATGTCCGCGTTATGTGGAAAGGATTATTTAAGTGTCACATGACACTATAAGGGTCATGACGTGATGCCCGATCAACTGTAAAACCTTAAATTTTTTGACCTGGGCCCTATTTAAAGGACGTGAAGGGCTAGGGTTTCCTTCACCTTCAACCTCTATCACCTCCAAACCTATAAAAGAAAACTCTAACCCTTCTCCTCAAATTTTGGGCCCATTTTGGTGCTTGTGTTCGCTTTTGAAGAAAGGAGTCCTTAGAAGTGTAATGAATGTATTGGCTAGCTTGGATCTTCATTTTAAGCAAGTTTGGACCTTTGTAAGTGTCCACGGTGTAAACTTTCTTATGCTAGGTTGCTAGATCTAAGGGTTTGTCCCATTTTCTTCATATACGAATTGGAATGGTAGGATTCCATAAGTTTAGAAACTTTATGGATCT
Organism: Lactuca saligna; assembly: GCF_052625555.1. NCBI lineage: Eukaryota > Viridiplantae > Streptophyta > Magnoliopsida > Asterales > Asteraceae > Lactuca > Lactuca saligna. Next base: position 39,362,413 of record NC_136417.1, on the reverse strand, counting down.
TGAGGTCCTTTGTATATCATATGGATCAAATCTGGAAATTAAATGTGTATTGGACCCATGCATCTGAGCTTTGGTGATTTTGTTTTCTTCATTTTGACCCAATATGAGATCTAGATATGCATGTCTATAAAACATTGATTTTTAGGATGATTTTATAGTTATAAGGCCCTTTAGAAAGTTGGAATAATGCCGAGTGATTGAAAACCATATGTATCTCATCAGGCTTCCCAACCTAACCCACTTATTCTATATGCATCACAGGTAGCGATGTTAAGACTGCTGAATATTTGAATATGATGCTGAGTGATTGAAGAGAAGACCCACCATAGTATTTTAGGGTCGTTAGGTATTTACGCTGTAACATATACTGTGTATCAATTATAACATCCTTAGAGTTTTTATTATTTTGAAACAATCATTTGTACTAAAAAAGATTGCAATATAATAAGATTTTTCGCAAATAAAGATGTTATGACTTTTTAAAGCGTAAAGATTTTTTTTTTCGATTCTGGAAAATAAGGGATGTCACATGAACGAACATATGTAATAGTTTTATTGTTCAATAACAATCCATGCAAATATGAGCTATCAATTCTATATAGTTATTTCTCCATAAAACGATATTCGTTATATATACAGTCATATTTATTGAATAATGACTTTTCCTTATTCTTACTATGTAATACCATCACCTAAAATTGATGGTCATTTAGGGAACAAGGCGTACAAATGAGATGCTATATATGATGTTTCATTATTAACGTCTATTTAAACAAATCGAGAAACTTAGGGTACTTAAAACTCACTTTGATCTTGGAAACCAAACGACACATTTTGACTCATTACATATCTAAAAGTTCATGTATCTTACTAATATGATCTTTAGGATGCATAAATTTCTAGTACCGATAATTGCTTATTAAACCAAATATCCTTGGACATATTACCTATCTTCAGGAAGAGACAAGACTCGATCATTTTTACTTTTTTTGTTTAAGATCTCTTTTAATAGAACTATGCGTTGGAATCTAGAATTTGCTTCCATCCTCTGACATGTCATAAATCTAACATTCACACTCGTTCATAAATTTTAATCACAACAAACTTGCCAAACGAACAACCACACTAATATGCTTATGCTTATACCATTAGGGCTAACATGACTATTGTATCCTATCCAAGAACCCCATGTATGTTGCACTTGACCTTTTTAACACATTTCGATCAATAAATATAAATGCAATTGAATATGAAAAGTTATGTTGTTATAATTATCCAAATGGTTGTGTTGTTTTAAAAATATTTTATAAATCCAAGTTTAAATTTCATCTTTATCTTTATCTATAGCCTAATATATTATCAGTGACAAATAAGGAAATGAATTGAATGCCAACATTTTTATCTAGGCCAATAAAGGGAATTACTTGATGAATATCTATTTGAAAGGAAATATGGTAAATACAAAGGGACAAAAATCGATGAAATTCAATATTTCAGGTACTATTTATGTCGTGACCAAAACTTTTATGAGACATATCTGGGCGGGAAACCCCGACTACTAATATCGATCCCTCAATCTCTCCCCTTCGCACACCGTTCACTCTCTCTCTTTCTAGGTTTTCTCACTCTAAAACAATGAACGAAAATGGACAGGAGTCGTCTCTTTCGGATTTTGAAGCCGCTCGGAGTAGTCTTCGACAGCGTTGGGAGTTGGCTTCTGTTCTCAATTTCTTCAAGGTAATCTTTAGGATTTTTGATTTGACTACTTTTCAAAGTTCCATTTTTCGTATTTAGTTTGTGTAGAACGATCTACATTTGTTTTGTGCATTATGCTTTTATGAAAGATCAAGCGTAAAACTCAAAATCTCACTCGATAAAACTCGACTGTTTAATAAAAACCTAGAACTTTTTGTGGTGGGGGGCGTAGGGATAGAGAGGAACGACGGAGGGGATCATTAAAATACATCAAATATAAAAATTCATAGAACTTAGAGGAAACGTATGAAATTCAAATAGGGAGAGAGCATTTGAACGAATGCCAAATTTGCAACGAGTTTGATTGGCAACAGCGTTTGTTTTCAAATTTCATTGCATCGAGTGTGCAATCTGCCAAACTACGTCTTAGAGAGCACATAAAGGGTAGCATACTAGACTACTAGTATATGTATATAACCCTATGTATGTGTATAAATGGATATGGCTACTGAACTTTTGAATGATTTTGACATAGAATGGGTATCTGAAGCCTATAGAAATATTGAAGATGGTTATATGATAATATGAAGCCTGAACTTTGGAATGATTTTGACATGCAACTACGCATATATATAGTTCGTTTAGTTAATTTACTATTAAATGAAACGAAGTTATATCATTTAGTCTACAAAGTTTGCATCTTATTTTTGGCAGCTAGTATATTGAGTCTCAATAGGTAGGCTTTCTGTTAGATCGGTCATTATGTACACATATGGTTGTTCTAATGAATTTATAGCTTCCATTATATACAAACAAATACACAATCTTGAATTATCTAACATGTTTTATATAGGTGTTTGAGCCTGTTATAGAAAGTAATCTGAAGATTTCTGCTGAAGAGATTGAGACATCACTCATTCAACCAAACAAATCTCTTGCTCAGATTCACATATCACTCTTAAAGGTTCTTTCTTTTTTCTCAACTGTTCACTAAATTCTAACTTCACCCTCTTTTTTGGCATTAATGTCATTTTTGTGTTTAATGATAATGATATCTTACAACCATCAGTCTAAGATAATAGTACCACATAGATGCTTCGCATCGGATCATTCTTGTCCTGTTGTAATTAATAAGCTGCAGATATGTACAAAAAGAACACGAAAAAAGACTGCATATATTGTACATAAGAGAACAAATATTTATTCCAATCTTTTTTTACTTACTTTATCTCCTCCCATAATGCTGAACAGGGAATCCCACCTGTAAGTAAAAACCTAAAAGATCCAGATGCTTGGGTTGTAGCACTCTCTAAGAAGCTCAGCATGTGGTGGCCATGGGTACGCCACTCATTAATTTATACTTTCCAAAACCCTAATTCTTTAACTTTCTTCTTTAAAATAACTTTAAGTAATTTGATCTTCAGGTTGCTGAGGGTGATTTTCCATTAACTGCAGCCAAAGGGTACTTTTATAGTTTTATTTTCTTTCATAAAAGTCAACCACCTAATTCATATTAATTTCAACTAAACTCTAAATTCTTTTCTCCTATAGGGCTGAAATGGAAACATACAAGAAACTTGACCCCACAATTCGTCTTGTAATCCTTAAAGCACTCTGTGAGATCAGAGCTGATGTATCATATCCTCAAACCCTTCTTTTTTCCCTTTCTTTATATATGAAAAACTTAGTATTTAACCATTTTATATTCTTTTGTTTTTCTTCACAGCAACATGATGTGGTGTCATACATTAATGAAGGAGTAAAAATCAAGAATGAGATGTCTACTTTCAGAAAAATAAACATTGGTGATGATGGAAAAGGCACTTCATATTGGTGTGATGGAGATGAAGTTATTGGTTTTAGATTGTACAAAGAAATAAATACTTTTAAAAAAACTGGAACAGAAACAACTGTTGGTTGTATATGGGAAACACTTGCAACTAACCTACAGGAGTTCCAGAAAGTTGTGGTAAGTTTAATTTTTTTATAAATCATTTGTCAAATCAGAATTGTGAAATCTTGGCTTATTAAATTGATAAATTTTAAAATTAATGGTTATTGCAGGATGAATACTCATCAAGTAAATCAAAACCTGAAGTTGCTGTTAGTGTTGTAGTTGAAACTGAAATCATGCCTGTTCTTAATAAACTTGAGAAGGTTTGTTGTCTTTTTTATGATTCTATCTATATTTTTTTTAAATTCACATGATATGATGATAAATAAGGTGTTTTTATTTTTTAATATCAAATTTTGGTCCATTTACAGAAAAAACAAAAAGCATTGCAGAGGAAGAGGCATGAAGAGAGGATTTTGAATAATTTCTGTAGAGTTGGAACCACACGTTCCTGTCGTAGATCTAAACCTGTCAGTTACACTTTTGGTATGTAAAATGACCTTTTTGCCCTCATCTTCTTTATCGAAATCCAAAGTTGAACTAATCAGAAACAATACTTTTTGCAGATGAATATGACAAGGTCATTAATGAAGCCATACGACAAACCAAGTAAGTTGCATTAATTACTATTAATCTTATTTTATTTTCTTCCATCAATATAATATCACTAAACCTGTAAAGCTGCATGATCAGGAAAATGAAAACCAAAGAAGAACAGAAGAATCAGAAAAAAGTAAGTTCAGTGAAGGAGGATTCACATTCAGAGAAAGATCAGGATGATGATGAGTCCACTGAATCTGACTCTGAGAACAGCAAGCTTGAAAATGGAAATGTTTCTGAAGATAGCAGCCAGGATTCTGGTGAAGAATCACATGAAAACAATGAAGAAGAAGAAGAAGAAGAAAACAATGATGATGAAAAAGAAGAAAGTGATGATGAAGAAGAAGAAGAAGAAAACAATGATGATGAGGAGGAAAAGAATGGGAATGATAGCAGTGAAGATGAGTTAGTTGAGAAATCTGAAATTGAAAATGGAAATTTTGTTGGGAAAAAAAGAGGTAGGAATGATGATGATGATGATGATATGGAAGAGATGAGAAACTTTGGTGCAAAGAAAAGAATGAGGCAAAGGCCAAATCGTAATTCAGCAATTGAATCCTCCATTGTTCCTGATTCTGAGGATGAAAGTTGTTCTGGAAATAGTGATAGTTAGAAATGGTATGTGTATAGTTTCACATGGAGGATTTGGTTTCGTATTGAAAATAAAATACGAGTTTTGGAATTAATTTTTTTGGAGTAGAGGAGAAGGATTGTAGTATTTAAGAGCATCCTATCGAGGAAGAGGGTAGTAGAGAGGTATATTGATCATTGGATCCATGTTTTTTTTTGTTGTTGATTGATTGATAGGGTCATAGGATTTGTGGTTTTGTTTTATAAGGATTGTGGTTGTATCTTTTTGAGCCTAATATCATGAAATGGCATAGTTCAAAGTTCAAATGGTGTGTGTGCACCTTTAAGATGCATTTGATGTGGAGTTGTGTTTTCAAGAGGTGAAAGGAATTGTCTTGTATGGGTTCCATGTTTAGAAAATGAAATATATATTTAAAGTTACAAATGAGATCTTCACAAGACTAAGTTATGGTATCACTTCATTTTTGATTAGAAAGTCATGTTTTTATATGAAAGTATATTATTGAATTGATGAAAATCTTGCTAGATGGTTTGTGGAGTACTTTGGATCTTTTTATATGGCATGTGGTAGATGTATAGTAGATTTGAAGCAAAGAGGGGATGATATTTACAAATTAACAAAATGAGGAGAAGACAAAGGTCTTATTTAGAAGTTATCTCTAGTCTGGCTCTACATTTGACCTCCTTTTATCCATGACTTTTTGTGATTTGGCTTTTGTTGTTTGAATGTATAATGGTATTGGTTGGTTAACAAATTGTTTCTAAGGCTATAAGGAATGATAGCATTTCTAGCATGCTACCGCATTAGATTTTTTAAAGCCACATAAGATGAAGATAGCTGTAACATCCAAATTATAAAAAATAGAGTGATAAAATCTAAATGTTGTGTTATTTTTATATTGGAAAAAAATAAAATAAAAAAAGAAGCATGCCAATAATAACCCTTTCTCTTCTCTTTCTCTTTCCTCTTACTTCCCGGCTGGTGAGCCAACCTTAGTGAGACATGTAGCGTGTTTGATGGGACTCGTAGAGTCCAGCTCCCAGCAAAGGCCACTTCCTCAACGTAACAAGGTTCTGAGTTCAAAAGTAGACATATATCAACTCCATTGTTTTTTTTAAATGTTTTTTCCCCTTGCCTCACTCGGGAACTCTTATCACAAATGAATACCACACAGAAAAATCAAGATCAGACTCCCTAATGGAATGTTTAACCGAGGGATAATGACTTAGAAGGGTAATAGGGTTTTTAGTTTGTCCGTATTAGGTCACTAAGGTTTTTTTTTGTGCGTATTAGACCAATATGATTGTTATTACCGTTTAGAAATAGTCCTTTTACCGGTTTTAACGGTTAAAAATGACTATTTCTAAACGGTAATAACAACCATATTGGTCTAATACGCACAAAAAAACCTTAGTGACCTAATACGGACAAACTGGAAACCTTATTACCCTCCTAAGTCATTAACCCTAATTTTATAGACATTGAGAATATATGGCCATCAACAGTAAACTACTTCGTTTAGAACTCGCGTCGTCCCATATAACCTGCTACTCCTCTATATGGCGAAGCTCTTCATCTATAGTCGTCCCTTTGGGGACATCCGATAAAATTGGAACGATACAAAGAAGATTAGCATGGCCCCTGCGCAAGGATGACACACACAAATCGAGAAATGGTCCAAAATATTTTTTAACCCTTCGTCGTCTTCTCTGGAACCCTAATTCCCTTTTCAAATGCTAATAGAGTTCAATTGCAATTCTTACGTTTCAATAGTTCATCTACTGAAGTCATGATCATACAACATGTTGATTCTATGGTTAGATTGATCTTCTTGTTGATGTCTTCAACAATTTGTGGCAAGTAAGGGTGATCTTTCTTTTTATAAAGTCTCCTTTAAGTTTTTTACTTTTCCTGTCATTAAGTTTCATGCTTTATAAACTTCTGTTTATGTGTTGTATATAGTATGTATGTATTTGTTTATGTGCTGATTTTTTTATTCATTTTGCAACTTCAGTTTCTTAGTTCATGTTGTGGTTTTGTTTTTTATAAAATAATTGATAATAAACAACCTATATAAGTCCTCGTTGGTTTTACATTTCCATTCGTTATCAAATGTAGACATTGATGAGAGGTATCAAAGTGAGATTTTGTTTTTGTACATATGGATGTGTTCATGTAAACATTTAAATGACAAAAAACAAGTTATTGATAAAATGTTGCATATTTATGTAATGAAGATCATCAATCATATGAGTTTTTGGACTTAGAAGTTCTCGGAAGGGTTGTGAGATAAGTTTAAATGGAAGCAACTATTTTCAGTCAAACAAATCATTCACATTAATTAGTAAACATGTTTTCTAAATAATTAGGGTTAATGATTTAGGAGGGTAATAAGGTTTCCAGTTTGTCCGTATTAGGTGACTAAAGTTTTTTTGTGTGTATTAGACCAATATGGTTATTATTACCGTTTAGAAATAGTCCTTTTTACCCGTTAAAACCGGTAAAAGAACTATTTCTAAACGGTAATAACAACCATATTGGTCTAATACGCACAAAAAAAACCTTAGTGACCTAATACAGACAAACTGGAAACCTTATTACCCTCCTAAGTCATTATCACGTTTAACCGATCCATTCCGGATCAACCGAATTGGTATGGAAGTTGTAACATGGGAAAACCAAGGAAAACACGACTTATTTAAATAATCCGGTGACCTACCAAATGTAGAAGTAGGATTTTTGGCAAGCAATAAGCATTTAAATAATACAATTCAATTAAAAGTTATTTATTTAAACAATATATAGATATCTAAGATATAAAAATGCGGAAATAGTAACTCAAAATTTATTATATGTATGTTCAGAGAATTTTGAAAAGTAGATATTAACTTTTTCTTTTTAGAACAAAATAATATTAAGAGAAATTCAATATCCTTCTGTTTATTTTCTTCCTATTATTTTTAGATAATTACAAATATAATAAAAATTTATTAATCTTAATCATATTATAAAGCATATTAAACTTTTTCTTGAAATTTAAGAGGTACATGCTTGATAAACTTAATGTACAAATCTTTTATGCACACACCACTTATCTTTTCATGAACAAAAACTAATTATGGTAAATAGTAATCAACGAAAATATTTAAGGAATGAACATTAATTAAATTTTGTTTGTTTTTTAATGTATGCATGATGTTTGTCCAAAGGTTGGACATTAAATTTTTATAACATATAAATTAAAAAATTTGTAATCGTTAAAACAGTCAAACAACATTTTCTGTCAAAAAAATCGTTCATTCAAAAAGTAATAATTGCGGCCCGCTCTTTTGGGTGGGTACACACCTAATTATATTAAATATGACAAGTGATACTCTTAAAAGAGTCATAAGGCGATAGGAGTAAAAAGGGAGAAAATATTTGGTTTCTTTAAAATTAAAGATAAATCTATTTGAATTTATAAAGATATTTTGATAAGTGATCCAAAAGGGCCGTGGCCATTAGTATCAACCTTAGAGTTGATGAAAAATTCTAACTAAAATAGATAGGTTTATAAGCAAAATAATAATAAGTTTATGAGTTTGTTCGTACTAAAAAGAATTAACTTAACTATATGGGAGAGTTCTTTATAAAAAAACTCTACTTTCTTAAATACTGTGGGAACTGGAATGTTTCCCAAGACTTCTAAAAGAATAATCTAAATTCTTATACGAGACACATGCAAATTATTTTTCATTTATACAGTATTTGTATTTAAGTTTTTAAAATGATTATTATGATTTTTAAATATTAAAATAATATAAAGGAATTGTAATAAAATGATTAAAATTAAAAATTATATAATTGATTACATATTTAAACTAAAAATCATTTTTTGTGTGTTAAATGAACAAAATAACACTTTATATCATGTCATTATCAATTTAGACCATATTTAATTTAAACAATTTATCCTACAACTTATCATAAATTCAACAAATCTTTAATTACAAACAAAGATACATTGTAAAAATTAACAAAAACTAACATATTTTTGCTATTTTACATATCATAACATACATTGTTGGAAAATTAAAATCAATATAAACCAAACAGTTATCCTATGCATTTAACATTTTTTGTTATATAATTTCTCATTTGCTTTATTGGTTAACTAGTTGTAAGACCCATGTATTACATGAGTTAATTTAAAAAAAAGTTAAATATAAAAATCAAAATATTTGAAAACTTTGAATTTAAAATAAAATAAGAAAAATAATGAAATATTATAATGGAAATATTTTTTATCTTTTAAATTTAAACAAATAATTTAAATAGATAAAAAAAATTAAAGAGCTTTAATTTTGACAATTTTAAATTTAAAAGTAAGTTCATTAATGAAATTGATATCCATTTGTTACTATATTTATTGCAATTATTACATTAAATTATTATGTGTAATTTAATAAATAAAAACTCATAAAATGACATATAGAAAAAGAATTAATTTAAAATAACTACAAAATGATATTTGACAAATTAAATAAGAGTGTGAAAAGTGGTAAAAAAACATTCATTTATTAGAGAGGAAGCAAAATGGATGATTTAAAATTCAAATTATTTCACATAATATCATTCGTAAGGGACGATTCACTTGGGATTATAAAAAAAAATAAACATCTTGAGATTTAACATCATCCACATATTTCTCATTTGCAGCTCTAACGCTCCATCGTACTTGCAACAACGATGTATGCCTAATAATAAATGATTATATTACAGATAGGTATAATCATATATAATTATACAATGTTTATACATATATGCCTAATCATAAATGATTATATATATATATATATATATATATATATATATATATATATATATATATATATATATATATCTGTTCACAGATTGAGTAATCGTATATGATTATAATGGTTTGTGGCAGAAGAGGTGGCGGTGGTATAAGTGATATAGGTGGCAGTGGCGGGGTCGGCTGGTGGCAGAGATGGTGGTAGTGGTGGTGGTGGTGACAATTGTGGTAGTGGGGGAGGTGACATAGGTGAAAGGAATGGACGGTGTTACATAATCATTTATGGTTATAACTGATCATTCGCGTCGGTACGCCGAAGGTTAAGAACGATAGATATGAATTATATGACTGAACTTAATCTCAAAATCTCTTTTATTTTGAATCTTAATAGAAAATGGGGATAATGACTTGAAAGGGTAATAAACTTTTGACTTTGTTCACCTTTAGTTAGTAAACCTTTTTTCACTATCTATTTGCCACTGAACTATTAAAACTATACCCTTATGACCGGTAATAGGATAAAATGTGAACAATTTCAATAGTTCAGTGACAAATAGATAATGAAAAAAAAGTTTAGTGACTAAATGTGAATAAAGTTGAAAGTTCGTTTCCCTCTAAAAAAAGTTCAATGACTAAATGTAAACAAACTTTCCTCTTGTATTATGGTTTAGCAAACTACGCAATATTATATGTATGAAAATTATCCTAATATTATATGTATGAATTTTGTGTTATAAAATTATACAACACATAAATTGACATACATTAAACCATATACATTGTTTATAAAAAAAATACATACATACATTGATACATTATATATGTTGTTATACTCCATGTATTGACATACATCATATTAATATATTTACTATTAAAAATGATATCGAAAATGAAAGTCAAGTTGTTTAAAATTTAAATATTTTTAATTTATCCGGACAATTGATTTATATTTGAGAGCGTATTTTCTTAAAAAGTTTGAATAATTATTGAAATTTATGATTATTTAACTAAACATATAGAGTTAAGTAAAATCGTTAACATGTTTTATGAAGTGTTGCACCCAAACCACTACATCCATATTACTATTACCTTTACAAAAATATTTTTTTTTAGAAAAAAATAGTTATATATTCAACAATTAAAATGATACTATGGGTGAGAATGATTTATTTTTTTGTTAAACCAAATTCATATTGGAAATTTTGATTTTGGAATTTATTAAACCATTGGTTTTTTATTTCGGTTTCAGGTATTCATTTTTTTAAATATATTTTTCGAGGTTTTGTTTTTTTATTTCACAGATTTATTCATCAACATATGTTGCTAGAATTTAGAAAAAATAAATAATTTGCTAAAACATAATACAAGAGGAAGTTTGTTCACATTTACTGATTAAACTTTTTTTTATAGGGAAACGAATTTTCAATTTTATTCACATTTAATGACTAAACTTTTTTTCATTATTTATTTGTCACTAAACTATTGAAACTGACCGGTAGGTAAAATATGAAGAGTGTCAATAGTTTAGTGACAAATAGATAATGAAAAAAAATTTAGTGACTAAATGTGAACAAAGTCGAAATCAAAATTGAATCAAGAATTCAAAAGTTTAAGAATCAAAATTGAATCAACATTTAATTTATAAAAAGTATATCATTTAAGTAATTTAATACATCATGTTAATTTCTTTTTTGGGTGGGCAACGTGTATGGAAATGTGTTGGACTCGATGATAATAACTGAGTTGCACAGCTCACCGCCTACCACGATTCGCTTTCCTGAATTACATGGCGACGAACGGTGGAACTGTCAGGGACGCAGCCGCTCGACGGCGGCGAATCGCCGAGAGAGGAGCGGAGCGTTTGGCTCTCATCACTGGTCGTGCCCAGTCCACATCATTATCATCATCTCCGTTGCCTCCTTCTGTAGTCGAGTCGCATCACTCTTCTACTGCACCATGCCCTCCTTCCATTCCTCGGAATCCTGATCAATTTCCTCTCTTAGGTATGTGTTTCTTTGAGATGTATTTCTTGTCCACTTTTTCCGATGATTAATTTCTTGTAAGGAGTTCTGCTGTGTTTATCTGTGTGGCCGTGTATTCGTTCGTGATTTCTGATATTTTGTCAAAATTTTAATCGAAGAAGCTAATTCGATTCTTTTAGTTTCCAGTAAGCCCTCGATATTGATTGATACGCGTGTACTTATCAACTGTTTTGGTAAATTTTTCTTGATTTCATCAAATCTATTAGATCTATGTTTGATTAATGCTATACCTAACTGTTACAATATGTCAATTTCACTTTTAGTTTATGATTTCACCGAGTTATATGAGACGTAAGAAGCAATTTTTGGCAAGTTCTTTTGAAAGCCATTGTTGACAGACTATAACATAAACCAAAACATTTCGATTCACATGTATCTACCATCCCAACTCTTGATTTCAAACACATAAAGCCATCATCATAGTTCTGAATAACCATAATCATTACATTTTCGTTGAACACAGAGAATTTGACATCAAGCGACTCATTTTTGCAGATGAACACAACGATTCCCCTTCAATCACAAAGCCTGCAAGTGATGATGTCAAGAATGATGTCCAAATAACCGAAATATCTGTAGAAGCACCTTCAGCACCAATCAAAACACAATCTTTTCCCAATCCCAATCCCAATCCCACCACAATAACAAAACAATCTCCACCAATCAATACCTCAAACAACCCACACAAGTCAAAATCACAAACCAATCTTGGTCAAACTCTCACCCCTAATAGACTACGCCCTGCCATTACATCATCACAAAACACCCGAACATACTGTTCAATCATAGCTGCACTGTTAGTCTTATTATCATATGCAGGCTTCCCTATTCTGGGCAACAACTCTATAAAGTATATCATACTTACAAGGCCACTTGTTCTACTTCTATTGACCAATATAACCCTTGTGGTTGCACCTGTTCTCTTGGAAAAAGTCAACCGGGAAGGACACAGGGGGTCTTTGACTGGTGAGGTGGGTGGTTTTGGTGATCAGTTAGGTATGGCTTTGGAGTGGGGTATGTTGATGAAAAGTGGTTTAAGTGCTTTGTTCATTGATTGTAGTGTTTATTCAGTGGTTGTTGTTTGTGGTATGTCTTTTCTGAAGAAATTTGGGTGGTAGAATACATTGTTTATGAATCTTGATGTGTTTTAGTCAGATTTATTATTGTTTTCTTCTTTTGAAATAGAGAATGTGATTTCATTGTATCAAGTTGCATTTTAATAGCAAAGTACTTCATGTTAAAAGTTGCTAGATTCGGTTGAAATGTGTATGTACATTGGTATTATTGGTAGAAGTTAAATTACTTTTATGTTGCTATTTCTCCTAAATGTTGTTGTTTGATCTTGTGTTTGAAAGAGTGTATACAATTTGTTTGGGTTCATGAACATACACGATCCTTAAGAAATACAAATCCTGTGATTATTTAATACCTTTTTTTGTTAACCCCATTTTTCTAGCAATAAGTTTACCCATTACATCAATGAGATTTTAATTACAATGACGTATCATGAGTTAACATGTTTTTATGCAATGCCACATCAACAGTATATCACACTATCAAACGTATAAAATGACACTGCATGACATGCATAAAAGCATGTTGGGAACATGACTTGGCAGGGTAATTATCTTGTTGTTTTGTTCACATTTAAGGGTTTTTGTTTGTTTTTTTTTAGTGCATGTTGGACCATTTACCATTGCAAATATTACCATTGTTATTTGCATTATTACGTACGATCTCAGGTGACAGTGATAACATGTAAATACATTTAACAAATTCAATGATAAAATGTGTACAAAAAAAGAACGTTGCCTAAATTTGAATATTTTTTTTTACAAATTTCTTAAATTTTTTATAATTTGTTACAACATTTTTAGGATATTTTTTATAGGTTTTTCTAATACAATGTTTTAAATTTCGTTTATAATTATTTTTATACACCTGCTTTTAAACAAATTATTTTCTAAATGTTTTAAACTTTTCTTACAAGTTTTTATTATTTATTCATTTTTTATTTTTATTTTATTTTTATTTTTCTTAAACATTTTCATATAATTTCTTTATAACTTTCCTACAACTATTTCTAAACTTTCTTTTACAACATTTTTAAAATGCTTCATCATTTTTGTATAACCAATTAATATTTTTTATAACATTTGAAAATACTTTCGTTAAATACAAGTTTAGAACCTTGTATTAAAAAAATTAATTTTTTTATAAACTTCTAACTATAAAAATATAAAAAAGTTGTAATAATTTTAAAGCATCTACATTATAATTTATTTTATTTGTTATGTAATATTTTCTTTTTATTTTTTAAAACACCTTACATACTTATTGTTACATATTTAATTTATTTAATTTTATTGTTAAATACTATATACTTTAAACAATTGCATATGCTTAAAAAAAAAGAAAAAAAATATATAATGCAATATAAAATATTTTACAAAAATAAAAATATATTTATTAATTAAAAAAAAGTTTAAAATGATTAATTAATATTTATGATAGTAAGTTTTTGCAAAAATAAATAAATAAATAAATAATAGAAAATTGATTTTTCAAATCAAAATGCTATAAATGAGATAAATAATTAATCATTATGGATGGTTTAAAAATAACACTTGGAAAAATAATACAAACAAATATGAAAAATAAAACTTCTACTAAAAGTGGGGAAAATGACTTACCACGGTAATAACCTTTTTGTTTCGTTCATATTTATGCATTTTTTTTTTGTATACATATGACCATTTAATTTGTTAAATGTGTTCACAGGTTACCATAGTTACCGGAAATAGCTGTTGCCAATGATAATAAATGAATACATTTAACAAGTTAAAAGGTCAAAATGAAAACGTGATCATCCTAGTAAGTTATTTTCCCAAACATGTTAACTTGTCTTTCGTAATTCAAATCTCTTCACCATCATGGATATATATATATATATATATATATATATATATATATATATATATATATATATATATATATATATATATATATATATATATATATATATTACAATGCTCTAATAAAGAATAATATAAAAGTACAACACTGTAATCAGACAAAAAAGAAAATAAAATACTATAATAAAGAAAAATTAGAAACTAGATTGCTATTTCTTGCATTTTATCCTCTACATAATTAGGGAAATTTGTTTTAATAAAAAAGGGATAAAACTAAATTCCTTCCACAGGTTGTTACACAATCAACAGAATCTCATGTGTTGGATAAAATACATGTCTATAGTCTCAAAATGAACAACAATTTGTAACCTTATTACAAAATACCAAATTCTTAACAAAATTCAAAACCCAAAAACCTGCAACTCAACCACTTATGATTACTTTAAAATTCTTTTCGTAAACATCAAACAACAATTATGAATTAGCAACCAACTCATCATGATGAACAACTTCAACATCTTCACTCCCTTCTTCAACCTGCTCAATTTTAGGACACCAACCATTCGCCTCCCTTCTTGCATCCCTACGAGCAACCCTCTGTTGAATTCTCATCTCTTTAAACTCCTCTGCAAGATTGGTTTCCTCTTCTTGTGGAAAGAAAACAACCTCCATGTTTCCAAGCTCTTGATACATGTTCTCAATCTTGGCTTTCCATAAGAGCCCCATTTCAGTGTCCATCTTCTTGTAAGGTGTCTTTAGTAAATACTCATCAATTCCACCTGCTTTGTCTATACAACGAAGAGCATGTGTTGTTACTTTTACTCGAATGTGTCGATCCAGAATGTAACTGAACAGCCTCTTTTCTTGTACATTGGGCTTCCAGTTCCTTCGAGTCCTGTTACAACAATGTTCTCAAATCTGTTTATTTTTGATTTAATTGGTTAAGCACTTAATCTGGATTTGCGTCTTGAGATTCAAACATAATCAACATTTTAAACCATTTTAAACACCTAATGAGTGATTCGACATAATCCAAGGTGTATAGCAACTGCAAATCGAGTATAATAGAAAATTCTGAATTGATTTCTCTAAACTATGCGAGATTGAGGAATTAATAAGGGACAAAGACAGTGTGTACTAACTTGTTTCCACCTTTCTCGCTGACTTGGTTGCCGAATTGAATATGACGGCCGGCGAAAATTCCACGCTGGGCTCTCCCCATGACCACCTTGCTGTCCGGCAAACATTTCTTCAGTGATTCTTTGACTCCGGGATCCAAATTCTTCTCGCCTCCTATCTTCTTCATTATCTTCTTCACCATCTCATTCGACCTGAATGCCATTTGATTTTACTTCTGTGTTCGTGTTGATGAAAGATCCTATTTAGGTCACTGTGTTTGGATCAAGAATATGGTTTGCTTGGAACGTTTGGGGTTTTAGGGTTTTTTGAACTACCGAAATTTCACTATCTACGTGACCAAGTAAATTACATAATTCGTCCCTAGAATAAGCTAATACACATTCGCACTTTGGTTTTTAAATTTCAATTTCTATAGATAGTATTATGGCAGTTACATAAATGGTCCTTATGGTTTGATGAAATAGACACATATAGTTAACAAATAGATTAATTGGGTCTTTGTGTTTAGTCGATATTGCGGAAATGGTCCTTCCAACACACAAAGTCAAACAATGCCGTCAAATTTATGTAAACCGACATTTCTACTCTCACCCTTTAAATTCTACTTCCTTGTCATCTCCAACCACTTTCTCATGCTTCAAATATAAGTCCAACTCTATGAAATACGAACTACTGAATTTATATTTAATAAAGCAAAATTAAAGCACTCAATTTTGAAGCACTTTTAGAATCAAAACCTTTGATTCAAGCTACTAAAATGAATAAACTCTATGAAATAAGGATACAAATCCAAAACAACATACACATACATACTCACAATCTATGTCTCTCTACATCAATATCTTTTGTTATGTTTCTTTTCCTCTCGATCAACCTTTGTCTCACTTATGGTTTGGAGAAAAAAAATAGGACTTTGACTGAGGAAAAAACTATGTTGAATAAGACAATGTAACAAAATATATCGAATCTAATCATTCTTGTAAACTAATTTAGAGAAAAGTTGTCGTCAGCCATCAGAACTCCCTAAACTTAAGTGAATCCGAGTTGGTGCTGCAAATATTTGGGTAAGAAACAATCATCGACAGTGATGGGTAAGATGATGTTGTCAGTGGTGGTGGATAAAAGGAAATCACAATTGGTGGTAGGTAAGAGGCGTTTTCAATGATTGTCAAAGATCCAACCATTTATAGTTTTTAATTTACCTGAAAAAGGAAAGAAGGGAATAAAGGTTTAAGAGGAGGGATAGGGACGAAGCGTAAAGTTAGGGCGGGTCCTTGGAGTTTAGAAAATAATCACGAAATACAAAAAAAAAAAAAAATGAAAAAGAAAAAAAATGGTAAAAATGTCATTTTATAGAAAATTAACAACATTTTTTATGTCATGTGTCGGAAGGACCATTTATGTAATATCAACAAACCACATGGGATGTGTTTGCCTATTTTCTTGAAGTTGGACTATATGTGCCTATTTCGCCAACCACATGAACCATTTATATATTTTTGTTTAGTATTATTATTGCGGGTATTCAATAAAATTGCTACATTAGAAGGTTTTAGGCAATTATATAACCAAGTTTTTTTTTTCTTTTGGATTTAAACATCCTTGTAAACTTATAAGAACAAAACTTATACATGAATCGGATCTGGACGTCGAAGTTTGGCGGATTCAGAGAAGTCATCATGAACGAAGCCCATAAGACACGATACTCCATACATCCCGATTCAGATAAGATGTATTTGGACCTCAAGAAACTGTATTGGTGGCTGAACATAAAAGCCGAAATTGCTACCTACGTGAGCAAATGTCTGACCTGCGCCAAAGTCAAGGTGGAATACCAAAAGCCCTCGGGACTGTTGCAACAATCGGAAATACCCGAATGGAAGTGGGAGCGGATAACCATGAACTTCATAACCAAGTTACCCAAGACGGCAAGTGGACTCGACATCATCTAGGTGATCGTCGACATGTTAACTAAATCCGCGCACTTCCTGCCAATCAAAGAAACGGATAAACTGGAGAAGCTAACTAGAATATACATCAGGGAGATTGTACGACTGCATGGTGTGCCAATATCCATTATCTCGGACCGAGATAGTAGATTCACCTCGAGGTTCTGACAGTCGCTACAAAGATCTCTAGGAACGAGGTTGGATATGAGTACCGCTTATCACCCTCAGACCGACGGCCAGAGTGAGAGAACCATACAAACCTTAGAAGGTATGCTGAGAGCTTGCGTAATCTATTTTGGCAAAGCATGGGACACCTATCTACCCTTGGTCGAGTTTTCGTATAACAATAGTTACTATTCACACTGCTTCTTCATAACTTGATCTTTGGATATAAAATCCTCATTCCTGATTCCTTGCATTGCCATTTGTTTTATCAAGGATCATTTGAAGTGCTCTTGCCTTTGGCTTTGGCGGTGCCTCTAGCCTTGCTGCTTGATTTTTCCTTGGGCAGTCTTGCTTGAAGTGCCCCTCTTCGTTACATTCGTAACACACCTTTTTGTTGAATATACATTCATCAGCGTAGTGCCCATGCTTTCCACACTTGAAACATGTCACCTCCACGCCACATTTTCCCGAGTGCTTCTTCTTGCACTTATCGCATCACCTTGCTTCATCTCTTCCTCCTCCTCCAGGCTTCGAGAATTTTCTTTTCTCATTAGACCCTGAAGTTCCTTCCAACGTTCTCTTCTCACCAACTTCAACCTTGCTGACGGTCCTCCCGTTGATCATATTCTCGATAGACTTGGCAGCCCAAATAGTTGCCTCTAGAGTAGGTGCCTAACGCACTGGCACCGCATACTCCCATGGGAGTCCCTTTACGTACCGGTCGACTTTTATCAACTCGTCTGGGACGATGCACAAAGCAAACTCCATCTTGTCTGTGAAGGAATTAGTGTATTCATCCACTGACATGCTGTCTTTCTTCAATATCAGAAATTTGTTCTCCAACTCTAGCAGGTTTTGGGCCGAGTAGAACTTTCGCTTGAATTCCACTAAGAACTCCGCCCCAAGACAGTTGCAGTGGCTCGTTAGGGCTTAGGGTCTTCCCCAGAGTGTTCCACCAGCGAACAACGCCACCTCTGAACTGATGCACTGCAAATATGGTTTGTAACTTGCCCTTGCAACCACACGTCATAAAGGCTAGCTCCATTTTCGATATCCAATCCATAACTCCGATCGGATCCTCCTTTCCAGTGAAGGTCGATGGTTTGCAAGTCAGAAAATCCTTATACTTGCATCCCATTCCATCATTCCTTCCATTCTGGTTGTTTTGCCTAACTATCGGTGGGTTGGCTTGACCAACAGATCCACTGAAGTTTCCACCTTCCGAGTTCCCTTCATTTACTCGGGCTCTTCCACTTGAATTAACAGTTCTTCACGATTCTGTTGAAGCAGACGTCTCGTTTCATCCATCTGACGATCCAACATCGTCTGAATCATCAATTGTACACCAACCATTGTTATCGGCTCAGGTGCTGTTGCTATGATAGGTATTTGCTCAATCACTGGTGGTTGATCCTGTTTTCATCAGCATTTCCAACTCCACTTCTTGTTCTCACCATTTTTGATCTGTACACCGAATAAGGTGAAATTAGATCCTTATTCACGATAGATATTCAAATCATCCTTATCACTCCGAAAGGTTTACATGCTAGTTCTAATATCGTAGATGTACGCTTAGAATCCTATACACATAAGGTTTCCAGATCCGGTCGGCAACAGATCATAGATCCGAACAAATAATATCATATATGGCAACATATAACATTTAGCACATAAAAGCATTTTAGGCAACTTTCCTAAAATAAACTAGTGCTCATGTCTAAAACACAACAGAAACACATCTCAAAATTTCACTTAGCATTTTAAGTTTAAGTTTAGAAATCCTACAAATTCCTAGTTCGCTTAAACTAATGCTCTGATACCAACTGTGACATCCCCAATTTCTCGGCCAGAAAAAACCGATTTGTTTATGCTTTGTTTTATAAATCAGAGTGCTCGTTTAAAGAAAAAACGGTTGCGGAATTTGTTCCCAAAACAAGATATGATAAAAACTTATCAAAACATTTCTCAAAGAGAATGTATTTTCAGTAAATAATAAAACCTCCGGATGTCATGTTCCGATACAGACACATAAGCATAAACAGAACATACATTCATTTACTCTAGTGATTTACATCTCCTTTAATCTCTTAGTGCAAAGCAGCTTCGTATCGATACCTGTGATACAATTAAACTGAGTGGGTTAGGTTTGGGAGCATGGTGAGCATATAGGGTTTTCAACCCACAATAATATAATTATTATATTCAACCATCAAACAATCAACCCAATTACCCATCCCCATTATCTTCTTTATTTCTTAGGATTTTACCCTAAGAATTCAACTACCCATCATTCATTCATTCATAAGGATTGACCTAAAGAATTAACACAAAATCTATTGCTACATAAAGCGCATCTACCAACATCATCTTTTAAGCGCCTCTGCCAGGATTACGTTATACACTATGAGGCGCGACTACCAGGTTTATGATATTCTATTTTAGGCACATCTTCCGACATTATCCTATAAGCGCATCTGCCAGGATTATCCTATAAGCGCATCTGCTAGTATTATGACATTCTCTATTTGGCGCATCTGCCGACATTATCCTATAAGCGCATCTGCCAGGATTACGACATTCACTACTTGGTGCATCTACCGATATTATTCTTAAGCGCATCTGCTAGTATTATGACATTTTCTAATTGGTGCATCTACCAATATTATTCTTAAGCATCTTTCGTACCTCCTCATTTTATCACATACCAACTATCTCATCTATCCATGTTCTACCCAACATATTCGCATATATAAAATACATATACAGTTTAACTCATTTAAAAACTATATAAAACGTCCATTCCACACTCATCTCAAATAAGCAATGTATAAACACATAGCACGTATTTCATAACAAATACTTAATATTTATGTGTTAGAAGAGAGTGACTACACACTCACCCAAAACATATACTTAATACATTCAAACAATACTTGTATTAATATCGTGTTTATGAAAGGGACTATACACTCACACATATAAAAAACTTTATATTATACACATAACACGTATTTTGTAGCAAAACTTAATATTTATGTGTTAGAAGAAGGTAACTACACACTTACTCATATAAACAACAATATATATATACATAACATATATTTTATAAAATATTTCATATCTATATGTAAGATGAAAGTGACTATACACTCACACATATAAACAACAATATATATACACATAGCACGTATTTTATAAAATACTTCATATCTATGTGTAAGATGAAAGTGACTATACACTCACCTGATCAGAAGATGATCGGACAGCACTACGGCTTGTAGAAGTAGTATTCTTTGGTGAAACCGGGATCACTTCACACACACCGGGTTTCTCGCGGGCAGAGCTTCGGCTCGGAAACTCTTTTCTTCTCGGGATCTTCGGGCTTCGGGACTTGCTTCGGGTCTCGGGGTTGATACCGAGGCTTTGGGGGGTTAAAATTGCACGTAAAACGATGTAATATGGGAGAGATAAGAGAGATTTGGCAACCACAAACGGCTGCCCCTTCAAATCTATTTATAGGGCTATTTTCTCATTTTCCACGTCGTGGGCACTTCTCCCACATCGTGGGCTTGAACGTCATTGCATGCATCATCACAAGTTGCATCTGGGGGACTCCTGGAGGTGTCAGAAGACTTGCCACGTCGTGGCACTGCTTGCCACATCGTGGTCTCTGACACAACTTTGGGGTTCGCGACCTGAACTTCAGAAATTCATAACTTTCGCATACGAACTCCGTTTTCGACGTTCTTTATATCGACGCGGATGTGAGATTATGCTCTACAACTCTTTTTTAGACTCCATTGGCTAATTTTGAATTTATTTTTAATATATTATAAATATATTACTTATATATTATCTTTAGTAGGCCGAGACAGGAAAACTCCGTTCGAAATTCATAACTCCTTCATCTGAACTCCGTTTTCGTCTGTCTTTTTATTGTTGGGCTACTATCAAAGACATCTTCGAATCTCGTTTAGATCACTAAGTATAGATATCTATCTACCTTAAATTCACTATTTATATCGCGCTGGGTCGCGCTGGGTTATGCAGGTTCTGTCGCTAAACTTCGACAGGTCATAACTTCTTCGTTATAACTCGGATTTTGGCGTTCTTTATATGCACAGAAACCTTGTGAAATACACTACAACTTGGTTAAGATTAATCCTTCTAAATAATCTTCCATAAAAAAGTCATTTTTGATGCTTATCGTCTCTAATTTGACTAGCCCGGATCTACGGGCGTTACAGGTATAGTTTGCGGGTTATTCATTAGATTCTTACGTAAACATTGTGAACGTGAAATACTTTCATCCGCATGAGATATAGACTTTATTTTTCATAAATCTATTTATACTAAGTGTTGTGAGATATTCAACTTCAACGTACTCTCAAGTCCGCATTTCAAGCCCTGTATTATAAACCACAATCTCTTGGAGGGAGAGCGTGATATTTGTGTATAGATCTATACGGGATTGACAATCCCGCACCTAAAATGTTAGCCACAGTTAGACCAGCAGGTTTGGGGTGACAAACGTCATAACACTACAACGTATGAAGAACGTTGTTACATGCAGTCTGTGTCAATAGCATGGTTATAAAACTCACACGGAAGTATAAAAACAAGTTTGATTTACGTGACTCATGAATGCATTCAGTATTTACACTATTTTAAGTATAAATTTACCTTCATCATTTGAGCACGAAAGATACTAACGCCCTCCAACTTTTGGAACTTTTTCAAACTATATGTAGAAAATATTGGATTTTCCGGAAACTACATTCACCTATTTTCTTCTAAAAGACATACATTTTCCAGTACAAAAACACTTATGAACTTACCAACTTAATTGTTGACACTTTTTCAAAACTACTTGTATTTCTCAGGGAATCAGTAATACAGGTAACCATCGGCTTTTGGAGAAGGAACGCTAAGGCGTCTATTATTAAAACATTTTAAATCATCATATTTGTAATATTCTTTTGAAACATGTATTGCGCAACAATGTAAGTTTTTGTTATATATATGATGGTTGTGTTACTTTCTTTAAGTTATTCAACTGTTGTGGTACTACGTGAAGTCACCCACCTCCGAATGTTTCCGCCATTCTGGTTTGGGGGTGTGACAGCTAAGCATACATGTGAGTACGCTAAGCGTACTAGGGTGCGCCCTAGTATGCTTGGCGTACACATATGTGCGTTGGGCGTACTTATGTCCGAGTGAAACCCTAATTTTTAGGGTTTGTGGGGGGTATTTAAGTACCTTTATGGATCATTTAGCCTCATCTTTTTATCCTCCAAGCCCTTGAGTCATTTTTGGCAAACCCTAACCCCCATAAGAGAGTGTTTTGAGCTAAGAGTGTGTTCTTTGTATGCTTAAGGAAGAAGGAGTTGCATCAAGAATATTGGAAGTTGAAGCAAGCTTGTGGATCTTGGATCATCACCTTCTTGGGAAGCTCCAGAAGGTAAAAAGTTCCCACCTTGATGCTTTGTTTGCTTGGATCTCATATTGGTAGCTTTTTGATGTTCTTTTTGTCTCAAAAGTCCCATTTCTATGCATGTTTGGTTTTGGACGTTTTGGGTTGTCCTTTCAGACCCTAGAAAGGGTTCTAAGCCATAAAAATGAGGTCCCTTAAGCTAATTTGGCTCCATGCTTCTTCTAGAAGGTCTTAATGGATTAAGACCTTACATTAAGTACTTTTTGGACGTGGAAAATAAAGTTGGGGACTTTATGACCATAGTATGCCTCTAGACCTTGGATCTGAAGTTTGAGCGCAAGTGCTAAAGCCTTTAAACACTTAATGAAGGATTTGAGCCTACGAGCATACGCCCCGCGTACCCGGTTAGCCACCCTGATGGTGGTTTCTCCGGTTAGCCACCCTGATGGTTGATCCATGCCCTTGTCCTCGCATGGATCAACCATTTTTGAGTTAACTCGGCTGGGTTGACTCAGTGGGTTTATGAACTTTGACCAATTGACTTTGAGTTAACCATGTTTGACTTTTAAGGGTATTTTGGGTATTGGTGGGATTTTGATGGAGTTGGTCACTTAGTGGTTGTAAGAATTTGAGTTGAGAGCTAAGATTTAGAGTCGGGCCTTATCAGTTATGTGCAGCTTGTGAGGTAAGTTTTTCTCACTGTACTTTTGGGTTAAAGGCACCAAGGCCGGCCCATTGGTTTGATAACCTGATATTGTTGATATGTTGAGTATGGGATATATATGGATGCTAGTTTTGATATGCTATTCTGGTAGATCTGTAGGACTACCTGTGATATTTTCTGTTTATCTGTATATGATATTATCTGTACTGATTCGTGCTGTAGCCAACAAACCCAAGAACAAGCCAGATATGAGCTGAGGGCCGGGGAGGGCATGCCAGACTCATACTGATGGCTCATGAGCATTCCAGATACAAGATGAAGTTCGGGAAGGTCATGCCAGACTCATACTGAGGGCTTAGTGGTATTCAGTCCAATGACTGATCATGCCGGGGAGAAAGCTAGACATAAGCTATAGGGCCAAGGGGCAAGCAAAACTTATGCTGTGGGCTCAGGGGTAATCCAGTCTATTTTGTGGACCCATTACATGCTATTATTATACTTGTGCTCTTTGTTTGTGTCTTGGTATTTTGGGGGTACTCACTAAGCTTTGGGATTACAATTTTGGATTATGTTTCAAGTACATCATAGGATCGCGGTAAGGAGAAGGCGTGATCGTCCACCTCCTCATGTTTTGTTTCATAATTTTGGGATTACTCTGATATTGAACTTGTATTGAAAACTATTTGTAAACAATGATGGTTTTTAGGTTTATTTAAATGTTTAAAATTTTCATGAATTTTATGAATGTTACAAGTTGGTATCAGAGCCTTGGTTTGAGTGAATTGAAGGAACACTCGTGTGGATCTAGTCTCAAACTAAGGAAAAAGATTTTAAAAGATTTTTCAAATGGTTTTCAAAATAACCAAGGAGGATGCGATGTGTACGATCAGCCGGAGCCAGTAGGTAGACCCCAGAATACCATATTTTTATTTGATATTGTGATATGTTAGAACAACATGCTAGCGATAGGCTAGGGATTTTCAGGATTTTGTGTGATAGAATTTCCTAATTATATGATGCCTGATAGACTAGGGTTCTTATCTAGTGGAATTGGCATCATTATTGTAGTTGCTTAGTGTATGCATCATGGTCATGCATAACTAAGATTTTATAGCATGAGAATGTTTGGTCTGACCTTATTTCCTGCTCTTGTTTGACGAAGGGATTAGGGTAGGATCCAATATTTAACTGTCTATAGGGTCCAATGTTATGTATGACTAACATACACGAGTGTTGCAGGGTGGGTGGAAGTTTCATGGATGAGTGGTGTGGGGTCAGCCGACCAGTTTTGAGATATATAGCCTTCCTCTAGGGGTGAGGATTGAGCGTATGAGTATGCTAGAAAGTATTGTTAGGGCGTTGTGATGATCTTATGAGACAAATACAGGTAGGTGTGGAAGGTAGTATGGGCTCGTACTACCAAAAGCATAGGACGCGTACGCATAACAAGGAAATCACAACCCCTAGGGATATGTTGGGAGTTGGTTCCCTGTTATGATATGCATGTTATCTGATATCCTCTTGGTTTATTTTTCAATATGGTGACTACGTGTCGAGTTGAGGCAGGATTCGGTTCGGGATCAGGAGCTGGCCGCCAGGTTGAGTCAGCTGCGTTGGATGACATGATCAAAGAGACACTGTAGGAGGAGGTTGTTGCTTGTTTCCGAGCTCAGTTTTCGGAGATGTTCTGGTCTATCAAGGATGCCAAGGTTGAGTACTTTGATGAGCACTATGCTGTATTGCCTGAGATTGCTGCTGCTGCAGCCACTACTGCCGTTGTGGCTACAGAGGTTGGGTCGGGTCAGGTTTTTCAGTATCGGGACTTCGACAATACAAAGCCCCTGACTTTTGATGGGGTGTAGGACCCGATCATCACCATGAGGTGGCTATCTGTTGTGAAGGGATGTTTCTTCACTTGCTCATGTCCAACTGACTAGAAGGTTAGGTGCGCTCTGAAGCTTCTCAGGACCGGAGTGAAGGATTGGTGGAGGCTTGGTACTAGTTCATATTCTGCTGAGCAGAGAGCTGCTGTGTCTTAGGAGCAGTTCTCTGTGGTCATCATAAACCCATATTTTACTTCTTTAATTCCCAAAACATAAATGACCATTTACTTGGAATGGATGTTACATGCGTGTTGAGCTAAGGACTAGTTCCGTTTTGGCTATACGTTTCTTGTGTTAACTATTTTTGTTGTTGAGGTTGCTGTGAGCTTTTATCGTTTAGTTCAGGTGAGTTTTCTCACTATGCTGCTTACATCATGTACTGTATTGAGTTGCTAATAACTCAAGGATGCTGATAGTCCATATGCTTGCTGATAATCCATAAGGTTGCTGATAACCCAAAGCTGTTAGGGCTACTGATAGCCCATTGGGTTGCTGATAACCTATAGCTGTTAGAGTTGCTGATAACCCATAGTTATTATATATGTTTAGCTGTGCTATGCTATATATATGATATTTTAGAGAACTAATTAAGCTTTGGATTATAGTTGTGGTTTAAGCATTTTTGAGGTATTTCAGATGATCGTGAGAAGGCAAAGGCGTAACTATATACACACATTAGCAGTTATATGATTTAAGATTCTGTGATATTTTCGTTATAAATATGATTTATGGATTCCTGTTTATGAACAAATGAGTTTTCTTTGAATGTACCTTATAAAAATGAGTGTTTATGATAGTTTAAAAATGATTTTTTTTTCTTTTGAAAAATGGGACGTTACAATTTAAAATTAGAGTACATTTCTAGGATAACTGAGAACTTGCATCTGATGCTAACTAGTAGTGTCTACATAATTTTCAAACAATTCCATGCAAGTCGCAATTAGGCTGAACTCATTATCAATCATTTGCACTCATTCTTCTATTGTTGCACTTGTCCTACGTGATTCTTCGATGATGTCCACTGCATTTACAAACTACCGTATATCTTCAGACATCGTAATGATGAGCATTTGTATATTATACAATGCTAGCTTTCTATGCTCCTCGACTGCATAAGGTGATAATGAGATTTCGAGTATTATTATTCGTTGTTTCGGACCTTGATAATCACAAATCATTTCTAACACAGTCGTATCAACAAAACGTCATTGCTCGTTTTCAAGACGTAGTATTTCATATTCTATTGGCAACAGAATGTCATCACTTAATTTACTATATGTTGGAGAGTGAAATTAAAAACTTTTAAAATACGTAGTAAAAACCAACTTGCATAAACGAGTCCAAAATTAAAACCAACTTGCAGAATGTATCCACAACAAAAATTATAAATTCACAATTATTCTAAAATAATAAGTTTGTGTAAACTTGCTCTAATTCCATCTTTTGAAGTTCTATTTTCTTTTAGTTTAAGCTTTAACACCTTTCTAATTTTTTTTCTTAATTTTATAGGTGTCTTTGGTGGTTTACTGTTTATTATTTTTTTTTCTAACTTCGTAACTTGTTATTTTATCTACAAAACAAAATTCCAACAACATTTTTATATATTACCATAAAAATAAAATAAAATACTTATTACAATTTTTTAAACTCGGTTTTATGTTTACAAGATGCAATTCTAAAAACTTATATAAATGGAATACAATTTCTTCATCCGTAAAACCCATTTTTTAACAACATCCACATAAATTGGTATTTGGACTAATACAAGTTATTTAACAATATTAGAAACGAAAAAAATTGAATATTTATTCCGGAGTGTTATTCCAAAATTAATCTTCATATTCCGGACTACGTTCTTGGTATTTCGGAGTGATATTATTTCCCGACTAGAAAATGATCTTAAACACATTTTAAGGTATTTATATGGGTCTTATATGTCTAAAACAAAAAATGCATAGAGTAGATATTTCAGACATGATCTACGAATTCCGAAATACATATAATTGGTTGAAAACTTAAATGCAAGTAATTTAAATTGTAGAACTCATATGATTTGATGAATTATGGTAAAAAATTTGTCCGAAATGCGTAAGCACAAACTTTGGAATTTCAAAATCCGAAATGTTTATTCCGGACTTTTGGGTGTGAGCCCTATTTATATAGCATTGAGCTACAATGGCGGGCTTGGTCCGTTTTCGTTAAGTCCATAATGGACGTTCTGGACACAATGATTATTTTTCAAAAAAAAATTATTATTTTTGTTAACTATAAATTAATATTAAAATATGGTTATGTTACTTAATTTCTCTTAAAGAAATATTCATTGGACATTGGTGATTTTTTTTTTCTGAAAAAACAATGACTTACAAGGTAAAAAATAAGTTAACGATGAAGATAAAAAAATAAATATGTATACTACTATTTTATGGGTTTAACACAATCCACAATTCTTGAACTTAGTATCATTTAACTACAAATATGAACTCTTATTCTACCAACCACGCAAATGTGGCCTCGGAACAGTTGATCTTTTTGCAGGAGGTTGTTGTAGAGATATAATTATAACCCATCATCGTCATGGGTGAGTGTTTCATTTTGTATTAATATTGACTCTACTATAAATCCTTCATCAAACCCCTTCTTCATACATCATCAAACCCACTCTTCATACATCATCAAACTCAAACTTCTACATTCGGTTTCATTCGATTTCTGTCTTTCTTCTTCCAATGAAGTTCAGTCTTCTCCACGTTTCCACACTTCTTTCTGTGAGTATACATAAGTTGTTGGTATCTTCAAAATCTGAATCTTTAACGTCTTTCTATTTCTCTCAAATGAACTGCATACAATGTGTTTCTTCTCCATGATATATCAGCTAACTAAAGCTGGAATATCTTGATATGTGTATATCTATAGTGTGCGTGTGTGTATATATGTTTGAAACTTTAGGGTTAATTAATCTCGGTTATGTTTAATTATTTGTGGTTTGAATATCAGCTAGCACTTCTGGGATGCCATGCAGTGACTCCTGATGTTTACTGGAAGTCTATGCTGCCAAACAGTCCTATGCCCAAATCAGTCAAGGATCTTGTGTACACTGCAGGTTAATCTCTATTAATTCTTTCAATTCGTGCTCTTCATGCATTGTTTCTGGATCGATATAACTTAATTTGATGATTTATAACAGGATGGACGGACGAGAAGTACACCATGGTCGGAGTTGGGAGTCGTGGTGTGGAGGTGGGCGCCGGAACACCAGGGGATCAAACGGATGTTGGTGTCGGAAGAGGTGGTGTCGCTGTACACACAACCCACAGAGGGAAGCCCGTTTGCGTAGGTGTACATCCAGGACCCGATCCATTCAATTACCTCTACGCTGCCTCTGCTGATCAACTCAAAGATGATCCAAATGTAGCTTTGTTCTTCTTGGAAAACGACTTGCATCAAGGCAAGGAAATGAAGTTACATTTCACAAAAGTCGATCCAACCCAAAAACCAACCTTTTTACCTCGACAGACAGCTGACTCGATACCCTTTTCATCAAACAAACTTCCACAAATCTACAACAAGTTTTCGATAAAACCCGACTCACTGGAAGCTAAAATCATGAAGCAAACACTAACCCAATGTGAGAGCGAAGGCATCAAAGGTGAGGAAAAATATTGCGCAACGTCATTAGAATCGATGGTGGATTTTAGTACTACAAAATTGGGTAAAAAAGTGAAAGCGATCTCAACAGAAGTAAACGTTAAAGAAAGTACTCCATTGCAGAAGTATACGATTGAGGGAGCTAAGAAACTTGTAGCAGATAGAGCTGTGGTTTGCCATAGGAAAAACTACGCTTACGCTGTGTTTTATTGCCACAAAACTGTTGGCACTCGAGCGTATGTTGTTTCTTTGGTGGGAGAGAATGGTAATAAAGCAAAAGCAGTGGCAGTTTGCCATAAAGACACCTCGAAATGGAACCCGAAACATTTGGCTTTTAAAGTGCTTAAAGTGAAACCAGGAAGTGTCCCAGTTTGTCATTTCTTGCCTGAAGATCACGTTGTCTGGGTTCCATACTAATAATATTAACAGGAAAAACACATTAGATAGATTTTTATCATTATACTTTCCTTGTATAATCCTATTATCAAATTTATCAACGTTCTTTCTCCCAATTTAATTAGTGATCGTTTTGTATTAATCTGCTAAGTACAATATTTTAACTTTATATTTATATTATATATATGTACTAAAAAAAATTACAAATCAGATGATAGAGATTTATAATTTTTTTTACGAAGACGATGGTGAATAAGTTAATATAAAAAGAAGATTTTAAAATAACGGTTAATGATTTAAGAAAGTTTAAGCTCATAGTGTTTTATTTAATAAATTAATTTATTGGAAAGATAATACGACAAACAAAAGTACCAAAGCCCTTCTTATCCAACAATATTAAATCTTGTCCTCCTTTTTAACTTCAATGGTTAAAGTTTTGTTTGGGACATAAGATATATAAAATATAATTAGAAGCAGTTTATGAGTAGAGTACTTTAAGGTCGATGGTTAAAGTTTTGTTTGGGACATTAGATAAATATAATTAGAAGCAGTTAAATGAACAGAAAAGATTTTTCCTTCAAAAAACAAAAGTGCTATAAGGTTAATGATTGTTAATGATTGGAGCTATGCTATTTTAGAATAAGTTTATGTATAAACGTTATAAATTTATACCTTACAAACATTGATAAACCGAACATACAGAAGGATGCAGCAACTCCGTAAAAACAAGTGTGTGATTAGTAAAACCTTATAGATTGTCTTGAAAAGACAGACACACTACATATATAGGTGTAACGCGTTTTTCATGCTGTGTGTTTATTAGTATAGAACCCAAATAAATCAGAAATCAGATGTTTGAAATGCCAAATGAAGAGAAACACTACAACTTTGACAATAAAAGACAGCGTAAGCATCAGGATTCAGCTTTGGCAATAAAAGACACACACTCACTACATTCAGTTTTAATTGGCAATAAAAGAAACTACAACATTGCTGACAATATAGAAATCAGAAAAAACTACTCGAAGTGAAAAATTACGCCCCAAATTTTTAGAGATTAATGTATGAAAGGAGAAACGATAAAGAAATCAGAAATAAAGATTAACCCATGTAGTGTGTACAAGATCCTTGATTGCTTTGGGCATAGGACTGTTTGGCAATACACACTTCCGGTAAACATCAGGATTCACAGCATGACTTGCCACCAGCGCTAGCTGTTGGAAGCCACAAATAATTAAATATAAATAAGTAAAATCAGATCCAAAATATCATTTTATACATACACGAACACATTTAATACTTGAGTAAATTACTGAAATCGTCCATGTGGTTTGCTTTTTTTTTGCACTCGGATCGTCCTTGTGGTCCCTAACTTTTTTTTTTTGCACTCGATCGTCCTTGTGGTTTGCTTTTGTTGCGTTTTTCGTCCCTATGGTTTGTTAAAAGTTGCATGTTTGGTCCCTAACTTTATATATGTAAGGGACGAAAAATGCAACAAAATCAAACCACAGGGACGAAAAACGCAACAAAATCAAACCACATGGACGATCTGAGTGAAAAAAAAAGTTAGAAACCAAACGTGCAACTTTGACCAAACCACAAGGACGATTTCAGTAATTTACTCTTAATACTTCAAACCCGACCAGAACTTTTCGGACCAATTGTGGTGCAAGAATACATTAAACATTAAAAAATTTTAAAATAGCCAAAAAAACTAATGATGATGAGAATTTACTTATACAAAAAATGTATAAATGTTAAGTAGATTGAAGATCATCGAAGAAAAATGGAAACCAAAATCAAACTGAATGTGGAAGTTAGCGTTTGATACCGAAATCAAACTGAATGTTGAAGTTAATGTTTATATCGAATGCTAACTTCCACATTCAGTTTGATTTCGGTTTCCGTTTTTCTCCGATGAAGTTCAATCTACTCAACGTTTATACGCTTTTTTCTGTAAGTATATTCTCATCATTATCAAACTTTGATGATGTATGAAGAATGGGTTTAGTGAAGTATTTATAATGGAGTTAATTAATACATAACGCCCCACCCACCAATAAAGACACCCTGATATAATTATGGCCAACTACGGACGGCAAAGATCAAGTATGCCAAACCACATATGTGAGGAAATGGCGGCAATCATATCTATGCTTGAGGGCAATATTTGTTGAAGTTATAAGCTAGACTCGTGACGGTTATGACAGTTATATACGTTGGTTATATTATAAGTTAATTAGTTTTTATTTTATTTATTTATTTATTTATTTTAAACAGCAGATATCATAAAAAGGCTAGTAAGAAGCTAGACAAAATAAAGTACAAGCATTATAAGTTACACGCTTTAAAAAGAGAAATGCACAAATCCAACCAACTAATAAAATTAAAATGTGATGTGCGTTTCATCCAATTAAACGCTTTCAATTGAAAATCATCTGCCGCCTTCATTGGAGAATATCTCATCTTCTTGAAAATCAAAGAGTTCCGAGTTTTCCAAATCACCCAAACCAAAAAGTAAAATAAGGCCAAACCGAGCTTCTTCCACTACAAAAAAATATGTCATTTAGTGGCATACAAAAGTGCCACTAAAACCTTTAAAAAATATCACTAAAGACTTCTTGAAGAATCAGCGTCACAAATAATAAATACCACTAGAAACGCTCCCACTAAAAGGTTTTAGCGGTACTTATAACTTTTGTCGCTGTAGTTTTTAGGTTTTTAGTGACACTTTTATATTTGTCACCGTAGAAAAAAAGTTTTTTGTGGCATATATTTTATGCCATTGAATGCTACTTTTAGTGGCACTTTTTATTAGCCACAATACAAAAAAAAACATTTTGTTGCACATTTTATGTTGGTAAATACTCATGAGATTTTATAGTTTAGGCTACTAATATCTACATAACTTTTATCTAAAATATAAAATAAAATAAATAATTAGATTGTAGCACGCAGAAAATAATAAAGTTTCTATTGTTTTTCATCACTATTTTTAAACCTTTAGAATTATAATTAGTCAAATACTTCTAAATGTGGAACCAAATACATGCTAAACATAAAGTAATGAACAAAAAAAACAAAAAAAGGAAAAACTTTAAACTTAATTGTAGATAGAACTTATTTCCCAATACTAACAATTTCCTGCAAAAAACAAACACAAAAAATTCAAAATACGGTTAAGTAAAACACAATTTAGAAAATAAATAATATATAATTAAATAGAAGTCAATTATGTCTATAATAACTAACATAAGATGAAAGCAAATAAAACTAATTGTCATCGT
Source organism: Lactuca saligna (assembly GCF_052625555.1). Lineage (NCBI taxonomy): Eukaryota > Viridiplantae > Streptophyta > Magnoliopsida > Asterales > Asteraceae > Lactuca > Lactuca saligna. The sequence goes on along the minus strand of NC_136417.1, from coordinate 39,329,314 downwards.
TATGATGACTTTCAAAAGATGATCTTTGGTTGATTGAGTTAGAGTTGCATGGAACTGTAGAAGTGCTACCTGACACCACCTAAAATAAATTAAAGAAAACATAAGTCACTACAACTACTATTTTAGAAAATTACCAAAATGTCCACCTTACTAAATAATATGTCATTAGTCTTCAACTCTCCATACTTCCTGTTACTCTTGTATAAATGAACCAAAAGAATGCATTTCAAAAAAAAAAAATACATTAAGTACACCAAGAAGATTATTCATAAGGGCAAAAGTGGATATATCAAATAAAATGGTCATTCTTGATGAAAATGTTAGGTCTGATTAGAAATTCTAATATAATGGACAAATTTGCATGTATATGTTTTGCTCACCACACTGTATTTTTGTTAGTTATGTAGCTTTTAAATAGTAAAAGAAAACTTATATACACGTTTGTCCCTTAGTTTAGTTTGTTTTTCATTTTTGGTCCCTAATTTTAGTCATTATTTGAAGTTTTTGTAACACTTTTAGTCCCTACTCCAAGGAAAATGACTCTATTACCCTTTATCTATTTTTTAAATATAAATATATGTTATTTGTTTTAAATTTGTATCATTATTATATTGTATGTTTAATGGGAAAGCGACATGAAAAGGTAGAGAGGAGAGGATGATATAGTCATTTACTTAGAGCAGGAACCAAAACCATTATAAAAACCTCAATAAAGGATCAAAATTGCAAAAAGGAAAATTTAGGGACCACAGATGAAAATAAGATAAACTAAAGGAATAAAATTGTAATTTACTTTAAAAAAAGTAATTTAGTGAAAACTACATACCTGTAATTTACTTTAAAAAAAGTAATTTAATAAATATTTTTACTATTTTCAACTCACATATTTTGCTAATCCAAAGTCTGCAAGCTTCACTTCACCATCCTGTATGCATCAAAAAGCAAATTTGCTCATTTAATATCCCTATATAATAGATCTATATCATACTTGTATATTAATATAGCTACTATTAATCCATTATAATTCCAATTATCAAGAAATATATGTTACGTATGTGAAGGGTGAAGCATAATAATCATCTAAGAAAAATCTTCTTGCTGTGCAAATAAGCCAATCCTAAGAGAATAAGCCAATCCTAAGAGAATACGACGTACGAAATTTCTATCTACAGATTCTGTAGTGATGATAGAATTATATCAATAAATACATTTTAAATATTGGATGGAGCCTATACTAATGAAATTTAAAGAAATTTCAATTTCAGGACCCAAATATTTACAATGTTTGGATGTTCTAAAGTTCATAGAACTCTTATTTCATGAGGTGAATAAAAGTAATAATTTTAAATAAACTTTTCATACTACATTATCTTCAATCATATTCAGTTTCACCCACCTTCATGTATAAATCAAAACAAAGAAATATATTATAATCTTGATAATGAACAAATAATGATAAAACTTGAGCTTAAGAAGAATTACCTGCTCTAATTGGGTCGTCTGGGTTGATGTCAACTTCTTTCATTGCGTAAAATCTTCCGGTCTCATCACTAGAAAGAATTTAAATGTATAAAGCACAGGGCAGAAGATGAGAAGAAGGTATTTTGAGTTCTGTTCGTGGTGATTGTAGATGACATACCAATTGATTGCTTCATATACACTACCATAAGTACCACATCCGAGGAGTTACCTTTTCTGTCATTGTCCTTTTATCGATTGCCTATCTGATTTATCCAAACTTTGGCGACTAGACACTTATCTCGGAGGTGCAGGTGGTCGGGGAAGTGGACGAACATTAGCGTTGTTGCTTTCTGCCCTTGCCATGGAAATTTCCGGCGAAGATTTTTGTTAAGTGAATGAAATGACGGAGAGGTGAAAACTGAAACTCCAAAGGAAATACAAACGCAAAATCAAATATATCGACGTGGCTAAACCTTTTGGGATTGAGTGTATGGCTCGTGGAGGCGGTGGTAGGTGTACTCCTAGCCGGCATATCTAACCTGAAATCACCACCATCTGTTTCTTCGTTTATGCCTTTAGGATAACAATTACGATGATGATAAGTACAAGCTTTAGATGATATTAAGATTCCATGACTGTTGGAATTCATCGGAATCCTATCAGATCTGCAACTATAGTTTCCAGATTTAATTTCACAATACGCATAATCATTTTCTCCTTTATGATTCAAAAATGTCAGAAACTTACTGTTCAACTCCTTTGCTATAAGCTTTGGCCAGAAACCGCAATTCATCATTGGGAATTGTCAATGGTTGGGGTACGACAGACAAATATTAGTGTTGTTGCAACCTGTGTGGAAACTTTGACTTTGAATTGGGGAAAACGGCAACAATTTTGACCTATTACTAGCATAATCTTCCCTCGATGCACAAATGTCCTCCATCGTCAGGTAGCGGAGTTCTGCCTGGTGAGCCTCGTCTTCAACTGCAGAGAAAAAAGCCCTTCATTTATCAACGACCCGTATTACGACGAAGAATATGAACACAGAGACGTCAATGAAAATGCGAGCTCAACGATGTGATAACTTTACTTCAGCATAACATATTTTTGGGAGCATTTACCTTTTTTACCCTAACTTACCAGTTAAATGAAATTGTAACGAGAGAATACTAAACACTGACAATCTAAATGACAAATTACTGGTGGGAAACAACTAGGCAAACAAAAATAATAGCTTAAATGGTTAACTTTAGTGAGATTAAAAATTATTATGTCACTAATATATATGATTTTTAGTGACATAAAATGTTAAGTGCCATTAAATCCATTAATTTTTATAATGACATTTAGAATGTGCCACTAAAAACATAATATAGTGGCACAAAAAAAAATGCCACTAAAACATTATGCCACTAAATATCATTTAGTTTGTAGTGAGAGTTGCAAGAATTTCCAAAATCCGGGTAAAAGCTGCCACTTTCAAAATTCTGCAGATTCCCGTTGCACCAAAAATAATCTAAATTGTGAAACACTCCCCGGTTTGCGAAACTGGGTATAAAGCGTTAAGTTGCATTAACTGTAGGGGCTGAACTTGTAAATTCTTCAATTTCTTAGCATTTTAGTCCAATTTTGAAGTGAGGTATTTTTTGCCAAGTCTTCAAAACTACAGGGACTAAATGAGAAGTTATTCCTTTTTCACAAACTTTTTACACCAATGTTCAAGTTGGACCATTTATGTCAACTCTTTAAAAGACGAGGGAACCCAAACTGAAAATAATTGTTTTCTTCCCCAATCGTTACCCTGTTCGCTTTTCCTCTGTATCCTCAATAACGATGCATGATTGATCAACCCAAAATTCAATTGTAACGACCCAATTTTCATGTCCGAAAATTTCATTTTAAAATATTACTTTAGAAAACATTAATAGATAAAAACATTGTTTGATCACACCATAACACATCGCAAACCATGTTTTAAAAAGTCAAATCATACATCCCATCAAAATATCAAAGTACAATCCCAGTGAATCTCGTAAATGCGGAAACCAGAGTGTGTGCATGATGTGCCGCTACCGCGTCGGCTCCTTCCCCTTCGGTGAAGAGGTACCTGAAAACAAAACTGTAAACGTAAGCACAAAGCTTAGTGAGTTCCCCCAACGTACCACATACCATACAAACACATAACATACGTACTGCCAGGCTATTCTGGGGTGCCTGACTACCCGGTACGACCATTCTGGGGTGTCGACCTACCCATACGGCCATTCTGGGGTGCCGTCCTACCCGTGTCAAGCCATTCTGGGGTGCTGACTACCCATGTCAATCCATTCTGGGGTGCTGACTACCCATCGGTCCTAACAACCGATCCTCGAGGACTGGTCCCCTCCTGCTACCTCTATCGCATAACATAACATGCCAACATACAAACATATCATCACATACTGTCAGACGTTTCTGGGGTATCTGACTACCCTGCGGTCCTAACAACCGAACTCTACTACTATCGCATATAACGTATCATGATAGCATATAACATATTAGGTAATAGCAAACCTAGATGATATCACAAAGACAATCATCTATCATACGTCCCCTACTGGTGGGCCGGCATTGTGGCCTTAGACCCACCACTACTGGAAGGTAACTCACCTCAAAGTAGCTGCTGAACTGATCGGGAACTAACTGACTGCTGCTGCTCCGGAAATCCTCCAGCTGCAATTCCCACAACATACTCAATCAAACACTGTTAACTGTCCTTTGGTAAAATGACCATTTTACCCCTGGTCTAGCTCTAAGTCAATGTCAGAGTCAACTTTCAGTTGACCCGACTCGCCGAGTCCCTATCAGACGATTGTCCTGAGTCCCTGTTTCTACTCGTCGAGTTAGGCTATGACTCGACGAGTTCATCTTCTAGACTGACGTTCAACCTCTTCATCCTACTCGCCGAGTTGTATGAACAACTCGTCGAGTTCGTCTTCATCCGAAGAACACTTATGCTAAGACTCGCCGAGTTGTATGAACAACTCGCCGAGTCTGTTCTTGATCTATGAAGATTGCCTTGGACTCGCCGAGTCAGGGCATTGACTCGCCGAGTCCTATCATGAGTGAGTTCAGCTTCCAACTCACCGAGTCACCCCCTGTGACTCACGGCTCAACTCGATACATCATAAAGGGACCAATTCAGTGACTCGCGACCAGACTCGTCGAGTCACATATACGACTCGCCGAGTCGCAGCCATGCATCCATCAAATACACCGATTTGCTCGATTCCAGTCCATGCCATTCACAGATCTGGGCTTCTAGGACACAAATCACACGTAAAGTTTCCAACTTTACGTGTAGATATTCACCAATATGGATTTTAAGGCTCAAAGTGCACCAAAAGAGGTAGATCTAGGGCTTTCATGCAATATGACCCCATAAAGGCATTAGATCCAAGCTCCAGGGACTAAATCATGCCTAGATCTAAAGGCTAACAACTTATTACAACCCACAAAGCACAAACAAGCTTGGGGAAGAGCCCAAGAAGGACTCATATGAAGCTAAAAGAGATTACAAGCTTGAAAACAGAGGGGAAACGAGCTATACCTCAAGGAAAACGTTGAGATGACACAAAGATGCCTGGTCTCCTTCTCCTCTTCTTGATCTACTCTTCTTTCTCCTCAAAATCTTCAAGAACACTCCAAAACACTTCAATCTCTCAAGGAAATAAGGGTATAAACGAGGTTGGGAGTTCTGGGGGTGAATGGGGACGAGTTTGGGGCGGAATGAGGGTTTAAATAGGGTGCAAACCCTTGAAATTTAGGGTTTCATCCAGCAGCGGTGACTCGCCGAGTCGTTAACTTAAACGTGTCCTGAGACTCGCCGAGTCCAAGGCTAAAATAGGGAAATACTCAAATAAAATTCACATACCGGAAACCAGGTGCTACAAATCTCCCCCACTTATGTTAGACTTCGTCCTCGAAGTCTGTTGCTCGATCCTGAAACAGCTCGGGGTAATGCTCCATCATCTCGTCCATCGGCTCCCAAGTCCATTCCGAACCCTTGCGGTGCTGCCATTGCACCTTCACTAGTTCTACCATCTTGTTCCTCAAAGCCTTTGACTTCCTGTCGAGTATTGCGACTGGGCGCTCAATGTAATTCAAGCTGTCATCAACCTGAATATCCTCCAATGGTACTACTGCTGAATCGTCCACCAGGCACTTCCGTAGCTGCGAAACATGGAAAGTGCTGTGGATCTGACTAAGCTCGACTGGCAGATCCAGCCTATACGCCACCTTGCCCACCCGGGCTACAACCCTGAACGGCCTGATGAATCTTGGGCCCAACTTGCCCCGCTTCCTGAATCGAATGACGCCTTTCCAAGGCGACACTTTCAGGAGAACCATATCCCCGACTTGGAACTCCAAGTCGGATCGACGCTTATCGGCGTAACTTTTCTGCCGACTCTGAGCAGTCTGAAGTCTGCTCCGAACCTGCTGGATCCTCTCGGTCGTCTCTAGCACCACCTCGGTGCTTCCCATGACTCTCTGGCCAACTTCACCCCAACATATCGAGGTTCTGCACCTCCGCCCGTACAACATCTCGAACGGTGGTCGGTCAATACTCGCGTGATAGCTGTTGTTGTAGGAGAACTCAGCCAAGGGAAGATAGGTATCCCAGCTACCACCGAAATCCAACACACACGCCCGCAACATGTCCTCCAAAGTCTGGATGGTCCGCTCACTCTGACCATCTGTCTGCGGGTGAAAGGCGGTGCTAAAATGCAATCGAGTGCCCAACTCGTCATGAAACTTCTTCCAAAATCTGAAAGTGAAATGTACATCCCTATCCGAGATCACCGATACCGGCACCCCGTGCCGCGCCACGATTTCCCTGATATAGATATCGGCCAACTTCTCGGCCGATATGCTCTCCTGAATCGGAATAAAGTGAGCACTCTTGGTCAATCGGTCCACGATGACCCAAATCGAATCCACTCCACGCGCGGTTCTGGGAAGCTTTGTAATAAAATCCATGGTGATATCTTCCCATTTCCACAGTGGAATGTCCAACGGCTGCATCTTACCATGCGGTCTCTGATGTTCGGCCTTGACCTTCCTGCAGGTCAAGCACCGCTCTACGTACCATGCCACATCCTGCTTCATGCAGGGCCACCAATAGTTCAGACGAAGATCCCTATACATCTTCGTTGCCCCGGGATGGATAGAGAATCGGGACTTGTGCGCCTCATCCATCAAAATCTGGCAGACGCCCCCGTGATACGGCACCCACACCCTATGGTGTAGTGTCAATAGACCCCGGTTATCATAATCAAAAGAGGATACCTGACCCACCACGCGCTCGCTCTTCCGATGCTCCTCCTTGATAGCCTCCTGTTGAGCCTCCCGAATTTGCTCCAATAGGGGAGTCACTACGGTCATCCTCAGGCATACGTCCCTGATCGGCGCCGCCTTGCGGCTAAGCGCATCGGCCACCACGTTGGCCTTCCCCGGGTGGTAAAGGATCTCGCAATCATAATCCTTCACCACATCCAACCACCGACGCTGCCTCATGTTCAGATTCGGCTGGTCCATGAGATACCTCAGACTCTTGTGGTCCGTGTAGATGGTACAACGAACCCCGTAGAGGTAATGTCGCCAAATCTTGAGGGCGAAGACCATGGCCCCCAACTCCAAATCGTGCGTCGGGTAGTTCGCCTCGTGGGGCTTGAGCTGCCTCGAAGCGTAGGCAATGACATGCCCCCTCTGCATCAGAACTGCGCCCAACCCCGAAATGGACGCATCACAATAAACCACAAAATCCTCTACGCCCTCAGGCAGGGCTAAGATCGGCGCCTCACACAATTTATGTCTCAGCATCTCAAACGCAGCCTGCTGCTCGGGTCCCCACCGAAAGACCACAACTTTCTTCGTCAGTCGTGTCAGGGGTATGGCTATCTTGGAGAAATCTTGGATAAATCTCCGATAGTAGCCCGCCAATCCTAGGAAACTCAGAATCTCAGATGGAGACTTCGGAACCTCCCATCTCATCACGGCCTCAACCTTGGCCGGATCGACCAGAATCCCGTTCTGGTTGACGAGGTGCCCAAGAAACTGCACCTCGCGCAGCCAGAACTCGCACTTGGAGAACTTGACATACAAGCTCTCCCTCCTCAGGGTCTCCAACACCTCCCTCAGATGCTCCTCATGCTCCTCCTGGGTTTTGGAATAAACCAGGATGTCATCGATAAAGACTATCACAGACCGATCCAGCATAGGTCTGCAAACGCGGTTCATGAGATCCATGAACGCGGCAGGAGCATTGGTGAGCCCAAACGGCATCACCACAAACTCATAGTGGCCATAACGTGTCCGAAACGCGGTCTTCAGCGTATCCTCCTCCCTGACCCTCATCTGATGATAACCCGAACGCAAGTCAATCTTGGAGAACCAAGATGCTCCTTGAAGCTGGTCAAAGAGGTCATCAATCCTCGGGAGTGGGTAACGGTTCTTCACCGTCACCTTATTCAACTCCCGGTAATCTATACACATCCGATGCGACCCGTCCTTCTTCACAAATAGAATCGGGGCTCCCCAAGGCGAACTGCTCGGACGAATAAATCCCTTGTCCAGCAGCTCTTGCAGCTGCGTAGACAACTCCTGCATCTCGGGAGGGGCCAACCGATACGGTGCTTTGGCTATCGGAGCTGCATCGGGAATAAGATCGATCCTGAACTCTACCTGTCGCTCCGGAGGTATCCCAGGTAGTTCCTCCGGGAAAACATCTGCAAAATCTCGAACCACCGGGACCTCGCTCACGGTCGCCTTACCCGCCTCCCGAGTATCCATCACATACTCGACATATCCCGCGCATCCCTGCTGGAGATAACGCCTAGCCCTCGCTGCTGAACATACAGTGGGTCCACACTGTGGCCGTTCGCCATGAATCACTAACTCTCCCCCGCTTGGGGTCCTGACTCGCACTAGCTGCTGCGCGCAATTTATCACTGCCCCATTAGGGCTCAACCAATCCATGCCAATAATCACCTTGTTCCCACGCAATGGAATGGGAACCAAGTCTACCAGGTAACGCTCCTCAAACAGTCGCAGAACGCAATCTCGAAACACCATCGATGCTTGCACCGATCGATCGTCAGCAATCTCTACCTCTAACGGGCAATCTAACTCGCCTGAAGTCTCATGAAACCTCTTGCTAAGCGCAAGAGAAACGAACGATTGGGATGCACCCGAGTCGAACAATACCTGAACTGGGATGCCGTTCACATGGAACGATCCTAATACATATATATAAACACGGAGCACATATCAATATCATAACAACATAAAACATAAGATAGAAGGAAAGAATCATACCCGTCACCACATCGGGCGCGGCGCGTGCCTCCTCTGTAGTCAGCTGGAATGCTCGGCTCCTCACCACCGGAGCCTCTACCTTGCCCTGACGGCCATCCGTGATCCGCAGGGTCGTTGGAGCTGGCGCCTTTACTGGCGCTGAAACTGTCAATATGGGGCAATTGGCCTTCTTATGGCCCCTCTGGTTGCAGTGGAAACACAGCAACTCCGATGTCTGAAAACTGTCGCAGGAGCAGTGCAATACCTGCTGATGTGCCAAAACTTGCCGCACTTGTAGCAGCCTGACGATCCCATCCTGCGCGCCCCCTCGTGCGGCCTGCCGCACTTCCTGCAGCGGCTCGGTCCTGACTGGCCTTTCGGCCTCCCATCTGATCCCTTGGGCTTCTTCCTCGAAGCCCCTCCTGCCTGTCCCTCCTCAGATTTCCGTATCCAAATGTGCTCCAAATCTATCTCCCTCTCCCTTGCCCTGGCGATCATAGAGTCCAAGGTAGGGCAAGCCGAAAAGCTAACATGCTCCCAGATGCCAGCTTGAAGCATATCGTGATAACGAGTCCTCCTCATATCCTCGTCACCAGCATACTGGGGCACCAACAAAGCCCTCTCCCGGAACTTGGCGGTGATCTCCGCCACAGTCTCCGTCGTCTGTCTCATATCCAGAAACTCACTGGCCAGCTGCTGAAGCTCGACAGCTGGCGCAAACTCTACCCTGAACCTGGTCACAAAGTCCGACCAGGTCATAGCCTCGATAGCTAAGGCTCCCAACGAGTCACCCACTGACTCCCACCAATCCCGGGCTCGGTCCCGTAAACACCCCGCTGCATATCTCACCTTCGACCCCTCGGGGCAGAAGCTAGTCAGTTGTGCAGACTCGATGTCTGCAATCCATCGCCTGGCAGCAATGGGGTCCTTTACCCCATGGAAATCCGGCGCACCACTTCCCCTGAAGTCCTTGAAGGACAGTGTGCGTGACCCCGACTGGCCAGATGCCAAATCACTCCTGAATGCCCGTAGGCGATCCTCCATCAACTCCATGATCCCTTCCTTGATCGACCCGAAGATAATGGGAGTCGACTCAAGGATGCCCCTGGTGATCTCTAACGCGATGAACTCACGTAGTCCTTCATCTATCGGCTCGGACCCTGATCCCGTACCTGACCCTTCTCCAGAACCGCCGTCCACCGGCCTCGATCGAAGTACTACCATTCTGCAATACGTCACAACAATCATTAGATATACTGGTGCTCCCTGAGGAATCATAGCTACTTACAAGTTCCCTGGTCTTGTCTTGGCCTTCCTTGGTTCGGGTACGGATCCTCTGCTTTCAGTAGTACGGGCCCATACTACCTTCCACATCTATCCGTACCTTCTTCAAGGACTGCCTCGACCCCACCAGATCCCTTACACTAAGGCTAGTTACTACTATACTCATTCCCGGCTCGCCCTAGGGAAACCTCCAGCTCTATCCGATTCAATCCTCAGCTGCTGCAGGCCTCCTTGTAATGCCAATTAGCCATCACCCAAACACCATCACATGCGGCGAGACTCAGATAATCCTTCGAGTACCCGACTCGTCCCTACAACGGTTGGACTCAAACAAGAGTTGCGCGGTAGGATTAAATCCGATACTCTAAGATTATTCAACTATGATCACATGTGGTGTGACGTATTCGCCTAATGGATAATTCCCATTATTCGGAGTCCCACTTAGCACGAAGCAAGCAACATTCGGACAAGGAAAAACGACTTCAAACAATTCCGCTCTCATAGAGAGGAACTGAACTAGCACACCGTGTTAGCTTATACTACCAGGCAAACCCTAACAGGCTACCCTACCGCTGTCTACACTATACAAGCATGCAATTCACATATAGATAGAACACATAAGGCAGGCACATAAGGCATCATTCCTAGATCCTTAGCCTATTCTAGCATGCTGTTCTACAAAAGCTGATAAACATAACATAAAATGGTATGGGTACTTTGGGGAGTACTTACTTGAGCTCGGCCGGTCGCGCACATCACACACACTTTTGTTCTATCTTAAACTCTTTTCTCGTTGTTCGAAATCATTTTCAAAAAAGTTCTTTAAATCCCTAGATTTGAGTTCAGACACCCCCGAAGGTGAGTCCGAATCCCTCAAACCAAGGCTCTGATACCAACTTGTAACGACCCAATTTTCATGTCCGAAAATTTCATTTTAAAATATTACTTTAGAAAACATTAATAGATAAAAACATTGTTTGATCACACCATAACACATCGCAAACCATGTTTTAAAAAGTCAAACAATACATCCCATCAAAATATCAGAGTACAATCCCAGTGAATCTCGTAAATGCGGAAACCAGAGTGTGTGCATGATGTGCCGCTACCGCGCCGGCTCCTTCCCCTTCGGTGAAGAGGTACCTGAAAACAAAACTGTAAACGTAAGCACAAAGCTTAGTGAGTTCCCCCAACGTACCACATACCATACAAACACATAACATACGTACTGCCAGGCTATTCTGGGGTGCCTGACTACCCGGTACGACCATTCTGGGGTGTCGACCTACCCATACGGCCATTCTGGGGTGCCGTCCTACCCGTGTCAAGCCATTCTGGGGTGCTGACTACCCATGTCAAGCCATTCTGGGGTGCTGACTACCCATCGGTCCTAACAAACGATCCTCGAGGACTGGTCCCCTCCTGCTACCTCTATCGCATAACATAACATGCCAACATACAAACATATCATCACATACTATCAGACGTTTCTGGGGTATCTGACTACCCTGCGGTCCTAACAACCGAACTCTACTACTATCGCATATAACGTATCATGATAGCATATAACATATTAGGTAATAGCAAACCTAGATGATATCACAAAGACAATCATCTATCATACGTCCCCTACTGGTGGGCCGGCATTGTGGCCTTAGACCCACCACTACTGGAAGGTAACTCACCTCAAAGTAGCTGCTGAACTGATCGGGAACTAACTGACTGATGCTGCTCCGGAAATCCTCCGGCTGCAATTCCCACAACATACTCAATCAAACACTGTTAATTGTCCTTTGGTAAAATGACCATTTTACCCCTGGTCTAGCTCTAAGTCAATGTCAGAGTCAACTTTCAGTTGACCCGACTCGCCGAGTTGGCTCTCCAACTCGTTGAGTCCCTATCAGACGATTGTCCTGAGTCCCTGTTTCTACTCGTCGAGTTAGGCTATGACTCGACGAGTTCATCTTCTAGACTGACGTTCAACCTCTTCATCCTACTCGCCGAGTTGTATGAACAACTCGTCGAGTTCGTCTTCATCCGAAGAACACTTATGCTAAGACTCGCCGAGTTGTATGAACAACTCGCCGAGTCTGTTCTTGATCTATGAAGATTGCCTTGGACTCGCCGAGTCCTATCATGAGTGAGTTCAGCTTCCAACTCACCGAGTCACCCCCTGTGACTCACGGCTCAACTCGATACATCATAAAGGGACCAATTCAGTGACTCACGACCAGACTCGTTGAGTCACATATACGACTCGCCGAGTCGCAGCCATGCATCCATCAAATACACCGATTTGCTCGATTCCAGTCCATGCCATTCATAGATCTGGGCTTCTAGGACACAAATCACACGTAAAGTTTCCAACTTTACGTGTAGATATTCACCAATATGGATTTTAAGGCTCAAAGTGCACCAAAAGAGGTAGATCTAGGGCTTTCATGCAATATGACCCCATAAAGGCATTAGATCCAAGCTCCAGGGACTAAATCATGCCTAGATCTAAAGGCTAACAACTTATTACAACCCACAAAGCACAAACAAGCTTGGGGAAGATCCCAAGAAGGACTCATACTAAGCTAAAAGAGATTACAAGCTTGAAAACAGAGGGGAAACGAGCTATACCTCAAGGAAAACGTTGAGATGACACAAAGATGCCTGGTCTCCTTCTCCTCTTCTTGATCTACTCTTCTTTCTCCTCAAAATCTTCAAGAACACTCCAAAACACTTCAATCTCTCAAGGAAATAAGGGTATAAATGAGGTTGGGAGTTCTGGGGGTGAATGGGGACGAGTTTGGGGCGGAATGAGGGTTTAAATAGGGTGCAAACCCTTGAAATTTAGGGTTTCATCCAGCAGCGGTGACTCGCCGAGTCCGGGATATGGACTCGCCGAGTCGCCAACTTAAACGTGTCCTGAGTCTCGTCCCTACTCGGCGAGTCGGACCTATGACTCGCTGAGTCCAAGGCTAAAATAGGGAAATACTCAAATAAAATTCACATACCGGAAACCAGGTGCTACATCAATCCTCCGCTTTTCAATTAACCCTTCGTTAACCGATCGTGTTTGGCCATCGATAACAAAGCATATCCGGGTCCTCGATAATGAACCATCGACCATTAACTTCTCGTTAACGAACTACCTATACAACCTGTTCATCATCACAAAAGCGAAGTCTTCAAAATCGAACTTGTTATCATCGATATCAAAACAGCCATTCGACCATCAATTCAAGATCTTCGTTCTTCTCTTTTCATCTATAATACCTCATCAATGAACCTATCGACCATCACTTTGAAAATTATTCCTTCCCAGTCGATATCACAAAACAGACCCTTCGTTAACAAACTCCAACCCATCGACTTTGATACCCATCAAAAGCACACTTCGTAACTCCAACCCATCGACTTTGATACCCATCAAAATCACACTTCGTTTTTCAGTAACCCAAAACATGCTGGTAGCTGCGAACTCAAGCCAAGTGAGAATACCAAACCAAAATCAGATTCGAATGACTCAAATTGACTGAACCAAAGCGAATGAAGATCAATCCAAAATCCAAGACTCCAATCCAAATCGAATTGTCAGATGACTTAATTTTCACATTTTGAAATGGCCAAGCACATATTGAAGTCAATTTCACCTTCCAAGGAATTCGACCTCAAAACAGTTACTAATTTGACTCCAATGTTTTCCCAGATGTGAATGATTCAAATTGACCATTTGAACATCTTCTTCCCATACAGTCGAGCTTTATTTGACTCCAAAAAGTCAACTACAAATCAAATTCCTTAAATCCTTCTCGTATGTGAACTGGATATCAACACTGATCACTTTCGCATTCTCCTTATACGCATCGACATCAATATTGACTATAAGATCTTCGATTTCCGAAAAATCATTCAAGATGCAAACATGAACTGTTTTCGACACCAAGAACTAAAACAAAAAACAACTTTCGAAATTAAACCCCAAATCAACCTTGATTTCGACATCAATAACCCAATTTCAACTTGTATCTATCGATTTCCGCCTTCAATTCACAGAATCATCACACGAAAATCATGTTTGACTTTTTACAATGTTTGACTTTTCGAAATCAAAAGTCAACAAACTTGAAATTGATGATTCTGACATCAAATTTCATATCAAAATAAGTTCAACCAACTGCTCTTCATCCTATTGAAGTGTTCTTGGTCAACATTCATCAAAATCAAGAGAATTGATTTGACGATTTCTACACTTCAACTGGAACAAAATCGATTTTTATAACAGAACAAATCACATAAAATCGATTCACAAATTCTGATTAACAAGGACTTCTAATCAATTAAAGCGAAATCGAAACTCAAGAACGTCGATCACAAGGAAAGTAAAAAATGTACAACTCTTTAATGCACATAAAAAACAATGCAAACTTAATGATCATCGAATAGAAAGAATCGAACTGATTTTAGATGAATCTTTGGGCTTTCATCAATTTAATATAAAAAAAGAAGTCTATGGGCTCAAAATAATTTGTGAATAGTAATGGATCCATTCGTTTGGATCATGAACAACGAAAATATTGGGTTTAATTACGAATTAAGTCCATAACAGTAATGGACTTGAAATTTTTGGAAAATGATTTTGATATTTGTTTGGGCTTGATCTATGGAAGAATATTGATTGGATCAATTAGTGGGATGGAAACGGATTTGATCCAATGAGAAAAGACGATCAAAAATGAAAAACACAAAATTTGAATAGAAATCATGGATGTTTTGGAATCCATTTGAGAATTTGGGAAACCTTTTTGATGATTCAAGCTCCATTTGCAACGATCGAATCAAATTTTGAAGATCTTGGTTCTTTTGGTGGATTGATAAAATCTTCAATTTGAACATTGTACCACTCACGATGCGTGTTGTACGATTCATTCTTCGTGTTCTTCAACGATCTAAGAACATCTTCATAAGAACCATCAACACTTTTGGGTTTTGAATTCAAATTCATTGCAACATTTGATGGTTGTTGCTTTGGAACCCAAATTTGCTTCATGAATTTCGGCTTCACAACAACATTTGATGACTTTTGTGAATAAACCCACTTGTTCTTACATTTGATCTTCTTTTTCTTTTTCTTTCTCATATTTTTGCATCTTGAAGATTTGATTTCAATAATAACTTCATTTTTGACAACTTCAACTTTTCATGTTTGAATCAAATCTTTTGGAGTTTGATATTTGTGAATTTCTTGGATTGATGGTTTTCGATAAGGAATCATTCCTTAAAACGAATCACAAGAACACAAAATATCATCAGCTTGAACTCCAATTGAGCAAAAAAACTTTTTCATCTTCATGAGAATCAACTTGAATCTTCTTATCATGAACTTCAAGAACATCAAGAACATCACATTGAATTTCATAGTCTTGAACTTCAACAAACTTAAGAGCATGAAGATCACTTGAATATTCAATAAGAGAAATTTATCTCTTATTAAACAAATCTCATTCTTTTTCATCCTTTTGATTTTCACTACTAGATAACATGAGATAGGAAAGTCCAAACAAGTATTCAATCTTTAAAAGTGGTTGAAATATCAATCTTCGATGATCATCATTCAAATCTTCATAAGAAACCACAGTATCCCATGAAGTCAAGCCACCTTTCAACAATAATCCATAGAATTGATTTCCATTGACTTTGTATTTGTAACACCAGTCAAATTTAGGTCAAAATTAAACTTTTCTAAAACCATAATTGGGATGAACCAAGTAGTAGATATCATAACGAGGTTTCCAAAAATATAAAGAACACTAAAATCTGAGTTATAACAAAGAAGTTATGGATTTTTAATGGACTTTTCCAGTCCCGACTTATTAAAAATATACTATTAAAAATAAATCAAAACTAGCATACGAAGTCTAAATGAAATTTGTATAGTACAGTCTCACCTACGCGTGGATATAAAGAACGTCAAAAACGGAGCTCGTACGCGAAAGTTACATAAGTTAGAAGTTCGTTAATTTAAATTTCCCCCCGCGTAATGGGGTACGCTCCACGTACCAGGCGATAAGAGACTCGCCCCATCGGACAACAGCTCTCCCATCGGCCAATAGGTCCGAGACATAAGCAGTGACGACTCCGGAGTTACGCCCAACGTACCGAGGCGGTTCAGCTAGCCTATAAAAGAGATGCGAGGCTGCCTAGATTTATTTGCTTTTTCTCTCATTCCTTTCACCTCTAAACCACTCTAAAGCCCCGGTAACCCCCTAGCACTCGACGCAAGTCCCGACGCCCCGAAGTTCCTGTGAAATAAATCTTTTCCAGTCGAAGTATTGCCCGCGTGAAGCCCAATTTTCACCAGAAACCCGAGGATACGTCAAGAAAGGTCACTCTTAGAATCGAAACGCCGTCTGATTCACCACTTATCAAGTGAGTTCATACCCCTACACTTTTCTAAACTTTTTATATGTTTAATAGGGGGAATACAAGTAAACACCCGGTTAATCCCGAGTGAAAACATTAATCTTTTGCTAACCTTTCATATTGCTTTTATAACTATTTTATGAAATTATTAACATGCAAAACACCTCACAGCACAACTTTACCCTTATGGGATACAATATGTTTTATAAATGAAATACATTTTATTTATACGTTTTCATACTACATTATATCAAGGCTAACCATTTCAACTATAACACCATGTAGTTACAAGTAAATAAAACTCATCATTGTGCTGTTATTGACACCATCGAAAGGATAATCTTTTCATACAAAATCATATAAATTATATTGATTATACTTTACAAATCAATCCACTTTTTCTATAGTACAAGGTTATAAATAAAAATTGTTATTTTTATTTACTAAAAGGTTTATCATATATTTCTCATGAACTTACTATTAGCGAATCATTAGTGAGGCAGCGACTTTGTTTAGTATTAAACGAGAGTCTTACCCTTATAACCAGAGTCTCCCATTCGGAGAGCGTGAGTTTGTGTATAGATCTATACAGGACAGACAATCCCATGCCCTGACTGTTAGCTACAGTTGGAACGAAAGTTCTGGGGTTACAAATGTCATTTATAGAAGGATATCCGTCATATAAGTATGGTTATAGGAACTCGCGTGTGGAAACAATGACTTATTTACATAGTAATACTCAACTCAATCAAGCTAGGGGTATAATAACTATATGATCACTTAGTATTTACATCAGGGTTATATATGGTTTTCATTTGATAAACAGTGGGATGTATGATTTCAGCTTCATTTCCTGTTTCTTGTTCGGTTGTGGATTTAGGGCAGAATCACCCAATCGACTGTTGGTTCCAGTCTTAGTCATATACAACTTGTAGGGACTAAGTAATCATGATAGGGTATTATCAACATATTCAGAATTCAGTAAACGGAACTTTAACTAGTTTTACTTAATAATAAAACTACCAAGTTATAAAGCTAAGTATGTCATAGTTACTTACATGTCACGGTCTTGGTCATTTAAGACTGCCTCTCATCTACTAGGGAAAATATGGGATTTTCTGGGTCTAATACATTCATTTTCAGCACAACGAATCATAACTCATCTATTAGGGAAAACATGGGATTTTCTAGATCTAATACATTCATTTTCAACACAACGAATCATAACTCTTTTCATTAGAAAATATCGGATTTTCTGGAGACATATGCAAGTATTTTTCATATTGATGTGATCACTTAGTGGGTATGTTTGGGTTATATAAAATGAAGATTCGATAGATAGTGAAATGTGTGGTTTCCGCCTCATTTCTGTTCCTTGTTTGGTTGTGGGCTTAGGGCAAATCTATTCATTCGACTGTAAGTTCGATCTTTGATTTTATATAACTTATATGCACTAAGTAATCATGGTAGGAACTAACATTGGTCACTTTTCATATACAAATTCAAAGTACCATATATCACTCTTTAAACGTAAGAATCAAATTTATTTTGTTATCAATGCTAAGGGATACACTTCAAACTATTAAGAAAATATAGGATTTTCTGTAATATCATACGAACATTTTCAAGAAACAATAAACTTACCTTCTAAATCAAATACTTATGAACTCACCAACTTAAATGTTGATACACTTTCCAAATCACTTGTATTCTCAGGAAACTAATAAACAGGTACTCGTACAAGTGTTAAGAAGATGGAGCATAGTAGCTTCAAGTCTTTGTTTTGGTCATCTACTTTTGAAATCACACTATCTACTTTATGTATTCAGTGTAAACACTTTATTATCAATATAATGGTTGTTGCTGCTTTGATTACTATTTTACATTTGTTTTGATACTGTTCATGATGTCCTTCGCCCCCGAATGTTTCTACTGTTCAGATTTGGGGGTGTGACAGATTGGTATCAGAGCATTGTTTATAGTGACCTAAGTATATCAACCTATAAACGATATACAACTATAAATATAATGGGATAAAACACTCTGAACAAGAGTTATACTTTTAAATATAATAATATTTTTATAAAAGTATACAAGTGTACATATACACAAAGATAGTATCATATTAAAACAAGATAAATGTATTAAGATTGTTGAATAGCATGAGTTGGCATTGGAATATATAATCAGGTTTGAGATGAATATAGCCTGATCAACTATATTGTTCGAGAGATGATTAGCGTATGCCTAGGAATAGTCGTGGTGTTGCAACAAGGTCTAAAACTTACCAGCCCCTCGTACAAAAGAAACTCTGGAATCAAACATAAAGTTAAAATACTATAGGAGTATTTTAAGTGCAATAAGGTAACTCAAGAGAAAACTAAAAGACATTTGCTGTCAGGTCTATAATTACGAAGGGTATGCTCCAAGGTTATATATAATTAAAATTCCATAGACTTAGAAGTAGTGATCTTCGCTCTACTACTTGTTCCTTGTTTGGTTGTGGTTTTAGAATAGAATCACTTAATCGAAAGTCTATTTAATCTCAATTATATATAACTGGTGTACGCTGCATAATTATTAGAGGACCCAATGAGGATCACCATAAAAAAACTATTAATATTCTTTAGACATCTCCATTCTCGCACGACAACGTAGTTAGATATAACCACTCCACTACATCAGTTAATAGAGGAGTCAAGGAAGATCAAAAAGTGACTCATAAAGAGAATCCCGAGAAGGGAACAAATGAGGATTAAAGAAATAGAGAAATCATCAAGGACCTGATGCATCATACTAAGAACTAATAAATTGATATAACCTAGTGAGAGTGATTACACTACTCACACTACGTGTCTACGTGTTAGTCTTAATGCTTTTTCAGACATGACAAATAACAACATGGAATCACGGAATTTCAATTGGGAAAAGTGTCAAAACTACCATTGGAAATGCCTTGAAACGCTTGATGGAAATCCTTTGGAAAATTTTCCTATAGGAGTTTTTTTTTGACATTTTTTTCCCTTGGAATGGTCTGTTCCGACAAATTTCTACGCCTTTTACCCTTCGGAAATAAGGCGCCTTTGTAGCAATAAGCTGGCCGTCAACATTTATTGTCTACTTTTTGAAATAACAATTGGCTTAATTAGAAAAAGTAGTATTTATTATTTTACCTTACAAACAGAAAGATGCAGCAAATCCGTAAAAACTAGTGTACGTAAACCTTACAGATTGTCCAGAAAAGACACATGACACGCACTACATATATAGGTGTAACATATTCTTCCTGCAGTGTTTATTAATATGGAACCCAAACAACATGATCTTCGGGTAAGAAATGGCAAACTGGAACACTTCCTGGTTTGACTTTGAGCACTTGAAACGCCAAATGTTTTGGATTCCACTTCGAAGTGTCTGTATGGCAAACCGCTACTGTTTTCACTTTGGTACCATCAGCGCCTACTAAAGAAACAACGTATGCTCGAGAGCTAACAGTTTTGTGGCAATAAAAGACAACATATGCGTAATTTTGTTTATGGCAAACCACAGCTTTATCTGCTGCCAGTTTCTTGGCTCCCTCAATCGTGTACTTTTGTAGGGGAGTACTTTCTTTAGCGTTTACCTCTGTTGAGATCGCTTTAACGTTTTTACCTAACTTGCTCGTACTAAAATCGACCATGGACTCTAAGGAAGTAGCACAATATTTTTCCTCGTCTTGGATTCCTTTGTTCTCGCATTCACTTAAAGTTTGTTTCATGTCATGGGCTTCCACCGAGCCCGATTTTATCGAGAACTGGTTGTAGATTTGAGGAAGTTTGTTTGACGAAAATGGTATAGACTCAGCTACCTGTCGAGGTAAGAACGTGGATTTTTTGTCGTCTTTAGTGAAATGTAACTTCATTTCCGTCCCTTGATGCAAGTCGTTTTCCAAGAAAAAAACCGCTACGTTTGGGTTATCCTTGAGTTGATCTTCGGAGGCAGCATAATTGTAGTTGAATGGATTGTGTCCGTATCCGTATCCAACACCAACATCCGTCTGTTTCCCTGGTTTTCCTGTATGCACGGCTACACCATCCTCTCCAACTCCGACTTCTGTATTATTCTCTTCCGACGATTCTGTAAATCAATAAATTATTTCTAACCAAATCTGTAGAGATTACAGCAAAGGAGAAACAATAAAGAAATCAGAAATAAAGATGAACCTGTAGTTTGTACAAGTTCCTTGATTGCTTTGGGCATAGGACTGTTTGGCAATACAGACTTCCAGTAAACATCAGGATTCACTGCATGACTTGCAACCAGCGCTAGCTGATGGAAACGACAAATAAACACAAATGAATTCAGCTCCAAAATATCATTCTATACATACACCGATACACGAACACATTCAATACTTCAAACGGGCCAAAACTTCTTCGGCCATTTGTGGTGAAAAAAGACATTAAAATATCAGAATTTTTAAATATCCCAAAAATTAATGATGATGAGAATATACTTACAGAAAAAAGTGTATAAACGTTGAGAACATTGAACTTCATTGGAGAAAAACTGAAACCGAAATCAAACTGAATGTGGAAGTTAGCGTTTGATGATGTATGGAGAATGGGTTTGGTGAAGTATTTATAATGGAGTTAATTGATAAATATTGACAAACTCACCAAGAAAGACGCCCTGTTATAATTATGGCCACCTACCGACTGCAAAGATCAAGTATATCATATGCCAAGCCCACATATGGGCGGCAATCATATTTATGCTTGACTGCAATATTTGTTTAAATTATAAGCTAGACTCGTGAAGGGTATGAGAATTATGGTGGTTATAATGTCAGTTAACTAGTTGGTTATTGTTGGTTGTTATGAGTGTCATCATCCGCTAATATATATGAAGGGTTGCCTTGTTTCATAAGCCACCTGTTGTTTACTATATATATGTTATTTGTTCTAAAGTAAATTGTTGTTGTATATTGTTAACTACGTGACAAGTCTGGGTAAACACTTCTTGATGATATTGATCTTAAAAGTAGTGATTGACCTTACTTTTATAGATTGTCATTGCAAAACACAATACTAGCGAAATTAAATTCGAATGACATCGGTTTTCCAATAATCTTAGGTATGAACTTGGAGCCCCAATATTATTTTATGCTTGAATCCAATATTTTAGTTAGATTTTCTTAGGTTTTGGCCCATGAGGTGTTGTACTTACATATGTGGATGTATATGATAACATATTAATTAAGGATCTAAACTGTTATGTCAATGATTATAAAGATTTTAGTGTCGTCTAGAGTTGCTCTCCATGTGGTTATTTATTTGTTTCCGCGGGAGGTTTTGGTATCTGCAGAATGAAGTACTTTTTTTTTTTTTTTTTTTTTTTAGCTTAGATTATCTGTGATTAACTATACATGTATGAAGAATTATTTGGACTCTTACACAGGTAGAATCCATTGACTTTTATAGAGTACAACCAATTACTACATTATCCATTAAACACATATACAACAACATTTACAACTCATTAAACATCTATTCAATCCTAATCATCACTTTATTACTTCTACTAGTTTATAACCTTACTTCTACTAGTTTATAACTCGTGGAAACTACGGTTATAAAATTAATTAAATTTTTATAGTAAAAATTCAAATTTATTAATTAATTATTTTAAATAAATTATTAATTAGGAGTTTTTTTAGTTATATAAATTTTAATCATTGATTTAAATAAATATGTGAAATTATATCATTTGTATTATTTTTATTTTAACTAATGTTATTAATTTAATGTAATTAAAGTGGAAATTTTAAAATTTAAAAGTTGAAATGGAGTTGACAAATGACATATATTAATTAGGAGATATAATAAGGTGACAGATGACAAAAGAAGAATAAAATATGCATTAATTAGGAGGTCTAATAGAATGACACATGTCAAAAGGAGAATAAAACTATTCTTTTATTAGAATAAGGATTGAATGATTTAGTGATCATTCAACTCTACACCATATCATCACCCATACTCTATTCAACTCATATTTAATCTTAATCATCACTTGTCCAAATCTTATAGTGCTTGCATCGTGGATGCTCCTAGTCCCAAAATTATTTTTATCTCACTTTAACCCCTTGGTTGGCCACTCACAACTTTTCTTTTTTTATCTTGTTGTAAGAATTTCTTTCCTTGCTAACTTCTAGCTTAGTTTCGTATTAATTTTTTTTCTCATTTCTAAAAACAAGTAATGTATATCCCCTCTCTACTAAATAGGAAATTGAGTAAATTACATAAACCGTCCAAATGTATCGTTAAATCTTCACGTTTCGTCCTTAATTTTTTTTTTTACTCCGATCGTTCACACGATGTTTTTGTTGCAGTTTACATCCTTGACATACCAAAAATGACTATATTTCTATTATGATTCAATTTTTTTAGATAATTATTGACATTATTATGAAAACAAGTGCGTCGACCCATCTCATCTGCAACCACTCACTCCATACCCCTCCCCATACTCACTATCACATATCGTCCCACCTTTCTTCTCTCACATGAGAACACCAATGAACTCAAACTTCTTCTCTAACCTAAAGCAAACCCTAAGAACATCGGTTCCGTCCTCTCTCAACTTCGACAAACTCATCCTTCAACACTTTATCATGGCCACCATAAATCACCGATTCATGTTAGTGGCCACCTCCATCCTTCGTCACTACAACCTCCTCTAGCTACATGACGCGGCCACCATCATTGATGCTTTCTAGAACCACATTTGATTTTTTGAATCATCATCGGTTCATGTTTGGGATTTGAACTCTAGACATGTCCACCACCACCATTGATGCCTTTTGCCACCATCATCGAATTTAGATTTATAGATGATGGAGTTCATTGGATCCATCACAATCATTGATGCCTTACTTTATGGAATTTCATTTAGTTTGATTTTAAATCGATTTTGATTTTGAGTCGGAGATTCTGTAAAACCCCGTTTTTGAGTCGTTTCACAATTCGGGGTTGTGACCCGAAGATCAAATATTATGTGGCTTTGGGCTTTGGGGAAAGAGAGTTGTAGACCCATTTGGATGTGGGTAATGTAGATTGTGTGATCTAAGAGTTCGGTTGTGTTTTGGAGTCAAAGGGTAAAATGAGAAGTGGTGTTTCAGATTTCTTTTAAGAATTATGGATTTTAGTTCGATGTATTTTAAGTCAAAATTAATTAGAAAAGGTTGTAAAGCTCCTCAATACCTTTCCATGGATATAAAGAACGTCGAAATCATAGTTAGAATGAAGAATTTATGACCATTCGAAGTTAGGAGGCTTTTGGGTTGAGCCTTGTATGCTGGGTGTACTAGGCAAGAGGTGATCGCGGAGTCTAACCTAGTATGATATGTGTACTAGGAGTATGCTGTGCATACATAATCAGATGTCAAACCCTAATTTGAGTGTTTTGAGCCCTATTTAAGCTCCTTAACTCCCCCAAACCTTTCAATTCTCAGGCTCCACCCCTTCAAAGTCCTCCCATGAAATCCTAACCCTAGTTTGAGCCTTGTAAGCTAAAGGAAAGTGTTTTTGAGTGCTTTGGAGTGTGCATGGTGTACCTTGGAGAAGAAGGAACTCCTTGGAGAAGTTTTAGTTGCATTGTAGCTTGTAGATCAAGACCTTGTTCACTTTGATCTTTGTTCGAGAGGTATAAAGTTAGAATCTTGATGGTGCATTTTATAGATCTAGCTAGATTTGGGTGTTATGAGCTTTTGGTCACTTTAGTGCATAAAATTTACATCTTGAAAGTTTGTTGTGAATAAAGTTGGAAACTTTATCCATCTAAACATCATTGTGATTCAGATTTAAAGGTTGGAGACGTGGACTTAATGGATTAAGTTGAAAAAGATGCACTTTTGGTCCATTTGATACCTAAAGGCTAGATATTAGTGGTTTGGACAATTCTAATGGATAAAGTTGGAAACTTTATCCATTATGGAGCTATTAAGATCCATAAAAATAGGATCCCGGTCCTTCTATTCCTTCCATGCAAGTGTCATGAAGTCTTAATGGATTAATAAGTTATGGTTTTGGCTTTTGGACCTTTTCTAGACATGGAAAGTCATAAATGTGGAAACCTTATGACTTAGAATTATGTTGTGGGGCTAGATGTGAGTGTTGGAAGAAAGGACATAAGAGAATAAACACTTAATGGAAAAGTGCCATTTGGCCGAGTACGCTGGGAATAGCTTTGAGTAAGTTTTGCGTAATCGTGTGGAGTCCCATCCCTAGATGATGAGTACGCCATGCATACGAGCTGAGTACATTAGGTGTACTCAGCCTCAAGTTGGATTTGTTAACTTTGACTTCCGTTCACCGTTGAATTTTTGACCAAGTTTGACCTTGGTTCAAACTTGAGTATTTTAGGCTATTAATTAAGATTTTTTTTATGGTTCTGGTGTTAGTGGATTCGCGGGTGCAAGCAGTGCAAAAAAAGGATCGTATCTTAGTGTTTCAGAGTTCTTTGATTCAATTGACTCTTCTCTCTATGCTTGTTAGTCGAAGGTGCCAATGCCGACTCACTAAATTGTGTATGTAGGATGATAGCTGTCTTTGTGACTTTTGCATGTTTGTATGAACCTGTTGTTGGATTAGTGTCTAAGTCCATAACTGTTTTGGTATGTACTTGACCTGATTATGAGCATGGTCCTTTTGGGTCGCCTTCACCATGGCAATATGTAGGATGATTTAAGGAGAGAAAGGTTTAAATATGATTTATTAATATATTATGAGAATAATATATTAAAGGGGAAATCATATTGTTTAATTAATATTAGTCAATAATTAATTAAGAATTAATTTTGTGACTAAAAGAGATTAATTAAATATAGGGGACTGGACTGCAATTATTGGATAATTGAGTTATTGGGCTAAGGAATGCTAAAGGAATAAGGGGTGAACGAAATTATGATGGAAGCCCATCATATTTTCGTCCATAGCCTTGTCCAGAAGGTTCCATGGGCTGCTTAGAGTTTAAGCTGTCCATTAGGGTTTTGACTGAAACCCTAGCAGCCAACACAAGTATATAAAGGACCCCTTAGGCCCCAAAAACGTGGAAAACACTTCCATTAGGGTTTCCAGCCGTTTTTGGTGCCTCCTTTTCTTCTCCTCTTCATCCAAGTTGCATATGGTGTTTGTGACTCCATTAGAGGTACTACACTTGTGGTACTTGCTTTCAAGAGCTAAGGAAATTCAAGGAACTAGTTGTTATTGCTATATAACAACAAAAGGTATGTACTCTAGCTTTATATATGAATTTCGAAAATTATAGTAGCATGCCAGGTTTCTTTTGTGTTCATAAAGTTGTATAACTAATAGTGAAAACATAGATCCAATACTAGGGTTGCATGCACACATAGGATTGTTTGTATAAAACCCATCAGTGGTATCAGAGCCATTGGTTTTTGTTTTCAATTAGCTTTTATTCAAATTTGTGAACTTGACATATTAGGGTTTATGGCTAATAAACCCTAAAGGCTAGGTAATTTTCGAATTAGGGTTGCAAAACCCTAGATGGCGATTTTTGCTAGGGTTTCACAAATCCTTTCCTTAGCCTCCAAGATTTTGAAATCTAGGGTTATCCAACCCTTGGATTTCGAAATTACCTCCTTCCCCAAGGTTAGATCCTAAATTTTAGGGATTTGGATAATCCCATATCTTGTAATTATCTTTTAATTGTTAAATATGGTAATTAAAGATCATGAATTATCCCATCCCTTATTTTCGAGATTTAGAGAAGGATTCAAGGGATTAGGATATCTTAGATGTATAATTGGTAATTATCCTCATGATCTAGATAATCCCTTGTGATTTAATAATTTAAATTAATTGTTTAATTTATGGTAATTATTAAATCAAGTGTTTTAATATTTAAAATTTTAATTTAAATGTCTTAAATTTGAAATTTTTAAGTGAGATTAAAACCTAATTGTTTTGAAGAGTTTCAAAACTTGCCCTCAAGTTTTGGAATTTAAATTGTTGATTAAAAGTTAATTTTGAAAGTCTAAATTCCAAAACCCTGATTTTGAAAAGTTCAAATTAAACCCTTATGGTTTTATTAAATTAATTAAGTGTATAATTAAAAGAGATTTAATAAATCCATAATGTTTTTGGTTAGTTAAAAGTATAATTTAAACCACCTAGTATTTTAAAAGTGTAAAATACACCCTTATACTATATATAACATTAAAAGTTTAATATTATATATGTATAACTAAAAGGTCAGTCTTACCGTTAGTAGGCCTCATTCACGAAACTAGTCTATAAGGGGTGTTTAAGGAAATTGCCTATAAAATGGCGATTGAATGGGTATCCACTCTTACCCACCGCACTCTTGACTAGTGGAGGGTCGTTAGCCGAACGGGTAGGATAGGACATAAACCTTCCATTATAAGTATAATGAAGTACAAAGTAACTAAATGCTTTTTCAAATTCCCAAATCATAGTTGCTTTAGGCAAAATGTAAAATTGTATGCTAACCCATGGAATTACACTTCGTACCCTTGTCAAACGTTAGTGGAGCGTGTGTGGTTAACCGGCACACTAATTTGGGGATGACATTGGTAGCGAAGGGTGACTCGATGTTTGTCATAGATCAATGGAGCGTGTGTGGCTAACCGGCACATTGATTAGGTGATAGTAACATTGGGTGCACCACGTGATTCGTATGGTTATTTACACCTTGTTTGTGATCCTCGACATCCCAGTCACAAATAGTAGGGCATAATCGAGATTAAACATGCCATTGAAAAGTTCAATGAATCTCAAAAGATCTAGGAGTTTCAATTCATTTAAAACTTAAACTTCTTTTTTCATGCTGGAAATTGGTAAATCGTCATTTACCTACCTTCAAATATTCTGCAACTAGATTACGGCATCCCTCTTCTAGGTTGTAGAGTATTGTGTTGGATCCTAGCTTGATGTTTCATTTGGGTGTTGCATCAAGAATTCTAATCAACCTAACTTGAATTTTCTCCCGTTTTGTAGATGTCTGAATCTTACAATAGTCTTCCCAAATCCTTTGGAACAAGCTTTCCAAATGAAGATGACGTTCCGAGATACGATCAAGGAAATGAGAGTCATGCTTCACTTCCTCCACCTCCTCCAATTATTCTCCCTGACCCGCAAGTTCAAAGGCTTGAAAAGTTCAAGCTCACTCAAGCCCTTTTGGCAAGTGAACACGAAGATGGGAAACCTATGTGTGCGTACGTCTTAGAGATGAAGTCATACATTGATAGGTTAAACATATTGGGTGTCGAGATTTCAAGTGAGTTGGCTGTTGACTGGGTTCTTCAGTCACTTCCTGAATCATATAGTGAGTTCGTTAGAGAGTACTATATGATGGACCACGACGTGAACCTAATTGATCTCACCTATTTACTTATAGCTGCTGAATCAGCAATGATTTGGCGTGCTGGTCAAGCAAATTTGTCTAGTGAATCAAACTCCCAAACTTTAATGGACACCGGCAACATTGGAAGTCCAGAAAGAACTAAGTCTGTGATTGTCCGATGGGTTGTGCCAAAGGAGTCTATTTGCTTTTATTGCCAAGAGAAGGGGCATTGGAGACGAAGCTGCCCTAATTTCCTGAGAGATCTAAGAGATGGGAGAGTCAAGACGTATGGCTCTGCTTCAGGTAAAATCCATTAACTAACTCTTTTAAGTTCCTATTCTAGATTCTTAATACATGATGTGATAAGATTACATTTTGATGTTTTGTAGGATCGAGGAAAAGAGAGGAAGCTTGAGAAAAGAAGTGAGCTGAATCTAATAATGAAGAAATGGATTTCGATCGCATTACTTGAAGAATGGATTCTTGAGCTACCACTTGGAGTTAGAATAGATTGTTAAGAAATATGTAATAACATAGTTTTTCAATTGAATTACATTGTAAGGACAAATTTTTCCGCAATAAAATAAATTTTGATTTTATCTTATTTATTTATCCTTGCGATGGCATGTATGAAAAAATTGATGTTTGAATGTTTCTACTATTAGAAATAATGGATTTGATTCTTAATTGTATTATTTGTGGAAGTGTCAAGAGTTTACCAAGTAAGGAGAGCTTCTCATTGCCCAAGTTTCAATTGGACAGAAACTTGGAATCATGCAATGTGTATTGTATGATGAATGGAAAACTTTCACATTTGGGAAATTTAGACTAATTCTTTGGCAAAGTGTCAATTGAAGGACAAGGAGATCAAGTACACAAGGTTGTGTGTTGATCAAGTCCACCACAAGAGTGACAAAGATATTCGTCATGATTTACTAAAGCTTAGTAAATATGATTATACTTATAAGATTAAGTATAATTCTGGGTTGATTGAAAAAGTTTCAATGAATAGTAGAACGAATAAAGAAGAATCAAGTAGGCAGAAAGATAAAAGTTTCTCTATTATAAGAAGAAGGGAGAGTACCTTTTATTGTGTTTTATGATAAGTCTTAAAGATTAAGAACCGTACCTCAATAGATCCTCTAAGTGAGTCTTAGTGCAATTGCATGTCTAAGAAGAGGTATCAAGTATTGTAGAAATGGTTAAGTCAATAAGTCAATCATACTTCATTCCAATATCAAGTCTTAGAGTCAAGATTGTGACATTGAGTGAAAAGTCTTAAGTAGGTTTATAACACTCATCAAATGTGGAATTTGGAAAAGTTTTCTTATTCTTGCACATTTGAAATTGGTAAGTTGTTCTGTCTTGGATAAGACAAAGACCAACTAGGACTAATTGTGTGAAGTGTTTTGTCTTGATAAGAACTACACTAACTCTTGAATATTTGTTTGTCAAGAAATGTTTCTTGACAAGAGAATCTTATATGTCAAAAATTCAGTGGGAGTCTTAATGGTCTTGAAAAGTTTCAAGAACAAATCAAGAATAAACCTTATCGATCATCACTAGCACACGACTTGAGGTTTACAACCTATCGTGCTGATATTGTTTTGTTTCTTTGCCATTCCAATTGAGTTGATTGTGTATATGAGTTCTATGAGTTCTCATTTGAATACACACTAAAGCCTTAGTCGATGAAAAGTAAATTGATATGTAAGGACAAGTTACTAAACTACTTGGAAGGCATGGTGGGCACTCGTGTTACCATAGGGCAAGAAATCAAGATTAAGAAAGTTCAGTCCATATGAGTTTGGATTTGTCGCAAACCTTGTTTTTGACAAATTCACATGGATAGGAACTCATACACCATAAAATCTAAGTGTCATAAGATTCCCTCCTTCATGAAAATGACTGTGAGGAAATGCTTCCACTAAGAGAGATTTTAATAAGATAGCAATTGTGAAAATTGTATTCTCAAATTCGATTATGGTTACGGCATCCCTTTCCATAGTTCGAATTGTGAGATTTGGCAATTAGTTTCAACATTTGGAACTTAGTAACATAAGTTATGAATTGTTTAAACACACATATGAGCTATCTAAGGCAAAGGTATATAAGGTTAAGAAGCTTAGATAAAGGCTTATCAAAGCATCTGGTATTAGAAATATGAATTTCAGAAATTCAATAGGCATTGTTTTCTGGAAGTTCATTTGTTTTCTGAATACATGTCAAAGCTAGTGGGAGCATAAATGTTATGCTTATATGATAATCATCATGATAGTGGGAGCATAAGTGTTATGCTTGTATGATTGTTATGGCGAGTATTGCAAGTTAGCAATATTAATTATAGAAAAACAAAGATTCCATTTGCAAAGTTGCATGGGTTGAAAAGTTGTTTTGCTATAATTAAGGGAGAGAATATTATACTCCGTTTCAAAATCTGAAGCTTAGATTAAGAAATTTTAATATTTTCAGTCAAAGGATACATTGTGTGTTCTTAAAATTCGATTATGATTACGGCATCCCTCTTCATAGTTCGAATTGTGAGAACATGACACATAAAATATTATGGCAAAAGATTGGTAAAGTATCATATCTTTATGTAAGACATTATGCATCGTGTCCCATACGCTTCGGGTATAGGATCAATTGTAAATGCTACAGTATTTTACCATTCTAAAATTTTCCAAATGTCTAGCGCATTAAGAGGGAAAAAGGAATAGAATTGGTTTTGACTGAAAGAATTTAACAACTATCAAAGGACGATCCAAAGTTCGCTGAGGATTGATCGCTTGTAAGTAGTTGGAAGTATGGTATTGGATGGACCATATCGACATTATTATGAATAGATAAGATTCTATTAAGAATGAGTTGTCATATGGCAAATGTGGAAATGTTTCCATATTGGGAGTTGGATATTGAGAGTATATGCCTAGATTAGAAACTTTTATGCAAGAAGGATGTTCAAAGGAATGTACTTTGAATGTGAGACTTCACATCTATGGAATTGTCTTGTAACAATTTCTAAGAAAGTACTTTGTAATTTCATTAGCTACGTCTTGGTGACTTTTGTGCTATGATTTTGCAAAGGGATCGTTGCATAAAATGTTAGAATCTAGCATATTCTAGTAGTGGCAAGAACCTTGTGTTCTTACACTAATAATTAGGATTAAGGAATTGTGAAATGAGCATCATTGGAAAAGTTTTCAGGTGATCTATTTCACAAAGCATGGACCATAGGAAACACGGTGTGCATGCTTAGAGCATGGGACAATTGTTGTTGTAATTCAAGCAATGAGTTGATTATCCGAAACATTAAATGATAAATAATGAGTAATCAATATGGTGGATAAATAGAAGGGTTTTATTTACTCTCACAAGTTTGGGGCCATATAGGATTAAGTATTGTTGTCATGTTTCAATTTGCATGTTTTGACTTCCAGAATAACTAGGTTATTCAAAGATCCACAGTTGGTCATACGTTGGGAGTAGGTATGAATAAAGACTGTCATGAATTTGTCTGTAGATTGTCTGAAGTGTTTTGACATGGCACAAGTTTGCTGCAGAGTTCGTGAGTGCTTTGATAAGATTAAAGTATTGGATTAAACCCATGCTCACTTGGATCACTTCACGGTTTTATCACGAGTGATTAGTGAGACGATAATATTGTATATTCTTGAAACCGAGACGTGTGAGTTGTTATTTATTGGTCAGTTACACATTGATAATAAGTAAACGCACCAGTAACTTGGTGTTATAAAACTTATTGTTGTGTGTGATTCGATCAGTAAATGCAAGCGAGCATTTGAGTCAAAGTTTATCCATTCCTTTTACCCAAAGTGGGATAAAAGCGATATATGTGGGCCTCTCGATGATTTAGTGATGACACCTAAGCGCTTGGCCAAGCCGGGACTAAGTTGATGTGTTCAATTGTAGTCTGTTATCAGTCGTCATGAATCGGAAGTCGGGAAATAGTATAGAGAGAATGATTGAAATTCATGTCTTTTGTCTATACGATATCTTGAGAATGGAGGAATATATAATCGCTTATCTAGAGGACACGCTATCTGATAAGATCAGAGTTGACAGCGGCTTTTGAAAGCTACGATTGCTGATCAGGTTCTGAAGTCATACGGAAAATAGTTATTAGACTTATCCAAGTGGGAGACTGTTGGATTAGTGTCTAAGTCCATAACTGTTTTGGTATGTACTTGACCTGATTATGAGCATGGTCCTTTTGGGTTGCCTTCACCATGGCAATATGTAGGATGATTTAAGGAGAGAAAGGTTTAAATATGATTTATTAATATATTATGAGAATAATATATTAAAGGGGAAATCATATTGTTTAATTAATATTAGTCAATAATTAATTAAGAATTAATTTTGTGACTAAAAGAGATTAATTAAATATAGGGGACTGGACTGCAATTATTGGATAATTGAGTTATTGGGCTAAGGAATGCTAAAGGAATAAGGGGTGAACGAAATTATGATGGAAGCCCATCATATTTTCATCCATAGCCTTGTCCAGAAGGTTCCATGGGCTGCTTAGAGTTTAAGCTGTCCATTAGGGTTTTGACTGAAACCCTAGCAGCCCACACAAGTATATAAAGGACCCCTTAGGCCCCAAAAACGTGGAAAACACTTCCATTAGGGTTTCCAGCCGTTTTTGGTGCCTCCTTTTCTTCTCCTCTTCATCCAAGTTGCATATGGTGTTTGTGACTCCATTAGAGGTACTACACTTGTGGTACTTGCTTTCAAGAGCTAAGGAAATTCAAGGAACTAGTTGTTATTGCTATATAACAACAAAAGGTATGTACTCTAGCTTTATATATGAATTTCGAAAATTATAGTAGCATGCCAGGTTTCTTTTGTGTTCATAAAGTTGTATAACTAATAGTGAAAACATAGATCCAATACTAGGGTTGCATGCACACATAGGATTGTTTGTATAAAACCCATCACCTGTATGGTAATATATATATATATATATATATATATATATATATATATATATATATGTGTGTGTGTGTGTGTGTGTGTGTGTGTGTGCTGACCAGCTGGATCTTTTATGTTGTTATTGTGACATGTGTTACTGTGTATTGAGATTTTGGGTAGTCTTCAGGGTTGCCGATAACCCACCGGGCGTGCTGTTTGCCCACTGAGACTTCGGGTAGTCTCCAAGGTTGCTGATAACTCACAAGGCATATTGTTTTTTTACTAAGACTTCGGGTAGTCTCAAAGGTTGCTGATAACCCACAAGGCATTTGTTTTCTCACTGAGAATTCAGGTAGTCTCCAGGGTTGCTAATAACTTATATCCATTTATCTGTGCTATGTTGTGTGTGGTATTTTTGGGAACTCACTAAGCTTGGTGCTTATGATTTGTGGTTTAAATGTTTGCAGATTTTCTTATAATAAAGTAGAGGCACGGCTCGATTGCATCGCATCAATAGGCATCACATCAATAGTTGTCTTGTGGATAATATGTCTATGTCTTATCAAGAGACCTTCTAATACTTTTCTATTAGTACATGAATCATTCATTATATAATCTTTATCTATGTCTAGTATCATATAACATTCTACAATACTAATGGTAGCTATACATACTTATATACTCTTATGATTGTATTGCATATAATTATCATCTATCTCTTTCTTTTATCTCTTGGGTGTTAGAAAATAACCTTGTCATCTAACCTAGAAATTCCTTGTATACATACATGTTCTACTACATGTATCTTGCGTATACCTCTTACGTACTCTATATATACATACATGCTCAAGTACGTGCTCTTACATGTATATTTTTCATCTATCTTGATCTCATTATTTGGGGACATTCACTTAGTGCACCAAGCATCATATATATATATATATATATATATATATATATATATATATATATAAATAACATAATCCAATGAGAGAGAGCGAGAGTAATAACTTATCTTATCAGTTAGTGAAGACTAACTATCCCACTTTGGTTTCTTTCCGCAATTAATGAATCTTGGATCCATCTTCATTGATTTTAGACCTCATCGTACATACATACAAGCATCTTAATACTTGTCTTAGCCTATTAAGAGCTAAATGACTCTTAAGGTAAAAATGACCACTTAATGGATCAAAACTATATCTTTTCATTAGATATCTCTTATTTTCATTCAGTTGATGAGTTAAGCATCCCATAATACCTAATTCATGATAATCTACTTTAATGCATCAATTAACATAATTGCTAGTTTATTTTTTCAAACCCTAAGTTCACACATAGTGATTTTAGCAATGAAATCACACATAAAGCTCATTCAATGCTTACAAACACTATCACTAGCATCATATAAGCTAATCAAGCCAACCAATCTAATCTATTAATTAAAACACCGTTAAGCCCCAATTAGCTTAATTAAGGAGTAGTTGAATACCTCATGTGTTTTTCACCTTCAATCCAAGCCATATGCACCATTCATCACTTCTTGATCCTTTTTTTCATCCTCAAAATCGCTAGAGGTTGGCTATGGATGTGTTTAAGAGTGCAAAATGACGAGAATGAAGGCTTAACAATCTTATCTTTTGATGCGTAATCGCGCCACAGTTGCATATTCACCATGCTGCGGCGACCCATTTGACCTTACTTATTGGACGCATAAACGGTTGCTATGTTGTGACACTCTTCTTGCTACGTTGTGGTACTTTATCCCCACTAGCAACCTACTTTGTCCATCGCACCGCGACACCCATATGCCTACACCATGGAGCAAAGTAAGTTGATATTCTTTCTTACGTAGGATACTCGTCATGCCGTAACACTTAACCCACCGTGCGGTGGTTTTGACTTGACAACAACCCTTGGCGATTTTCCTTCTGACCATGGGACATTTTTGTCCTAACTTGTATCCTTCATATCTTCTTAATTCCTTAATAGTTTTTATGTTCTTTATACCAATGTAAAGGTAGGAACATACTCTAAAAATCTATTAAGTTACTTTTGCCTGATTTAATATGGGTCTTAATTTGTTAAGTCACAAACTTGGCCAAAAAAGCATAAAATACCCATTTTACCCTTTTGACTAATAATGCATCTTCTCATGCAATATTTCACTTGAAATTACTCATCTAATCTCTTCTTAGTTACTTAAACTCTTATTGGCAATTTTCATGAAGTTACAACTTCATAATCTCATCTTTTTCTCATTATTGACCAAATTTCCCTTTTGGTCAATATTTAAGTAAAAGTTAAGTTAATCTAAATTTCAAGTTCTTACGTATTATATATCAAAATACTAAAAAATAAACTTTTAATTCTTTTTGTAGATGGTAATAACATTTGTAAACAACATGTACCCACTGTTCTCTACTTGAGAAAGTAAAGGTAAATGGCGTGAACTTCACAAATTTGTTTTGAAATTTGAGGACATCCTCAAATGCAAAAAGAAGTTGCACGTCATTGAAAACCAGAACCTGATACACAATATGAGAATGTGTCTGGTGCTTTTTGAAATTCATGGTTAAGTAAATTTGATGAAATATATGAAGTGATAGACATTCAAAAGGACCTAGAGAACAATGAATCATATGTGATTCTTGATAAGATGAAGAACATGTTGAATGACAAGAGAAAAGGATCTATATAAAATGGTCAGTAAATTCCATGCCTACAAGATAAAGGAAGTCAATCGATTGATACTCATGTTTTAAAGATAAAGAGCTACATTAATAAAGCTTGAGAGACTAGGATCTCCTATGGGCACACAATTAACAATCTTGTTAAATTTGAATTGTTTTCCCAAGTTATACGAACAATTCATCATGAACTATAATATAAAAAATTAAGAGAAGTCAATATTAGAGTTGCGTTCGTTCATTTATAATGCTCATGATACTTGAAGGATATGTGAAAAAGAAGCCACACAACAAAAGGAAGGAAAAAGTAAAAGTGTTTACTCGAAGGTTTCCACTTAGGAAAGAAGAAAGAACATCCATCAAAAAATGTGGAATGTTACCATTATGGTAATAAAGGTCACCAAAGGAGGAATTTCCTGTACCTTGTAGATGTGAAGAAAGGTGAAAATGGTTGTATCAAAAAGTTGGGGATATATCTGTATGATTATATTTTATACTCTTCACAATTTTTGGATATAGGATACAAACATTTGTTAGTGTAGGAACAAAGAAATAAAAAGGGAGTTGATGATGACATAGAAGCTACGAGTTGGATTCTTGAGTATATATTTTATATTTAAATTAGTAATAGCCCTATCATAATTTGGAAACATGTTTGGTTTTGGAACGATCATAAATCTAAAGCAAAATTTTCAGTATTGATTGTTCCTTCATTGAATGTCATTGTATCGATGATCACTCCTTATAATATTACCTTTATGAAGTTGTGTACATGATGACGTTTCAAATATATTATATTTATGATACAATTCAAGTTATAAAGATGTGTACATGATTATGTTTCAAATAAATAATATTTATGACAAAATTCAAGTAGGGCCTAATTTTGACTCATATGTGACATTTTCATTCTAGTTGAGTGACCTTGGAACATGTATCAAAATTCCAAATAGTAGGAATTTTGACATCATCCAATATTGAGTTGTTTTATTTGTATTCCATCTTTTAT
Source organism: Lactuca saligna (assembly GCF_052625555.1). Taxonomy (NCBI): domain Eukaryota; kingdom Viridiplantae; phylum Streptophyta; class Magnoliopsida; order Asterales; family Asteraceae; genus Lactuca; species Lactuca saligna. The sequence continues at coordinate 39,292,816 of NC_136417.1, read as the reverse complement.
GAAGGGAAGATTCAAGAAATACTTCTTAGAAGAAGAACCCTAAGTTCTATTAGAACCCATAAATACTAATGTATACAATCCTGATAGAAATTGTATCTAGAGATTACAAAGTTGCCTTCATCTCCATATTTTGAGGTTATTCTTTAGATCATGTAGTGATGATTTTCAAATGATTCCACTATGAAAAAGGTAATTAAGACACAATATTTGTGATGGCATGGATAAAATTTCTAAGTAGCCTTAAGTGAGAATATGTAATTTCAAATCCTACATATGATGTATGACTTATGCAACTTGAAATAGCAAATGTCTTCATTGTTGATGACTGAAGAAAATGCGTTGATTTCAGATTCATCACTTATAGACGTTCGGTGCACCTCTTCTGTTGCAAAGTGTTGCATATGTGGTCTGTAGATTATAGATGTTTTAGCTTCAAAAAAACAAACATCACATAAGTGGTTTAGTTATTGTTAAAATTATTTGATTCATCGGTCATTAAAATTTATTTGGTTTTTGAAAATAAAATATTTCAAAAACATACCCTAAATTATAATTGTATGAAAATCCTTGAATCTATTGCAAAATATAATAGTTACATAAATTAAAGGGACCCTAAAGTTAAATATGTGTAATCTTCTTCGGGAATCACTTTTAGATTCGATGAGTCTACACATGCATCCATCATCTTAGTTCTATTATTCGGTAGCCGTAAAGGGGTAGCTACCTCATATCTATGGTCCTAAAAGTCATTATCCTGTACAGTACCAAGGTTATCTATGATAAGTATTTGTACAGTTCCATACTATTAAATCATCATCGATACAATAACGGTGTGCCATAAAGTTAAATAACAATGTATGGGGGGAAATAATTAACAATACACCTCAACCCCCTGTGAAGTACCAATATCATTTTTGGTACCCTTATTATCAGACTCCTTACATATGGCTACCATAACTTCAAGTTGTAAAATACGCATCTCACATTCCATCAACTAATTTCAACATTCAAGAAGCTCCTTTTGAAACTCAATAACCATTTGGTCCTTATCTATTGTTGGTACAATGGTTGCTAATGGTGATGGGTAAGATGTATATGAACTTTGGCAACATTTCGTGCCTTCTTTTGTGGAGGCTCACAAGTAGGCAAGTTGCAAGGTGATGGTGTCGGAAAAGGTAGTATATGAACGGGTGTGACAAATAAAGTAGGGCGTTCAATCCACATAGAGCTAAAATGTGACTAATTAACACGACTCTCATATGCCATCGACTGCAACTTGGCGATAAGTATATTATCCTGATAACAAAATTTAAATTAATTGTTAACATCATCATACATATACATACAATTTATAAATTATATAGATAATCATACCCCCATGAATGTTAGAAACTTCTCACATTACTCTGTCTTTAAACTCTTAAGGTTCCACCAGCCAATAACCCAAGAGATCATATTCGGTTTTTGGGTAGCAAACAAACTGCTCACTGGAAACTCTCAAGAATCCATGTCTAAAAGAACCATGTATCAAAATATTAGCAAACATAAAATGTTAAAAGGATAATTATGTATTTTACCTTAAAACGTATAAAAATCTGCTAAGGGTGCACACCATTTTTTAAGGTTGTGCATTTTTTTGTTTCACATGATCTATATACTTCTCACCTTACCAAATAGAGTGATTAGTTGAGTTTACAATTTATCCCAAATTGTTATCCCATATGGATATCTGCGACATAAAAAATTGCACAATTAATTTTGTAAAAACATTAGTAGTGATAATTATAATTATCAAAATGATACATGTTGAATTCATCAAAGTTTTTATACCGAAGCAAAAAAATCATCGTTTACAGGCTTACGAGGCAACCGACCATTGAAACTCCTCTCTAAAAGATATAAAAGACATACATGGACCACATCTTCGTCATATAACTAATGAAGCGATCCACCAAACATATTAATGCCATATTTTAATTTCATAGAGTCAACCTTCTTAACCATATGAAAGGCATGTGATCAGAGGGCAATACCGGAATCCTAGGTACAAATATATTCACCAAAATGGAAGTTGGTAACAAGACAAAACTCCCTCTTGTCGAATGTTAGCTCGTACTCCTCGATCTCAAAAACCATTTACTCTATTTCTCTTCGATGGACTGTCACAACTTCTTTGTAAAATAGATAATGTAAAAGTAAATGAACCCCTCTACCCCGACATGAATGCTTAATCACCTACGAAAACTTGCCTTTCAGAACATAGCCTCATGTGGCTGTCGATCCTTAGGACTTGCAAGAAGGTCCACAACAACGACGGGTTTGAAAGATAATGTAATAGAAGCATTAAAACCTTATCATGCTACTTTTAAGGCAATTCAAGAGTGTAAGGGGTTCTTTGGAACAAAAATCAAAGGGGGTGTTTGTTTGGCAGGAATGGAATGGAATTTGAGGGAAAAGGATTCCAATTCCCTCAAATTTCTATGTTTGGTTCAGCTTCAAGGGAAGGAAAAGGAATGCTAAATGAATTATTTTCCGTTCAAATGAAGGAAAGTCCATTCCTTCACAATCTCATAGGAATTAATTCCTTCACAACATGGAAAGCACAAGATTACGCTTTTGACCCTGCTAAACATTACAATACCCTTCATCAAACCTAGTTCGTTCATCCCATTCTCAGCCGACATCCCATCTTCGCGTCTTTTCCTCATCATAAAAAGGATCGGCCAACGACTTTCATTCCAGGTGATCTCTCCCTCTCTCGCTCTCTCTCTCTCTCTCTCTCTCTCTCCCCCCCCTCTCTCTCTCTATCTCTCTCTCTCTCTCTGTGTCTTCACATTCGAACCAAACAACAACTGTGAAGCATGTCTTGTTCGATTGAATGTTTCAAGCTATTTGATTTCTGAATTCAAGCCAATCGATTTGTCATGTACTTTTCTGAATTTCTGAATTTGTCTACAACAAACGTTAGCTAATCGATTTCTTCACCTTCTCTCCATCTTTTCTAATTTTATGATTTTCTAAATTCTCTTTCTCTTCACAATTTCAGAAAACCGAAACCGTGTTCTTTCCATGCTTGTTTTGATTCCATTTGTCTATTATAGAACTGGGAAGTTAATCAGGCTATTTGGTTTAATTTTTTTTATGGTGCTATGTAATTCCTTGTACAACTACAGGAACTGAACAGAGAAAACATTTGTTGGTTTCTTTCTAAATCTATAGAACAAAATACATGTTGTTTTGTTGTTTTGCTATCAACATGTGATGTTTGCCTTTTTTCCATCAATGGAATATGTATACTGTTTTTCTATTTTACAGGAAAATGTCTCGACTTAGTTTAACAACACGCAATCGTAGACAAAGGCAAACTTCATTGATTTTAACATGGTGGAATGTGGTTTTACACGTTGTTGTAGTCCTTTTGTTAATGATATTCAAAAAGCATAGGGATAAACGATGTATTAAGCATCTTTCTTCAAGTGTAGATCGATACCCAATACTACATAGATATGTTTATGAGAGTGACAACATGTTTATATCACAAATTAGGATGTCTCGAATGTGTTTTACCAAGTTATGTTGTATGCTTGAAACATTGGGAGGCCTAAAACCAACTAGGAATATGGAGATTGATGAACAAGTTGCTATTTTTCTGCATATTCTTGCTCATAATGTTAAGAATCGTGTTATAATATGTCGGTTTCATCGCTCGGGAGAAACAATTAGTACGCATTTTATTCGAGTTTGTAATGCAGTCATACGATTGCATACTCATTTGCTTAAGAAACCCGAACCTGTTCCCGATAAATCTACTGATCAAAGATTGAAGTGGTTTAAGAATTGTTTAAGAGCTTTAGATGGAACATATATAAAGTATCTAGTTCCAGTCGAAGATCAGTCTAGATATAGAACAAGAAAGAATGACATTACAACAAACGTTCTAGGGGTTTGTTCCCAAGATATGCAGTTTATATATGTGTTAACTGGATGGGAGGGGTCGGCTGCGGATGGTAGAGTTCTTCGTGATGCTCTTCTTAGACCACATGGATTTAAAGTTCCAAGGCCGGGTATGTTCTTTTTTTTTTTTTTTAACTATACATCTTATATATAAATTTTTATTAATAAGTTATTAACTACATTTCTTATCTATAGGTTATTATTTGGTTGATGCTGGATACACAAATGGAGAGGGTTTTCTAGCGCCTTACAGAGGACAGAGGTACCACTTAAATGAATGGGATCATGGATACTAACCAACTACACCTAAGGAATTCTTTAACATGAAACATTCATCAGCAAGAAATGTTATTGAACGATGTTTTGGCCTTTTGAAGGGAAGATGGAAAATATTAAAGGATATTTCATATTATCCAATTGAAACAAAAAATAAAATCATAATGGCATGTTGTCTTCTACATAACTTCATAAGGCAAGAAATGAGAGTAGATCCGTTGGATGAGTGTGATCAGGACGAGGGAATTGAAGATCTTGGACATGAAGATGTGGATACTATTAATTCTATCGGGACATCAAATGAATGGACCATATTTAGAGATAACTTAGCCAATAATATGTTTACATCTAGAGGGGCAACCAATTAAAATTTGTATTATTTGCTTATCGTTATGTTGGACAAATTGTTGTACTTCTTGGTTGTTGTATTGGACAATTTGTTATTTTGCTTATCTATTTATAAAAAATGTTGTTTTGCTTATCTATGGTTGTTCGTTATGTTTATAGGTATGACAAGCCAAATTAGAAAGTATAGGCCATGGACAAGTATTGAAGAAACGAAGCTAGTTGAGGCGTTGGTGAATATGACAACTCCTGGAGGGTTTAAAGCCGATAATGGTTTCAAATCCGGTTATTTGCAATACCTTGAGAAAGCATTGAAACAAGCACTTCCAAACTCAGGTCTTTTAGGTAAGCCACATATTAAATCTAAGATAAAAACCATGAAGAAAGATTGTCAATGTGTCTATGATATGGTAAACGGTTCAAACACAAGCGGTTTTGGTTATGACCCTGAAAAGTATTGTGTTACTGCTGAGGATCTGGTCTGGGAGGCATACCTACAGGTACATTTTCATAATAAATCGACTACATGGAAATATTTTGCTTTTTGTTTTTTAAATGAATTATACTGTTGGTAAATAGGTACATAAAGAAGTGACTAGATGGAAACACAAAACATTTCCTTATTATGAACATCTTTGCATTGTTTTTGGAAAAGACCGAGCTCAAGGAAATAGAGCTAGAGATTTCATGGAGATGGAACAAGAGGTGAACCTAGAAGAAGAAACGCAAGATTCATATGATGATTTTCTTGATTCAGAGGAAGTTAGTTGTACTACAGCTGTGCAACATGATGAAACTTCACCGAGTGTTCGTTCCAAGAAGAGGAAAAATTGAATCGACTAGGGGTTTAACAAGGCGGTTGGCTTAATTACAGAAAGTTATAAAGAAATATCAAAGGACTTGAGTGAAGGTATTAAATTTGACATGAAGATTAACGAGTTAAGTGAGAAGATCCCTCCAACGATTTTAAAGATGAATTCAATAAGTCAACTTGAAAAGTTCAAATCTTTGACCAAGATAAGAAGTGATCCCATTAATGTTCAAATTTTTTGGGAAATTGAAGAAGGTGATAGAGAAGCTTGGGTAAAATACATTTTGGAAGGATAGTGTTACCAATTGGGATGTGCATTGGATGTTGATCGATATTTTGCATATGAAAGTTTTTGGTGCCTTCGATTTGGATGTAATGAAATAATTTACGTTAACTTTATTTTTGGTAACAATATTAGGATATCTAGTGAACAAGGTGATTGCTTTTAAGTTATGTTTTTTTGGTAACATTATTGGGACGTGTATTTAAAGAATTTTATTAATTTATGAAGTCATTTGCATGATTTTTACATTATATTGATACAAACACTCAATCAATTAAATTAAATTTATTATTTTTATAATTTATGTAATGTATCTTTACATATAAATTAAAAAAGATTGTAAAATTAAGCAATATAGACAAAAAAGGCAATTTTGTCATTTTATATGGATTCCGATTCCAATTCCTACGAACCAAACAGAATCTGGAATTAATTCCAATTCCATTTCCTGCCAACCAAACAGGACATTGAATTGAATTCAGATTCCTGACAGATTCCTTTTCCAATTCCAAATGCAATTCCTTCAGTAACATTCTGCGAACCAAACAGACACTAAGAGTATTCCAAAAATGTTTTACAAATTTTAGACTTGTTCTTCCTGGGTTGGCTTTTTGCATTTCGGACAAGTTTGGGATTGCTTTTGTATGTGTCAGATACCAAATTTTGATGGAAAATAACACACAACACTAAGTAAACTAGTTTTGGGTTAGTCCCAACTGTAAATAACAATTTTACAACACTGCTTGGAACGTGTTCTTCATGTCCTGAAGTAACTATTGTACATCAATAATCTTAAAATTAAACAACTACAAGTGAATGAGTCAATAACTTAGCCGTAAAACTTCCAACTCATCGAAATCGGATACCATATCTTCTTTGTCTTTTTAGTCTGAAATGTGTAGTTAGTCTCATATATGATTTTGTACAAACTTATCTAGAATGTGTCGATATGGGTCGGAATGACCCATTCCACAGAAGATGGTCACCAGGAAGAAAAAAAATCATATTAGCTATATCTTATAAAAATCAATAAAAAAGTTGTAAGTTTACTTCATTTCTGTTTATTTAATGTTATTGTTAAGTACATTTCAATTTTATAGTCTACTCTAATAAATGAATGTTTATTTTGCCACATGTCACGCTCTTATTCAATTTGCCAAGTATCATTTTGTGGTTATTTTGAATTAATTTTTTTCCCCACATGTTATTTTATGAGTTTTTCTATTTTATTAAATTTCATATAATATTTTAATATAATATAATTACAATAAATATAATAATAAATGAATATCAATTTCATTAATGAAGTTTTCTTTTAATTTTATTTAAATTAAAGTCGATTAGTTTCTTTTGTTTATTTATTTAAATTATTGTTTAAATTTAAAAAATAAAAAATTTCAATAATAATAATTCATTATTTTTCTTATTTTTCTTATAAATTCAAAGTTTTCAAATACTTTGACTTTTATATTTAACTCTTTTTTTTTTTTTTTTTTTAAATTAATCCTTCTACTACATGGGTCTCACAACTAGTTATGTTATATATACTTAAAATATAATAAACACTACAAGAAGACTGAGCAATAGCGGTGGCGGTTGGCGCCGCTAAAGGTTAGGGTTGTCGCCGCTAATACCTTTAGCGGCGATCTGTTGCTGCAAATGCGTCGCTGGTGATGCTTCGTCACTAAAAGGTCCTCGTCGCCACTATCGACGTGTCGTCGTTAATACTGCACCATCGTCGCTAATATGATGTCGCCGCAAAAACAGTTTTGGTTTTTTTGTTTATTTAACATTAAATTTATAATACTAGAAGTACTTTGCTATTAATAACCTAATTAAAGCTAAAGTTATAATGAAAAACATTAAGTCACTAAAAGTATGCTGCTATTAAGTTGGTTTTATAATTAATCTAATTTGATTTTATAAATGTAACTTAATTTGATTCTAAAGGTAAATTAATTTGATTTTCTAATTAATTTAATATTTTCTTTTTTGTTATTGGTTTAATTTTTTAAACTATTTTTATTTTAATATTAATATTAATATTAACTTGATTTTAAAACTAATTTAATTTGATTTTACAATTAATTTATTATTTTTTATTGATTTTTTAAAAAATTACTTTAATTTTATTCTATAATTAAATTAAAAATACTAGAAATACATTGCTATTAATAACCTAACTAAAGCTAAAGTTGTAATGACGAACATTATGTCACTAACAAAATTAAGCACTTTGAAACCATATACAATAAATTACTAGAAGTGAGTTGCTATTAATAACCTAATTAAGCCAAATGTATACATCCAATTTGCATATTCTAATTTCATACAATTAAGCAAAAATGTATACATCCAATTTGCATATTCCAATTTCATCAATTTTCATATGATTAAACCAAATTTACATATATATACAAAATCAAACAAATGTGTATATATATATATATATATATATATATATATATATATATATATATATATATATATATATATATATATAATATTAATATCTAATTTCAATTTCATGCCAAACTTCATTTTTAAGCCAATGTGGTATAAACATAAATTACAAAAACATACACATACATATAAATACAAAATCAAACAAATGTATATATACATCTAATTTCAATATCTAATTTCAATTTCATGCCAAACTTCATTTTTAAGCCAATGTGGTACAAACATAAATTACAAAAACATAAACAAAATGCGTAAAAACTTCCTACAAATATGAAAATGCATACAATCCAAAAAAAATGCACAAAGACTTCTTATATCAAAATTCAAACATAATCACTCAACAAAACTGAAAATTACTATCAATTTATCATCCAAATTAGCACCAAAACCGAAAAATAATAGAAAATAGGAGGAATTCGACCTTGAATGTGGGCAATTTCGAAATTGAGCTCAAGGGTCACCGGTTTTGGAGGTTTTTGGGGAAGTTGTGGAGGTCTTGTAGTGGCAGGAAGGGCTAGCACCGATTTCATCTTTGTCCTCCAGCAAGTCTACTCGATCGTCCATGTGATGGCGACGCAGCAAAGAAACGAGAGATGAAACCAGAGAACACAAAAAAAATGTCACAGAAAAGGAAACCGGAACGTGTTATCTGTAAGGGGCATTAGCGGCAACACAGAGGTATTAGCAGCGACAACAGGCCAATAGCAGCGACATGTTGGAAGGAAAAATCTGCGTGTTTTCGCTTTCCTCTACAACCATTGGATTGATAACAAATCGGACGGATGAAGGTAATTTGATGCGGATCGCTGTTTGTGAACATTAGCGGCGACCTCTTTAGCAACGACGCTGGGCAATAGTGACGACATGTAACGTGTCAATTACATGTCACCGCTATTGTCCGGAGTCGCCCTTAAAGACGTCGCAGGTAATGCTAACATTTCTTGTAGTGAAATCAGACGATAATATCTTACAAAGACAATGGTAAATATATATGTTAACTACAAAAACTTGTTATTAATTAAGATTACTAGTGATTGAAGAAAATTTAAATTAGTGACATTTCGTTTAATAAACTTGGTGGAAAGATAATATGAGAAACAAACGTGCTATAAACTTAATGACGGGAGACGCTCTTAATTAGAGTAGTAAGTTTATAAAATGTAGAAGTTTATATGTCGCAAATTGCAATGTTGTATGAAAATGTTTATATTGCAACACTACGAATCAATAAAGACATGCTCTAATTAGTAAAAAAAAAAAGTAACAAAGTATTTATTACTTAACCTTACAAACATTGAAAAACAGAACACACAGAAAGATGCAGCAACTCCGAAAAAACAATTGTGATCAATAAACCTTATAGATTGTCCAGAAACGACAAATGACACGCACTACATATATAGGTGTACCATGATCTTCCTGTAGTGTTTATTAGTATGGAACCCAAACAACATGATCTTCGGGTAAGAAATGGCAAACCGGAACACTTCCTGGTTTGACTTTGAGCACTTGAAACGCCAAATGTTTCGGATTCCACTTCGAAGTGTCTGTATGACAAACGGTCACCGCTTTAGCTTTGGTACCATCGGCTCCCACCAAAGAAACAGAATACGCTCGAGTGCTGAAAGTTTTGTGGCAATAAAAGACAGCATATGCGTACTTTTGCTTATGGCAAACCACAGCTTTATCTGCTGCAAGTTTCTTGGCTCCTTCAATCGTGTACTTTTGTAACGGAGTACTTTCTTTAGCATTTACCTCTGTTGAGATCGCTTTAACGTTTTTACCTAACTTGGTGGTACTAAAATCGACCATCGACTCTAATGAGGTAGCACAGCATTTTTCCTCGCCTTGGATTCCTTTGTTCTCGCATTCCCTTAATGTTTGCTTCATGTATTGGGCTTCCATGGAGTCGGATTTTATCGAGAACTCATTGTAGATTTGAGGAAGTTTGTTTGACGAAAATGGTATAGACTCAGCTACCTGTCGAGGTAAGAAAGTGACTTTTTGGTCGTCTTTTATAAAGTGTAACTTCATTTCTGTGCCTTGATGCAAGTCGTTTTCCAAGAAAAAAACCGCTACGTTTGGGTTATCCTTGAGTTGATCTTCGGAGGCAGCATAATTGTAGTTGAATGGATTGTGTCCGTATCCGTATCCAACACCAACATCCGTCTGTTTCCCTGGTTTTCCTGTATGCACGGCTACACCATCCTCTCCAACTCCGACTTCTGTATTATTCTCTTCCGACGATTCTGTAAATCAATAAATTATTTCTAACCAAATCTGTAGAGATTACAGCAAAGGAGAAACAATAAAGAAATCAGAAATAAAGATGAACCTGTAGTCTGTACAAGTTCCTTGATTGCTTTGGGCATAGGACTGTTTGGCAATACAGACTTCCAGTAAACATCTGGATTCACTGCATGACTTGCAACCAGCGCTAGCTGATGGAAACCACAATTAAGCACAAATGAATTCAGCTCCAAAATATCATGCACGAATACATTTAATACTTCAAACCTTACGAGAATTTCTTTGACCAATTGGTGGTGTAAAAAGACATTAAAGATTCTGAATTTTTAAAATAGTAAAAAAGTTAATGATGATCATGAGAATGTACTTACAGAAAAAAGTGTATAAACCTTGAGTAGACTGAAGTTCATTGGAGAAAAACGGAAACTGAAATCAAACTGAATGTGGAAGTTAGCGTTTGATGGTGTATGGAGGATGGGTTTGGTGGAGTATTTATAAAGGAGTTAATTAATACAAAATGCCACACTCACCAAGAAAGACGCCCAGTTATAATTACAGCCAACTACCGACTGTAAAGATCAAGTATGCGAAACCCACATATGTGTGGAACGGACGGCAATCATATTTACGCTTGAATGCAATATGACAGTTATGGTCGTTAAAATATCAGTTAATTAGTTGGTTAATTATGAGTATCATCAACCGCTAATATGAAGGGGTACTTTGAAGGGTTGTGATGGTTCAAAAGGCACCTCTCCCGTAATGATAGCGTGGCATAGTGGCTGATGGAGTTTTCGGAAAATGGTTGGCATCTCTGGTGAAGAATAGGGAGGACGCAATGATAGGGATTATATATAATGCTTGCATATTCCTTGCCGATCCTAATCCTTTTTTTTTCTCTACTTTCCTCTCTTTCTGTCGAATACCTTCTGTCTTCTACAATTCTTCTTCTTCTTTTCCCCTTATTTTCTTTCCATGGCTTCTTCTTCATCCTCCACTCTCCTCAATGCAAATCACAACAGAAATCAGTTTTTTAGTCGTGAAAATCAGCAGCACAACTCCCGGAGAGGCTGAGGACGTTGTGGCGGAAGAGGGTGACGATCCGGCGGCCAACAGCAGCGCCGTGGTGGACACATGCAACTATCGATCACAAATCAGGATGGGAGTCGCTGGAATTTCCATCCGGCTGGAGCCTCCTTGGCGTCGTCGATCAACGTCCCCAACAATACGCCGGTGGACTACCTCCTCCTTCTCGCCTTTTACCTTAATAATAATCAGGACCAATGGCCCAGAAAATTCCTTCCAGCAACAGAAAGACAGCCACTCCAACAGCCCCAATCTCCAGTTTATGCTTCTCAGGCCCAACAGCACTAAACTTTTTATGTTGGACAGCCCAACACATGGACAGTATTTTAATTTTCCAGCTACAAGAAATCTTCCTCAAGATTTTAGTACCATGACTGTTAATGACGATTGGTATATGGAGAGTCAGCGCCGGTCCTTTAATTTTGAAGGCAAAAGGGTGATAAATTGTATTAGGAAAACAATAAATTATTAAATTGATTAAATGAAACCAAATGTGAATTTTTCAAAGTTATAGAGGTAAAACTTGTAAGTTATGAAAATTGATTTACTAAATGAAAATAGTTATTAAATTTGAAGGGCCAAAGATGTAACTTTGATTGAATTATTTAAAAGAAAGATGTTGACTCTGTTATTTGCTAAGTGCATGTTTTCAAAGTTGTATATGCTTAGGATTGCATAGCCTTAGAATGATGGATTCCACTTTATTTCATGTTCCTCTTGTTGTGGTCTTAAGGTAGAAGCTTTATTTGATAGTCTACGTGATTCTATCTATGTATAACTTTCATGCATAAGGCAACCTACGGTGTTGATTTAGATTTCTAGTTTTGTGAGGATTGAAAAATCCTAGAATAGTCTTGGATATGCGTATGTGTTGTGTTTTTGTGGGTCATGTTTTATCTGTGGTTAGGTGAATTAGAGGTATCAAGTACGACCTTGGGGAAGGTGCAAGTAGGTGTGGAAGGTAGTATTAGGCTTGTACTACTGAAAGTAAATGATGTGTACCCTAAACAAGGATAGACCTGGAATCTCTAAGGTGTCCGATGGGGATGAATCCATTCAAACTTCCTTATGAATTGCTTTTTATGTTGTATTTTCAATTGAGGATTTTGATGACTACAAAAGGAGGTTCGGTTTCGGGATCAGATTCAGGATCGGGTTATTGCTCTGGTGCAGATCCGATTGATGAGAGGCTGTGCGAGCTTATTGCAACTGAGGTTACACGCGACATCCTTGACGCTACCCCGATAATTTTCAGTACCATCAAGGAGGGACCATGGAGATTATTGAGGAGCGGCTTAGGTCTTTTCGAGCCGAGATCATCACGGGTCAGATTGGGACTCGAACTCCCTCATGCTGGGAGCTCAAGGAATGCAGAGCGCTTGGGCTCTTTGGGGTTAAGGACCCCATCACTAGTCACCGCTAGATTGCTATCATGGAGAATGCTCAGTGCATGAGCTTTTACCCCAAGACGACAAAGATGGGATTCACGTCCTGTATGCTGAGGGATCAGGCGCGAGACTGGTGGGAGTAGGTTACCTGTGAGGTTGGGTTGGAAGGTGTAACAATGATGACGTGGAAGGAGTTTGTGCGGAGGTTTGATCAGGAGTTTACATCAGCCATTGAGGTGCAACACCTGGTGAGGGATTTCCACGACCTTCACCAGACTACGAAGTCTGTGGCGGAGATTACTGTCATATTTAGAGAATGGATACTACTGGTCTCGTAGTACGCTGTGGATGAGGAGATGAGGAAGAAAAGATATCATGTTATGCTGAGGGATGATATCCGGGAGTTTGTTAGCTTCTCACGGTGCAAGATCCTAAATGACATGATTGAGAAGGCCCGTGAGCTGGAAATTGAGTTGGAGCTCTAGAAAAAGTGGAAGCCGGAGCAGGTTCAAACAACAATGGTTCAGGCTAAAAAGCCTAAAACCTCCCATCCTCCCAACAGAGGCCATCAGGGTCAGGGTCGTTGTGCCAAGTGCGACAAACCGCACAATGGAGATTATCGGGTAGCAGGCTTGGTATGTTATGGTTGTGGCCAACCGGACCACATGAGTAGGGAGTGCCCCAAGAAGGGTTAGGGTTTCCCGTAAATCACTCAGCGAGTAGACCCGCCGAGTTGGGGGAATAACTCAGTGAGTCAGAGAGGGATTAGAGGACTGGAGTTCAAGACGGAACTCGCCGAGTTGATCTTAAGACTCGGCGAGTTGAGTCGGGGTAGCCCCACGATTCATGCCAGGTGTGACTCGTCGAGCAAGGGGAGGGACTTGACATGCCAAGCGAGACTAGGGAGTTAGTGGACACGTGTAGACTCACCGAGTTGCCCAAGTGCACTCGACGAGTCGGGTTAAAGTTTGATCGATGACTTTGGTTGACTTTTAGGGTTTGGTCAACAGTGAGGGCCTTTGAGCCAAAGGAGGGGTAAAATGGTCTTTTACCCTTCTGAGGGTGCCAATGGAGGGTTGAGTCTAGTCCTGAGAGTTATATTTATGAGAGTATTACTTTATGTGATTAGGTGGAGGATAGATCGTATTTCTACCGAGTTAAAGATTTACCGAGACATCTGAGGTGAGTCTTCTCACCATACTTTACCTTGAGCGGTAATTAGAGATATGTGATAGAGTTATTGTATGCTAATTATGTGTTGTGTTGCACTGCATTATGTCTATGTGATTTATGCCATGTGTATATCAGAGTATATCAGAGATAGAACCGGAAGGTTCACACAGCTAGGACCAGAGGGTCCACACAGTTAGGGCCCAAGGGCCCACAGAGTTATAGCCTCGAGTGGCTAGTATGTGTTATGTGTGGTATTTTGGGGAACTCACTAAGATTTATGCTTACAGTGTTATGTGTTATGTGTTTCAGGTACCAGTGATGATCGCGGGAAGGCGCCGACATGATTCGTACACACACATGGAATTTATGTATTTTGATCTTGGGAAATATTTTGTGAAAAAAGTTATGATACAATGGGAATTTTGTTAATAAATGTGTTTGGAAAATGTGTTTTGAAATGGGAAAATTTGTTTTAAATTTTACGGTGTTACAGGTGCCTTCGACCTACAAGTATAGTAAGAAAACTCACTATAGCACCCTACCTCGGCTCATTTCATAATTCGGAGTCGTGACTCGAGGATCAAGTATCATAAGGCTTTAGGCTTTAGGAATGAGGCGTTTAGTCCCATTTGGTGGTGGATAATGCAGGTTGTGGGTACCAAGCATTCGGTTTTTGTTTTGGAGCCCAAAGGCATGACAGTAAAGTGACGGTGTGGGTTTTTCTTGATTTTTGGTTCTAAGATCAGAAATGTCAAGGCGAATGAGAGTTGATAGGATTGTATATCTTCTCATTTCCTTTCCGTGGATATAAAGAACGTCGAAATCGTAGCTGGAACGAAGAAGTTATGGCCGTTTGAATTTTCGAGGATTTTGGGCTAAGTCGTGTATGTAAGGCGTAAAAGGCTCAAGTGTGATCGTGGAAGGTAACCACATATGTTGGGCATACGAAGATCTTGGAAAACCCAAAATATTTAGGGTTTGGACCCTATTTAAACAATGTATCTTTCTCTTGGACCATCTTATCATCAACCTCATTTCCCTCTAAAGACTCCCCATGAAACCCTAGCTTGTTCTTGTGTGTTTTTGAGTCTTCGTGGTAATCTTTTGGCATTTTGGTACTCTTTGAAGAAGGAAGATCTTGGTGGTGAAGCTTTGGTTGGATTATAGCTTAAAGATGCAAAGTCTTCATCAACGTTAATAGCATTAGAAGGTATAAATCTCTTATCTAGATTACTCCAAGTGTTACATCTAGTTTAGGGCTTGTTTTGACCTTAATATGGTCCCTTGAGTCATCCTTGTAAGTATAAGCTACTCTTGGAAGCTTAGGAAGTTATCTCTTTGCATTTAAGATATCGTTAGTGCATAAAAATTTCATCTTGATGGGTTTTGATGAACCATGCAAGAGTTGGTACCCATATTATGGACTTAGATGGATGAAAACGGTTATTGGATCCCATTAAGACTTGTAAAAGAGTAAAGTTGCCAACCTTGTGTATTAGGATTCCAGTTACCAGTAGATCTAAGGGTTTGACGTTGTGGGATTAATGGATTAAGTTATTTGAATAAAGAAATAGGGTCTGACCAGTAAGTTGGGGATACTCTATAGTACGTTCAGCATAATGTGCTAATCCCGCGTACGCTAGGCGTAAGTCTGAGTATGTTGGGTGTACTCAAGAGCTATTAAATTTTGTTAACTTTTGTGGTTTGGGCCATATTTGTTGGACTTTGGGTTTCCTTTAGGGATTTGGCCACAATTGGGCTTTTTGTGCCATGGATTTTAGGCCCGGTTATTAGGCCAAGTGAGGTAAGTGTAAAATGATCTTCTACACTAGGTGTTGGACAAATGAACTAGATTCCTCGTTATGGTTTATAGCCCAATTATTAATTTGGGTTTTATTTGATTAGTTAGTGTGGGGACTCTCCGGTTCAGTAGCCCGAGGTGAAATAGACTCAATACGGCTTTGGGCCAACGCCTGAGTAGAAATAAACTCAGGGGCGAAATATATCCGTGGCTGAAATAGACCCGACACAGCCTTGAGCTGCAGATATGTATGGTATGCGGTATTTTGGGGAACTCGCTAAGCTTTGTGCTTACGGTTAATGTTTTAAATGTTTTTCAGGTACTCCCAGATCGAGAAGGAAGGGCCCGACTTGATCGTAGCGTATCCACCCATGTTTCCGAACTTTATGATTTTGGGAATTGTACTCTGATAAAGATTTCATTCTGTTGTACTAAAGAATGCTTAAAATGATTAAAGGGTGTTTATGGTTGATTTAAAAATGAAAATTTTACCTTATAATTTTTGGGATGTTTCAAGTTGGTATCAAAGCCTTGTTTTGAGGGATTCGGACATACTCTCGAGTGTGTCTGAACTCAAACTGTGGGTTTGGTAGATTTTACCCAAACATATTTGTTAATATATATAATATGAGAATTTCATGCTAGATTAGGGAAAGGGATATGCGTAGGATTTTTTGCTATGAGAGATGCCTTTATATGCTTGATTGTTCGAGTTTTTAGAACTGCATGCTAGTATGGATTTTTAGAAGATTGTATGGATTGGCATGATATGTGATGCCTTGTAGACTAAGAGGAATTGAATGATGTTTTAGATTCATAATCTTTATTGGTAGTAAGTGACCATGAGATGTCCACTGGTTGGCTTGTGGGTTGAAGTGTTATTTCTCGAATGTTGCTTGCTTTGTGCTTTGTGGAATACTTAGTTATATGAATTAAATATTATGTGAATATGCTAAGAACATGTTGGAAAGTTTAACTAATCTCAGAGAGATTGATTTGATCTTATTGCACAACTCTTGTCTGAGTGTAACCGTTGTAGGGTTGATACCTTTACTTAAAGGATTATCTAATCTTAATGGCATGTGATTATATTCATGAGGTAGTTAGCTGACATTAGTAGGAGTTCTTTAGTAGCTAATGGTAGGGTAAGGTCGGGAACCTAGGAAAGCCTAGGAAGTGCTTTAGTGGGTTGGTTTCACTATTTAGCAGGTATATGGAGTATTGGTTTGAGAAGGTGACTTGCAAGATTCGGGATGATTCTTGAGGAAAGTATGGATAAGTGTGGAAGGTAGTATTGGGCCCGTACTACTAAAAGGATAAGATCCATATTCGCCTAGAGGAGAATCACGGAGAATCTAGTAAGCCAGTGGAATGAGAATCATTTAGATATGCTTTGATCATGTGTATGATTACTTTTTAGAATGGTGATGAGCATGCATGGAGAAGGTTCAGATTTTGATGCAGGCCTAGGTGTAGGCTCTGGTAACCTGCCAATTAGTGAGGGGATATATGATCCTTTCACGTCATCCACTGACATAGTTGTATATCAGCCCATTAGTGATCGTGGGAGAGCGGCTAGGGTTCTGAGTTCATGTTGGATTGAGGAGATTGAAGGTGTCTTCCAAACTAGTCCATATCCCATTAAAGCTAAGGTTCGATTTGCCTTGGATCTCTTGCATCATGCGACAAGGAATTATTGGGAATTGATTTCACAATCTATTATGCTTACTGAGTTTGGGCCGAGGGTGCTCCCATTATCAAAGTGCAGCCGTTGGCAAGGGACTTTGTGAGTATGTTAGGGTGAAAGACCCTGAATGATGTGATTATAGGGGCTGTGAGCGGGAGATTGATATGGGGCCCCTCAGAAAGAGGTAGACAGAGCAGGTTCAGAAAACAGTGGGTCAAGCGAAGAGGCTTGCTACTCAGGATTTGCGGTTGCGATGCCAGTACGGCCGGGGCCGTTATTCCAAGTGTGGGAGAACCCATGTGGGAGATTATCAGGAGACAAGGAGGGGATGTTTCAATTGTGAACATATGGGTCACTTTGGCATGGATTTCCCTCGAGAATCAGTTTCAATATGGTTTCAGTGCAACCAAGTGGGGCACAAGAAGGCTGACTATCCGCGGTTGATGAGAGGATAAGTGAGAGCACTTGCTCTAACCACTCTAAGGAGTACTGATATTCATGAGGGAAGTGTAGAGGTACCTGTGGTGAGGACCTGGGTAGTACAGTTACAGGTCGAGGAGATCCGAATTCAACTAGCTGAAGCCACAAGTATGAGAGCGGGGTCAATTCATGGTTTAGGCTTGTAGTATCCACTAGGCTTGATTAGCCCATGACAAGGAAGGTCGTGATACTATGGGAAGACCATAGTATTCATGGAATTAAGGAAGGTTGTGGGTCGTGCGAGGCCGGTGGTGACATAAGACTACAGGTGGGCATGTATTCATTTATAGCAAGGTGAGTGTTATTGCATCGATATAAGGGTTGGTTATGTTACTAATTAATTGGATAAGGAGGGCTATTAGAACCATTATGACAAGAAAACTAGGATGACTCTTGACAGATAGGCCCTCTCTCAGGAGTCACATGATCCGATTGCATGAGGCTATAAGCCTCAACAACCTGTTGGGGGTCCAGTTTATTAGTTAACTAGTAGGTAAGCATGAGACCAGGAAGGCCTCGGCTGCATTAGAAATGTAACTATGGATCAGCAAGATGAGCCTAGGATGGTGCTAGCATTGGAGGCTGATGTTAAGAATCACCTTGTTATCGAGTGATGGGTTTTTGGTAATAATAAATGGTCAAGGATTCTTTTTCCCAGTGGAAACAACAAGGTAATCCAAGGTCGAATGGTTTACGTACAGTTTGGATTGCGAAATAGATTAACATTTGTAGTTATTCAGAATGGTTTTGTATGACAGGAGGTCAGATAAGGTATTGGATTCCTGAATTCGAGTTGGGTAGTGAAGGTTTTCCTTCATTAGTTATGGTTAGTGGGAGTAAGGATTCATTCGTCGTCAGTGTGGGATCCCTACTAAGGTTGGGTTTGAATATAGCTTTGGAAGGATGTTGTAAGTAGGGGTCAACTTATCAGTTCGTATCGAGGTTGTGTGAGTATTATCCAAGTTGTTTGGCGCATCTGGAAGGAAGTAAGGAGCGATTTCGAGGACGAAATCTAATTAAAGTTTGGGGGGGGGGGATGTAGCAAATGGTCATTTCATAATTCGGTGACGTGTCTCGATGATCAAGTATCATAAGGTTTTAGGCTTCGGGAATGAGGGGTTTAGTCCCATTTGGTGGTGGATAATGCATGTTGTGGGTACCAAGTGTTCGATTTATGTTTTGGAGCCCAAGGGTATGACGGTAAAGTGATGGTGTGGGTTTTTATTGAATTTTGGATCTAATATCGGAAAGTTTCAACAAGAAGGAGAGTTTATAGGATCGTAAATCTTCTCATTACCTATTCGTGGATATAAAGTGTTGGATAAGGTGTCTAAGTCCATAACTTATTTGGTATATACTTGACCCGACCGGCATGGTCCATTTGGGTTGCATCTCATCCAAACTATTATGGATAATTTTATGAGAGTTATACACATATGTTTATTAATATATTATGAGTTATAATATATTAATATGAAGTTACGTTATTTAATTAGTTTTAGTCTTAAATTAATTATGAATTAATTTAGAGATTAAAAGGAATACTAATTAAATTATGGGTTATTTGTTTTATATAGTGTGGGCTAATACTCATTTGTTAATGGGCTAGGCTTATGTGGAAGTCCATGGATGATCCATGGAGCTTTTAACCCATGTATCCTTGGAAAAGGAAAAGACATGGGTTATTAGGGTTTCACCCTAACCATGCACACTATATAAGCATGCTTATGGAGCATGAAATGGAGCCTAAGAGAAAACTAGTGAACTAGTGTGTGTGTGCATGTGTGTGGCCGATTTTATACAAGGTGTATACTCTCTCAAAGTTTTCCAAGAGTTTGTGGTGTTTGTGATTCCATTTGAGGCATTCACACTATTGGTGCTTGGCCCTCAAACTCCTTAGAACCAAACTCACCAAAAGGTATGTAATCTCTTCTAACTCTTTTATGTTGAAATGTTCCCCATGCCATGTTAGATAGGTTATAAACCTTGGAAAATTATTATTTTGCATGTATTTAGACAAACATAGATCCAAGGTTTATTAGGGTTGCATGCACACTTAGGAAGTGTTAGATTTCTCAAAACCCAACAGTGGTATCAGAGCCTAGGCTTGCTTGTTTGATACTTGATGCAAAATAGTGAAAAAAAAGTCGAAATCGTTGCTGTCAGCATGGTGGACTCGCCGAGTCCATTGGGGGGACTCGACGAGTCCAAGGCAAACTTCAACCTACTCGGCGAGTAAGTTCATGCACTCGACGAGTAGGATCGAAAGAGTGCAGATTCTCGACTTTTGCTGCTGGAAATGGACTAGAAACATTACCCTAAACTGTTTTGGTGTTATAAAACTTATTTTAGTTGGTGTAATGGTTGTTCTAATCCATTTGCAATAGCATATATCAAAATTCCATGATTTTATGTGTTCATATAATTCTTGAATTTTTGATGATCATGTTCATGTTCTTATGAATTTAGAAAATGATAGGAATTATTTGCTGAATTGTTTAGGATTAATTCTTTATCATTTATGTGTTTTAATGGAGTCCATAATTTGTCCTCAAGTTATGGATTACCAAAGGTCACTTTCATTTAACACACACTTAAAACACATAAGTTACATGAAAATGAAGAGTCTTCATTTTTATGAACCTTTAATTCATAAGTTATGAAATGAAGAGTTTTGCAAAGTTACAAAACTTGCCCTCAAGTTTTGGAATTTGTAAAGTTTCACACACTTTAATAAACTTTAATTCCAAACCTTAGAGTTTTAATAGTTAAAATTCAACCCTTATACTATTTATAACATTAATGGTTAATTATTATATATATGTATAAGAATAAGTCGTTTTACCGTTAGTAGGCCTCATTCACGACGCCGGTCTATAAGGTGGGTATAAGGTTGTTGCCTATAAAATGGCGACTTAATGGGTGTATACTCTCACCCACCGCTTGCTTGATCGGTGGAGGGTCGTTAGCCGAACGGGTAGAACAATGACTTTAAATCCTCATTAAAAGTATAATGAATATTATAAAATAACTAAACTCTTTTAATTCCCAATCTTAGTTATTTTAGGAAAAATGTGAACATGGTGCTAGTCCATGGAATTCACACTTTGTACCTTACCAAGTCGTTGGTGGAGCGTGTGTGGTTAACCGGCACACTAACTAGGACTAGTAAGGATCACGAAGGGTGACTTAATGTTTTTCATAGATCAATGGAGCGTGTGTGGTTAACCGGCACATTGATTAGGTGATAATATTAAGAGTACCAAGTGAATTAGCATGGTTATTCACACCTTGTTTTGTGATCCTCGGCATCCCAGTCACAAAACTTGAAGGGCACAATCGAGATTGAAACATGCCATTGAAAAGTTCAATGAATCTCAAAATAATCTAGGAATTTCAAATCCAATTAAACCTAATAAATCATTTCGTTTTCATGGTGGAAATTGGTGAATCGTCATTCACCTACCTTTCAAATATATTATTACTTAGATTATGGCATCCCTCTTCTAAGTATAATATATTGTGATTGGATCCTAGCCTTAATATTACATTTGGGTGTCTTATTAAGGATCCTAAATATCTAATCTAAACTTACTTTCTTCTTTCAGATGTCTTCCAACACTAATGCTTCAGGCTCTAACCCAACTGGTTCTTTCTCTCTCATGAATCTTTGTGGGAGGGTCATCTTTGATGGTTCCAACTTCATGGATTGGATTAGGAACATCAGGATGGTTACTCGTTACGAGGACAAGGAATATGTCCTCAATAAGGAGTTAAAAGAACTTGATGAGTCTACTACTACTCCTGAGGAGATCGCTGAATTCAGGACTCATGAGAGAGATGCTACTAAGGTGGCATGTATCATGATGGCCACGATGACAGCCGAGCTCCAAAAGTCGTATGAAGATTTCTACCCTTTTGAGATGCACCAAGACCTGATGGAAAGGTACCATCAGAGTGCTCGTCAGGAGCGGTATGAAATAATCTCCTCCATAATAACTACCCGCATGAAGGATGGTGAATCCGTCACGGGCCACATGAAAAAGATGCAAAGGTATGTGGACCGTTTGCTGAAGCTGAATGTTAACATCCCCGAGGAGTTGGCAATTGACATCATTTTGCACTCCTTGCCTTCTTGTTATGATCATTTTCGAATGACATATCATATGAACAAGGAGGAAGTTACCCTCAGCAAGCTTCAAGGACTCTTGAAGACCGCTGAAACCAGTCTTAAGGGTAAAGCGGTTGTTACCTCTACTACTCCTACTCCAACTTCTACCCCTGTTTTAGCTA
Source organism: Lactuca saligna (assembly GCF_052625555.1). NCBI lineage: Eukaryota > Viridiplantae > Streptophyta > Magnoliopsida > Asterales > Asteraceae > Lactuca > Lactuca saligna. The sequence continues at coordinate 39,270,523 of NC_136417.1, read as the reverse complement.
TTGGGCAAGGCAAAGGGAAAAAGAGGAAGCACCCTTCGAAGGGTACCAAGGCAAGGTCTCTTGAAGGCTCCTCATCAAAGACTAAGAACGGTTCTGTCACTCCTTCTGCCATTCCCAAGGATGCTGAATGCTTTTATTGCCATGAAAAGGCACACTGGAAGCGAAACTGCCCTAAGTACTTGCAGGATCTAAAGGATGGGAAAGTGAAACCCACCTATGCAGGTATTTACACTATATTGTCTAATTACTCAACATATTCTAACTCTTGGGTGCTTGATACAGGATGTGGTATTCACATATGTTCTGATTTGCAGGGCCTAAGAAGAAGTGAGGATGTGGAGCACGGGAAGATAAACTTAATCATGGGGAATAGGAAGGCTTCACCTGTTTCCAAGATTGGAGTTTATACTTTGTTGCTTAATAATGGGTTAAAATTAGATTTGAATAAATGTGTGTACTCGTCTGAAATGGCGAGGAATATTATTTCTTTTCATGCTTTGTACAAACAAGTTTTTACCTTTTCGTTTGATAATGAATGTGGTGGTATTAATGCTTTCTTTGATAATGTGTTTTATTTTAAAGCATTACCTTGTGATGGTGTGTATGAAACTGTGTCGATTGTGGACAACTTAGGAAATAATGTGTTGTATATTGATTCTTCTACTAGCCTAGATAAAGCATCATTGTGGCATTATCGTCTTGGACATGTAAACAAGAAACGCATAGGCCAACTCCAAAAGAGTGGAGTCTTGGAATCATTTGACCTCAAATCAGATGATAGTTGTGAATCTTGTCTACTTGGAAAATGACAAAATCACCCTTCACTGGAACTTGTGAGAGGGGTGAAGGTTTGTTGGACCTAATACATACTGATGTATGTGGGCCATTCAAAACCGCCACAAGGGATGCTAATCGGTATTATGTGACTTTTATTGATGATTTTAGTAGATATGGGTATGTCTACTTAATCAAAAATAAGTCCGAAACCTTTGAAAGGTTTAAGGAATTCAAGCAGGAAGTAGAAAATCAATTGGGCAGGAACATTAAGATGCTTCAATCCGATCGAGGTGGTGAGTATCTTAGTACCGAGTTCCTTGACTACCTTAAGGAGTGTGGGATTGTCTCACAATTGACTCCTCCCAGGACACCACAGCTGAATGGTGTAGCTGAGAGGCGTAATCGAACCTTGTTGGACATGGTTCGCTCTATGATGAGTCGAGTTTCGTTACCAATCTCTTTTTGGGGGTATGCCTTAGAGACTGCCGCCCATATCCTTAATCTAGTCCCTACAAAGAAGGTTACCAAAACACCTCATGAGATGTGGACTGCGAAGGTTCCCAATTTGGACCACATCAAAATTTGGGGTTGCGAAGTCTTCGTGAGGCGCGAAACTCATGATAAGCTTGAACCCCGAAGTGAAAGGTGTATTTTCATCGGCTACCTACAGAAATCCTTCGGTTACCTCTTCTACAGACCCAGTGAGAATGTGGTCTTTGTAGCACGAAGAGGGATCTTTCGCGAGAAAGAATTTATAAGCCAAGGAGACAGTGGGAGGCCGATTGATCTTGAAGAAATTCAAGAATCAATTGGTGAAGGAACCTCACACACTAGCAATCAACCTGAGGAGGAAACTCCTGTTGATCCAGCTGACGAGTCTGTACCTCCGAGGCATTCCACACGGATTAGGAACACACCTTCGTTTTATTATGGTTTTCATATTACTACGGAAGGTGATACGTTTATTAGTGATAGTACACTAGTAAATTTGGATGAACCTAACAGTGTTAAGGAAGCCATGGCAGGCCCGGAGTCTGCTAAATGGAAGGAGGCTATGGACAGCGAGATACAGTCCATGTATGACAATCAAGTTTGGAACTTGGTTGACAATGTACCAGGCCGTAAAACAGTCGGGTGCAAATGGATCTTCAAGAAGAAGACATACATGGGAGGAAAAGTGCATACTTATAAGGCTCGACTGGTTGCGAAGGGTTTTACTCAAACTCAAGGTGTTGATTATGATGAAACCTTTTCGCCGGTAGCAAAGATTAAGTCTATTAGGGTTATGTTAGCCATTGCAGCATTTCATGATTATGAAATATGGCAAATGGATGTCAAAACCGCTTTCCTTAATGGAAAGTTGGCTGAGGATGTGTACATGAATCAGCCAGAGGGTTTTGTCAATGCAGAGTACCCTAATAGAGTATGCAAGCTTGAGAAATCCATTTATGGATTAAAACAAGCATCTCGTAGCTGGAATCTTTGTTTTGATGAGAAGGTAAAAGAGTTTGGCTTCTTGAGAAGCGAAGATGAGTCTTGCGTGTATGTCAGAGCTAGTGGGAGTATAGTTAGCTTCTTGGTATTGTATGTGGATGACATACTACTCATAGGAAATGACATCCCAACCTTGCAGGAGGTTAAGTCCTGGCTTGGGAAGTGCTTTGCTATGAAGGACCTAGGGGAGGCTACCTATATCCTAGGGATAAGGATATTAAGAGAAAGGAGTAGAAGACTAATTGGACTTAGTCAGAGTATCTACTTGGATAAGGTGTTGAAAAAGGTTCAACATGGAGAATTCCAAGAAAGGAGATTTACCGATCCAAAGCAATACCAAACTGAGTAAGACTCAGAGTCCGAGTACAGAGGCAGAGATAGCTGAGATGAGCCAATTACCATATGCTTCCGCAATTGGCTCGATCATGTATGCTATGACTTGTACCCGTCCTGATGTGGCATTTGCTTTGAGCATGGTCAGCAGGTATCAGGGGAACCCTGGCAAGGCTCATTGGACCGCGGTAAAGAACATTCTCAAGTACCTGCGGAGGACTAAGGATTGGATCCTTACCCTTGGTGGCAGTGATGACTTGAGAATATTAGGGTATAGTGATGCTGGTTTTCAGACTGATAGGGATAATTTCCGCTCTCAGTCGGACTGGATCTTTACCTTAAATGGAGGGGCAATTTCTTGGAAGAGTTCCAAGCAGGAGACGGTGGCTGATTCGACTTGTGAATCAGAGTATATAGCAGCGAGTGAAGCAGCGAAGGAGGCGATATGGCTAAAGAACTTCATCGGAGACCTTGGAGTTGTACCAGCTATTAAGGAACCTATAGAGATTTTCTGTGACAACAATAGTGCGGTTGCCTTAGCCAAGGAACCAAGAGATCATGGCAGATCCCGACACATTGACAGAAAATATCACTTCATAAGACACAAGATTGAAGAAGGACTCCTTGTGACAAGGAGGATATCGTCGGATGAGAATCCTGTAGATCCCCTTACGAAGGGACTGACGAGGGTTAAGCATTTTCAGCATGCGAGACGCATCGGGCTGAGGGACGATATTAGTTTTACAGATTAGATAGTTTTCCTGAAACTTGTAAAATGTAATCGACGTTTGATGATGAATAAAATTTGTGATTTATTTATGAGTAAAGTGTTACTATCATTGTCAATTATTTACTATTGTTTCAGTTTTGCATGTTTTGACTTCCAGAATAATTAATTTATTCAAACCTCCATAATCGATCATACGTCGGAAGTAGGTATGAATCAAGATTGTCATGAATTGGGTTTGTAGATGCCTTAAAGGTGTTTAGACATGGCAATGGTTGCTGCAACATTCATGAGTACTCATAAGTTATGAGTATTGGTATAAACCCACGCTCACTTGTATCACTTCATGGAATTTATCTCGAGTGATCGTGAGACGATAACATCATATGAATCTTTAAACCTAGAGATATGAGTTGTTACCTATGAGTTGGTTGTGCATTGATTGCACGTAAACGCATCAGTAACTTGATTTTATAAAACGTGCCTTTGTGTACAATTCAATAAGTAGTAGAACAAGCATATCAGTCGAAGTTTATCTGTTCCTTCTAGAAATAGAAGCGATATCTAGGCCCCTCGATGATTTTGTGTTGACCCATGTACCAGGCCTAGTCAGAACTAAACCGATGTGTTCAGTGAAGTTCTTCGTCAAACAAATCGGAAAATCGAGAAACAACTGCTAGACAATAAGCAAGACATAGTTCCATGTGTTTGTCCGGCTGATATCATGAGAACAGAGGATTATGTGATCACTTATCTAAAATGGCGCTTCAGAGTTCGACAAAGTCTTCATTGTTCGAGGGAGTTTTCGAGAGCTACGATTGTTGGTTGGTTCCTGAAGTTATAGGCAAATATAGTTATTAGACTTATCCAAGTGGGAGTCTGTTGGATAAGGTGTCTAAGTCCATAACTTATTTGGTATATACTTGACCCGACCGGCATGGTCCATTTGGGTTGCATCTCATCCAAACTATTATGGATAATTTTATGAGAGTTATACACATATGTTTATTAATATATTATGAGTTATAATATATTAATATGAAGTTACGTTATTTAATTAGTTTTAGTCTTAAATTAATTATGAATTAATTTAGAGATTAAAAGGAATACTAATTAAATTATGGGCTATTTATTTTATATAGTGTGGGCTAATACTCATTTGTTAATGGGCTAGGCTTATGTGGAAGTCCATGGTTGATCCATGGAGCTTTTAACCCATGGATCCTTGGAAAAGGAAAAGACATGGGTTATTAGGGTTTCACCCTAACCATGCACACTATATAAGCATGCTTATGGAGCATGAAATGGAGCCTAAGAGAAAACTAGTGAACTAGTGTGTGTGTGTGCATGTGTGTGGCCGATTTTATACAAGGTGTATACTCTCTCAAAGTTTTCCAAGAGTTTGTGGTGTTTGTGATTCCATTTGAGGCATTCACACTATTGGTGCTTGGCCCTCAAACTCCTTAGAACCAAACTCACCAAAAGGTATGTAATCTCTTCTAACTCTTTTATGTTGAAATGTTCCCCATGCCATGTTAGATAGGTTATAAACCTTGGAAAATTATTATTTTGCATGTATTTAGACAAACATAGATCCAAGGTTTATTAGGGTTGCATGCACACTTAGGAAGTGTTAGATTGCTCAAAACCCAACATAAAGAACGTCGAAATCGGAGTTGGAATGAATAAGTTATGGCCATTTGAAGTTTCGAGGATTATGGGCTAATCCGTATACTCTGGGTGTACAGGGAGTACGTTAGGCGTACAAGGCTCAAGTGTAATCGCGTAACGTAACCACATAAACGGACATCTGGGATAAACACTAATTTTTAGGGTTTGGACCCTATTTAAACAATTTATCTTTCTCTTGGACCTTCTTATCATGAGCCTCATTCCTCTCTACAGACTCCCTACGAAACCCTAGCTAATTCCTGTGTGTTTTTGAGCCTTGGTGGTAATCTTTTGGCATTTTGGTACTCTTTGAAGAAGGAAGATCTTGGTGGTGAAGCTTTGATTGGATTACAGCTTAAAGATCTAGAGTCTCCATCAACTTTAATAGCATTTGAAGGCATAAAGCTCTTATATTGATGACTCCAAGTGTTAGATCTAGTTTAAAGCTTGTTTTGAGCTTAATATGGTCCCGTGAGTTATCCTTGTGAGTATGAGCTACTCTTAGAGGCTTAGGATGTTAGATCTTTGCAGATACGATATTGTTAGGGAATAAAAATGTCATCTTGATTGGTTTTGGTGAACCATGAAAGAGTTGGTACCTATATTATGGACTTAAATGGATGAAAATGGGTATTGGGTCCCATTAGTACGCTTGGCGTACTCCATAGTACGCTGCACGTACTAGGTTAAACCTGTGACAACCCGATATTTCAAGTCAATTTAATGACCTAAAAGTCAAGGAATTGTAATCTACTTTTGATATAATAAAAATAGCATCAAGAATAAAATGTTCAAAAGTCTCAATTGGGTTGCATAAAGTAATAGATATCGTATCAAGGTTTTCAGAAATGTAAAGAACACAAAAATCCGAGTTATAATGAAGAAGTTACGACCAATCGAAAATCTGCAGAAAAACCAGCAAAACACTGTTAAGCGTAAAATGCGAAATCTCAATAAAATACTTTTTAGCTTTAGGTATCTAAATGAATGTCTTAGATATCATTAAACCGTGAACATACATAAGAAAAACATCCAAATCTGACTTCGTGTAAGAAAGTTATGATTTTTGTAAGTTTCGAAATAGTAGTAGACAACTAAAAACTCGAAATAAAGGTCGAGCGATATTTAGCCGACACAACCTAAACTAGAATTAAAGATCTCGACAATAGTAATACAACGGTAAAAAGACAGACGAAAACGGATGTCAGATGAAGAAGTTATGAATTCTTAACGGACTTTTCCCATCCCGACCTGTTAAAAACGTAATATTAAAAATAAAATCAAAATTTGTCGACGAAGTCTAAACGAAAATTGTAGAGTATATTCTCACCTACACGTGGATATAAAAAACGTCAAAATCAGAACTCGTATGCGAGAGATATGAATTTCCGAAGTTCGGGACACGAATTCTGTGACATCCACATTTTCACGGCCAGAAAAGACCGATTTGTTTATGCTTTGTTTTATAAAATCAGAGTAATCTTTTAAAGAAAACGGTTGCGGAATTTGTTCGCAAAACAAGATATGATAATAACTTATCAAAACATTTCTCAAAGAGAATGTATTTTCATTTAATAATAAAACCTCGGGATGTCATGTTCCAATACCGATATATAAGCATAAACAGAACTTACATTCAATTACACTAATGATTTACATCTCCTTTAATCTCTCAGTGCAAAGCAACTTCGTATCGATACCTGTGATACAATTAAACTGAGTGGGTCAGGCTTGGGAGCCTGGTGAGCATATAGGGATTTCAACCCACAATAATATAATTATTATATTCAATCATCAAACAATCAACCCAATTACCCATCCCCGTTATCTCCATTTATTTCTTAAGTACCTTCCCAAAGGAATTATCCTAAGGGTCATCTCCTACATCATATTTACCTCTCATCTCCTTACATCACATTTCCTTGTATGTTTGTTCCTAAGGATCATCGCATGAATACGTAGTCACAATATCGCCTGGACTAGTGAGTCATAATAAGGGTTAGACTATCATCGCATGAATACATAGCCACAACATCGCCTGGACTCGTAATTCATAGTAAGGGTTAGAGTATCATCGCATGAATATGTAGCCACAACATCGCCTGGACTCGTAATTCATCACCTACAGGTTATGAGGCTGCTGGTGTTTCCACGGGGTCATCTAGAATAGTCCGTGGTCGCCATCTATACTCTGGTAGATGACTACATCGCCAAATTTCCACATCGCCGGTCAAGGTTATGGTATCTCCTCTCATCTCACATCACCTATTTATCATTACCTAATTATCATCACCTTTCTATCATCACCTATTTCTCATCACCTAATTATCATCACCTGTTTCTCATCACCTAATTATCATCACCATTATATCCTCACCTTTCTCTTATCACATTCGTTCAACACACATCAACTATTTCATCTACCCATGTTCTACCCAACATATTTGCAGATATAAATTACATATATAGTTAAATCATTTAACACCCATATAAAAACATCAATTCCAAACCCATCTCATATAGATAATTAATATATATCGCATAACACGTATTTCATAGCTAATACTTTATATTTATGTGTTTAGAAGAGAGTAACCACACACTCATACATATAAACAACAATATATATACACATAACACGTATTTCGTATAAAATACTTCATAATTATGCGTTAGAAGAAAGTAACTACAAACTCACCCAAACATATACTTAATACATTCAAACAATACTTGTATTATACCCGTGTTTATGAAAGGGACTATACACCCACACATATAAACAACTTTATATTATACACATAGCATGTATTTTATATCAAATACTTAATATTTATGTGTTAGAAGAAAGTAACCACACACTCACTTGATCAGAAGATGATCGGACAGCATTACGGCTCGTAGGAGTAGTATTTCTCACCAGATTTGGAAGATCTCTACAAAAACCGGACTCCTCGCGGGCAGAGCTTCGGCTCGGGATTTGCACTTCTCGGGATCTTCGAGGCCTCGGGACTTGCTTCGGGGCTCGGGAATGATACCGGGGCTTCGGGATATTTCTTGCATGAAAAACGATGCAAAAACGCGAGAAAACGGGAAGAAATGAGCAACTGAATCGGCTGCACTCGACTTCCTTTTATAGGGGCTGGATCTGCGATTTACGCGGGGCGTAATTTTTGGTTACGCGGGGCGTAACGGAGATAAGGCCGGTGACTCCCCCCATGGATAATATCAGCCAATTTTTATTTAAATTTAATATCGAAATTATTAAATAAACTTCAAAAATTCATATCTTCTTCATACAAACTCCGTTTTCGATGCTCTTTATATCCCCGTGTAGGTGAGACTACGATCTACAACTTTCGTTTAGACTCCGTCGGCTAATTTTGACTTTATTTTTATTATTTATTTTTAGTAGGCCGGGACAGGAAAACTCCGTTATAAAATCATAACTTCTTCATCCGACGTCCGTTTTCGCCCATCTTTTTATCTTTTTACTACAATTAATGAGATCTTCAGTTCTCATTTAGATTGTTTCGGCTAAAAACTGCTCGGTCTCAAATTGAGCATTCAGGCTGCATACCGCTAAGTCGAAACTTCGAAAAATCATAACTTCCTCATACGAAGTCAGATTTGGGCGTTCTTTTTATGCACACTCATGGTTTAACGTATTCTACGACTTTCATTTAGATTGATAAGGCTAAATATCGCTCTAACATAAATTCACTTTTTACGTCGCGCTGTGTCGTGCCGGTTCTGTTGCGAAACTTCGACAGGTCATAACTTCTTCGTTATAACTCGGATTTCGGCGTTCTTTATATGCACGGAAACCTTGTAACATACACTATAACTTAATTAAAATTATTCCTTAAAAATAATCTTCCATCAAAAAGTCATTTTTGACGCTTAACGTCTCTAATTGACTAGCCCGGATCTACGGGCGTTACAATTATCTCCCCCTTAGGATGATTACCTCCCGGAATCATTAACGAAAATAGAACTTGTATAATGATTCCATACGCTATCTCTTCATCCTAGTTAATAACCGTAAATTCTATGTTTCCTCGAAAGAGTTTTTAACTCTATGGCTTTCTTGACCGCAGACGATGCCCAATCTTGCATCTGCTTATTTGTACTATGTTGTACTTTCAATCGTAACCCTCGAGTTACCAAATAAGTCTTTATTATGGACTCCTTTTTCTTCTCAGGATAAATACTTTCCTTTATCTCTTGTAACAAACCGATGGGTCGTGCTCTACTGACCTCTCATCGCATGATGCAACGCTTAGACTCGGTCTTTAATGAAGTTAAATTCCAGAATGGAATATACCTTCCTTCATATTGTAATGTGATATAATCACATTTCAGCATGTAGCATTTCTACCTGCAAACTTCTTTTAACAACGAGCGCGATACTATCAATCACATTAACTTCAACCTTCTGACTTCAGTCAGATGTTACATCTAACTTGGTCCTCTAGACCACGTAACATACTCCTCGTAGTCGAACTCAAATTTAAACATGACCAATAGGGTCGGAACAAGAACCATCTTACTAGTCATTACCGAAACAATGGTAATGACATACCAGAATAAAATGGAATCAATCACCAGCTTCTTGGTAACCTTGTGACCTTCCCTGATCCAAGTGCGAGTCCTGTGCTTCCAGTAGTATATGCATCTACTATCTTTCACACCTACTCATACTCGTCCCAAGTATTGTCCTGCAGTCGACCAAGTCACCATACAAGAAAATCACAAAACAGTTTAACACATACGAATGTGTCCAAGTAATCATAAACAATTTCCCTAGACTCTACTAGGACTTCTTCATTGCTCAATCTTCAATCATCAACTCCACTTCAACTCGATTAGTGATGAGAATATCAGACAATGAGACAACTTCAAGAATTTCACCAATCGTTCCATCATCCTGCCAATCGAAGGTGTACTTTAGACGTATCGTACTCCTCTAAAAGTACTTTTATTTCATAAGACATACTCTAAAGGCAAGATACCACTCTTACGATATCTTCTGATAGGTGTCATCCACTATCATAAGCCTTCTTCATTTCCTCCATTTACTCACTTTCTCTACGAGTCTTCACCATGACCCCTTGTACATCCAAGCAGACATTCGGTGTACCAAGCAAGCATTTTAAGATAAGAAATCTTTAATTAAGATTAACGTATAAATCTCCTTATCACCCCCGAAACGTTTACATGCTAGTTCTAATATCGTAGCCGTACGCTTAGAATCCTAAACACGTAAGGTCTCCAGATCTGGTCTGCAACAGACCATAGATCCGAACAAATAATAACATCAATATAGCTATCACACAAAACATTTAGCACATAAAAGCATTTTAGGCATCATTCCTAAAATAAACTAGTGCTTGTGTCAATTTAGGTGTACTACCTAACATATTTTAGACACGCTCCTCACAATCATTACTTAGCATTCTAAGTTTAAGTCTAGAAATTTTCCTACAATTTCCTAGTTCGCTTAAACTAATGCTCTGATACCAACTGTGACATCCACATTTTGACGGCCAGAAAAGACCGATTTGTTTATGCTTTGTTTTATAAAATCAGAGTAATCTTTTAAAGAAAACGGTTGTGGAATTTGTTCCCAAAACAAGATATGATAATAACTTATCAAAACATTTCTCAAAGAGAATGTATTTTCATTTAATAATAAAACCTCGGGATGTCATGTTCCGATACAGACATATAAGCATAAACAGAACTTACATTCAATTACACTAATGATTTACATCTCCTTTAATCTCTCAGTGCAAAGCAACTTCGTATCGATACCTATGATACAATTAAACTGAGTGGGTCAGGCTTGGGAGCCTGGTGAGCATATAGGGTTTTCAACCCACAATAATATAATTATTATATTTAATCATCAAACAATCAACCTAATTACCCATCCCCGTTATCTCTATTTATTTCTTAAGTACCTTCCCTAAGGAATTATCCTAAGGGTCATCTCCTACATCATATTTACCTCTCATCTCCTTACATCACATTTCCTTGTATGTTTGTTCCTAAGGATCATCGCATGAATACGTAGTCATAACATCGCCTGGACTAGTTAGTCATAATAAGGGTTAGACTATCATCGCATGAATACATAGCCACAACATCGCCTGGACTCGTAATTCATAGTAAGGGTTAGAGTATCATCGCATGAATATGTAGCCACAACATCGCCTGGACTCGTAATTCATCACCTACAGGTTATGAGCCTGCTGGTGTTTCCACGGGGTCATCTAGAATAGTCTGTGGTCGCCATCTATACTCTGGTAGATGACTACATCGCCAAATTTCCAGATCGCCGGTCAAGGTTATGGTATCTCCTCTCATCTCACATCACCTATTTATCATTACCTAATTATCATCACCTTTCTATCATCACCTATTTCTCATCACCTAATTATCATCACCTGTTTCTCATCACCTAATTATCATCACCATTATATCCTCACCTTTCTCTTATCACATTCGTTCAACACACATCAACTATTTCATCTACCCATGTTCTATCCAACATATTTGTAGATATAAATTACATATATAGTTAAATCATTTAACACCCATATAAAAACATCAATTCCAAGCCCATCTCAAATAGACAATTTATATATATCGCATAACACGTATTTCATAGCTAATACTTTATATTTATGTGTTTAGAAGAGAGTAACCACACACTCATACATACAAACAACAATATATATACGCATAACACGTATTTCGTATAAAATACTTCATAATTATGCGTTAGAAGAAAGTAACTACAAACTCACCCAAACATATACTTAATACATTCAAACAATACTTGTACCATACCCGTGTTTATGAAAGGGACTATACACCCACACATATAAACAACTTTATATTATACACATAGCATGTATTTTATATCAAATACTTAATATTTATGTGTTAGAAGAAAGTAACCACACACTCACTTGATCAGAAGATGATCAGACAACACTACGGCTCGTAGGAGTAGTATTTCTCAGCAGATCTGGAAGATCTCTACAAAAACCGGCCTCCTCGCGGGTAGAGCTTCGACTCGGGATTTGCATTTCTCGGGATCTTCGGGGCCTCGGGACTTGCTTCGGGGCTCGGGAATGATACCGGGGCTTCGGGATATTTCTTACACGAAAAACGATGCAAAAACACGAGAAAACGGGAAGAAATGAGCAACTGAATCGGCTGCACTCGACTTCCTTTTATAGGGGCTGGATTTGCGATTTACGCGGGGCGTAATTTTTGGTTACGCGGGGCGTAACGGGGATAAGGCCGGTGACTCCCCCCATGGATAATATCAGCCAATTTTTATTTAAATTTAATATCGAAATTATTAAATAAACTTCAAAAATTCATATCTTCTTCATACGAACTCCGTTTTCGACGCTCTTTATATCCCCGCGTAGGTGAGATTATGATCTACAACTTTCGTTTAGACTCCGTCGGCTAATTTTGACTTTATTTTTATTATTTTTTTTTAGTAGGCCGGGACAGGAAAATTCCGTTATAAAATCATAACTTCTTCATCCGACGTCCGTTTTCGCCCATCTTTTTATCGTTTTACTACAATTAATGATATCTTCAATTCTCATTTATATTGTTTCGGCTAAAAACTGCTCGGTCTCAAATCGAGCATTCGGGCTGCATACCGCTAAGTCGAAACTTCGAAAAATCATAACTTCCTCATACGAAGTCAGATTTGGGCGTTCTTTTTATGAACGCTCATGGTTTAACGTATTCTACGACTTTCATTTAGATTGATAAGGCTAAATAACGCTCTAACATAAATTCACTTTTCACGTCGCGCTGTGTCGTGCCGGTTCTGTCGCGAAACTTCGACATGTCATAACTGCTTCGTTATAACTCGGATTTCGGCGTTCTTTATATGCACGGAAACCTTGTAACATATACTATAACTTAATTAAAATTATTCCTTCAAAATAATCTTCCATCAAAAAGTCATTTTTGACGCTTAACGTCTCTAATTGACTAGCCCGGATCTACGGGCGTTACAAATTCCCACACTAATAGAGGACTCACGACGTGAGCCTGAAGCTCACGACGTGAGCTAGTGACTGATGTGTGCCAGAGATAGGCTATCAGGCGTCGAGTCTACGGAGGGGATAAGATCGAACTCACGACGTGAGCCACTCCATGCGCACGACGTGAGCTCCACAATTGCACCCTATAAATAGAGACCGAAGGTCTTGAGTTTAGGTGCTCAATTCTACTCTCCCTTCCTACTTTTACTCAGTGTTAAGCATCCCGAAACTACCCTGATGCCCCGGTTACATATCCAAGCTACGACGAAGGTCCAAAGGTCCGAAACTCCCGAGAAAATTTCCACTTTCTGGTCGAAGTACTGCCCGAGAAAAGTCTCGTTTTCTTCAAATCATCACACTTCCCTTGTGAGTTCATACCCTTATATTTTCATGTTTTTACTATATTTTAGGGGGAAAATACATGTGATACGCATGAAAAACTTATGTTAAAATGCAAATCATTACATACAATTTATAATGCTTTATCTACATTTTGTGTATAAATGTTAAATAAGTAAAATAATGTTGTTACAAATGTTACAATTTACATGCAAAGTTGGTAATATACTAAGGTTTATCATTCAAATGAAACACACTTTTGAAAAATTATAATAGGTATAGTTTACGAGATATTCATGATATCTTACACTCTATGAATACTATAGAAAGGAAATACTTACATTTACAAGAAAGGACTTTTCATACGTAGATCTATTTGATACAAACTTTTGTGAGACATTCAACTTCACGTACTTTCAAGTACGCATTTCAAGTCCCGTGTTATAAACCATAATCTCCTGTAGGGAGAACGTGATACTTATGCATAGATCTATACGGGATTGACAATCCCGCACCTAAACTGTTAGCTACAGCTAGGTTGACAAACGTCATATCCTTCCGATGCCTGAAGAACGTTGTGATAGACATTATGAGTCAATAGTACGGTTATAAAACTCACATTAAGTATTAAAACATTTTATTTACGGGGCTATCAAATGCCTTAGTGATTATATATACATATATAAATCTACTTGCACTATTTTAGGTATGAAAAATACTTATGCATTCCGGTTTTTGGAACTTTTAACAACTACCATTCATTTGTAGTAAATATTGGATTTTCTAGAAACAAACTCAGTTACTTTATAAAAAAAGGCATATAATTCTTATACAAAAACGCTTATGAACTCAGCAACTTAATTGTTGACACTTTTTCAAAACTACTTGTATTTCTCAAGGATTCAGTAATACAGGTAAACCACAGTTTTTGGGGAAGGAACGCTAAGGCGTCAAATTTCAAACTTGTTATATCATCATATTATAATTTCTTTTGAATCATGTATTACAATCAACTATGTAACTTTTTAAATTATATTTATGATGGTTGTGTTTGATTTCTTTACTATTTACTCAACTGTTATGATACTACATGAAGTCATCCGCCCTCGAACGATTCTGCCGTTTTGGTTTGGGGGTGTGACGAAACCCGCGTGCGTTAGGCATAAGTCTGAGTACACGGGGCATACTCAGCACTTATTGACTTTCGTTGACTTTTTTCGTTTGAGCCATATTTGGACTATTAGGGTTTAGGCTTTGTTGGGCTTTTACCCCTTCTGACTTTGGGCCATTGTTAGGCTTTGGGCCTTCTTGGATTTGGGCCCATATTAGACTCTAGGTGTCCTTTAGAGATTGGGCCACAATTAGGCTTTTTGTGTTATAAAGTTTGGGCCTCGATTATTGGGCAAGTGAGGGAAGGGTAAAATGGTCTTTTACCCTAGGTGTTGGACAAATGAACTAGATTCCCGGTTATGGTTTATGGCCCAATTATTAATTGGGTTTTATTTGATTGTTTAGCATGGGGACTCTCCAGATCAACGACCTGAGCATATGTTTTTCTAACAGTAAACTGAGGTGAGTTTTCTCACTATACTGTAGGACACTAGGATATTTTATGTGCTTGTAGTCCTTGTGACTCCTAATGTATGTGTTATATGCAAGTATGCCTATTTGCTATATGTGTGTGTGTGGAGAAATAGACTCGGTACAACCTAGTGCTTAGATATGTGTTGAAATAGACTCATGGTTGAAATAGACCTGGGGTGAAATGGACCCGGTACAGATTCAGGTCGACGCATGGTTGAAATAGACCTTGAGGTGGCATAGGGATGTCAAAAACTTCTGTTGGACCCTACTCCCATAGGACCTTGACTCCATACAAGATTAATTTTTTAAACAATTCGGGGCGGGGAGGGAGTGGGATTAAACCCCATTTTATTTTCGAGACTGTGGGTGGGGGTGGGTATTTCCATCTCCTACACCTACGGTGGCTCTGTTTGTGTGTGAGTGTGTGTGTGCGTATATATATATATATATATATATATATATATATATATATATATATATATATATATATATATATATATTGAATATAAAAATATATATAGACAATACATTATTTAATTTTAGAGTTTATTGACTTTCTTCCAGTTCACAACATCTGACGATACGATAGTGAATTGATCATATATTTTTGGATATGTCATACTTTTTTTTTGTAATGTTGGATTTGTTGTATTGTATATGTTTAAGTTCGTTGGATTCGTCGTTTTGTGATTATGGATTTTTAATTTTTTAGTTGTTAAAAAACTAGATTTTAAGCTTTTAAAGTGATAAAAATAGCTTTTTTAGCCCAAAATATAACATTTTTTAGCAAAAAAAAACATTTTTAAGCCTATAAAATGGGGGAACAGAGGCGAGATTGGAGGTGACGATGGTATTCAGGGGCGGGATCAGAGGCTATGTAAACGAGGGATTTAGGGGCGGGGTCAATAACTAATTTTGGGGATGGGGCGGGGGCAACTATTTCCGCTCCCGTTTGGTCTGTTGACATGCCTAAGCTAGTAGATATGTATGGTATGCTATATTTTGGGGAGCTCATTAAACTTTGTGCTTGCGGTTTATGTTTTTAACGTTTTTCAGGTACTCCCAGTCCGCGAAGGAGGGGCCCGGCTAGATCGCATTGCATCGATCCATGTTTTTGCACTTCATGATTTTTGGAATTATACTCTGAAATGATCTAGGGGTGTTTATGGTTGATTAAAAATAATTTACCTTATAATCTTTGGGATTTTTCACTCACCTCACAGTCTGAAATGATAGTTGAATAGATCACCGCTCCGAATACTGCCTCTAATAATCACCTATACAATGATAAGGATTCAAACTTCATTCTACTACTCAAAATACCCAACGGTCAACGGTCAAAGGTCAACGGTGAACGTCAACGGTCAACGGTCAACGTCAGCTCCACCATGCCTTGGTCAAATTCAACGGTCAACGGTCAACGTCAGCTCCAGCTAGTCGCCACTCCCTGGCCATCCTTGGCTACGTTATGGCTACTAAACGACAATGTAGAAGAGTCTTAACCTAGCTTCCACGCCGTGGGCACTGGGCTCCCAACAACATAATAGATTAATACATTTGATTTGATTCTAAGTGCTCCAAATCACAGATTCGGTCCATTCGATGGTCTTTATGGATAAGGTTTCTAACTTTATTCCTTAGGTCTTTCCAAGAGGAAAAGATATCACCCTTAGGTCCAAAAAGGGGTGAAAATACATCATAGCCTAATCATTAAGCACTTACTCTTGAAGATCTCATGAATAACGATTATTGAAGGGTTACTAGTTTAAAAAATAACATAAAAATCCATACTTTCTAGGCATGCACGTCCAATTCATGTATTGAACTCCTAATGGGTCAAAACTAGGGTTTAATGACCAAATTTCCATGCATGACACCAAAGGTTATTTATAAATCAGATCCAACACACCAAATATCATAAATGTCATGGGGATTCATAAAGGTGCAAACTTTATGAGATACCACCACCTAAATCCATCACTACATGAAGAAAAGGGGCACAATCAAGATATATAGTAACATAACAAGGAAAAGGTTGGATCTTGGAGACTCACCAGGGCCCACGAGATGAGCTAGTTGAAGTAAATGATGCTTGCCAGGTAACTACCACACCAAGGGTTTCCTTCTTCTTTAAACAATCACCAAAAAGCACCAAGAATGAGCTCACAATTTCAATGTAGGCTAAGGTTAGGGTTTTTTGAGTTTGAGAGGGTTATAGAGGATGAATGATCACAAAAACCTAGCCTCAATGTTCTTTTATAGGACCCAAGGCCCAAAATTAGGATTTTGCAGTAAAACACCTACCACACCGTGGCACCTATGGCCATGCCGTGGCGGGTCATTTAAATTCCACGGTCCAAGACATCCCGCCACATTGTGGCCATCCAAAAATAGAAAATTAATACAAAAATTGATTTCTACCTTGAATGAGTGTTACAATTATCCTCCACTTGAATCAGACTTCATTCTCAAAGTCGTCAGCTATAAATAACTCAGGGTAGAGTTCCTGCATCTCCGCCTCAGGTTCCCAAGTCCATTCTGATCCCTTCCGATGCTGCCCATGAACCTTGACTAGTAGGAATACCTTCTATGCAAGGAGTTCGTCTTCTTATCCAATATTGCCACCAGCCTCTCAACAATGTTCAGGTGATCATCAACCTGAATATCATCTAAAGGGATTACTACCTAAACATCATCTATACACAGGGTGTCATAATTTCACAAAGTTATCAACAATCATTCAACTACTCAACTTGAAGAGTAAGTATGGAGTATCAGATAAGTGCTTTACAGAATTATTAGTTTTGATAAAAAAAAAACATGTTACCAGAAGGAAACGAAATGTACAGAAGTACATATGAGGCGAAAAAAGCATTTAAGGCAATGGGTTCAGGGTATACTAAGATACATGCCTGTGTCAACAATTGTATACTTTACAGAAAAGAATACACAGATATGGTAGCATGTGCTACTTGTGGTAAATCAAGATGGAAGGTTGTTGAACAAAAAAATAAAATTTACAACAATATTCCTGCAAAATGTTTGTGGTACTTACCAATTATTACGCGCTTCAAGCGTCTTTTCCAGTCTAAGACAACTGCAAAAGATTTAACATGGCACGCAACAGAAAGAATGGTGGATGTTGGAGTTTTAAGTCACCCAGCTGATTCACCAGCATGGGCTGCCATTAATGACAAATATCCTGATTTTGCTAGCGAACTAAGGAATTTGCGACTAGGCATTTCGGCGAACGGGGTTGATGTGAACAGAGGAAATAGGAGTCATAGTGTTTGGCCTGTTTTAACTGTCATTTACAACCTTCCACCATGGTTGTGTATGAAGAGAAAGTTCATCATGCTTTCGTTATTGATTTCGGGAACACCAGGAAACGATATTGATGTGTTACTAGCACCTCTTATTGATGATCTGCAATTATTATTTGATTTTGGAGTTGAAACATACAATGCATATGCACAAGAGCATTTTAAACTACACGTAGTTGTGTTATGGACTATTAATGATTATCCTGCTTTAGGTACATTAAGTGGTTGCCCATACAGCGGTTTTCAAGGTTGTGCTGTGTGTGGTGAAGATACACACTGCATTAACTCCCTGAATCGAATAAGCAGAGTTATGATGGTCATAGAAGATTTCTACCATATGATCACCCGTTCAGAAGACAAAAGAAGGCATTCAATGGACAACAAGAGTTCTTACCCTCTCCAGAACCTATGAATGGGGAGGAAATATATAACAGGGTAAAATTTATAATTAATAAATGGGGAAAGGTTAATAAGGGCAAGGAGGAAAAAATCCAACAAGCAACAAGTGGAAGAGGTGGGAAGATGAATAAAAAAAGAGAAAATCACACCAACTGGGTACTTCAGATGTGGGCCAGCAAAATAATACATACTGGAAGAAATTCAATATATGGTATAGAGAACTAAGGTATTGACCCGACAATTTGGTTCCACATTGTATAGATTTTATGCATGTAGAAAAGAATGTGGGTGAGAGTTTAACAGGAACTGTTTTGAACGTTCCCGGGAAGACGAAAGATGGTTATGAAGCTTGATTGGATTTGGTTCATTATGGTTTGAAACCAGAGCTGCATCCTCAGATAGAAGGGAACAACACAACACTTCCCACAGCAGGTTGTACATTGACAAAAGAGGAAAAAGACAATTTATGTGAGACTTTATACAACTTAAGGGTTCCACAAGGGCATTGTTCTAATTTTTCTAGTTTGGTGAGTCTAAAGGATAGGAAGTTGATCGGACTAAAATCAAATGACTATCACATGCTCATGCAACAATTTTTTCCCATAGCAATTCGATCTATTATGCATCCACCCACCAGAGTTGCTATTACAAGGTTTTGTTTCTTTTTCAAATGAATATGTAGCAAAGAAATCATAGTGGATGAGCTCGATAAGTTGCAAGAGGAGTTATGTGTAACCTTATGTCTTCTTGATAAACACTTTCCACCATCAGTTTTTGATGTGATGATTCATTTAACCGTTCATCTCACTAGGGAAGTAAAATTATGCGGTCCAATATTCTTTAGATGGATGTACCCATTCGAAAGGTATATGAAGGTTATTAAGGGGAACGTGCGAAATAAAAATAGACCAGAAGAATGCATTGCTGAAAAGAATGTTGCAGAAGAGACAATTGAGTTTTTTAGTCAATTCCTTAAAAGGGTGGACAATGTTGATATTCCACCTAACAATCATAACAATTGTGGAATTCATAAAGGTGTAGATAGTAGTTCTATTACGGACGGTACTCCTATATCAGCTGCTAAATTAGTAGAAGTTTCTGCAGAACTATTCAGCAAAGCACATTTCTTTGTATTGCAAAATACATCTGAAGTACTCCCATATATCAAGTAAGGTTTTTTACATGTATGTTTTTTTTATAATAATATTAACATTAACGTATTGACAGACGACACATGGAATTTTTGGAGCATATACACCCTACTAAACAAAATGCACATCTAGAACAAGAGCATAGTAAAACATTTGGTCATTGGTTACGAAAGGAGGTATATTCTTTTCAAATATGTTGTGTTCTTTGATATTTTGTCTTGATTTCTTAAATTCATAATCTAATTACAATTCAGGTAGAGAGAGAGAGTTAGGGGCCTGTAGAGAAACTATAACAGAGACAATGAGATGGATTTCACATGGACCCAATAAGAACATTATTAAATATGATGTATATGCTATTAATGGCTATACTTTTCGTACAAAAGCTCGTGAAGGTAAAGTTTACCAAAACAGTGGGGTTAGTGTTGTTGCAACTGACACACACATCAGTAAAGAAGTTGTAACATATGCCAAAAACACTTATTATGGTGTTTTACAAGAGATATGGGTACTAGATTATCATTTTAAAAGAATTCCAATTTTCATGTGTGACTGGGTTGACAACAGAAAAGGGGTAAAAAGGGATAAATTCGGGTACACACTAGTTGAACTAAAAAGATTAGGCCATAAAGGTGATCCCTTCATATTGGCCTCACAAGCACAACAAGTATTTTACGTGACAGACCCACTCGATCAAAAAATGTCTATTGTGTTCAAGACACCTCCCAAAAATTACAAAGATACATATGAAGATGTAGATGAAGAATTTAGTACTATTGTTCCTCATAATGATAACATATTGCCACGTGTAGACACACTTGACTTGCAAAAGGAAAATGATTATTTTCGTAATGATTGTCACGGTATTCTTTTACGTACGGTACGTGTTTCTTAATGTCATGAATTACATTTGTTGCGATAATATTTCTACTTCTTTTAACGATTAATGATCTTTATTTTTTGTTTGTAGAAGGGAAAGGCCAAAACTTGAGCACATCGTTATGTGGAGAATAAGAAAATGACAAAAAATGACATTGTACTTTACTTAATGTCTTTTTACCATATTATACCATCAAACTATTCTAGTGTAATATTCTTATAACTCAAAGATTTTTTTTGGTTTTTTACTGTTATATTGTTACACATGTTATAACATAAACTGCATGTAATACCAATGTACTTTCGTTATGCAATGTTAAGCAAGTTATGTTGTATTCACTTCATTTATTTATCGTAATATTCTGTTAAAATAAGTTGTATTCTTTTCATTTTTAATGGTGTATTATCTGGTGCAATTAAAAGAATAGATGACAAAAAGGGCAATTTGGTACTTTCTTATAACTCTTATTCAAGACGACATTATTTTTTTTATGACTATATTTACATATAGACACATATAATAGCTGTAAATGTAACTAAATGCTACCTACACACACAATATTTGTTTATTCTTAAAGCCAATTCATAATAATTTGACACACATAATAAAAGGTACATAACTATAAGTAACATATTTAATGAATGACTCCTAATTATAACGATAAGACATTATTTTTCTTTTATGACTATATTTACATATAGACACATATAATAGCTATAAACGCAACTAAATGCTACCTACACACACATTATTTGTTTATTCTTAAAGCCAATTCATAATATTTTGACACACATAATAAAAGGTACATGACCATAAGTAACATATTTAATGAACGACCCCTAATTATAACGATAAGACATTATTTTTCTTTTATTACTATATTTACATATAGACACATATAATAGTTATAAACGTAACTAAATGTGACCTATACACACATTATTTGTTTATTCTTAAAGCCAATTCATAACATTTTGACACACATAATAAAAGGTACATGACCATTAGTAACCAATAGTAACTTCTTTTATATTTTTGCGTAAACTAAATATAACTAGTATAGAACCGCCCTATGGACACACAAATAATTAGTGTGACCAATATTTGTCACCTTTTAGCTACTTTTTCTGTTATGTGGCTAAAAAGGAAACATGTTATAGACACATAGAGAACTAACTCATGTGACGATAATTTTATCTACTGTCTCTCATAAAAAAGTGTGACAATCTTAATCGATATATGTGGCTGATTGTGACCTATGCCTCTTGTTCGAGTGTGACTTATATTTGTCACATTTGGTATAATTAAGTGTCATAAAAGTTTTGATTGTCTATATAATGGCCACACAATCTAATTTAAATGTATCCAAAAACAATCTCTAAGTTTTTTTAGTGACTTTTGGCCACACTTTTAAGAAAAAGTGTCACAGACCGTTTTTCGGAAAGTGTGACCGTAGGTCATTTTTGTACTAGTGACCTATATATGTTGAGCGTGTCAAACCCAAAAAATAAAGGGTACAAATGACTCCTTAAACACTACTACTATGCACTAATAATGTAGTACAAGGTAAGTAGGGTCGATCCACAAAGACACGGGACAAGTGTTTATACCTTTTTGTGGAAGGTACAATAATGTTCACATAAATGGGGGGTTGGTATGCAATGATTAAACAAGTGGATAAAGCAATAAGTAAATGATCAATTAAATGAAACAAATTCAGGATTTGTGATAACTCCAACTCTATGCAAGACAATTTAACAATGTGATTCCAATGATGAAATAATATCTACTCAATTCCACCTAAGTTGGTACTTGAAAGTGTTAACAAGTTCTAACACTTCCCATTCACCAAGTTGTCAAATTCAAAACAAGCTCTTTGAAAATAACCTAACCTTCTAATTTAAGTCTAAACAAGCTCTTAGATAGAAATCAAAAGGTTGCAATAAGATTTATGTGAATGTTGGGAGTTTATGAGTATGTGAATAAGATTTACACTAAATTCATTCGATGGAAATCAATTTAGCATTTGTTACTTAGTGCAATTCACAAAACAATTACGGATTTTGCAATTAGATAACTTGAATGACCTAACCCTAATTCAAATGGTCAATAAGAATTACAATTAGAATCAAATATTCAATTGAAACAAAATCAAATTCACTAGGTAGGAATTGGAAGCAAACATCAAATCACATGATTGAAATCACAACTAAAAAGTCAAGACATAAAGTTGGAGAAACTAGGGTTCTAGCCACTCATGACTAGAACAAAATCACAAATATAGAAAATGAAATTAAAGTTCTTACAAAATGAAATCAAATGTTCCCAAGTGTTAATCAACTCCAAAATCCTCTAGAAAATCGTCTTCTCTACTCTAAAAGTCGACCCCCTAAGTAAAAAGTCGGTTCCCCCTTTAAGAATGGTGAAAAACTGCTTTAAAACCCACGTTTACGTTTACACGGCCCGCGTAAATTAACACTGTCATTTACACGGCCCGTGTAAACGCAAAAATATACTGCACATATATCTATGTTTACACGGCCCGCGTAAACGCAAGGCTTGCATTTACACGGCCATGTAAATCTCTATAAAGCCAAAATCTTCATTTCTTTGATATCTTTCTCCTCGGTGCTCTGCAAGTCCTGAAATTTTGTCTGCAACTTTTATTTACCTCCTCCAACAATATTCTACCTCCAAAAGTCCCTGAAATATCACAAAAGTATTTGAATGAAATTGCCTCATGAAAAATCATGAAAAACATGCAAAATGCATGAGTTTAAGCCTATATGCAATGTACTTTTATGAAATAAAGCTACAAAAGGGGTACATGAAATGCACCTTACAATATACCACCGTTCCACTCACACCACTATCCTCACTGCCACTAGAACACAAGTCATGTCATCACCCTACTCCTTTTGATGCGTAAAATTATACCTACCAGTTTTAAATTTATAGCATAACGAACTTAACTAGCTAGAATGCACCTATTCAGTGTACCTAGTTGAATTATAGAATTAAACGTGGAAAAACAATCAAAAGTGGGTTTTTTTTTACTAATTTTGTAAGTTCAACAACTTAATTCATTCAACTAGCAAATTAACAACTAGAAACTAAGAAAGCAAAGAGAATGTTTTAAATTCAAGATTTAAAGAGTACTTTGTTAGTTTCGAATCCACCCTTTTCCTTATGGTTGATGTCAATTAGATTACTTTTATTTGTTACCAAATTATTATATAACTAGTTTATATGATCAAATTCCTAGTTTTTACCAATTTATTACTTACCATGTAATGATTATTTGGGCTGCTTTTCTATTGGTTCAAGGACCACCTTTGGTCCAAATTCCTCCTTTCTTCTCTATAAATAGTCATAACATGGTAAATTAGGGTGTAACGTTCCGAAATTCAGTTGCATCTCTTAAACCCTTCTTCTTTATGAAGTTGTCAAGTGTAGCCCCTAAAGGAAAAAGTATGGCTATTGAGTACGTTGGGCGTACTGAAGAGTATGTTGCGTGTACTCAAGCACTTACTTTGGATGCAAACTCGCCTAGGTACACTGGGCGTACCCAGGGTTACGCTGGGCGTAGATGGCCCAGATGCAAACCCCTAATAGTGGCTTGTTGACTATAAAAGGAATGATATGGTATTGTTCCCCAGCCACCATTCCTCAGGGAGAAACCCTAGGAGAGCAATATTATCATTATAAAGCTAGTGTGTGAGTGTTCTTGAGCTAGAAAGAGGCTTTGTGTGTTAGTGAAAAAGAAGAGGAGGTTCTTTTGGAGGCTAGAAGTTGGAGTCAAGCTTGGATCTGAGTTCTACAGAGGGAGGAGCTTCACTTGGAGGTAAAAGGCTTAACACTTTCCTTGTCATTTTTTTTGTGCTTCATGGACCAATTTTTAGGGTTTTTGGTCCCCAAGGTGGAGACTGTATGAGCAAATGGTCTCCATAAGCTTAGATCTGCCATATTTCAGAGTAATATGAGTTGTAGGTTCATAAAAATCCAATCTTGGATGTGAATATTAAGTCATGCATGAGTTTAGGGCTTAATGGGGAAAGAGGTTATATGATTGAAGTGAATGGTGATCTTTACAGCCATGCAAATGCTTAAAGGTTTCAACTTTATGGATTAAGTGACCTTAAAAAAGTTAGATGTGGAGTTTGAGTTTATGTCTTAACCGTTTAAGACCAAAAATCCATAAGAGTATGAAACTGAGACTTACGTTGGGCGTAAATCTTAGTACGCGTAGCGTAAGGGTTTGAGACCCCGATTTTGGATCGCCGGAGTACGCCCTGTGTACAAGAGCTGGTACGCACCACGTACTGCCCCCTGTTGACTTTTGTTGACTTTTAGGGTTTTAGTCAACATTTGGACTTTTAGGTCAAGGAGGGGTAAAATGGTGTTTTACCCTTCTGTGGGATTCTAGAAAGGGATTTAATCTAGCCTTTATGAGCCATTATTTTTTGAGGATATTGTTAATGTGAATAGGCGGGGGCTAGATCAGTATATTCGTGTGCGAGATTATCCGAGTTACCCGAGGTGAGTCTTCTCACTATACATTACCTAGAGTGGTATCTATGTGTAGACCGGATGGTCTTGTGTGCTATGTGTATGTATGAGATTATGTGCATTATGATATATGTATGCTATGTGTTGTATAGACTAGACCGGATGGTCCAACTATATAGACCGGACCGAAGGGTCCAACGAGGTATGACTGGACCAGAGGGTCCAACGAGCTATGGGACTGGAGGGTACCACTGAGACACATCGACCGAAGGGTCATACTGTAGCCTCGAGTGGCATATGTGTTGTGTGTGGTATTTTGTGGAACTCACTAAGCATTTATGCTTACTGTGTTGTGTGTTATGTGTTTCAGGTACCTGTGAGGATCGCGAGAAGGCGCCGGCATGACCATACACATAGATGGAGTTTTATTTACATTGAGATCTTGGTATTTGTTTATTGAGATGATGTTGATACATGGATTTTGATATTATATATGAATTTTTGTTGTATTTTGAAATATAATAAATTGTTTTGAAAATTTACGTTGTTACAAGTTGGTAAGAGCCTTGGTTTGAGGGATTCGGATGCTCCTTCGGGAGTTTCTAAACTCAAACCGAGGATATGAGAAATTTTTTCACAATAAAACAATTTTTCTAAAAGTGTAAAAGGTTTTGAAACGAGCAAAACAGAGTAGTGTGTACGATCACCTAACGCCCGATCAATGATTTCCCAAAATACACTTACATTATGTGTTATGAGATATGATATGATATGTTATACTTGCTAGAGTAGGCTAAGTATTCATATTAGGAGTAAAGTGGCCTGATTTATGATGCCTTAGCCTGGGAGATTACTGCTACTATGAGATGCTTCGAGAGTGAGTAGGTAGCAGTGAGGAGCTTATGAGAAGTCCACCGAAGGGTAGCCTACGCTTAGCAAGATATAGAGTACTCGTGATTTGGGATCCTAGGAGTAGGACTTGGAATGAATATCGATGCAGTATGGAAGGTAGTATAGGGCCCGTACTACTAAAAACACGGAATCAGTGTACAATGCAAGTAAGAATCCTTAGGGTACTAAGGAAAAAGTAGGTTTAAGTTATCGGGTGCGAGTATACTCGAGTGAGTCTTTGATATTTTTATGTTGTATTTCAGAGACATCATGGTTGGGACACGCCACATACCAGAGGCGAGTGGCGTGAGTGATGAGGAGCTTCGTCAGATGATCCACGATGAGGTGGCTGCAGCTATCCGTGCAGAGATACCAGAGATGTTTAGGTGTATGAAGCCCACCTTAATTGAGACGTTTGACAACAGATACACAACGGTTACTGAGGTTGCGGCTGCTGCAGCTGCTGCGGCTATGGCTGTTGCTAGACCTTAGGGGGGTGACTCGTTGTTGTATCGGGAGTTCAGCAACATGAAGCCACCGGAGTTCGATGGGACGCATGATTCCGATTGTTGCGATGATATGGATTTATAATATCGAGGGATGCTTCTACACCTGCTCGTGTTCGGAGCATCCAAGGGTTCGTTTTGCACTGAACCATCTTCGCTTGGGGGCGAAGGACTGGTGGAAGTTTGTGACGGCAGACTTCACTACTGCAGAGCTTACTGTGGTGACCTGGGAGAGGTTCACCGCGATGTTTCAAGATGAGTATGTTCCCCCTGTGGAGAGGGAACGTCTAGCCAAGGAGTTATTGTCCCTCAAGCAGGGAATTGAGTATGTTATAGTGATTACGAGGATGTTTCATGAAAGGGTGTAGTTTTTCCCTGAGCACGTGTCTTCTGAGCAGGCACGTATGAGCCGGTACTTGAGCATACTGAGGAGGGATATTCGTGAATTCGTGGTGAACTCGTCATACCGGACATTTGCTGAGCTCCAGGAAAATACCCGGAAGCAGGAGATTGAGTTGGAGACTCAGGTCAGGGAGGAGGCCGAGTCTCAGAGGAGGGACAAGCGACTGGCGCAGGCTCTACCGGAAGTCAAGCGGGCAAAGCCCAGTGATTCGAGATCTGGGGGTCCGAAGGGCCGCACTTGTAGGAAGTGTGGCAAGAGCCATGAGGGGGTGTGCAGAGCTGGGGTATGTTACAAGTGTAGGAATACGGGGAATTTTGCGAGGGATTGCCCCAAGGGATTCTCAGTTTTCTTTCATTGTAACCAGACTAGCCATCGGAAGGCCGAATGCCCACAACTACTACAGGGATCAACGCAGGGATCTGCACCTACTGCTAGAGATACCAAGACCCGGCCAGTAAAGGCCGAGACACCAAAGGCTCGTGGTAGAGCCTTCAAGTTGACAGCGGATGAGGTCCGCGCAGCTCCCGATGTCGTGGCTGGTATGTATTCTTTCATCTATTTATTTTGAGTTTGAGATATTGTGCTTATATTATGGTATCCGTAGGTACTTTTCTTGTGAGTTCGGTACTTGCTTTGGTGTTATTTGACTCGGGTGCGAGTCGATATTTCGTTTCTTTAGCATTTAGTCAGCACATCAGTATCTTTCGAGAGGCGTTGAGTCGACCTCTCCGAGTTTCCATAGCTGAAGAGCAAGCGATATATGCTACTGAGGTGATTCGGGGATGTGTACTCTAGATCTTCAGTGTTGAGTTTCCGATAGATCTGATCCCGATTGCAATGGGGGATGTTTGTGTCATCGTTGGCATGGACTGGTTGAGCATATTTGGAGCGATTATCGACTGTGAGCGACAGTTGGTGACCATACAAGACCCTAGTGGGGCAGTACTTATGATGTACAGCGAGGGTATCCGTTCTGGGTCAACGTTTTGTTCGGCTGCTAAAGCGACGCAGAGTCTACAACATGGTTGTAGTGGGTTTGTGGCCTATGTGATGGACACATGAGTGGCCGCGGAGAGACCGAGTACAGTTAATGATGTACCAATAGTGCGAGAGTTCCCGAATGTTTTCCCTGAGGATGTGTCGGGTGTGCGTCCCAAGAGGCAGGTGGAGTTTCGTATCAATTTAGTCTCGAGATCAGCGCCTATATCCAAGGCACCTTATCGCCTCGTGCGACAAGAGATGCAGGAGTTATCCTTGCAACTTTAGGAGCTGCTGGGGAAGGGGTTTATTCGACCGAGTAGCTCCCCGTGGGGAGTGCCGATCCTTTTTGTCAAGAAAAAGGATGTTCACACCGGATGTGCATTGATTATCGGGAGTTGAACAAGTTGACGGTCAAGAACCGTTACCCCTTACCAAGGATCGATGATCTGTTTGATCAGTTGCAGGGAGCGTCTTGGTTCTCCAATATTTATTTGAGGTATGGATATCATTAGATGAGAGTGCGGGATGAGGATATCCAGAAGACGGCATTCAGAAATGGTTATGTGCATTACGAGTTCGTGGT
Organism: Lactuca saligna; assembly: GCF_052625555.1. Classification (NCBI taxonomy): domain Eukaryota; kingdom Viridiplantae; phylum Streptophyta; class Magnoliopsida; order Asterales; family Asteraceae; genus Lactuca; species Lactuca saligna. The sequence continues at coordinate 39,241,888 of NC_136417.1, read as the reverse complement.
GATGCCTTTTGGGCTTACCAATGCACTGGCAACGTTCATGGATCTCATGAACAGGGTGTGCAGGTCGATGTTGGTTCGTTCGGTGATCGTGTTCATCGATGATATATTGGTGTATTTGAGATCCAGAGAGTAGCATGAGGAGCATTTGAGGGAGATCCTCTTAGTTCTGAGATCGGAGAGGCATTACGCCAAATTCTCCAAGTGTGATTTCTGGTTACGAGAGGTCCAGTTCTTGGGGCATCTCGTCAACCAGAATGGGATATTGGTTGATCCGGCCAAGACTGAGGCATTGATGAGTTGGAAGGTGTTGAGATCCCCTACTGAGATTAGGAGTTTTCTAGGGTTGGCCGGCTATTATCGGAGATTTATCAAGGATTTCTCCAAGATTTCCGTTCCTCTCACCAGGTTGACCTGGAAGGGCGTGGCTTTTAGTTGGGGTCCTGAGCAGCATGCCTCATTCGAGACACTTCTCCATAGATTATGAGAAGCCTCGGTATTAGCCCTTCTAGAGGGGATGAAGGATTTTGTGGTGTATTGTGATGCATCGATATCGGGATTGGGTGTGGTGCTGATGTAGAGAGGGCACGTGACAACATACACATCGAGGCAGCTGAAGCCTCATGAGACGAGGTATCCTACCCCTGATTTGGAGTTGGGGGCAGTGATGTTCACCCTCAAGATCTGGCGTCACTTTTTGTATGGGGTTCGGTGTACCATATACACGGACCACAAGATCTTGAAGTATTTGATGGATCAGCCCAACCTGAATATGCACCAGAGAAGATGGTTGGATGTGGTAAAGGATTATGATTGTGAGATCCTGTACAACCCGGGCAAGGCTAACGTTGTAGCCGATGCCTTGAGCCATAGGGCGGAGAGTGCCCCGATTCGAGACGTTTGTATGAGGTTGACGGTGATGACTCCGGTGTTGGACATTATTCGGAAGGCCCATGCAGAGGCCGTGATACCGGAGAACCGCAAGAGAGACCGGATAATCGGGCAAGTACCTGAGTTCGTTACCGATAGCTGAGGGCTTATGACATTTCAGGGTTGGATTTGGGTGCCATTTACGGGAGAGGCACGTACCATTCTGATGGAAAAGGCACACATGTCGAGGTTCTCGATCCATCCCGGTGCCACTAAGATGTATTTGGCCCTGCAGAGAGACTATTGGTGGCCTTGTATGAAGATGGATGTTGCATGGTTCGTTGAGAGGTGCTTGACTTGTCTCAGGGTCAAGTCCGAGCACCAGTATCTGCACGGGAAGTTGCATCCACTTGAGGTTCCCCAGTGGAAGTGGGAACAAATTTCTATGGACTTTATCACCAAATTGCCAAGGACCGCTAGTGGTGTCGATGCAATTTGGGTGATCGTCGACCGGCTGACGAAGAGTGCTCACTTCCTTGCTATCAGTGAGAGCTCTTCTACAGAGAGACTGGAAAAGTTGTATGTGAGGGATGTGGTATCATGATAGGGAGTACCAATCTCGATTGTGTCAAATCGAGATGTACGTTTCACTTCCAGGTGCTGGAAGAAGTTCCATGAGGAGTTGGGCACGGGGCTACATTTCAGTACCGCTTACCACCCACAGACGGACGGATAGAGTGAGCGTATGATTCAGACACTCGAGGACATGCTTCGAGCATGTGTGTTGGACTTCGGAGGAAGTTGGGACACGTATTTGCCATTGACTGAGTTTTCCTATAACAACAGCCACCATTTGAGTATTGGTATGCCTCCCTTCGAGTTGTTGTATGGGAGGAGGTGTCGGACTCTCATCTGCTAGGGAGAGGTAGGGAAGTGAGTGATAGGCAGCACTGAGATAGTGCTTCAGACGACAGAGCAGAAACAACATGTCAGACATAGGTTGTTAACAGCTCAGAGTCGCCAGAAGAGTTATGCGGATAGGCGATGGTCCGACCTCGAGTTCCAGGTGGGAGACTTCATACTCCTGAAGGTATCTCCTTGGAAGGGAGTGATCCGATTCTGGAAGAGGGCAAGCTGGGACCCTAGTACATTGGTCCTTTCAGGGTGACCGATAGGGTGGGCAGGGTAGGATACTGTTTGGAGGTACCTGCGGAGTTGAGCCAGATACATGATACCTTCCACGTGTCTCAGTTGAGGAAGTGTATTCCCGATGATACGACAGTTGTACCACTGGAGGATATTCAGGTGGATGCGAGCATGAATTACGTTGAGAGACCAATCGCAATAGTGGATCGGAAGATCAAGGTTCCGAGGAATAAGGAAGTGCCCCTGATTCAGCTCCAGTGGCAGCACCGGAGAGGGTCCGAGCTGACTTGGGAGCCGGAGTTGGGGATGCGGGAGCAACATCCGGAGTTGTTTACGGCATGAGACTTCGAGGGCGAAGTCTGGTTCTAGTAGGGGAGAATTGTAACATTACGAAATTCAGGTGCATCTCTTAAACCCTTCTTCTTTATCAAGTTGTCAAGTTTAGCCCCTAAAGGAAAAAGTATTGCTATTGAGTACGATGGGCGTACTGAAGAGTACGATGCACATACTCAAGCTCTTACTTTGGACACGGACTCGCCTAGGTACGCTGGGCGTAGCTGGCCAAGATGCAAAACCTAATTGTGGCTTGTGGACTATAAAAGGAATGATATGGTCTTGTCCCCCAACCACCTTTCCTTAGAGAGAAACCCTAGGAGAGAAATATTATCATTCTAAAGCTAGTGTTTGAGTGTTCTTGAGCTAGAAAGTGCCTTTGTGTGTTAGTGAAGAAGAAGAGGAGGTTCTTGTGGAGGCTAGAAGTTGGAGTACAAGCTTGGATATGAGTTTTACATACGGAGGAGCTTCACTTGGAGGTAAAAATCTCAAAGCTTTCCTTGTCATTTTGTTTTTTGCTTCATGGACCAATTTTTAGGGTTTTTGGTCCTAAGGTGGAGACTTTATGAGCAAATGGTCTCCATAAGCCTAGATCTGCCATATTTCAGAGTAATATGAGTTGTAGGTTCATAAAAATCCAATCTTGGACGTGAATATTAAGTCATGCATGAGTTTAGGGCTTAATGGGGAAAGAGGTTATATGTTTGAAGTGAATGGTGATCTTTACAGCCATGTAAACGCTTAAAGGTTTCAACTTTATGGATTAAGTGACCTTAGAAAAGTCAGATCTGGAGTTTGAGTTTATGTCTTAACTGTTTAAGACCAAAAATCCATAAGAGTATGAAAATGAGACTCACGTTCGGCGTAAATCTCAGTTGCGCAATTTAACGGTTTGAGACCCCGATTATTGATTGTCGTAGTACGCCCCACGTACAAGAGCTGGTACGCGCCGCGTACTGCCCACTGTTGACTTTCGTTGACTTTTAGGGTTTTAGTCAACATTTCGACTTTTGGGTCAAGGAGGGGTAAAATGGTCTTTTATCCTTTTTGTGGGATTGTAGAAAGGGAGTTAATCTAGCCTTTGAGAGCCATTATTTATTTGAGGATATTGTTTATGTGAATAGGTGGGGGCTAGATCAGTATATTCGTGTGTGAGATTATCCGAGTTACCCGAGGTGAGTCTTCTCACTATACATTACCTAGAGTGGTATCTATGTGTAGATCGGAGGGTCTTGTGTGCTATGTGTATGTATGAGATTATGTGCATTGTGATATATGTATGCTATGTGTTGTATAGACCAGACCGGAGGGTCCAACGATATAGACCGGATCGAAGGGTCCAACGATACAGACCGGCCCGAAGGGTCCAACGAGCTATGACCGGACCAGAGGGTCCAACGAGCTATGGGACTTGAGGGTCCCGTTGAGACACATCGACCGAAGGGTCATATTGTAGCCTCGAGTGGCGTATGTGTTGTATGTGGTATTTTGGGGAACTCACTAAGCATTTATGCTTACCGTGTTGTTTGTTATGTGTTTCAGGTACCAGTGAGGATCGCGGGAAGGCACCGGCATGACCGTACACATAGATGAAGTTTTATTTACATTGAGATCTTTGGATTTGTTTGTCGAGATGATGTTGATACATGGATTTTGATATTATATATGAATTTTTAATATATTTTGAAATAAAAAAAAATTGTTTTGAAAATTTACGTTGTTACATGCGGGTTGACTCGGTTTTACATAAAAGTGTTTACAATAATCTTTCTTGCACAAGCTTTGTTAATTGCCCGACTTGTGATTTGAATACTCAAAATGGATGCTTGTTGATCTATATATGTTGCATCAGTTGCATCATGTCTTTTCTTGCTAGCTTCCATAAATCTAATCAAAATTGACTAAAGAGCGATTATCTTCTCGGATTGGACTTCCTCTTTTTGGTTGAGGTGATGATTTAATTGTTGATAATCTGTCGTATCTCCAATTGAATAGCATACTCGAACCCTCTTGTACTCCAATTTACAATCCCTTGTAGAATGGGGTCCCTCACAAGCTCCGCACCTATCTTGTACCACATTAATTGATTCGCCCATATTTGTGATCTTATTTTCCATGGCGTCGAGTTAAGCCATTACCAACGTTAAGACTTTAGAAGCTCAATCTCAATTCACTTTTCTTCCTGTGATATCCTCCGTTGTGTTGTGATACTCCCTTGAATGCTTGGCGAATTCTTCAATTAATGCTTTGTTAGTTGTAACATACACGTTTTGAAATTTTGTTTTGTAATGAATAAAATTGTAAAATACTATGTGAAATTGAGTGTTGAGTTCTAACAGATGGTTTTTACTAGAAATGAAGTAAAACTATGTATAGAATCACTTAGAAAATATTGGAAGTCTTATGAGAATCCAATTAAAAGCCAAATAGTGAAATTTAGCGAAAATATAAAATTTTAAATAAGTAAAATTTTATTATTGAAGGTTGTAAATAATCTCGTTAGAAACTTGTAGGCGAAAACCTCGTCGAAATCCGAGTTATAACGAAGAAGTTATGACCAATCGAAGATCCGCGATAAAACCGACACGACACCGAATGACGTAAAAAGTGAGTTTTTGATAAATTACTTTTTAGCCTTATTAAACCGAGAAATTCGATAAAAAGAACGCCAAAATCTGACTTCATATGAGGAAGTTATGATTTTGCTAAATTTTGGATTAGCAGTAGATAGCTAAAAACTCGAATTTTAGATCGAGTGATATTTGACCGATACATCCTAAATGAAAATTGAAGTTCTCTTCATTTGTAGTACAACGGTAAAAAGTCTGATGAAAACGGATGTCAGATGAAGAAGTTATGAATTTTTAACGGATTTTCCTATCCCGGTCTGTTAAAAATAATAATAACAAAATTAAAGTCAAAATTAGCTGACGAAGTCTAAACGAATGTTGTAGAGCATAATTTTAGCTACGCGTGCATATAAGGAACGTCAAAAACGGAGCTCGTATGCGAAAGTTATGGATTTTAGAAGTTCGAGGCTCAATCTTCGAAAAATCTCGCATGAGTGGTCCGGATTCGGCCACGTCCTTTGCACGAATTAGCTCGTCATCCGAGTCGTGGCGCATCCGAGGAGCGACGCGTGTCGCACACCTGTCCGAGTCTCGCATACTGAGCCACGTCCGAGCCTCGTAGAGGCCTCGTGGCCCTCGCACTTCCTGCCGCGTGTCCGAAGCTCGCATGAGCCACGTATCCTCTCCGGATCCGAGCTTCATAGCTACGACGTGGAGCTTCCTCAGCCAAGCAATCCTCGGTCTCGCACCCTATAAAAGGGAGACATGCGAGACTTGCCGACTAACTTTGAATTTTTGACACTTTTTCACCTTAATTCCATATATTCACTATTTTGACTTTCCCCGAAGCCCCGGTATGAATTTTAGCACCCGAAACACGTCCCAAAGCCCCCGAGAAGCCCGAAATATTTTATCTTTTCGGTTTTGAAGCCCTATCTTCGCAGAGCCCGATTTTCAATTAAGCTCTCGGTTTTCAACATAGAAAGTCATATTTGAAGCCCTACCATCACCTGTTGTATGTGCTCGTAGGCATCCTTCTGGTCCTTCCCAAAGAATGGTAGATCTTTTAGCATACTAAGAATGTGTCTTGGGAGCTTAAACTTTATCGTCGTTGGAATTTTTGGTGGAACAAGACCCGACCCATTATCTTTCATCATACGTCGATTGTACGCTTCCACCATCATAGTCGTGATGTCCCCTATCTTTTCTACTAATACAAAACTAGAAAAACACGTGTAAAACGAGCAAAAAACAAAGAAATAAAATTAAAACTGAAAATTACCGGTACCCATGTCGTCACCTGGGAGGTGCTACGTCGTGGGAGCTATTGAAGCAGAAAACTAAAAATACAAGAAAGTAACTTTTTGCGGGGTTTTTCCCACAAAAAAATGATTGATTATCCTAAAGCAATTAGATTAAAAACTAAAATCAGTTGTTTCCTGGCAACGACACCAAAAACTTGATGTGCACAATTATATCTACCTGTTTTAAATCTATATTCTAACGAACTTACTAACTAGAATGCACCTAGGCAGTGTACCTAGTGGATTTATAGAATAGTTTAGGTATCTCGGGTGTCAATCATAGTGAATGTTATTTAGCTAATAAAAGAACAACTAAAAATAAAATTAGGAAAAACAGTCAAAAGTGGAGGGTTTTAATGATTTTCCTAGTTCGACAACTTAATTCAATCAACTAGCAAATTAACAACTAGAAACTAAGCAAGCAATGAGAGCAATTTTAATTCAAGATTTAAAGAGTACTTTCGTTAGTTCCGAATTCCCTCTTTTTCCTATGGTTGATTTCTAGTAGAGTACTTATGTTGGTAATCAAATTATTATATAACTATTTTATAACCCGTGAGAACAACGGGTATAAAATTAATTAAAATTTTATATTAAAAACTCAAAATTATTAATTAATTATTTTAAATAAATTATTACTTAAGTGATATTTTTTTTAGTTATATAAAACTATAATCGTTGATTTAAATAAATGCGTGAAGGTATATCACCTTATAATCTGTACTTATTTTATTTTATTTTTTAATCTAATGTTATTAATTTAATATAATTAAATTGCAAAATTTAAAATTTGAAATTCAAAAATTAAGAATCAATTATTAATTTAATGTAATTAGATAGAAATTTAAAATCGATAATTAATAGGTTGACAAGTGGCATGATAGGTACATATAATATTAATGATGAGTTCTAATAGTATGACACTTGTCAATAGGAGATTAAACATATTTATTAATTAGAATAGGAAGTTGTTATTATGATCAAATTCCTAGTTTTTACCAATTTATGACTTACCATGTAATGATCAAACACGAAATTGATATAAAGATAAATTTGCTATGCATGGTAAATCTAAGAGTTACTTTTCTATGATCACGTCAAGCAACCAAGCACTAATTATGGATCAATTATGCTCTCTAGCACAGTTACATTACTAACTTTCATCACCTATCTCTAGCATTCAATGATCATAAATAACTAGATAACAAATTAATGCAATAGAATGATCATCTACCACACATAACTTGAAGGAAAGGCAATAATAATTAGAACTTCAACATGCAAGGAATAAGATTTATCAAACACTAGAAACCAACATAAAAATGTCCATAAATTCGAAATCAACAAATATGTTAAGGGTTCATCATCTCCAACGAAAGTTTAGGGTGATTGGCAGATAATCAAAGCAGAAACAAACAATAAATATGTTTTAACTTGAAAATACATGGTGAAATGTGCCAACCGAGTAATCGAATGATGATCTTCCTTTAAAAATCTCCAAAGCTTTAATTCGAAACCAAATCTCCACTTCCAAGGTTTCTCTAGAGGATATTAGCGGCAGATCTTGATTTAATTCTCTAGCCAACTCCCAAAATTCGACCTAAAAGTTCAAAATATATAGATGCCAAATTTAGCTTCCCACGGCGTGGCGACCATTAAAAACGTGTGTGCCAAATGTCTCGGAAGATTTTGTGTAGGAAAGGTGGCCACGTCGTGGCATCTAGATTGCCACGTTGTTGCATACATTCTTTTGCACACCTCTTATTTGTTATTTTTTATTGAATGGTAACTTCGAGCTCCATGTTTCCATCAATCTTTAGTTTTGGTCCTTTTCTTTGAGATTATCCATTTTTGGTTGCAAAATAGAATTTAACTTAATAAGTACCAAATATTTTTTTAATTCACCAAAATATAGCTTAAAATATATTAAAATAATACCTAAAATATGTATAAATATTACAATATCACCTTTCAACTCCCTTACAACCACCATAACACTAATCATGTCACAATCCCACTCTTGTCACCATCCTCACAACCAACATGACCAATTTGAAATCTCCAAACTCAATAAAGAAATCATTTGTTACTTTCACAAAATAACTAATCTACATAATACCAAATCATAATGCATTCTCTTAACTTGTATAATTATTCTAACATTCAAATAGATATTTTTGGATATAAAAGGTACAAAGCCACAAACATGACCAAAAAAATTTTGGAGACAAACATTACCATTCAAACGTAACATATTCCAAACTTTACCATTATCAATATGGATATCATATTTTAGGATACATACATTGCCAAGCACATTGAAAGACTTTTTTTCGACACAAACACTACACTACGAACCAATATAAAAAAACCTAATCTTGGAATAAACCTATATACAATTGTCCCATTCTTGGTGGAGCCTTAGCATTTCCGGTGGGAACATAAGCTTACCCTTGGATACTAAAAATACACTAAGAACATTGTCCCTCTTTTCTCCAAAATTCTTGCCTAGCCAACACCCATCCATGTGGTTTTCATATATGATATCTCCCATATAAAAGCCACTCACCATAATTTCAAGAGGAATCGGCCTAATTTTCTCCACTGTGACAATCTCCCTAAAGGGACTGTTGTCTCCACCATTAAGCAGAATTCGATATATATTGAATGATGACCTCTCGAACGGTTAAAATAGCGATGACATTGACAAAGTAGTAAGATTCTTGAAGCCTTTTTTGTTGATGGATACATCAACTATATCGTCTATCTCAAATGGCATGATTTGACTTTGACAACATCAATTTGAATTTCAATTCCAACAAGGGTATGATCAGTTAAAACTTAGGAGACTACGGTGGTGTGTTACCGACGAGAAGACGAAGTGAAGGGGTACGGAATCTGATGCATTAGGGTTTTTCTAACAACAACAGTGAATTGGTTTTTTCAAAAGGATCTAAGGACTCTAACTAGATGGAGTTAGGGTGATGGACCATGGCTGCAAGGAAAGCAAACCACAAGGACCAACTATATTATAAATTTAATAGTAGGACTCTTACTGAGATTTAACGTCAGAAAACATAACAAAATAGAAAAAGTAGTATTTATTACTTAACTTTACAAATACTGATCATAAACCGATCATATAGAAAGATGCAGCAAATCCTTAATAAAATAGTTTCATTACTAAACCTTATAGATTGTCCAGAAAAGGACACACACACGCACAACATGTATAGGTGTAACATGAACTTCCTGCAGTGTTTATTAGTATGGAACCCAAACAACATGATCCTCGGGTAAGAAATGGCAAACTGGAACACTTCCTGGTTTGACTTTGAGCACTTGAAACGCCAAATGTTTTGGATTCCACTTCGAAGTGTCTGTATGGCAAACAGCCACAGCTTTAGCTTTCGTACCATCAGCTCCCACCAAAGAAACAGAATACGCTCGAGTGCTAACAGTTTTGTGGCAATAAAAGACAGCATATGCGTAGTTTTGCTTGTGGCAAACCACAGCTTTATCTGCTGCAAGTTTCTTGGCTCCTTCAATCGTGTACTTTTGTAACGGAGTACTTTCTTTAGCGTTTACCTCTGTTGATATCGCTTTAACGTTTTTACCTAACTTGCTTGTACTAAAATCGACCATGGACTCTAACGAGGTAGCACAATACTTTTCCTCGCCTTCAATGCCTTTGTTCTCGCATTCACTTAGTGTTTGTTTCATGTCTTGGGCTTCCACGGAATCGGATTTTATCGAGAACTCATTGTAGATTTGAGGAAGCTTGTTTGATGAAAATGGTATAGAGTCAGCTACCTGTCTTGGTAAGAACGTGGCTTTTTGGTCGTCTTTAATGAAATGCAACTTCATCTCCGTGCCTTGATGCAAGTCGTTTTCCAAGAAAAAGAACGCTACGTTTGGGTTATCCTTGAGTTGATCTGCTGAAGCAGCATAGTTGTACACGAATGGATTTGGTCCTTTACCTACTCCCACGTAAACTGGCTTACCTTTGTGACCTGTATGCACGGCTACACCACCTTTTCCAACACCAACATTCGTCCGTTTCCCTGGTTTTCCGGTATGCACACCGACACCACCTTTTCCAACACCAACATCCGTCCGTTTCCCTGGTTTTCCGGTATGCACACCCACACCACCTTTTCCAACCCCTACGTTTGTTCCTTTTCCGGTGTTAACAGTCACTCCGCCTTTTCGAACACCTACATTTGTTCTTTTCCCTGGTTTTCCAGTGTGCACGGCTACACCGCCTTTCCCAACTCCGACTGCAGTGTTCATCTCTTCCGACCATTCTGTAAATCAACAAATTATCTCAACCAAATATGTAGTGATTACTTTAAACGAAAAACAATAAAGGAATCAGAAATTAACATTTACGAACCTGCAGTTGGTACAAGATCCTTGATTGCTTTGGGCATAGGACTGTTTGGCAATACAGACTTCCAGTAAACATCAGGAGTCACTGCATGACTAGCCACCAGCGCTAGCTGTTGGAAACCACAAATAAATGAAATCAGCTCCAAAATATCATTTCATACAGAAGCAAAACCGAAACTGAAACTGGACCAGAATCTCGCGGACCATTTTCGTGGTGCACAATGATGTTAGACCTTTTATTGTGATAAAGTTATTAAAGATTATAAATTTTAAGATACCCAAATATCTAGTGATGATAGGAATATACTTACAGAAAAAAGTGTATAAACGTTGAGAAGATTGAACTTCATTGGAGAGAAATGAAAGTGAAACCAAACTGAATTTGGAAGTTAGTGTTTGATGATGAATGGAGAGTGGGTCTGGTGAAGTACTTATAGTGGAGTTAATTAATACATAATGCAATACTCCACCAAGAAGGACGACATGTTATAATTATCCCAACCACCAACTGCAAATATCAAGTATGCCATGCCCACATGTAGGTAATTAAGGCCGGCAATCATATATAGACTTGATGAAGGAAATATTTGACTTTGAATAGGGATGAGCAAAGGAATCAACCCGGTTGGAACGGGTCCGAATTGGACCTGGTTCAGGAACCGAATTCGGTTGGAATTAAGAACCGAACCAGACCGCTGGTTCAACCGGTTCCCGGTTCCTCTTGTCGTGTGTTCAAAAAATAGCAACATATGGTTCCGTTTTTGCCTGTTGTATCGGTTTTTGCTGGTTCCACCGGCTCCGGTTCTACCGGTTCTCGGTTCCAAAAATCCACAAGAATACCGTCCTGTTCCCAGCCCGATCGATTCTATCCGGTTTGGATTTCGATACCGGTTCCGATTCCGGTCGGTTCCCCAGTCCAAGTGCTCATTCCTAACTTGGAATATATCAACCAGAGACAAACTTTTGGAGTTGTTTCTAAAAGTAGTAATGTGTTATAATGTTATGTATAAATAGCTAGGTTGGTTTTCATAATGTTTTTTTAGCAATAGGCAATGTTTAAAAATACGGGTTAATCCGGCCAGTCAAATTAATTGAACTGATATGGTGAATTTAGGATTACGAAATAAAGTTTGATCTTTGATGTCAAGATGGTTGATTTCCTATTGTGATATTTATTTCATGATTGTAAATATTTGGTTAGAGGTTTTATACGAGATAAAATTTTGTAAATGGTCTTTCTAATTTACTAAAGGTTACAAATTTAGTTCTTCTGAATTTTGTTCATAATCCCTTTGGTTTCCAAAGGTTGTGTGAATGATCATTTTTGCCAACACTTTCATTTTGGTCCATTACTACGAAAGTAATTTGGTTTTTTTACATAACAGAGTCTGACTTTGTAACCATGGATAAACCATGATATAATTTTGTCTATGTTTTTTGTTTATGAGTTTGTGACATTTTTAGAGTTCTATTTTTTATAATGTCATTTTAACTCCTTCATTTTGAACTTTTTTAAAATGTTATTTTTACCAATCTCTTTTTAAATTTTTTTTGTTTATCCCTATAGTATATATATATATATATATATATATATATATATATATATATATATATATATATATATATATATATATATATATATATATATATATATATATATATATAATTTGATTTTCCTTAATAATTTTTATTTGTTAATCTGAAAAACTAATTTGTTTACCGTCTTTATTTTTATATATTTCTTTGTATAAAATTCAAGGTGGTCAATGTTTCTACTTGAATTTAATATACGTTCTCTTCATTATTATTATTGTTATTTTTGTTTAATTTACTTGTTTTTTGATGCACGTGTTGTTTTAAATTTGAGTTTGTTTACGTTTTAACACACACACATATATATATGTATATATATATATATATATATATATATATATATATATATATATATATATATATATATATATATATATATATATATATATATATATATATATATATATATGTTGTTTTATTGTTTTCGTGCATAATTTTATCTACATTTCTTATGTCTGAGTCGTGTCTAAACCTAGTAAAAATCGGCATGACACAACAACTCGACACAAACTCGGCATGAAATTAGTGGGTTTGGGTAAGGGATTTCGATATGCTTATGTAAATGGGTTGACACGAAATGACATGATAATTAAATGAGTATGATTAGGGTCAAGCCATCTCGAATATGACATGACACGATACGTTTGTTAGGTCTAGTCGAGTCAAATATAATAACTTTCTTTCTTTAACTTAAAAAAACTATTTTTACATACTTATTTTTATATGTGTTGATATAAATTTAAGATGATCAATGTTTCAACATAAATTTAAAACTTTCATTCATTGATTAAAAGAAATTTACTTGTTTTTTTATATATGTGTCGGTATAAATTCAATTTCACCTACATTTCAGTATAACTTTTTTATGTATTCGTGCTTATTTTTACCTATATCTTTATCTTCTTCGTACATAAAAATAACGATAACATAAAAAATAAATAAATAAACACATAGATAAACATAAGAATGTAGGTAAAAAAAACTTACTTGCTTATTTTTTTGGTGTTTATTTTTATCAACTTGCTTATTTTTATTTTTATTTATGTATTTGTGCTTTTTTTACTTAAAAAACAAAATAATCTTGTAAACAAAAGTAAGCACGAAAACATAAAAAAATAGTAATTCAAAACATAATCGAACTCAAATTTATACCGATACGTACATAAAAAATAATTTAAAAAAAAAATAATGAACAGAAGTTCTCAATTTACGTCAAATACATTGAAACATTGACCACTTTGAATTTATACTCACACATAAATAAAAATAAGCTCATAAAAATCAGTTTTTGATTTAAGTTAACAAACAAAAATTATTATATGTGACCAAACTCATATCTAGAAAACATACATAAAATTTAGCGCAAAAACCCATAAATAAATTACATCGAAATATAAACAAACTCAAATATAATATGTTTTTTAATTAAACGAACAAAAGTTATTATACGTAACCCAGTTCATACATAGGAAACATACATAAATTAAGCATGAAAAAAAAAAGTTGTGTCGAAACGTAGACAGCATTAAACTTATACCGACACATATATAAAAATAAGCATGTAAAAAGCATTAGTTTTTAGATTAAAGAACAAAAATTATTAAGGAAAAATCAAATTATATATATACGATGTGGATAAACACGGAAATTTCAAAAATGGAGGGATAAAAAAAACATTTTACAAAGTTTAAAGTGAAGGGTCAAAATGATATTTTAAAAAACAAAATGGTGAAAAAATCACAAACTAATAAACGTAAAATATTGACAAAATTATATAAATGGTCTCTATGGTTTACCCATAGTTACAAACTCAATCTCTACTCATGAAAATGTCACATTATCCTTACGATAATGGGTGAAAACTAACGATGTAACAAAAAATGACCATTCACGCAAGTTTTAGAAATCACATATACCATATTTGTCAAAAAAATTAGTAAGGACTGCGTTTGTAACCTTTAATATATTATTGGGATTGTTTTTGTAATTTTTTCCATTATAATGATGCTTTAAAAGCTTTAATTCTTCCATACTACATTAGACAAAACTGCAAAAATGGTTCCTATGATATGTATTTATTTTGAGGTTTAGACCAAACCTCGATTCTTTTGGTTTTATGATCATTTTGGGCACGTTTCTATGTAGTAATGGTCATTGCAAATATTGAAATAATTGTAATATTTTTGGGGTATTTATTTTCTATTTTTCTTTCATTTTTTTTAAATATGTTATTTGTTTGTTTATTTTAATAATAATAAATAAGAAGGGTCTCTCTCTCTCTCTCTCTCTCTCTCTCTCTCTCTCTCTCTCTCTCTCTCTCTCTCTCTCTCTCTCTCTCCAATATGAGTGTAATGTGTGTGTGTTCAAGAGTGGGATTTTAATAATAATATTTTTCTGGAACCGCAAATCATTTTCTTCATAGTTTCCAGTGGGATTTCTTCAACGTGTACGTGTTCAAGAGTCTCGAACAAAATCGATTTTCACCCACAAATATGGAACACATTCATTTTGATCCACACTCAAACCATCGTGTTTCTAGCTCTTCCTATGTTTCTTTTGTGAGGGAATCGATATCTGATTGGCTTCCTACATGGGAAAAAAGTTATTGTAGCATCCCAAAAATATAGTCCAAAATTTCATTTTATAAAATCATTAATTAATCCAGAATTACTAAAAATCATGATTCGAAACATAAACCATAATATCTTAACTGTAAAAACAATGTATCCATATCAATCACATGTCAAATAAATCAGAGTAAAATATATCAGGCTAAAAGTTGTGGTGTGTGCCATACAGTCATCCTGGGCTCTTCCCTTTGCTACCGAAAGTACCCGAAACCAAAACTGAAAATTGTAAGCATAAAGCTTAGTGAGTCTCCCCAAACTACCACATACCATACACGTAATCACATAATAGCATACACTGGGCCCTGCCCACTACATCGGGCCCTGCCCAGCATCAGACGAATCTGGCATCGGGCCCCGCCCGACATCAGGCCGAAGTTCGGTATATATATAACATATCAACAAGCATATAACATAACCACATAACATAAACATATAATCTATGTCCTTCCTCGGGCTTGCCACGACATCAGACCGAAGTCCGGAACATATAACTAAACATTCCTTGGGCTTGCCCTGACATTAGACCAAAGTCCGGAACATATAAACAAACACATGCAAGAATCGTGAAGACATCAAACTGAATAACATTCCTTGGGCTTGCCCCAACATCTGACCGAAGCCCGGAAACATATAATCTACATCGGGCTAACCCCGACATCGGACCTAAGTCCGGCATACGCTAACATACATAAACGTGCCGGCATTGGTGCCTTGACCTGTTTCAGCTGAAAGAAAACTCACATCTCAAGCTGCCTGCTGAAATCCTGTGTGAGAAATATTTGATAGTTGCTCTAACAACTCCCCGGCTATCATTATCACAATAATCACTTAGTCAAAAATTTAAAATTCTTTTTACGGGTAAAATGCCATTTTACCACTCGTTAAAGTCAACATTCTGGGTTGACCCAACTAACCGAGTTGCTCCATCAACTCACCGAGTCCTAGAACCTTGAAATCACGATCTAACTCATCGACTCACCCCCTGACTGTAACAACCCGTTATTTCAAGTCAGTAAAAATCGAGTCCTGTAACCTCTTTGAGAAAAGAATTAGAATATCATCGAAAAATGAAGTATTCAAAAACTCTATTTGGAGTACACTATGTGGTAGTTATCGTCTTAAGGTTTCCAAACATATAAATAACACAAAAATCCGAGTTATAACGAAGAAGTTATGATCATTCTAAGTTTTCCGACAAAAACCGGCAATACGAAGTTGCGTAAAAACGCAAAGTTTCAATAAAACACTTTCCGACCTTAGGTGTCTAAATGAAAGTCGTAGATATCGTTAAACTACAAACATGCATAAAAAGAACGCTCAAATTGGACATCGTATGAATAAGTTATGAATTTTTAAAGAAATTCCTTAATCACGTCATTTTAACAAATAAATAATAAAAATAATTCCGGAATTTGCCAACGGAATCTAAATGAAAGTTGTAGATCGTAGTCTCACCATCGCGAGGATATAAAGAACGTCAAAAACGGAGTTCGTATGAAGGAGATATGAATTTTCGAAGTTTGATAAATAATTTATATATAATTTTTATTAAAACTTCGGTATTATCCGAAGGGGAGTCAGCGTCCTCATCCAAGGTACGCGCTGCGTACCCCTGTACGCCCCGCGTACCCGAGGAACTTGGCCTCAAACCGTCCACGTCGCCCTATGCGAGGCACCCGACCCGCCCGTCCGACCTGCCGTCCCATCCGACCCGACAGCCTGAGCCGTCCCATCCGAGGCCGAGGCAGTCGAGGCTTGGGCACGCATGACGTACGCGTACGCGCTGCGTACGAGCGTACGCCCCGCATACGAGGCCTCTCAGGCCCCCCCTATAAATAGCATGCGAGGGTTCCCGGGAAAATGGCCCATTCTCTCTCCTTTTGCTTGCGTTTTACCTTGTTTTCCGTGCTCGCACTACCCCGAAGCCCTGGTCATTTTGTGCAAGTCCCGAAGGTCGATTTTACTCCCGAGGAATCCCGAGATTTCCGAGGAAAATCCATTTCCCGAGATGAAACTCTGCCCGGTTTTCCATCTTGCTATCTTCAAACTTTCAAGTGAGTTCATACCCCTTTCAAACACACTTTAAATACATTTAAATGCTTTTATACTTTTTTTAGGGGGGGGGATACAAGTAAACATACGGCTATTATCGTGTATTTTATAAAGTTTTACTTCACTTGTTTTATCGAATAAATCACTTGGAACTTATTTCTATTATGGAAAACTCTTGTCATACTTTGTGTGCATTAGACATTATACAAAGTATATAATGATTTCAAAGTACCTTTCATTGTTAAGTCTTTTTATACATTCTAAAAACTTATGATTTTGCTTTGTCAAACATTGTGAAAAAGGATAAACTTTGCATACAAAACTATCACTTTAATACCGACTTAGTTGAGAATCCATGAGACGTGTATATCTTCAAACGTTACTTTTCTTTATTAGAAAGTAATGCTGCAAGTCCTGTTTATAACCAGAGTCTCCCGTTCGGAGAACGTGTCAAATGTGTATAGATCTATACGGGAAGTCATGATCCCGCACCCTAACTGTTAGCTACAGTCCGTCTTTTGGGGTGACAGTTGTCATAACGCTGCGACGCCTGAAGAACGTCGTTACAGGCATATTATGTTTAGTATGGTTATAAAACTCATCGGATATACAATTATTATGGTATTATGCTTTTATGAACGAGTAGCTATTAAAACTATTCTTCATCTAACAAATGCGATCTTCGTATAGCTTTATTATATAAAACTATGACACAACTTTTGAGAACGTCGGTTTCTTGCGATTTTCGGTCTTAGAGACTGCCATTTATGTTAGGAAAATAAGGGTTTTTCCTGCATACAAACCAAACAACTAATAGGAAAATAAGGGATTTTCCTGGTGCAATTATTTACAACTTATAACACGAACATTCATATGCATTTCATACTTTTATAAGAAAATAAGGGTTTTTCTTGGAAAACACAACAACTCGTATCTCAACCATTAGGGAAAATATGGGATTTTCTGGATCTAATACATTCACTTTCAACACAACAAATCACAACTCTTTACATTTGAAATGCTGCGTTTTCTGGAAAACATACACCCATTTTGGAATGACATCCAATTTTTTCTAAACTACTTATGAACTCACCAACTTAATTGTTGACACTTTTTCTTTGAAATAACTTGTATTCTCAGGGAACCGCTAAGCAGGTTTGGGAATCAACTTTTGGGATTAACGCGCTGGCGTTAATTACTTCTTTTGAATGATGTTTATGTATTTATCTTTTGAACATGTAATGAATACAATTATGTAAACATCTTGGAAACTTTAATATATATGGTGGTGTGTACTTTCCTTTCTATGAACTGTTATGATACTGAATATGACGTCCTCCGCCCCCGAACGTTTCCGCCGTTCTGGTTTGGGGGTGTGACACTGACTTGCCGAGTTCCATGGCTACTCACAGTCACAATTTCACGAATCAACACGTCGAGTCCTTTCACAGACTCATCGAGTTCTACCTTAAATTGAATGAGGACAACACGACTCAACTCGTCAAGTTCCTCTGTGGACTTGACGAGTTCCTCTATCTGATTGGGCCATCTTAAAAGATTAAGCTTCTACTCTCCAGATCCAAAGTCCATACTTCTTCTACATACTGAAATATAACACCCGTCAAAATAGGTCAATAACTACCACATGTGATTATGCCAATCCTGTAATGTGATTTTGTTAAACTAGTAATGTGATAAACTTACTATGTAGTTCATGATAAATTCTAATACAAATATGAACTTTCATACCGAATTTATGATACAGCTCAAAGTATACGTCCATACGATTCCAAAAATATATTGAATGTCTAAATCTGACTTCGCATGAAGAAGTTATGATAAACCCTAACACTATAAATCTCTATAATAAAAGGAATTTAAAATAGACTTTGAATTAGGTATTGGAGTCTAAAAGAGAGCTGTAGTACTTGTAAATACCTACGTGTCGATATAAAGAATATCAAAAACGAAGTTCGTGTGCAAAAGTTACGACCTTCCAAAGATACAAATGTCTGAGAACGTGACACATGTCAGAAACCCTAATCTGACTGAGCTCACGACGTGAGCATAGATACTCACAATGTGAGGAGTCAAAATGCCACTATTTAAAGCTAGAACATGCATGGCAAGTCTACAGAATGATAAGTGAAAAGACTATGACATGAGCAAGGATTTCTCACGACGTGAGGAGTCAAAGGGACACCATCCAAAGGTAGGGACCAAATGGCGGGTCTACGAAGTGAGTAGGATCGAGCTTATGGCGTGAGCATGCTTAGTTCACGTCGTGATAAGCCAAAATCAGCCTATAAATAGACATTTCAACCCCAAGGCTTATTACACCTAAATCTCTTCCTTTTCTCTCATTTGTTGAGGCCATTTTGCATCCCGAGCCCAACGATCTCGAACCGCTGACAGTTTCTAGTTGTTGGGTTTTGAGCATTGTAACACTCCTAAGTATACATGCAACCCTAAATAGCTTAGATCTATGTTTCTCTATTGTACATGAAAATATGAACTTTCCAAGGTATTCATCCTAACTAGGATAATAACATAGATCCATATGAATATATCAAGTTAGAATTACATACCTCTTTGATGTAGAATGTCTTCATGAAGCTTGAGTGCCTAGTGCCCCAAGTGTGACACCTCAAATGGTTCACACAACACCAAATGTATATGGAATGACTTGAGAGAAATGGAACACTCTTTGAAATCATCTTGCCCTCATATTCACACACTAGTGCACGATTTCTTGAGCTATGAGATTCTTTTATATGGTGGCTATTAGGGTTACACCATGTAACTCATAACTTTACCCATTCCTTATGCTCCATGGATTTTAACCTCCATGGATTATCCATGGGTCACCCCAAGGACTTAGTCCAACATAAGGAAACTTGGATCACAAGCCCACATATATAAGAATGAATGATTTACAAAATCAACCCATATATTTAATTAGTCTCCTTTTGATCACTTAGTTAATCCTATATTAATTCTTTATCAATACTAATTAAATAACCTTATTAATATATTAGAACTTATAATATATTAACCAACCTTATGTGTTATTTCTCTCATTATAGTCTATCCAAATGCATGATGCCATGTAACCCAAATGGACCATGCCGGGTCGGGTCAAGTCTCACCAATTATAGTTATGGACTTAGACATTAATCCAACAGTCTCCCACTTGGATAAGTCTAAAACTATTATTGCGTATGACTTCAAGAACCGACTGGCAATCGTAGCTCTCAAAAGCTTCTGTCGTACTCTAACCTTGCCGATAATATCTAACCTTTGTCAATGACTTGTCCATTAGATAAGGGATCATTTTCTCTGTCCATTTGTTGTTTCCCGATTTCCGATTTATGACGACTGACTAATTGAACAAATCAAATCAGTCCCGGCCTAGTCGAGCACTTACATTTGTCATCATCAAATCATCGAGGGGCCCACAGATATCGCTTTGATCCCAAAGGTAAAAGGAATGGATAAACTTCGACTCATATGGCTTGTTCTACTACTTGTTGAATCATACACAAAGGTATGTTTTATAACATCGAGGTACCAAATGCATTTTGTGCAATCAATGTATAACCAACTCATATTAACAACTCATATCTCTTGGTTTGAAGAATATAAGATATTATCATCTCATGATCACTCGTGATAAAATCCATGAAGTGATTCCAATGAGCGCGGGTTGAATCCAATACTCAGAACTTATGAGCACTCATGAGTGTTGTAGCCCTTTGTCCAACATCTTAGACCTCTACAAGCCAACCCATGACAGTCTTAATTCATATCTACTTCCAACATATGACCGACTGTGGATGGTTTGAATAACTAAGTCATCCAGAACAATGACCTAGTTGTTTTGGAAGTTAAAAACATTCAAAGTGAAACACAATAATAATTGAATCCAATATGGTATCAAAACCTATGAACATAAATAAAATTTCTTTTATTTATCACCATATGATTACACATTATTCATTGTATACTGTTTCCGCTATCAACTTTATTCTTGAATTTAAAACAATATTTATCCAATGCTCCAAGCATGTACAGTATTTTTTCTAAACACTAGTCATGCCATACACCAAGTATGCATACTATGTTTGTCTATGATCTTTACTTTGTGAAACAGATCAATTGAACATAACTCTAATGATCCTCTTTTCATAGTCCCAAATCCTTACTGCAAATGCACGAATTCCAAATTCATGCCATTTACTGAAATTTGCTAGATTATAAACTTATATGTATTGATCCTCTTGTAATGATTATGCACAAAGTCAGAAAGACTTGACAACAACCATTACAGAGCATTCCAAAGGAGATCAGCTCCTTGGAAACATCCTTCTTGCATTAAGTATCCTAATCTTACACAGATTGAATAATTTCTAGCTTTGAAACATTTCTAGATTCCATTTTGACTATCACTTCTGAACGAGAGTTGCCTCCTTACAGATTATGTCAATATGGTCCTTCCAGAATTATCACTATACTTCCAACTGTCGTTGAGTAACCAATCTTTGGTAAACCTTAGATTGTCCTCGACAATTGTTTAATCCTTTTAGTCATATCCAATTCTATACCTTTTCCCTTCTTAATGCCCCAGGCATTTGGAAAATTTTAGAAAGGATGAATATAACACATGTAATCGATCCTATATCCGAAGCATATGGGACACGATTCATGATGTCTCACATAAAGACTAAACCAGTCTTTTACTATACCATTTCCATTTCTATTTGCCAAGTTCCCATAATCCAGATTATGAAAAGGGATGTCGTAATCATAATCGAATTTTAGAACGTAAATAATGGACCCATATGTAGAATTTTCTTATGTTGAGCCATTCCAACATAACATTCATATATATATATATATATATATATATATATATATATATATATATATATATATATATTCTTAACTAAATACGAGTAAAACCTCAATCTAAGCTTTTAGATTTGAGATGAAGTAGAATTTCCTCTCCCTTAATTATAGCAAAACAACTTTTTCCCAATTGAAACCTTTTGTTTTCTATAATTAACATTGTTAACTTGCAATACTTATCATAATTATCATGCTCCCATTAACATGATGATTATTAGCATAACACTTATGCTCCCACTAGCTTTGACATGTACTCAGAAATTAGTTGGACTTCTAGAAATTAATACTTTATTGACTTTCTTACCAAAGTTCAGATTTCTGATACTAGATTGCTTTGATAAAATTTATCATAATTATACACCTTATCTTCGATAACTCATAGGTGTGTCTAAACAATTTTAAGAACTATGAAAAGGGATGCCGTAATCATACTCTTTATTGTTTAGACCTTTACCACTTCTCACAAGTCCATGTTAGTGTGCCGGTAAACCACACAGGCTCCACTAACGACTTTGAGAATGCAAATATCACAATTGCTATCTAGCTAAAATCTACTTATTGAAAGTGTTTCCTCACCATCATTTTCATGAATCAGAGAGAAACGTTATGACACTTAGATTTAATGGCGTATGTGTTCTTATCCATGTGAGTTGTCAAAACCATAGTCACAAGACAAGGATAATGACAAATCCAAACTCATATAGACTGAACGCAATCTTAATTTCTTGCCACCTGGTAGCTTAAGGGCCTCCCATTTCTTCCAAGTTGTTGTGCAACCAATTGAGAACTCTAAGAACTCATATGCAAAGCCAACTTTAATTGGAATGGTCACAAAATATGTCAACACGATGGGTTATAAACCTCAAGTCGTGTGCTAATGAAGAACTACAGGTTTTATTCTTGATTAATTCTTGAGACATTCAAGACCTTAAAGACTCCCACTGTCCTCTTGACATATAAGACTCTCTTGTCAAATATTCAAGAGATAGTGTGGATTCTAATCAAGACAAACACTTCACACAATTGGCCTTAGTTGGTCTTTGTTTTATCCAAACATCACAACTTACCAATTTCAAATGTACAAGAGTAGAAAACTTTTACTCTTACATTTGACTAGTGTTTTAAACCTTTCTTTAAGATATTTCACTCAACTTACAGTCTTGGAGTATGACTCTAAGACTTGTTTTGGAATGAAGTATGACTGATCTTCTTGATTTGACAACTTCAACAATTCATATAACATGATACTAAAGTACTCTCCCATCTTTTCAGATTTGAGAAACTTTCATCCTTATGCCTATTTTGATTCTTCTTATTCGCTCTGCCATACATTGGAACCTTTTCCAATGTCTTAGAATTACACTTAATCTTGTAAGTATAACCATATTTACTGAGCTATAGTAAATTATAACGAATAGTCTTATCGATCTTTTGTGGTGGACTTAACCAGTGCACAAGAATGTGTAATCTATACCTTAGTACGTTACTTGACTCACACATCCATGTGAACAAGTAGTTAGTCTGAATTTTTTCCAATGCTTGAAATTTCTCATTCATCATGCTATACAACTTGCATGATTCCAAGTTTCGGTCCAATTGAAACTTGGATGATGAGGATCTTTCCTTATTTGGTAAATTTAGACATTACCACAAATGAAAGAATCAATTTCATATTTCTACTCTTGCTATTAATGGAATCATATAAGCAAGAATTTTTCCACAAACGCAATTGTAAGGATACATAAAATAAATAAAATCAAAAATTTCCTTTTATTTTAAAACTTTGCGGAAAAACTTATCCTTACAATCCGTATGAAAACGTTTTGTTATCTATTCCTAAGCAATATCTCATAACTCCTATGCGATAGAAATCTATCTACGCGATCAGATTCAGCATATTCTTTCTTTAAGTTCTTTCACTTTTATTTGATTCTTAATACACCACCATGTGACCTAGTCACATCATGTATCAAGAATCTCAGAATAGAAACTTAGCAGAGTTAGATAGTGGACTTTACCTGAAGTAGAGTAAAATTTATTGACTTTAACATCCTTAGGTAAATTTGGCAACTTCGCAACCAATGCCCCTTTCTTTAGCAATTCAACATATGGACGCTTTGGTAATGGAACATGGGACTATCACATACTTATCCTTTCTCTTTACCATTTGGCCAACCAAGTTGACTATGGCCGATCCCTTTCCATTGGGAAGAGAGAGCTTTACTGGATATCCAAGGTAATTATTGTCAACGTCCATAAAGTTTTAGGAAGTTGATCTTAGCAAATAGATAAGATCATTAAGGGTCTTGTCATAATCTGTTTCATAGGATTCCCAAAGGAACTCACAATGTGACTTAGTGATTGAACCACCAACTTTCTCAAGACTTTGACACCCAACTCTCTCGGCTTGTCAATATGTGACTTCATCTCCAAGATGTGATCACACATAGACCTTTGCTTGCCAATAGGGCTTGAGTGACCTTAAACTTTTCAAGAATTTGTGGGTTAGGGAGAATAATTGGAGGAGGTGAAAGAAGTATGATTTCCATGGGGAATCATCTTCATTTAGGAAAGCTTGTTTCAAGAGATTTGGGAAGATCATAAATGTCTAAACCAGACATCTTTTTGGGAGATATTCAAGATAGTTGATTCAAAGTCCTTAATATAACACCCAATATGAAATATTAAGGCTAGGACCCAACACAATACTTTTATAACTTGGAAGAGGGATGTCGTAATCCAAGCTATAAAATATTTGAAGGTAGGTGAATGACGATTCACCAATTTCCACCAAGATGAACGAAATGTATTATTAGGTTTTAATTGGTTTTGAAACTCCTAGATCTTTGAGATTCATTGAAATTTTCAATGGCATGTTTCAATCTCGAGTGTGCCCTTCAGGTTTTGTGACTGGGATGCCGAGGATCACAAAACAACGTCTGAAGTAACCATGCAAATTACTTGGTACCCTTAAGTGTTTACCCCTCAATCGATGTGTCGGTTAACCACACACGCTCCATCGATACTATGATAAACATTAAGTTACCCTTTTCCTACCTTGTTAAGTACGAGTTAGTGTGCCGGTTAAGCACACACGCTCCGCTAACCGACGTAAACAAAGTGCAAAGTGTAATTTCATGGATTAGCACCTTATTCACTTTTTCCTAAGTAACTAAGATTTGATATTTATAAAAGGTTTAGTCACTTAGTATTTATCATTAATACTTTTAATGAAGGCAAAATTATAGTCCTTGTCCTACCCGTTCGACTAACGACCCTCCAGCGGTCAAGGAAGCGGTGGGTGAGAGTGGACACCCATTAAACTGCCATTTTGTAGGCAGTAAACTTATACCCCCTTATAGACCGGCTTTCGTGAATGAGGCCTACTAACGATAAGACTGACTTTACTCTTATACATCAATATAAATATTATTACCTTATAATATTATAAAGTAGAAGGGTTAAATTTTAACTTTTCAAATTCTAAGGTCTAACTTGGAATTAAAGTATTCATAGGTGAAAACTTTTTTCAAATTCCAAAACTTGAGGGCAAGTTTTGAAACTATTCAAAACTAATTAATTCCATAACTTATGAGTTTAAAGTAGTTTTAATTAAAAGACTCTTCAAGTTCCATAACTTGAGGACAAGTTATGGAAGACTTTAAACTAATAAAAGAATGTAACTTTTCTTTATTTTTGTAACTTATGGAATTAATTAAGGTTACACATTTTATTACTTAATGAACTGACTCTTGAACCTCCATAACTTGAGGACAAGAGTCTTCATTTTTGTAACAATTGCCAACTTTTATGAGTTTTATGAAACTTAAATGTGACTTTTCATATAACTTGAGGACAAGTTACAAAAACACATTTTAGAATCAACTCTTAGATTAAAATGGATTGAAAACACATAATGAATTAACTTTTCTATTAATCTAAGCAACTCATAAGAACAAAGATAATTCACATCAAACTTTTTCATGTAATTAGCATAACTTTTAAACTAATACAAAAAATGAATCTATTGACAATTATATTTGAAATTGGATTAGCATGAACATTACCACATCAAAAAAAAGTTTATAAGTTCAAAAATAGCTTAGGGTAATGTTCCTAGTCCAATTCCTGCCAAAATAGCAAACAACAAGCTGTCAGCACCCAAAACTCGTCGAGTTCCTTGAGAAACTCGTCGGGTTCATGCCCAACATGAAGAACTCGTCGAGTTTTTGGCATAAACTCGTCGAGTTTTATGTTCTGGATAGATTCACCTTTGAAAAAACACATTTGCATCAAGTATAAGAGAAAGCAAGCCTAGGCTCTGATACTACTGTTGGGTTTTGAGCATTCTAACACTCCTAAGTGTACATGCAACCCTAAATACCTTGGATCTATGTTTTCTCTATTATACATGCAAATATGAACTTTCCAAGGTATTCATCCTAACTAGCATAATAACATATATCCATATGAATATATCAAGTTAGAATTGCGTACCTCTTTGATGTAGAATGTCTTCATAAAACTTGAGTGCCTAGTGCCCCAAGTTTGACACCTCAAATGGTTCACACAACACCAAATACACATGGAATGACTTGAGAGAAATGGAACACTCCTTGAAATCGTCTAGCCCTCATATTCACACATTAGTGCACGATTTCTTGAGCCATGGGATTCTTTTATATGGTGGCTATTAGGGTTACACAATGTAACTCATAACTTTACCCATTCCTTATGCTCCATGGATTTTAACCTCCATGGAGTATCCATAGGTCACCGCATTGACTTAGTCCAACATAAGGAATCTTAGATCACAAGCCCACATATATAAGAATGAATTATTTACACAATTAACCCATACATTTAATTAGTCTCCTTTTGATCACTTAATTAATCCTAGATTAATTCTTGATCAATACTAATTAAATAACCTTATTAATATATTAGAACTTATAATATATTAACCAACCTTAAGTGTTATTTCTCTCATTATAGTCTATCCTAATGCATGATGCCATGCAACCCAAGTGGACCATGTCAGGTCGGGTCAAGTCTCACCAATTATAGTTATGGACTTAGACATTAATCCAACACTAGTTAGATTAAATAAAATTACGCTACTAGGGTGAGTTTCACAGCCCTACTTTTTAATGTTTTCAGGGGGGGGGGGGGGGAGGGGGGATGCATGCTAAATATTTAATACAAGTTAATACTATATTTATATGATAGTGTGTTGATTAATCGGGATATAATTATTTTGTATCTGTAAAACTATTGTAAACTTGTTAGCATGTTATTGTTATACAAGTATACTAGTGTGGATCTTGAGTTATACTTAGTATTCTATATATATGTTGGGTGTGATATAGCTCTAGATTTATACTCAGAAGTTCTATATGCGAATTGATAAGTATGTTGTTATTAATGGGTTTATGTCAAGATAAAACCAGGTATGTTATATGTTATTATTATTGGTTTTATGTCAAGATAAAACCAATTATGTTCTTACTATAGCCCTGGAGGTATATTCTGGAGTTCTAGATATACTTGTTAAGTACGTTACTATTGTTGGTATGTTACTCAGACAGGAGAAGTTTTAAGGTTGTTCTTTTTCTTCATTAGGAAGTATGCAATAGTCGGATATTATGTAGTAAGTACTAGAAAAACACCACTGTAACTTTCAATCATCAATAAAGGTATGTATTTTATAAGACTCTCTAGTACTGTTCAATGTATTTTATATAACTGTGATACAATGAATGACGTTACACCATCCGGTGTTTCCGCCGCCGGCTGGGGTGTGACAGATTGGTATCAGAGCTATTAACTATACTGAAGGAGTACTTTCTTAGGAAAGCACGACTATAGTTTAAGGGTTACTATACTAGATTTAGGTATATCCCTTAGCCTACAATAAAAAGTATTATTAATTATTGTACTGAAGTCTATTTATAGGAGCGGTGACAAGATAGACATGTCGATTTGGGTTGTTGGATTTCAGAATGACTATATGCTAAAATGATCATGCCCTTTCGACTGTCTTGACTGGCCAGTGCCTTATCAGATAGACCTGAAGTAACAAACAATAATTAAAGCGTGAATACTATAAATAAGAATATAGAGTCATATATAAAGACTTAGACTTGCGATGAGAATACACGTTGGTACCCAGAATGTTTTTGATCTCAAGGATTTAGATCAAATATTCCCACTGAAGTTTATATGTGCATAGATCGTATCATAACTAGGTGTAGGTGTGCAACTACATTTTATTATGATCGGATCGTATGAACTATTTAATTTGGGAGAAATATTTAATAGACTAAACACTTGGTGATCCAAAATATATAAGATTTCGAGATGGCTTAATCACGATAATGGATAATCATCGTGGATACAAATGAAGAAGAAGAAGTTTAATTCCCCATGTTGGTAGGCGATCCTTACTACCCTATAAATCCAACTACCTTCCATCCAATACCTTATAACAATGGAGCACCTTTACCTTCCAACCAATGGGAAGAAAGTGAAACAATGGAAGAGAGTGAGCCTATGGAAGAAACAGAGTCATTTGCATCTTCTTTACCACCCATGAACACTCTTTACCGTCAAGTTTCAGCAGGAGCGAAGATGAAACGCACAGCTCGCAAATCCATACCGAGATGGATAAAGATTAAGAAGAATCAAAAGGTGACATCTTCAGGAACCAATATAGTTCAGGATGAACCTGCATGGATAGCACAAACCGTTGATAGGTGGATGGCAGAAGAAAGTCCTACTAAGATGTATGAGACTAGTCAGTCATCTCGACCACATCCCCCACATTCTTTTGAAGTTAACATTTTATCTCAATTGTTTGAGAAAAGTGTGAGAATTGAATATAAGATGGAAATTGTCAAATGAAGGGCTATTCATCTCTCCAGAAGGGTGTGAAGGCTAGAAGGTTAGAGGACGCGAGATCAAGAGGCAGTGATGGATGTCCATCATCGTATAAATTTTGCTTATAACAACATGATTACTCACGATGCAAGGATTGCAGTGTTAGAGCTCTACAATCTAACCTCAAGAAATGAAGAGCGCACAGGAGTTCTTGAGCAGAGAAATTAAGCACTTTAGGAGCAGGTGATTAATGTCACTGACGTGCTGGGTCATCACCTAGGTTACTGGTAGATAAACTAAAACTAGTGGCTATGTAAATAGAGAAATCAGACTAGTTAAAGAAAAAAGAGTAAATTTTAGATCAAGGGTGTAGTAAACCTTGCAAATTTTATGTTAAGGAAATTGTCAGATTGCATGGAGTTCCAAATTCTATTATTTCTGACCGAGATAGTAGATTCACTTAACGATTTTGGTAATCTCTAAGAAAATATTTAGGAATGCTTCTAGATATGATTATA
Source organism: Lactuca saligna (assembly GCF_052625555.1). Lineage (NCBI taxonomy): Eukaryota > Viridiplantae > Streptophyta > Magnoliopsida > Asterales > Asteraceae > Lactuca > Lactuca saligna. Next base: position 39,212,696 of record NC_136417.1, on the reverse strand, counting down.
GCTTACCATCCACAGACTGATGATTAGAGCGAGAGAACCATTCAGACTTTAGAAGATACACTCTGAGCCAGTGTAATAGACTTTGGAAACGCATGTGATACTCATTTCCTATTAATCAAGTTTTCCTACAACAATATTCATCACACTAGCATTAAAGCTTCAACGTTTGAGGCACTTTATGGACGAAAATGTCGTTCCCCAATATGTTGGGCAGAAGTTGGAGATACACAAATGGCCAGAGAACGTATAGGTGATACCTTACGTAGTGGACCAGAAATAATCCACGAGAAAACTGAAAAAGATCGTGCAAATTAAGGATCGATTAAAGGTTGAACGTGATCGTTAAAAGAGCTATGATGACATAAGACATAATCCTTAGAATTCCAAGTTGGAGATAAAGTAATGTTGAAGGTCTCTCCTTGGAAAGGCATAATTTGATTCGGGAAATGAAACAAACTAAACCCACGGTATATAGGACCTTTTGAAATTCTAGCAATAATTGGTTCAGTCGCATACCAACTCAATTGGCCTCAAGAGCTAAGTAATGTTCACGATGTTTTTCACATGTCCAATCTCAAAAGATGTCTATCTGATGATACTCTTGTTGTACATCTTGATGAGATACAACTCAATACCAAAATCATCTTTGTAGAAGAACCTGTCGAGCTCATGGATCGAGAAGTCAAACGATTAAAAAAAGTTGTATTCCCATAGTGAAAGTTCAATGGAACTCTTTACAAGGACCTGAATTTGTTTGGGAACGTGAAGATTAGATGAAAGAAAAATACCCCCAACTATTTGACAAAATTCCATCCACAAGGTAAATTTCTGGACGGAATCGTTCTAATGGGGGGGGGGGAGTTATGATAAACCCTAACAATATAAATCTCTATAATAAAAGGAATTTAAAATAGACTTATAATTAGCTAGTGGAGTCTAAAAGATAGTTGTAGTACTCGTAAATACCTACATGTGGATATACAGAACGTCAAAAACGGCGTTCGTATGCAAAAGTTATGAACTTCCGAAGATATAGCTGTCTGAGAGCGTGACACGTGTCAGAAACCCTAATTTGGCTGAGCTCACGATGCGAGCATAGATACTGACGGCGTGAGGAGTCAAAACACCACTATTCAAGTCTAGAAAATGCATGGAAAGTCTACGGAGTGATAAGTCAAAATCTCACGATGTGAGCAAGGATTTCTCACGACGTGAGGAATCAAAGGGACACCATCCGAAGCTAGGGACCAAATGGTGGGCCTATGAAGTGAGCAGGGTCGAGCTCATGATGTGAGCATGCTCGGTTCACATTGTGAGAGGCCAAAATCATTCGATAAATAGACATTTTGACCCCACAGCTTATTACACCTAAATCTATTCCTTCTCTCTTGTTTGTTGAGGCCATTTTGTATCCCAGGCCCGATGATCTCGAACCACTGACCGTTTCTAGTTAGATTAAATAAAATCACGCTACTATGATGAATTTTACGGCGTCACTTTTGAATGTTTTTTGGGGAAAACACATGCTAAATATTGAATACAAGTTAATACTATATTTATATGATAATATGTTCGTTAATCGTGATTTAATTATTTTGTATCTATACAACTATCATAAACTTGTTAGCATGCTATTGTTATAGAAGTATACTAATTTAGATCTTGAGTTATACTTAGGATTCTATATATATATATATATATATATATATATATATATATATATATATATATATATATATATATATATATATATGTTGTGTGCGATATAGTTTCAGAGTTATACTCGGAAGTTCTATATGCTAATTGATAAGTATGTTATTATTGTTGGTTTTATATCAAGATAAAACCAGGTATGTTATATGTTGTTATTATTATTGGTTTTATGTCAATATAAAACTAGGTGTGTTATATGTTGTTATTACTATTGGTTTTATGTCAAGATAAAACCTATTATGTTCTTAATATAGCCCTGAAGGTATATTCATGAGTTCTAGATATACTTGTTAAATATGTTACTATTGAGGATTTTATGTCAAGATAAAACCTGGTTTTACCTTAAGTTGTAGCTGTTGTACTGCCTAAAGTATTAAAAACTTAGGAGTAATGTTTAAAAGCATAGTCTAGTAACTTAGGGTTTTAGACACAAAATACTTTTGTTGTTAGAGCTATAGGAATTCAAAAAAGTCTACATAAGCTATTGTATTCATCAACTAAGATTGGGAATCTTAGTAGAAATCCGCTGACCTGTAACCGTTAATCACGTGCGAGCGAGGAAGTCGTGTATGAATAAGATACGGATTGACAACCCCACTCGTGGTTGCTACCTGACAACCAAACTTCAGCGAGTGACGAACTGTCGTTTAATTTTTTTATTGTTCCAATGTTGATGAAGGTTGTGGAACTTATCTTAAGATGCGAAATGTGACAACTCGATATTTCAACTCTATGTAACGACCTAAAAAGTCAAGTATTATAACCACGTTTGTTATAATGAAATTAACTTTGAAAATAAAATATCCAAAAATCACTAATCAAATTACCTATTATGTTAGATGTCATTAAATTGTGATCGTACGTAAAAAGAACGTCAAAATCTGACTTCGTATAAGGAAGTTACGAATTTTCCAAGTTCGACTTAGCAACGGACAACTAAAAACTCAAAACGGAGATCGAGCGACTTTTGACCGGAATAACCTAAATGAGAATCGAAGGTCTCGACAATGGTTTTTCAACGGTAAAAAGTCTGGCAAAAATAGACGTCAGATAATGAAGTTATGAATTTCTAACGAAATCTAAACGAAAGTTGTAGAGTATAGTCTCACCTGCGTGTGGATATAAAGAACGTCGAAAACGGAGTTCGTATGAAGAAGATATGAATTTTTGAAATTTATTAAATATTAAAAATATAATTTTTATATTTAATTTCGGTATTATCCGAAGGCTGAGTGACGGGCCAAGTTACGCCCAGCTTACACGCGTACGCCCAGCGTACTCGAGGCCTAGGCCTCGGATCGTCCACGTCGCCCCTATGCGAGGATATGCCCCGTCCCATCCGGAGTCCGAAGCAGTCAAGGATGCGGTCACGCATGACGCACGAGTACGCCCAACGTACCGAGGCGGTTTCCACTCCCTATAAAAGGGATGCGAGGGTTCCGAAGAAAAGGGCCAATTCCTCTCATCTTTCTTGCGTTTTTGCCTCGTTTTCCGTGCACGTGCTATCCCGAAGTCCCGGTTACCTTGCTCATATCCAGAAGGTCGTTTGTGCTCCCGAGATTCCCGAGAATCCCGAGAAAATCCGCTTTCTCGAGTCGAAATTCTGCTCGGTTTTCATCTTGCCTTCTTCGATCTTTCAAGTGAGTTCATATCCCTATAATCGACAGTTTTAAATGTTTTATAAATACTTTTTATGCTTTTAAGGGGGGAGAGGGGGGGGGGGCGAATACAAGTAAAACACTCGATTATTATTATGTGTTATATAAAGTTTCATTATACGCTTTTTATCAATAGAATCATATGTGATTTATAACTATTATAGGGAAACTTTCGTATGCGAATTATACCACGATAACATCTTATCTTTTGAAATAAGAAATGATTTATGTATTTATGTAAATCAAACACTCTGTTTATACTACGGGTATATGTGTCCAATTTTAGGCACCACAAAAATTATACTTTTCATGACTAGTGAGCATTTCAATAGGGATTACTATACAAACGAAACGCACTTTTAGAAAAGTATAATAGGTATAGTTTTACGAGAACACTACGAACTTTTACATACTGGAAATATTATTTCAAGAAGTTACTTTCATATACAAGAACAAACGAACATTTTCACACGTAAATCTGTTTTATACTAAGTTTTGTGAGACATTAAACTTCACGTACGCTCGAGTACGCATTTCAAGTGTTGTATTATATACCAGAATCCCTTGGAGGGGGAGCATGGTGTTTGTGTATAGATCTATATGGAATTGACAACCCCGCACCCTGACTGTTAGCTACAGTACACCATTTGAGGTGACAAACGTCATAACATTCCAACGCCTGAAGAATGTTGTGTACAGGCATTTCTCGTCAATAGCATGGTTATAAAACTCACATAGAGTATTTAAAACACATTGATTTACAGGGTTTTTCAGACGTATTGGAGGTTTTATACGTACATAAATTAAGTACTTTAGGCATGAAAAACCTAATTAGGATACAAGTTTGGAACTTCTAAACCACTACTCACAGATGGGAAAACATCAACTTTCTAACAAACGTTGGTCTTGATTTAAGGCTACATTTATACCAATAGGAAATATCGGATTTTCTAGAGACTAACAAACAAAAGCAAACCATTTCATTTTAGTTCATACAAATACTATCATTTAATACTTATGAAACTCACCAGCTTAAATGCTGATCTACTCTTTCAAAACTACTTGTATGTCCCAGGGACTCAGTAATTGCAGGTACCAAACAGCTTTTTGAAGAAGGAACACTGCAGCGCCAGTTTAAATTCATATTTTTGGCATCATATTGTAATTGGTTTTGAACATGTAATCTTTTAACAATGTAAACTTTCAATTATACATATGATGGTTGTATTGCTTTCTTTACTATGTATTCATTTGTTACAGCACCACATGAAGTCATCCGCCCCCGAACGTTTCCGCCGTTCCGGTTTGGGGGTGTGACACGAAACTTGTAGCATCAAGTAGAGGTTTGAAACTAGTCTTACATCTGCGGTTATGGACTCATGGTAGAAAATTGTTAGAAACATTAAACTTTTTGATTATACAAGTATTAATGTTAAGTATAATTTTCCTCATACTTATACCCTAGGTACAATGAATGTTTATGTATATCACTTATCTAATTAGTCAACTATTATACCTAATATATATACTAAATGTTGGAGAGTCAAAGTGATACTTTCAAAACCATACTTTTGAACTCGGAAAGAGTATTATTTTATATGGAGTCAAAACCTATGGACTCACCAACTTTATATTGAAGTATTTAAAAAATGCATGTGTTTTCAGGAACCTGATAAAGTTGGTATGTTACTCGAATAGGAGAAGTTTTACGGTTACTCTTTATGTTCTTAGGAAGTATGTAATAGTCGGATACTATGTAATAAGTAATAGAAAAAAAAATAATGTAACTTTCAATCGTCAATAAAGGTATTTATTTTATAAAACTCTCTTGTACTATTCAATGTATGTTATATGATTGTGATATAAGGAATGACGTCACACCGCCCGGTGTTTCTGCCGCTGGCTCGGGGTGTGACATGAAAATGACCCCTTAAGGGTAAATTTTCCAACTTTACCCGTTAATAGTCATTCTTAATGGGTTTAGCTCAAACCCTAGTTCTTTAGGACATAGATATTTGTCTAAAAGCCATAATAATCCAAACCAAGGCATGAAAACCGAGATCTAGGTCCTAGACACCAATTGAACACATAAAGCTCCTAACTTTCCTTTCATGCATGGCCTTTTTGGGCTAAAAAACCATAATAACACCTTAGAGCTTACATGGTGGCTCTAATGGCATAAAGTTTGCACCTTTATGCCATAACCCTTAATGATTCTAGTTATGAAGAGATCCTTGCTTAGGACGTCCAAATCTTAAGGGTCAAGCTTCTTGGACCCAAAAACCCAATAAAGAGAAAATAAGCATATCTAGATTACCAGAAAATGAAGAGGATGAGATTTTGCTTCTGGATGTACAATATTCTATTAGAGTCCTCTAGCTTCTTCTTATTCTACAAGCTTCAAATCACACAAAGTTCACTCAAAAATAGCTCAAAAGCTCACACAATGCTCTAGGGTTTTGTGGATTAGGGTTTGGGACATGGAGGCTGGAAATTAGGACATAAGGTGGGGATTAAAATGCTTAAATAGGGTGTAAAACCCAGAAATTAGGGTTTCACTCTTGCAGACCTACTCGCCGAGTTGAGGGCTCTCAAATCGTCGAGTAGATTACTTAAAACCCCGCGGACAATATCGTTTCTACTCGATGAGTCTGGGATCCGAACATGTTGAGTAGCTCTACAAAAATGAATAAGGTATAAATAAATGTGTACCAAGAATCACGCATTACAATTCTTCCCCACTTGACTTAGACTTCGTCCTCGAAGTCTTCCGTGTCTAGAAACAGCTCCAGGTAGTTCTCCGTTATCTCCTCCTTGGGCTCCCAAGTCTACTCTAAACCCTTGCGTTGCTGCCACTACACCTTCACCAACTCAACCCTCTTGTTCCTCAGCTCCTTCGTCTTCTTGTCGAGAATAGATATTAGTCTCTCGATGTAATTCAGGTTTTCATCAACCTGAATGTCATCTAGATGCACAACCGCTGAGTCATCCACTAATCACTTCTGCAACCGAGAAACATGGAAAGTGTTGTGGATCTCAACTCGTCGAGTAGCTCTACAAAAAATGAATAAATTTTAAATAAATGTGTACCAAGAATCAGGAATTATAATTCTCCCCCACTTGACTTAGACTTCGTCCTCGAAGTCTGCCGCGTCTAGAAACAACTCCGGGTAGTTCTCCCTCATCTCATCCTCGGGCTCCCAAGTCCACTCTGAACCCTTGCGGTGCTGCTGATACACCTTTACCAGCTCAACCCTCATTTTCCTTAGCTCCTTCGTCTTCTTGTCAAGAATAGCTACTGGTCTCTCAATGTAATTCAGGATGTCATCAACCTGAATTTCATATAGAGGCATAACCACTAAGTCATCCACTAATCACTTTCATAACTGAGAAACATGGAAAATGTTGTGGATCTGGCTGAGCTCTGCTAGAATATCCAATCGGTACGCTACCTTGCCTACCCGGGCTAAAACACTAATGGGACCGACGTACCTGGGGTCCAGTTATCCCCACTTCCTGAACCGGATGACACATTTCCAAGGTGACAACTTCAGAAGGACCATGTCGCCCACCTTAAACTCCAATTCTGAATGGTGCTTGTCACCGTAACTTTTCTGCCGACTCTGAGCAGTCTGAAGCCTGCTTCGGACCTGTTGGATCCTCTCGGTGGTCTTCAATACTACCTCAGTGTGGTAACAGTTTCTATACACAAATTTTTCTAACAGGAGATACGTATCCCAACTGCCACCAAAATCCAAAACACATGCGCATAACATGTCCTCGAGAGCGTGTATCGTCCTCTCACTCTATCCGTCCATTTGAGGGTGAAAAGCGGTGCTAAAATGTAGACGAGTACCTATCTCATCATGAAAGCGCTTCCAAAATCTAGAAGTGAAACGAACATCTCGGTCTGACACCACCAAGACAAGCACTCCATGTTGCGCCACTATCTCACACACCTATCTCGGCCAGCGTCTCAGCTGATATGCTCTCCTGTATTGGGATAAAATGACCACTCTTGGCCTACCGATCCACGATGACCCATATCGAATCTACTCCACATGCGGTCATGGGAAGCTTCGTAATGAAATTCATAGTAATGTCCTCCCACCTCCACACATGGATATCTAACGGTTGCTTCTTGCCATGACGCCTCTTGTGCTCTGCCTTGACCTTCCTACAGGTCAATCATCTCTCAACGTATCATGTTGCATCCTACTTCATGCAGGGCCACCAGTAATTAGGATGAAGATCTCTGTACATCTTCGTCGCCCCGGGATGGATGGAAAATATGGACTTGTGGGCCTCATTCATCAGAATATGTCGTACTCCGCCCTATTATGGAACCCATACCCTCCCATGTAGGGTCAACAACCTATGGTTGTCATAATCAAATGAGGCCACCTAGCCTATGATCCACTCGTAATTCCAATGTTCCTCCTTCAGGCCCTCAACCTACACCTCTCAAATCTGCTCCAGAAATGGAGTAATCACTGTTATTCTCAGACAGATGTCTTGAATCGGGGCCGCTACTACCTTACGGCTCAGGGTGTCGGCCACCACATTGGTATTTCCCAGGTGTTAAAGGATCTCAAATTCGTAGTCCTTCACATTATCTAACCATCAACGCTGCCTCATGTTCAGATTCAGCTGATCCATGAGGTACCTCAAACTCTTGTGGTCCAAGTAAAAAGTATAACGGACCACATAGAGGTAATACCGCCAAATCTTGAGGGTGAAAACCACAACCCCTAACTCTAAATCATGTGTCGGATAGTTAGCCTCATGAGGCTTCAACTGCCTCGAAGCATAAGCTATCACGGGTATCACGTGACCCTGCTGCATCAATACCGCACCCATGCCCATAATTGAAATGTCACACTAAACCACGAAGTCATCAATGCCCTGATACAAAGTCATAATCAGTGCCTCGGATAACCACTTCCTGAGAGTCTTGAAGGCTGCCTGTTGGTCAAACCCCTCGTGGAATGTCACCGACTTCTTGGTCATTGGGTCAAATGAACAACGATCTTGGAGGTCCTGAATGAATCTCTGGTAATAACCCGCTAGACCAAGGAAACTTTGAATCTCAGTTGGAGAACTCGGAATCTACCTCTGCATCATGGCCTCTATCTTGGCTGGATCGAACAGAATACCCTTCTTGTTAACAAGGTGCCCAAGAAACTACACCTCGTGCAACCAGAACTCACACTTGGAGAACTTTGCGAAAAGTATCTCCCTCCTCAGTGTCACCAGCACCTCCATTAGGTGCTCCTCATGTTTTTCCTGAGTCTAGGAATAGACCAATATCTCATCAATGAATACTATCACAGACTGATCCAACACCGGTCTGCACGCACGGTTCATGAGTTCCATGAATGCGGCTGGAGCATTGGTGAGCCCAAAAGGCATCACCACAAACTCTTAGTGACCATAGCGAGTCCTAAAAGCTGTCTTCTGCACATCGTCAAACCTGGCTCACATATGGTGATAACCCGATCATAGATCAATCTCAGAGAACCAGGATGCGCCCTGTAACTGGTCAAACAAATCATCAATCCTCAGAAGGGGATAACGGTTCATTATCGTTACCTTATTTAGCTCCCGATAGTTTATAAAAATCGGATGTGAGTCGTCCTTCTTCTTCACAAATAGGATCGGGGCTCCCCATGGCGAACTGCCCGACCTAATAAATCCCTTGTTTAGCAGATCATGTAGGTGCGTAGACAACTCCCACATCTCTGGAGGAGCCAACCGATATGGTGCCTTGGCTATCGGAGTCGCACTAGAGACTAGGTCAATCAATAACTTAAACTGTCTCTCCAGAGGTATCCCAGGTAAATCTTCCAGGAATATGTCCGGGTACTCTCGCACTACCGGTACATCATCGACTGTCGCCTTACCCTTATCCCGAGTATCCATGACATAGACGACATAACCCATGCAACCCTGCTGAAGCTAGCGCCTTGCTCTCGCTGGTGAACATAGGGTTAGTCCACCTCGCAGTCCCTCGCCCTGAATCACTAACGCTCCCCCACTAGAAGTCTGAACCCTCACTAGGTGCTACTCGTAGTCAATCATTGCCACCATTGGGGCTCAACCAATCCATACCAACTATAACCTTATTCCCTCGCAGGGGAATAAGGACTAGATCCACAGAAAATTGCTCATCGAATAACTGCAGTGTACATTCTAGGTGAACCCTCGCAACCCTGACGGTTCCAACCTTATCCCCCTGCAACCCTGACGGTTCTATCATCTCAATAACATAAACTCTATGAGTGTGTACGGATCATGCCGACGCCTTCCCGCGATCCTCGCTAGTACCTGAAACACATAACACAACAACTGTAAGCATAAATGCTTAGTAAGTTCCCCAAAATACCACATACAATACATACGCTACTCGAGGCTACTGCACGATCCTCCGGTTGATGTGTCTCAGCGGGACCCTCCAGTCCTGTAGCTCGTTGGGCCCTCTGACCCGGTCTGAATCGTTGGGCCCTCCGGCCCGTTCTGAATCGTTGGACCCTCTGGTCCGGTCTGCATCGTTGGACCTTCCGGTCCGGTCTATACAATCTTATAACATACAAATATCACATAGCACATAGATTCACATAATCTCATACATAGCACATAAGACCCTCCGGTCCACATAAATACCACTCTAGGTAACGTATAGTGAGAAGACTCACCTGGAACGAAGAATCATCCTCTAGTCACGCTGATACTAAAAACCGGCCTCTAACTCTATGTCAAATCCCATTATTGCCACGATTAAAAACTAGGACCAACCTATCACTTATTAGGTCTAAAGATAGACCAATTACCAGCCCATCGATGTTCTAATTCCATTGGGCCCACCAAGGCCCAATAATAAATGGGTTTCCCCAAGGCACAACCTCACCCTACAAGACAAGCCCAACATGAGGCCCAAGACATCAATTAATTCTCTGCTTATATGCTCAACTATGCATGCCCAAGGATTCAAGCCCAACACTTAAGGCCTAAATATCAACTCTAGTCCAAAAGCCCACAGAGGGGTTACGCGGGGCATACCTCCTTCGTACGCTCAGCGTACACAAACGCCCAAAGAACTAATTGGGGACCTCAACCCAGCATGCGGGGCATACTGGAATTAGGCGGCGCGTAACTTCCATTTCACTTAATCCATTTTCTGGGTCTTAACTCGTTAAGACCTTAGCCCATCTCTTGGATCTAGGCTCCCTAACAGTCCTCAAACCATAAAGTCGGAACCTTTAATCCTTTGCATGGCTGTAAAGGTCCCTACACTCCATAACACTTTTCCTCCTTCCTCAAACGATCTAGATCTCATGCATGGCTCATTAATCTCATCCAAGATCATATTTTTACGAACATACAACACATTTTACTCTGAAATATGAAAGATCTAGTCTTATGGAGACCATTTGTTCATAAAGTCTCCATCTTGGGACCAAAAACCCTAAAAATTGGTCCAAGAAGCACAAATCACAAAAGACAAGGAAAGATTTGAGCTTTTTACCTCAGAAGGAAGCTCCAACCTCAGAAGAACTCAGATCTACTCTTGTCCACCAACTTCTAGCTTCTACAATGGCCTCCCTTTCTCCTTCACCACCTTGAAATGGCACTTTGAAGCTCAAAACACTCACATACAAGCTTTAGGATGAAGGTAATGCTCTCTTAGGGTTTCTATCTGTGAAATGGTGGTTGAGGATAAGGCCATATCATCCCTTATATAGGGCACAAGCCTCAAATTAGGGTTTGCATCTGGACCAGTTATGTCCAACGTAAATTTGGTACGCTAATCGTACCTTAAGGAGTCCGCGTCCATTTCAAGCGCATGAGTACGCACAACATACTCTCCAGTATGCCCAACGTACTCATTTTCCACTTTTCCCACTTAGGTACCAATCTTGACAAGTTGACAAAAGAGAAGGATTAAATAGATATACCCAAATTCCCGGATGTTACAATTCTCCCCCACTTGAATTAGATTTGACCCTCGAAATCGCTCCTTACCAGATCTAGATCGGGCCCAACAAATCAAGATGCACCACCGAAGGTCCTCAAACCATACAACAATCGCTTCCAATGATACTCGTTCCCACCGGAGACTCCCGACCCAAAAGCGGTAGACCCAACTGCCGCTGCGGTACCCAAATCTGAATCCCCATTACTGGAGAAACTCTTGTGGTCTAATTTCTTGCTAGACCATCCTCGTAGCCTTATTTTGTTAATCACCTACTGAATAACAGACTCTAAGAACACCCTAGCAACCATGATTCCCTGATCGATCCCGATCGCAACCTTAAAAGAACAGAGAGGTCATAACCTCCTCATTTCTTTAGGTCTTACTGCAAGAACCATGGTCAGGATTCATCAGAGAGAATGAACCCCAAACTCTAATCTTGATCACCAGAAGGTGGTCATGCTTGCCTGAAAATATCCTCTGACCTCTAAAACCCAATGGATGAACCTCAAGTTCACCCATTCCATAACCGGAAGGTCTCACCGACTTCCCATCTTATACTAACTGTCTCAACTCTTAGTGACGCACAATTTATGCCGGTCGCTTTCTCTTAAGCAAACACTACAACTCTACTGAAGATCGAATCACCTCAGAACTCTGTTGGTTACTGTCCAATAGTTCTGTGCATCCCGCTGCACCTCCTGAACCAAGGCCCTGACCTACTCAGGTCCAAGACATTAGATGACAAACAATACCCCTCACATGCAACCCACCTCTGATTCTAGCACCTTATCTTGTTTATCCAACACACCAACATGACTTAAATCAACTCGAGAGTTTGGTCCGACCCAAAGATGGAACCGCTCGTCACAATGACCCATTCAACTCATGGCTTGTGTCCCGCAACCCATGCGTACTTCACTTATCCAATTCCTTCGGATTGCGATGTCCACCTCACTCCGAATATAATGATCTCTAATAATTGAGGAGACCCCGGCCTCGCTCCGGGTCCGACCACCAGGCTCTCAAAACTCATAATTTAGGGCTACACAAGCCTAAAACCCTTCTCCGTCATGCTCTGATCAAGAGTGCTTTACTAAAACAACCTCTCGCTAACTAGTGCGTACTACGACTCCCCATAGTATCACAACAACATCCTACTGACTAGTGAGTACTACGGCTCCCCGTAGCATCACAACACCCTCTCTCTGACTAGTGAGTACTACGACTCCCCGTAGCATCACAACACCCTCTCTCTGACTAGTGAGTACTACGGCTCCCCGTAGCATCACAACAACCTCTCTCTGACTAGTAAGTACTACGGCTCCCCATAGCATCACAACAACCTCCTACTGACTGATGGGTACTACGGCTCCCCATAGTACCACAACACCCTTTCCGTTTGGCGAATACCACGGCTTACCGCAGCATCGCCACCCTCCTTGCTATCTGGTGGATACTACAGCTCCTCGTAGTATCACCACACCCTTTGCACTAACTTATTTAACTGCAACTCTCAGTAGTCTCACCCCACTAGCTCTTACCACTTCACAACTCATTCTCAAATCGACGCCACTCTGCGATCATTAACTCATGCTCTGTGGCCCAGCATAGATAGGTGCACATACACCCATTCAGGCTAAGTATCACCACCTCGGACGACCACCGTCGTGACAAACCTCTTTCTCTCGCTGTAATTCGCATTCTCAAATAAATCCCTTTGGTGTCAAATAGCTGAAGGGCCCCCACCGGAACTGTAGACACTTGATACATCACTCATCATCTCAAACTCAAAACTCAAAATAATCTGAGATTTAGGCCACTAAACTCAGATACCCCAGAATACCACCACAACGCTTCCTAGTGTTTGGACTCTACCACTGATCACATACTCATGGCATCATACCCGGATACCCCATTGCCTCCTCGGAATCTCGCAACCGGTCTCTCTCTCGTGCCACTTGTAACCCCCAGAATACTCCATCTCCTAAATTAAAACAAGGAGAAATTGCCAACGGCTCAGAACACATAGATGACAATCTGAAACTTCCTTCCCTTATTGCTCAAAACTCATGCAAGAATACTCATAACAACCCTGAAATTGGTTGCCCGATCAACTTGTTGCCTTCCCATACTGCATATAATAGCCCATACCCTGAACCATAAATTCTTAACTGCCGAACCAACCTTATAAGCCAACCACCTCGAATTCACTATTCTAACCTTGAAGGATTCCTATCCACCACAAGGTCTCCGACTAATGGCCACTTGCCGTGGAGAAACTCATCCTTTCTCAAACACGTACAACATACACTATCTCACTCTACACCCCTCCTTGACCATCAATGACCCTGGTCTCAGGAATCCTCACCGCAGGCCTCTCTATCCGGTTCTCTAACCACTCTTGAACAAATCTATGACCTCCTCAAAAGTACCTGGTCCTCCCCCACTCCAGGTTCGAACAATCACCAATTGGTTTGTCAACAATCTAACCCACAGATTGTTTTTAGCAATAATATCGCACCTACTGTTGGAAGGTGATATGCAATGCTCGATAATCTCCCCGATGGATGTCAAGAAATTACAAATACCCCGAATCTCCGATGAAATCCTCAGAAACTTCTCATCATGACTACCTCTAGTCATTCAAAATCTCGTACCATCCCACTACCGGACATCTCAACTGTCCATTCACAATCCTGACTCTCAGTCTGAAAACAACGAACTAACATATTCCTCATCGTCGACTCTTCAACCAACGTTCCATCATGTGGGTTGTAGTAAGAGTGGATTCCTCATCACCACACTCAATACTCATCATAGACAAAAAGAGCCACTGCCCAATATCCTCCTCTTGATCGTCTGCCGCTGCAGCTAATGCACGCCCTACTATACTCAAATAGGGTATATCCTAGTCCTCAACCATCTCGGTCCCCGCTGACAATCTGCTCATGCTCACACATTACCTCTCGGCAGACATACTGCTCAAAAACTCTGAAGAAAGATCATAACCACAGCTACCCCACAGGGCTCGCCCGAACCTTGGAAACCAAAAATCTCAATACCCCTCATGTTCCCCTTAGGAACAGAAATAGCACCACTGATGTAACATCCCAAAAATACAGGCCAAAAATTTCATTTTTAATTACGTCATTTTAAAACCAACAGTGTAATAAAACATCTGTAATATCATGTCATGTCAAAACCAAAGTAGAAATAATCAAACATGTTATCATAAAACAATATCAGAGTGTAATCCCAAAGATCTCTTGTGCGGAAAACCATAGTGTGATGCGTTGCGATCAATCCGACTCCTTTCCTTTAAACACAAAGTACCTGAAACCAAAACTAAAAACCGTAAGCACAAAGCTTAGTGAGTCCCCCCATCATACCACATACGATATAATCACATAGCATACATATTGCCGGGTAATTTCTGGGGTGCCCGACCTACCCGGTACGACCATTCTGGGGTGCCGACCTACCCGTGTCAACCCATTCTGGGGCGCTGACCTACCCATGTCAAGCCATTCTGGGGTGCTGACCTACCCATGTCAAGCCATTCTGGGGTGCTGACCTACCCGTCGGTCCTAACAACCGACCCTCGGGGACTATTCCACCCCCTACTGCTAGTAACACATATATCATAACATAAACATACTATCAGACATATCTGGGGTGTCCGAACTACCCTTCGGTCCTAATAACCGAACTTGGGGACTATTTCCCTCCTACTACCACTATCACATATAACATATCATCCCATCATATAACATATCATCACATACTGTTAGACATATCTGGGGTGTCTGACCTACCCTTCGGTCCTAACAACCGAACTCTACTACTATCACATATAACATATCATGCGAACATATAATGTATCAGGTAGTAGCAAACCTAGATGATATCACAAAGACAATCATCTAACATACAACTCATACTGGTGGGCTGGCATTGTGGTCGTAGACCCACCGCTACTGGAAGGTAACTCACCTCACACTGCTGAAGTCCCGAAGACACAATCCCACACTTACTGAAGTCCTGCAGACTCGACCCCAGCTGCTGGCTAACAGATTCCCAAACTGTCAACACCAAAATAACACCCAATTAATAATTGGGTCCTAATACATAACCATAAGTACATTCTTTGGGTAATTACTACATTACCCCTAGCTTGGCTTATTCAAGCCCAAGGCCCAATCCATAGGCCCAAAGTCGACTAGGAATCGAAGCCCAACACATGGCCCAATTTTCCAAATTAGGCCCAACCCATTACATGGGACTTACCCTAGGCCCATTAAATTATTCTAGACCATTTGCTTGATCTTGGATAGCCCATTTAATAACCCAATCATCAAGGCCCAATAGAAGGCCCAACAATAAACCTAAGTGAAATTAGGGTTTCATATAAAATGATGATTAGGGTTAAGTTTCCTACTTAACCCATTAAGGACTTAATCCATTAAGTCCAATATTGCTTAGATTAATTTCCGCTAATGATTATTATTTAATATCTCAAGTTATTAAATAATTCCCGTGTGTCCCAATTAATTTCCCAAAATTAGGGTTTTGATTCTGTCAGCTTATTAGCATCCCTCTTCTGTAAGGTTTTCCAACCTAAATACTAGTCCATTTATTAATTTGTTGGACTTTTAGATTATTTTGGACTTTATTGGGCCTATCAAGCCCATTTAGGTTTTATTGGGTCAATTAGAGTCCATTAGACTCATTAGGGTTTTCACTAAGCCCATTTGGCTTCATTGGGCCCATTAGGCTAACAAGGCCCATTAGGATTTTGAGCATCCCCAATCGAGTCAACTCACAAGACAAGCACACCGCCACCCGACACGGCAGCCGGTGGCAGTAGGAGGCGGCAGCCACCACCCTAAGGTGGTGGAATTTCCGTTCATTATTCCATTTTATGATTACATTTTACAAACTCTAATCCAAAAATAAACACACTAAACAAACTAATCGCACACACACAGCCACCTTGTGGTGGTGGCGGTGGCGCATGGCGGCAACCACCACCCATGGGCGGGGGGGGTTCTTTTGTGTTTTCCAGCCTTATATTTCACAAACGACTTCAAAGACATACTCATGCGAGGATCCACACACACAGCCACCACCTTGCGGTGGCTTGTGGTGGCAGAAAATTGGTTTCAAGGCAACAACCACCATGGTCGGTGGCCATGGTGGGTTTTCTCTCAATCTCTGGCTAGACTATCACGCCCATCCAACCAACATAATCAGCAACAGCTTCACACTCTAGCTTGAACAAGCCCCCACCTGGTGACGTGCAGCGAATGGAGGCTAGAAACAGAAGGGAATAGCCGTTGGGGTGGCGGTGGCACGAGATGTCGGGCAGTAGCGGCTTCTTGCGATGATAATCATATGGCGGTGACGACATTGGAGTAACATCCGGCAACAGCAGCGCTTAGATCGGCAGAACAAATAGGAGAAGGGAAGTGATTTAGAACAACAACAAAAACAACAACCGATGTCTTGGTCTCCACTTTAGTCGCTGGGGTCACACTATCGGCGGCTCACCATAGCGTCACGGAGGCTGCGGTGGCAGTGCTGAGATCGCTGGTTGCCTTCGCTGATCGGAAGAATGGCATGGCGGCATTGCGATGTCGGAGGAAGGATGGCATTAGTTCCAGTCGTCTACTACCGACACAACCTTCAGGTAATGCATATACTCGATAGGCTGAGGGTGATACGGCGTTTCGTAGCGGCATTTATGAAGGGGACGGTGGCACCGGTGAGAGTAGCATAGATACGGAGATGGCGGCTGCAACTTTCATTTAGGATTAGGGTTTGAGAGTGGTAAGTTGACGGGTTATAAACTCCCGTCCAATCTCCAAACTTCAACCATATTAACAATTTCAGTCCCTCCTCCTCTCATTCTTCTCAATTAAGGCCCATAAATTACCATTCAGCCCCTAAGCCCCCAAAAATCTATTCAACATAAGTCCTCTAATTACCCTTTTAACCCTTGAAAGTCTAAATTATATCGTTTGGCTCCCGAAAGCAACAACTTGCCATATAATTATTTATTTTAGGGCTTTTATTCATTCGTTAATTTATTTATTTATCTAATAAATAAACAGGGTGTTACAACTTAGGTCACAGAAAATGACGTCTCCACCTTCGGCTGGTCGCTCAGCCCAGACCGTATTCTCCCATAATGCACCATCCCTACTCATCCCTGAGTCTTGCGACTCTAACTGGCATCTCACTAACAATCCCTCAGAGCTAACTCGATTTCCTTTTCAAGGGATGTTCCACTAAACTCGTTCATCATGGTCCTCTGGCTCTAGACTCATTCACCTATGATCTCAAACTAGACCATCCCCCTGGAATAACTGATAAAAACCAGGAATACTAACCGCCACATACCATGGTACTCAAACCGCGTAGCCACCTCGCGATCTGCTATGAATCATGGCACTCGAACCATGTTGCCTCTTCTCATTCCACCTCACATCACGGCACTCGAACCATAACATCACCTCTCAATCCGCTACTCATCATGATACTCGAACCATGTCATTATTTCTCAATCTGCTACTCAAAATCCTCCGGATTAGCCTTCCGGATCGTCGCGGTCATCTCGTCATGAATCATATGGCGAATCTCATTATCGCTAACACCGCTGCTCTCCTGTGTGTGTGGTGTACCAACCATGATGTCTCTGAAACACGACACAAAGATACCAGAGACTTGATCGAGTATCCTCGCACTCGATCGCCCAACCCTACTTGTTCCTTGGTACCCAAAGGATTCTTACTTGGAGTGCGCACTGCTCCGGTGTCTTCAGTAGTATGGTCCCTATACTACCATCCACACCACATTGGTATTCACCCTAAGTCCTCCTCCTTGGATCCCATATCACAAGTACCCTATATCTCACTGGCATAGGCTACCCTTCGGTAGACCTCTCATCAGCTCCTCACTGCTACCTACTCGCTCTCAAGCATCACATAGCAGCAAAATCCTTCCTAGGCTAAGGCATCATAAATCAGGCCACTCTAGTGCTAATATGAGTACCTAGACTACTCTAGCATGCATATCATCATAACACATCTCATAACACATAATGTAAGGGTATTTTGGGAAATCCCTGTTCGGACGCTGGCTGATTGTACACACTTATTCCTTCTTCCTTTCTCAAAATCTTTTACTATTTTAGCAAAATAGTTTATTTTATCAAAACTTTCCCAATTCCTCAGTTTGAGTTCAGATTCATCCGAAGATGCCCCCGAATCCCTCAAACCAAGGCTCTGATACTAACTTGTAACAACATAAATTTTCAAAACAATTTTTTTCATTTTTAAATCATACTTTCAATCACATGATACTCTCAAACATAACATATCACTGTGTCATACAAAACATGTCCCCAGAATCTCAATAACATAAACTCTATGAGTGTGTATGGATCATGCCGGTGCCTTCCCGCGATCCTTGCTAGTACCTGAAACACATAACACAACAACTGTAAGTATAAATGCTTAGTAAGTTCCCCAAAATACCACATACAACACATATTGCACTTAATGCTACCGTGCAACCCTCCAATCGATGTGTCTTAGTGGGACCCTCCAGTCCCGTAGCTCGTTGGGCCCTCCAGCCCGGTCTGAATCATTGGGCCCTCCGGCCCGGTCTCCAGTCTGTATCGTTGGACCTTTCGGCCAGGTCTATAAAATCATATAACATACAAATATCACATAGCACATAGATTCACATAATCCCATACATAGCACATAATACCCTCCGGTCCACATAAATACCACTCTAGGTAACGTATAGTCAGAATACTCACCTGGAATGAAGAATCATCCTCTAGTCATGCTGCTACTAAACACCGGCCTCTAACTCTATGTCAAATACCATTATTGTCACGATTAAATACTAGGACCGACCTTTCACTTATTAGGTCTAAAGATAGACCAATTACTAGCCCATCGATGCTCTAATTGCATTGGGCCCACCAAGGCCCAATAATAAATGGGTTTCCCCAAGGCACAACCTCACCCTACTAGACAAGCACAACATGAGGCCCAAGACATCAATTAATTCTCTGCTCATATGCTCAACTATGCATGGCTAAGGATCAAGCCCAACACTTAAGGCCCAAATATCAACTCTAGTCCAAAAGCCCACAGAGGGTTTACGCGGGGCGTACCTCCTTGGTACGCTCAGTGTACACAAACACCCAAAGAACTAATTGGGGACCTCAAGCCAATACGCGGGGCGTACTGGAATTACGCGGCATGTAACTTCCGTTTCACTTAATCCATTTTCTGGGTCTTAACCCGTTAAGACCTTAGCCCATCTCTTGGATCTAGGCTCCCTAACAGTCGTTAAACCATAAAGTTGGAACCTTTAAGCCTTTTCATGGTTGTAAAGGTCCCTACACTCCCTAACACCTTTCCTCCTTCATCAAAAGATCTAGATCTCATGCATGGCTCAATAAGCTCATCCAAGATCAGATTTTTATGAACATACAACTCATTTTACTCTGAAATATGGCAGATCTAGTCTGTTGGAGACCATTTGCTCATAAAGTCTCCATCTTGGGACCAAAAACCCTAAAAATCGGTCCAAGAAGCACAAATCACAAAAGACAAGGAATGCTTTGAGCTTTTTACCTCAGAAAGAAGCTCCAACCTCTGAAGAACTTAGATTTACTCTTGTCAATGAACTTCTAGCTTCTACAATGGCCTCCCCTTCTCCTTCACCACCTTGAAATGGCACTTTGAAGCTCAAAAAACTAACACACAAGCTTTAGGATGAAGTAAATTCTCTCTTAGGGTTTCTCTCTATGAAATCGTGGTTAAGGATAAGGCCATATCATCCTTTATATAGGCCTCAAGCCTAAAATTATGTTTTGCATCTGGACCAGTTACGCCCAACATAACTTTGGTACACCCAGTGTACCTTAAGGAGTTCGCTTCCATTTCAAGCGCATGAGTACGCGCAACGTACTCTCTAGTACGCCCAGCATACTCATTTGCAACTTTTCCCACTTAGGGACCAATCTTGACAAATTGACAAAAGAGAAGTGTTAAATAGATATACCCAAATTCTCGGATGTTACAATAACACTCTCAATTGCGAAGGATGGAGAAGGTATTTAATTCTAAATCTTTACACTAGTTAAGTGTTCCTAGAAGCATACTATTGCATGTTATCTGAAGCCTCTGAGACTCTATGTTTGAAGCCTTAATGATTTAGTAATACCAATCATTTCTTCCCAATAAGGTTGATATTCACATAAGTCAATGAACTACCTTACTCTTCTCACATTAAGTTAAGAGTTGACTGCTTGGTCACTTTTGGATAGCAGTGGTACATTTCTCTTCGGAACCATCTCCAATTTTTCTCCATCACTTTCGCATTTGTGAATGTAACCCTTGAGACTCTTAGAATTTACCGCTGAGGTTTATAGTTACACAAATTCCGTGTTAATGATCTTCAATTTTTTATCACTACGAATTGAGTGAAACCCAAAATCCAACACATATTACGAATTGACAGTGAACAATTTATATGTTTTAGATTAATCACCAGTAAATTAATGAAACTCCACTTTTGTGGTTTGTACCTTCAAATCTCTTTTATTTTTTGCGAGATCTTAATGGAATGTTATAGACCTAAGCCATTTTTCCCATAAGATCCAGTTTTTATTTTTCTTGAGATTTCCATATTGTCCATCTACTCAAATATTTTCCAAAGCATACTTGTTCTTATGACTACACTGGTCAGACAAGTACCTCATATGAACGTTCGTACTTATTTTGAATTTCAGACTTAGTTGAAGAAGAAGCCACCCTATTCGCCTTGTTAAAAGAAACATTTCACTGTTTCTTCATGAAAAGATGATTGTAATTCAACGGGACACCACACAAGCACTTCAAAGTCTCTCTTGAGAGCGAAGGAAAAGATCGTTGCATAGAATCCAACTGCTTCGTGTCTTTATTGACATCACTAGAATCACTTAGATAACTTGATTTATTTCTTTATCTTGGCGCCCTCTTGCACAAAGATCCTTCTGATTTTCAAAAAGTTTGTTCGCAGTTCACATGGTTACCTTCAAATTCAGAGTACAGGAAATGGTGACCAATTGTGAAAGGTTACATACAAAATGGCGAAACTTAAGGGATAAGATTGCGATAATGACACGTGAAAAATTCAAGCTGTTTACGACATCACACTGTAAGTTATGCGGCCTGATGCATGCCTGACACACGCAAACCTCTCATGCTTTTTCAGGTAATTGAAGCGCCCAACGCTGATTTTTATCTCCCCTAGAATACTGTATAAAGGGATTTCGACACTCCATTGGTTATTACCGATCTCAAACGAACTAAAAATTCTTATGCAATTTATCTCTACTATTCATCTTCTTTTTCACCAAGCAAAAATGGTTGCCTCATCTGAAACCCCTCCAAACACAGAGCAAATGGAACTATTGACATTGCTCAACATCAAGGCTAACCAGAATCGCATTTAGCGACCTTGAACCTACAAATACGACATGTTTCTTCAACCTCTAATCGAGTGCTTGCGATATTCACCACTGGTTATCTCCCTGACGAAAACTGAGAATGTGCCCTTTTTTCATCTATCCAAGGCATATTCGACTACTAGCTACCAATAAGGGAGAAGATATGATCACTTTTGAAATAGGGACAAAGAAAACCCACATTACTAAGTTACGGTTCATTAACATGCTAGGTCTTCCTCAAGGTTATGACCTAGTCGATCCAGAATCCATCTCTAAATCTTCTATTTTGGAGATGTTTTACCAAATGGGGTACATGGATTGTTTGGTTGTGATCTCAAAATTCAACAAACCAAACCTTCCACCTATGTGGAATGTGATGTTTACCCTAGTTTTCAAAAGCTTTTCTGAGATGATAACAGGATCAGATTCTTCAAGTAAGTTGTTTCTCACACTTATGTATGGCATTTACTCAGGTGCCAATATCGATTATGGATCTGTACTATGGGCTCAGATTGTTCGGAGCACATTGTCTACCACAAGGCACAATAAGATCTCTTGTGCGCGTTTTTGGAAAAGTGTGGTTTAGAGGTCTATCGATCGCTACAACATTCTGGTGATTGAGGCTTCCATAATGGATAACATTCAAGTGTTTCGCAATTCCAACCTCATATTGTCCAATAGCTCGTGCTTTACCTTTATCGGATCTATTCTTGAGTCTATGCTATGCAATTTACCAGCTGCAAGTGAAGTTATCCGAGCTTATCATAGTTTACCGGTCTCTGGTCTTCGACCCATGACCGATACAGTAAGACAGCTTCTTGAGGAGGCTGATAAACCAAAGAAATGAGGAAAGAGAAGAACTAAGTAGTACCCTCTGAACATGCCCAGACTCCAAAGAAGAAGGTGAAGCAAGTTGCTCACGAGCCACGAACTCCAACGCCAAGTGATCACAAAGATTTAGAGTCCAATTCCATCTCGGATATTCCAGTTCAGCATGAAACTGATGAAACTGCTGAGACTTCGCATCCGATGGTTTCAGAGCCTATCACTACCAATCATGAGGTAACATTCTTAATGCCTACTTCTGTTCCAATCACATATGATTTTTTCCTTGATTTCTCTGTTCCTTCACCCACCTCTACTGTTACACCCCGAAACCGATGGCAGAAACGTTCATGGGCGGAGGACGTCATGTAAAGTATTACAACCAATGTACATAGTAAGCATAGTAAACAAAAAACATTACATTACATAGGAATAATCACATTTGTTTGAAAGTAAAGTGATACATGTTTTATCTATACAATAGTTTGAACAAAAGTAAAGACGTGTCTGCTAAAATGCTCCGTCTTCTTCAAAAGATCGCGGATACCTGTCTAATGCGGACCTGAGAATATAAGCAGTTTGAAAATCAGCATCAAGCTGGTGAGTTCATAAGCGGTTTGTTTTCTGAAAATGAATAAGTTTCCTTTGGTTTCTGAAAAAGTGTTATCGCAAGAAAATCCCGTATTTTCTTATAAGTAAAGTTTGGTTATCCGTTTGTTATACAATATGATTATGAACAGTTCTGTTATCCCAGGAAAAACCCTTATTTTCCTTAAAAGTGTGTAGTTGGCTATCAGTTCTGAATGTAATGTACAAGTATCTACCATACTTAAAGTGTTTATTTGAAGTTTTCCTGAAAGCCTAGTTATCCTTGAAATGTATGTTAGTTTTAACACGTATATAAAACTATTGTGTGAAAGGTAAACTAATTCTTAAGGTTATTAGTTTACTAGATCCATTATTACCAACAAGTAAATCTCTGTTATATAAATTGCGAGTTCCATAACCATACAATAGACTAGATAAGGCTCAAAACAGGGACCAATATCATTTTATGACTTTTGTCACCCTTGAACCTTTTGGTTCGACTATAGCTAGCAGCCAGGTGCGGGGTTGTCAATCCCGTATAGATCTATACACTCAAGTCACACTCTCCTTCCAAGAGATTCTGGTTACGGGGGCGGTCCTCCACTTGCGTATCTCTGTGGAGTGTTTCAGAGGACGTGTCTCCAATTATTAAGATTAACAAATTTAGAAGTAATAATGTGGAAAATCCTGTTTGTGATTCTGGTTACAAAGGGGGTCCTCCACTAGCATATCTCTGTGGAGTGTTACCGAGGACGTGTTCTAAAGTTATAGGTTAACGAATTTAACATAAATGAAGTGGAAAATCATTGGTAAAATATACAATATAACACTATATAATAAGATTTGTGATTGGTTTGAAAACTAACTCTGCAAGTCAAACAGTTGGTTAAAACGGTTTCCAGTGTTAAAAGTATATGAAATATGAAACATTTCAAATGAAATAATAAGTTTGAGTACAAGATATTCTTATACTTTTACTTGTATTCCCCCCTGAAAACATTGAAAACATGGAAAAAGGTGTACGGGTATGAACTCACCGGTCGAGAAGGGTGTCGTCTAGGATGCTAAATGACAGTGCAGGGCTTGAACGCGTGCGAGGTTCCTATGTAATATGATGAAATGCATCTAAGAGTGTGTAAGGCCTAGATATGGAGTTTTCTCTTCAAGGGTAAACTCCTAAGGGATTTTTCGGCCCTAAGACCATATCCCCATGATTTTATAGCCGTAAACTCATGGTGGGGGTGTTCTTGGGTGCTCCAATGGTCTTATAACACTTGTGGGGTAATGCTAGGCATAGTTTTAAGGCATTGCAAGGGAACTTGAGCAACATATGGACCAATTATGGAGTTTACGGCAGTAAACTAGGAGTTTACTGCCATAAACTCTCAAGGACTCATTCTTATTGTGTTTTGATGATCCTAGGTTAAGTCTAAGTCTTTCTAGTCCAAAGTACAAGCCATGGAAGGAAGTTAGGGCACCATTTGACCACCACAAGGTAGTTTACATCCCAAGAACCATTCCTTGGGGGGTTTACGGCCTTAATCTCCCTAAGGGATGGTTTGTTGCATGTTTAAGGTCCTTAACACATTGGTGGATGATTCTAGACTTTATTCCAAGGCTTAGGAGGTGTTTAAGGGGCATTCTAACACCTTAAAAGGTGTTCACGGCCTAAGAAAGGGTGTTTACAGTCCAAGCATGTTCTTGGGATGTAAACACATGTTTACCCCTCAAATGTTAAGGTTTTGGTGTTCTAAGTCCAGTATTGTAAGCCCATAATTCATATCTAAGCTCTAGAAGTGTTTTGGAAGGGTTTTGAGGCTCAAAAACCCCATTTATGTGTGTTTGTAGCCTAGGGGTGTTCCTAGGCCGTAAACACATGTTTTTGGTCCTATTTCATGAATTAAACACGAATTTGAAAGGTAAATGTGTTATACTATGAGCTAGGAAGGATTACATACCAATTTGGGGCTTGAAAAAGGTGATTTTTGGATCCAAGATTGAGTTTTGAGAGAGAGAGAGTAGACAGAGTGAGAGAGTGGAAAAGCTTCAAATGAAGCCCACTCAACTTTAAATAGGGTTTGAGTTTGGGGCTCGGTGGAATTTTACCCGATACTGGCGTTAAACGGGGCTTTTGGTCGTACCCGATTAAGTTGTCGTAACCCGACATGGTCGAAACTATATATTTTCCAAATAACATTTGGGATGTTTTCACGTGTTTCTAATGGGTTTGGACACTCAAGAGGTTAAAATAAAAGTCTTAAATTAAATGACCTAATCCAAAATGTTAATGGAAAAATTGAAAGATAGATGGGTTTTGCTAACAGGAACGGGTTATCGTGATGGAAAAATTTTCGGGTTGTCACATCTACTATCTCCACTCCAATCACTATAGCTCCTTGCCCACCTATCTCTATGGGTGTTTCTCAATCTCAAGCTACTTTTGCACAGTCTACTCCTTTATTTACAGAATCCACAACAGCTACAACAACTATTAAGAGTACACCTCCAGTTTCTGCTAACGTATGTGATACGGGGAGGTGCTTTAGGTTTTACTATTAGTCACAATTCACATCACATCTCACCCTTCACTAAGATGATCCAGATATTATCTTTGGTGACGACCAAGATGAATTTGCAGACTTTAACTATCGTCCTTTCCATGTTCAAGCTGAAAAAGATGATGATACTCCAAACACCAAAAGGCAACTCAAGGTAACTAACAAGAAGCTGGATTCATTGCTTCAATCCTCCAAAACCTCAACCAGTGTGATTATTCTCAGAAGCTGATCAAAGCTTTTCCTGAGACCCTCACCAAGGAGCACACTACGAGTTTAGACAAAAGAAATAATGCAGTGGAAGATTCTGCCACAACTTGCAAGGAAACAACCAAAAAAAGTCGATAAACTAATTTCTAATGCTCAAACTTTTATGAGTAATTTTCAGACTTCCTTTGAAATGAACACTGCAAAGGCGAATGTAGTCATAACCAGTCTTGGAACTACCCTTCGGACTGAGAAGGATGCTCTTGAGAAAGTTTGCACTGCATTTAACCTAACAATATAGAGTTTCACACCTCCGTCTCTTCCAAAATAGACAATATTCATGAAGATTTGGCTCTTAAAAACAAAATAATGGATGAGCTCACCATCAGCATAGAGAAGGTATAGGTTTTATTTGTTAAGCTCACTCATTCTAATAAGCGAATTGAAGATCTCTTATCCGAGAAAGTTGTGATGAAGAGTTGTGCTGCCGATGTGAAAGCATTACTCCCTGATATCATTGAGACTCGTGATTCTCTAATCACTGTCATTGTCAGGAAGCATCTGGCTGATAAAATTAGGCTTGTGTTCGCGATACTCAACAGGCTTAAGGGTGTTTCGGATTCTAGCACACTTTCGAAACAAGGGTTATACACTGAGAAGTTATCTAGTAAAGAAATGTAGAAACCAGTCGGTAATATTGAAGCATCTAATGTTCAAAAGCCAAAGACAAATTTCGAACCAAAAGATAATGTGGCTTCAGGTCTGAAAGGAAAAGAGAAGGTAATAGATGATGATGAAGAGGAAGAAGAGGATGAAAATGTGAAACACAAATTCAAAGCACGTGATGCAGTTCTTGATGAAAACCTGCAAATCGCAAGAGAAGCAGAAGAATAAGAGAAAGCGCTTCGTGATGCTCAAATCACTATAGAAGCCAAAAATCGGTTATTTCCTCCTTGGTCCCTGGAGAGAATTTTTACAGAAGCAATTGGCAACCTAAGCATTCACTAGTTAGATCCAGTCACTTCTTTTGAACTGGAGAACATACTAGATTCGCAGCTGGATTTCCCTATCACTCCGAAAGCCTTTTTGTTTCGCAACTTTGAGGTAATTTCGAACGCTTATGAATCGGATGAGAATGTGAATAAGTCCTTGATGGAATTTTACCTAAAGCATGGCAAGCCACAATACTATAGTTGGAGTTCACAGAAAATAACTGTTGTCAAGGTTATTGGGATGATAGAAACTGAAAGTTTTGTCAATGTCAATTTTAAAACAACTCAAGGTTCTGTGAATTTTGTGTTCGAGTTCTCACTTTCAGACCTGCCATGTTTGAAACCTTTTTATTGGATCACTCTGTTACATCTCTTGATGAAGGAAGAAAATAAGTATGAACCCCTTGTGGCACATATCAAGTGGATGTTGGTTTTGTACATCTATGAAGTAGCGAAGATGGATGTTAAAATTACCTCTTTGTTGCAAAAGAAACCAACAATCCTTCCCAAAGCTTCTGCGAAAGACATCGAGAAGATGAAGATGGGGAGAATTGAAAAGGATAACTGGAGCATGATGTTTCAACAGGGATCAAAAGAAAGAGGAAATATCCAGAAATGTCTGTGTACTCCGCTTGATAAACACCTATTTTCCACCACTAGTTTGAACTATATTTTGGAGATCACTGGTAATTGCAAGGCGAATGATCATGCTACAAAGAAGTGGTATTCAGATATGAGCAGGTTGTATATACTATTTCACATTACTCTCCTCAGTATCATGCCTAAACTCTTCAAGACGCAGAAACGAACACAAACCTGAAGAGTCTCCTACCTCAATTGACACAAAGGGGGAGATTGTTTGGTGTAATGGATTGCGTCAATTGTATTTATTTTGTATAGTCCATTTTGTGTAACGGGTTGCACCTGTCTAACCTGATTATTAATGTGCTAGGGTTTAGTTATTTATAGTGCATGCATGTAT
The DNA here is from genome assembly GCF_052625555.1 of Lactuca saligna. NCBI lineage: Eukaryota > Viridiplantae > Streptophyta > Magnoliopsida > Asterales > Asteraceae > Lactuca > Lactuca saligna. The sequence continues at coordinate 39,184,685 of NC_136417.1, read as the reverse complement.
GGTGTCTAAAGTCGATTCTCTTGTAACCCTAAAGGTGCTTTTGTAGTAGCAGTTCCTAATTGAGCTCTACGAAAGTATATATTATAGTCACTCATCACCACTTTGATCTTCATTCTTGTGTTTGATTCTCATTCCTGTTATTGAATCTATTTCTCAAATCTTTCTTGATTCTAACACCATCCCTATTATCTTCTTTATTCTTAAGGATCTACCCTAAGAATCATCTATCCTTCATTCATTAATTCGTAAAGATTATCCTAAGCAATAGGCACGAAGTCCATCATTACCAAGGTTTACCTAACAGGCACTAAGTCTACAGCTTTCGATGTTATCTATTAGGAACTAAATCCATAGTTGCCAACGTTTATTTGTAAGGCACCAAGTCTCTAGCTGCCAATGATCATGTATAGGGAACTAAATCCATAGCTACCAACGTCCATTCATAAGGCACTAAGTCTATAGCTATAAGTTTTTAGAGTACATATGATGAACATGTAGTTCAAAAACACCTTTAGGTTGCGAGCCTGCTAATGTTCCACTGAACTGTCTATAATAGTTTGTGGTTGTCATCTATACTCTGCTAGATGACTGGATCATCGTTTATGTCAAGACTTCTCATCATCTTTCACCTCTCAACATCTATATCATCTTACATCTCTCATCATCCATGTCATCTTTCGTCTACCCATCTTTACCCAGTATATATACGTATTAAAATACATATACAATTTAAATCAAGTAAAACATGTATAAATTGTTCATCTAGTCTGGATATCAGGAACATATATAATAAGCACATATATCATGTATTAATATTAAATACTTCATGTCTATGTGTAAGATGAAAGCAACTATGCACTCACTTGTTAAAGAAATGACTTCAAATTCGGGCAGCGCTTCGCTTCTAACAATTTTATTTTCCTTTGATGAAACCTAGTATCATTATCACTTGATATTAGTCTAATATTTATTGCGACTAATTATTAGTCTAGGTAATATTTTTTTATCTTGTATTATATAAGTGTTAAACAAAACTTTTCAACTACTATGTACAGACAGGCGTCAAACATGAAACACCGGAGGACATGACTATTTTGGCATTTAAGCTATTCTAATATCCAACAATCCTATGCGGTCCTTCAAACTAAATTCCCCGTACTGTGAGCAGTTAAAAAGTATTATAATAGCACTTTATATAATTTATAATACTTAGCAAATATATTGTTTATAGGTTCATAATAATGATAGTGAACTTAAACATAAGTTATACCTAAAGTAGGGTAAGTATAAATCACTTAGAAGGGGGTTTAGCTAGGAGCCATACTCTACAAGGGCATAACTTCTGGGCTGAAAGCTCTTTTTTTGTTGCCTTCTGGCGCTCCGGGACTCGCCTCTAGCACTTGGGAGTGTTAGGGAATGGAAGAGAGGGTTTAGGGATATTGGGAGAAAAATAATGGGTTTGGTGTGAAGAAATAAGAGATTTGCGCCTTTATTTATAGGCTGTCTAGGGGCTTATCATGTCGTGAGACATGCCTCTCACGTCGTGAGCCTTGCGTAGGCACCATGGCTTCGCCTGGTGCTGAAACATGGCACCGGACGCAGGTAAACCAACCAATTTTAAATTTTTTTTCATAAACTTTGCATAAGAGCTCTGTTTTTGACGTTCTTTATATCCATGCGTAGGTATTGGCAAGATCTATAACTTTTCTTTTGACCCCATTGGCTAATTCTTGACCAATTTTAAATTTAATAGTTTGGGAAGATTACACTGTTAACGACCGTGTAAAATTCATAACTTCTACATACGGACTTCGTTTCCGACTGTCTTTTTTGTCTTTGAACTCCTATTAATAAGATATTCAAATCTCATTTAGATCATTTGACTAAAAAGTGACCGATGTAAAATTCGATTTCTGCATTGTGTACTATTATGTAAAATCTTAGAAAAATCATAACTTCTTCAAACAAGGTCAGGTTTGGACATTCTCTATATGCACACTCTTGGTTTAACATCTACTACAATTTTTATTTTTATTGCTAATGCTAAAAGTAGTTTTTCAAAGATTTACTTTTTACGCTATGCGACGCTGTTCCGGTTTTGTTGAAAAACTTCGATGGGTCATAACTTATTCACTATAAGTGAGATTTCAACGTTCTTTATATGTATGGAATCTTTGTGACATGTACTATAACTTTGGTTAAGATTATTTATGTTAAATAATATTCATCAAAAAATCGTTTTTAACGTTCATTATATCTAAATTGACTAGAATGAGTCTGTGGGTGTTACAAATATGCTAATGGCTCATTCTTGTATATTTTCAACTGCATGAATTATTCGTTGGTTTTTATTTGAAATAACACATTGGTTTCCAGTTTGAACAACAAAATGTCTAAGATGGTAAAAGAAACAACCCCAACTATGTAATATCTCTTCATCAATGATAGCATAAGCAACTAAGTATGTAGAATAATTTGCTTTTGTATTATGAGTTATCCTATGCATTGAGAATTAGGGCTGCAATATACATTGATATTACAATCGAGTTATCATGGAAAATTACATAACCATACCGACAAAAATCACAGGGATAATGACTTAGAGGGTAATAACTTTTTATGTTTGTCCATTTTAGGTCCCTAACGTATTTTTGTGTGTATTACACCATTAAGGTTATTATAACCGTTTACAAATAGTCCTTTTAACAGGAAGAAACCGGTAAAAGGGATTATTTCTAAACGGTTATAACAACCTTAATGGTGTAATACACACAAAAAATACGTTAGGGGCCTAATATGGACAAACGGGAAACATTATTACCATCCTAAGTCATTATCCCCGTATGAAACTACAAACCCCTATAGTAAATTTTTACTTTTTAAATAAGAAACTTGTAGGTCTTGGGGTTGGTAGTTTGGATGTTTTTAACCTCAACCTTCTTTATAAATGGAAGTGGCGGTTTCTTAATGAAAATGGAGCTCTTTGGGTTAAAATTGTCAAATTTTATCATAGGGAAGGTGGTGGTTTTTCGGACAATTCAAGAATAGGAACTGGAGGGGGTGTTTGGCAAAAGATTATAGGATTCATTAATCACCTCCATGAGAATGGTTGTATTCCTTCTAATTCCATGTATAAAGTGGTGGGGGATGGGACTCAAATGAGGTTCTAGAATGATGTTTGGTGCTTGGATATTCCTTTTAGGGAGCGCATTGGGAGGCTCTTTTCTTTGGCCTTTAATCAAGATGCTCGAGTAAATGAATAGTGGGATTCGGGGGGATGTAATTTTCATTGGTGTTAGGGGATTAGAGGAGGGGCTGAATCGACCCAATCTGATTATCTTGTGGAGATATTAAATCCTATTTGCATAGGGGAAATGCAAGATAAGTGATCTTAGGAGCTTGAATAGTCGGGTATCTTTACTGTTAAATCAGCATAGAATTCGGTTGATGATATGACGCTTCCTATGGGTAGTATGCCTACTAGGTGGAACCATTTTGTCCATATTAAAATTAACATTTTTATGGTGTGTGGTTTTGGAATGCATTCCAGTAAGAGCTAAATTGGTGGAAAGGGGGGTGGTGATAGATTCCTTATTATGTTATGTGTGTCATAATTCTCAAGAAAGTGTGAAGCATTTGTTGCTGCAGTTTTCGGTTGCTGATCAGGTTTGGAGTCACATTGGGCATTGGCTTCATTTGGACCTTCCCGTGTTTTCATCTATCCGTGATGTGGTGGATTGGGTGGATTCTAAACGGACGGCTCATATGGAATGCCCGATTTTTTAGTTGGTGTTCATGGTGGTCATATGAGTGCTTTTGACGTTTTGTAATTCTTTACTTTTTTGGAGAAATAAACCTAGAAAAGATAGGCTCTTTGATTTTGTTGTGGGTATTTCTTTTCGTTGGTTTTCGTTTTAGAATTCTAAGACTCGGGTTAACTGGTTGATGTGGTTACAAAATCCAATCCAGCCTTAATTTGTTCTTCTCTCTAGCTCCTTGTTAGTGGTTTTGTTTTGCTAGAGGTTAATTGGATGATGTGGTTAAAAAATTCAATCCAATCCAATCCAAACACTTCTACTTTTTATTATTTTTAATTTTGAACAACTTTATATGAAATACACATATAAAAATAAATAATAAAAATCTTTAAAATATATATTCAAAATAATAAGTACTAAAAATCTTAGGAGGGTAATAACGTTTCCTATTTGTCCATTTTAGGTCCCTACGTATTTTTAGTGCGTATTACACTATTAATGTTATTCTAACCGTTTACAAATACTCCTTTTAACAGGAAGAAACCAGTAAAATGGATTATTTCTAAATTGTTATAACAACCTTAATGGTGTAATACACAAAAAAAAAATACGTTAGGGGAGCTAATATGAACAAACGGAAAACATTATTATCTTCCTAAATGATTATCCCAAAATCACACATACAAATATATTAAACGAAAAAAATCATCCATTTAATACATACATCAATTTTAGATATTTTTTACTATACATTTTAGGCCTTCTTCACTAAATATATTTTTCAAATTTACAAATATATTGTAATTAAAAAATCCACTCTTACAAATTTTATGATTTGGTATTCAATTCATATTGTAGTTTCGTATTGTAGTGTTATGTTTTATTACTTTTGTGATATCATTTTATTTTATATTGTAATTTACTTATATTGTAATATATTCAATAATGATATTTATTTGAAGGTCTTGGTAAGATCTATTTAATGATATAGCTAATTAAATATAATACATAAATTGTAATTACATGTTTTGAAATAAATTAATCTATATGTAATATAGAATAATGGTAAAAAAACTTAACTATTTAATAATAAAATATGTAGAAAAAATAAAAGAAAAAGTTATATGGGTAAAGTCATGTCTAATGAAATTGTTAGCAGTTAAAAAATACATGTGTGTATATTCTAGGTGAAGAGGAGTAAGAAGTATCTACTTACAAGTGAAGTAATAGCAAGCATTGACACAACCAAGATGACTACATACTGCGAAGTATGTATCATCTTCTAAATATGGAAATGTTTTTGAGAGTATTCTTTACACTTATGTGCATTGAATGTTATTTGGACTTTTGACATATGTGTGTAGTAATAGAAAACCATATTTGGGACATGATTGATTTAATAAAAGATATATGTTTTGGAAAAGCAATTTTTTAAGTATGATTACTTGTGCATCATATGTAGGATGGGAAATGAGAGTTTCATTAACCAAAGTGATTTCTTTGTGGGGAATCTATGAGTGGGATTGAATCCCTTCAGTGGATAGAAGTGATTCATGTGACTCACAAGCTACAAACTAGGAGATGAAAATTACAAGTTCATTCCATGAGAGTTATGGTAATGGTCACATGACTGTCTAAAGTATATCCTAAGCATTGATTCCTTACTTAAATAAGAAACAATTTAAATAAATCAATAACAAAAATAAATGATTATGATAAAGGTTGTTATATTCAAAAGGGTTTTTCAAATGTTTTGGGAATCATGACTTAGGAATTGGGCACCGTTGTCCCTAATCCCATTCTAAGGTTGTATTTCGGTATTAATCACTAGGCTCCGACAGACTACCATACTATTTTGACATGTACCCGTAGATTAAGGATTAAAGACTAATTGCATGTGTTTGAAGATTTTGAAGGCCAAGAATTTATGGTTCGTTTAAAGTTATGTTTTGATATTTAACTTTGAAACCTTGGTACACTAAGCTCTGATAACTAAAACTATGTTTTGTGATTTAGGATTGTATTATTTCACTTGTTGACTTTAAAACTTAAAAGCATTCAAATAAAATAACCATTTCCTATGAGGGGTGCTTTCAGTTGGTTTTAAAGTATAAGTTTAAGTGAGCTAATTGCTAGGGGCAGTGCTTAGACTTCAACTGTAGGTGCTTTAGTTATAAGTGAGATTTTATGTGCTTAGATTAGTAAATGTTTAATTGTTATATTAGGACTAATATGTACCTTCACATCGTGATAAACACTTTATGGGTCTTTATAATGATTTGATAAAGTATTCAACTTCTAATAATGTTGAATTTTAGAATGGTAAACACTCGTAGAAATCGGATCCCGCCTAGGGTGACAAAGGATGAAAATCTTGTTGTTAAGAGAGAAACAACCTTAAAAATTCTTAGTAACTTTTTTTTGTTTCTTGATTAGGTATTGGAAAGAAAAGAGATGAAAATCATGAATCAAGTTCAAGGAATGTATGAAAATAAAGAAGAGATAATCAAGGAAGAAGTGTGGAGGGCAATGGAGGGAAAATTCATTCAAATTTTGTTTGGAACAAATTAAAGAGAACATGAAAGTTCATATCATAGTGGGTAGAGAGCATAAAACATAGGATACGTTTTATATGAGTAGGATGAGGAAGTAACAAGAAAGGGTTACACTTACAAAAATTCTAGTATGCGCCAACCTCCTAGCTGTGAAGGAACACTTGGTTGTTGTTCACAATTGGATTATAGATATGGAGATGGACTTTAATGCATGTAAATTCAAGAATGATTAAGAACATCATTATTATCTTCAGCCTAAGGGTTGTTTCATTTATGATCCATTCATAAATTTGAATAGGTCTCGGCCTTTCATGTAAGACGATATTCAAGTAGCTCATGTGTTATAATTGTGATGCTTTAGCATCTTTACATGTTATGATACCAGATTGTTAACTTTAGAGGCTGGTAACAATCACACAAATGCAAAAAGAAATTGGTTAAGGTAAAAAAAAATTAATAAGTGGGAAAACAATACTACACACACAATGTATATTTTATGTGTACATCGCAGGAAAAGGAAATGTCATGTATCATAGGCTTACAATGATAACTACAATGTACCAAGAACAAACTACCTACTAATCACTTGACTACTTCTAATGTTAAATACCCACTACATGTAACTAGAATTCAAACTATTCTATTCATAACAAATAAAGGAAAACATACATAAAGAAATATTAGATAATGTGTGTACATAACACACATGTAGATTTCGGGTTGCGCGTTAGTATATTCATATACCGTATAGAGATTAAAATACTTATGTGATGGATAACCAATCTTTATAAGTATGTTTGATGTATAAGGAGAAGTATTGGTTCTTGTTATCACATAGTTGACCATGAAGAAGTGTGGGGTGTTTAGCTGCAAGGCATGTGACGTGAAAGATGCCCGCAAACACTTTTTACAAACTAAAAATATAGGAATCAGCAACGAAAATTCCCATTGAAAATACATTGCTAAAGGCCAACAACAACATATTAGTTAGCTACTTAACATGGGAATTAACAACATATTAACTTGTTGCAATACACTTTGGAATCATGTGGCTTCTATTTCGATTTTGTCATTAGTTATCATTGTTAATCCCTCAATGATTTTTTATAAATCAATTGTTTTCTATTTTTAATAATAGTAACTAATATAATTAACAAATGTCTGTTAGTTGTGGAATATTATAATAGTAATAATGACTTTTGCTTATATATATATATATATATATATATATATATATATATATATATATATATATATATATATATATATATATATATATATATATATCTTTTGGGGTTCATTTTTACTGTGCATATTGGGTCTTCAAAATCAACAATTTGCCATCCTGTTATGATGTTTAAAGTGATTAAGGAATGTACATAAGGTTTACAGGTATTGTTAGGGAAATTATCCTCGAGAATTTGAGAGACAAATACATTTATTCAACTATATGTTCTCAAGACATCTAAGGCTAGAGGTGTGGTCAAATTTCACTTTCAACTTTTTTCTACCACCTTATTTTCCCTATACTCTTCAAATCACAGAAATGGTCATACTTCACTTCACCTCATTGTTTTTAAAATAAAATTACAATAATTAAAAAACTATAATCTAATAAAGAAATATAATTAATTAAAATAATAGTTAATAAACACAAAATTAATAAAATCAGAAATATTTCATTACTTAAAAATAAATATAGAAAATAGAAATGTGAAATTATAATTAAAATAGAATAATAACTAAAATACTACATAATCTTTAAACAAATCACCGTGTTAATCTTTTACCATTCGTTGTATGTTAGCATTGTAAATATGTTTCACCAAATCACCGCGAAGCGCATGATGGATGTTCTGATCATATACTTTCCTTCTATTTTCCCTATAGTGTGGTGTACCAACATATACTCCTTCGAAGGCTAGCAGAATTCGTTTTCATCGTAGCAACATATCACCTTTCCTCCTTCTCCTAAAATCATATGATGTAATATGATGCACTCATATATTATGTTTTGCAACGTTACGACCTGATATTATTTTTTTAGTAGTTTCAGTATCTTTCAATGCCTCTTAAGCACAACAAATGCTCATTTCAAGTCCTTCATAGCTACTTCTTTAGCCATTTTAAATTTATCCCTTTTTCATCGTTGAACATGTGAATGATTTGAAGAAGACATATAAGTGAGGATATATCTCATTAGTAAGATAGTGTTCACGCTTATATGTTATTCCATTTGCTTGAAACGACACATCATACACTTTTCCAAGATAGATGCGTTAAATATCAACAACTAGTCCAAAATATTGATACCGTTGTTTGTTGCCAAGGGGCCAAAAAATGCATGATATATCCAAAGATTGTGGGATGTGATTGCTTTTAGAATTATCATCGGCTTTTTATGATCATCGTATTAACTTTACCATGTATTAGGGTACAATTCCCAAACCCAATCCATGCAATCAATGCTACCCATTATTCCAAGGAACGCTTACTTGTTTTCTTGCACCATGTAAAATTGATGGACATCTTTGACCATAGGTTTGCAGAATATCGATTTTGTAAAACAAAAACATAAATTTAGAAAACTTCTAGACCCTTTCTCATGTGGTCATTTGAGACATCCCCAAATACTAATTACACGAGTCTGCTTCCATGTCATATGTTACCTAACAAATTGTGGTTGTGCTTTTTTGTATCAAAGAAAAACCTTTCATACCTCTCGCATTCCATTTCAATAAAAAGAAATATGGAAACCAACCCTGCAAGTCATCAATAATACATGGAAATAACTTTTTCCTCACCCAAAACCACTGTCTAAACTTTTCAACGTACACGGCATCATTGACCAAATAGTCTTCTATAAGACGATTGTGTTCGGCTTCATGATTGTTTTTCAGAGGACCAATTCTCCTTCTAAAACATGAACTTTAAGCTTCTTGGTTTTGATATTACACAATTTCTTTTCCCATAACGTTGTCAATAAATGTTGCTTCTCGTAATACCAACGCATCCGACGAAGTAGTTGACGATGGGCGACATTGTGGTTTAATGAATTTGTGAGAGAAAATGTGGAAAATTCTATGAAATTAGGTATTAAAAACGGTTGGTATTTATAAAGTGTTAAAAGGTTATTTAAAACAAAATTAAAAAATGAAATTAATTAGCTGTTGAAGAGGAGAAAGAATAGGTGATACAATGCGGCGAAAATGGACTCGTGTGGTAGTTCACCACACCACCGCCGTGAATTTGCGAGCTCACCCATCCAAGTGTGCGGTGAGAGTACTCCTTATAACCTAATAGGAAATCATATTACCCAATTCATATATTATCAGTTACTTCCATCAAGTAACATTTACGAAAGATGCGATATAAATTATGTCATATTAGCATAATATTAGCATAGTATCATAATACACAAATATAGTATCAACAAAATATAATTATTATAAAATTTGTCTTAAGGCCACGTATTATTGAATATTCTCCAACAAGCATTTCATTGGTTCCCCACCCAATATCCCGTCCTCATAACTATAATCTTTTTATATTGGGGTTTTCTTAATTTGTGGTTGTTACACTGGTGGGAGTGGTGTCAAGTTCACCACACAGTAAAACCGTTGCCTAGCACCTCAACCCATCTTTGCCAATGAGAAACAAACAACAGCTTACATGCCGAGCACAACACATAAAATCGGCATGTCAAGAGCACCTGGAGTGGTGTTTGCCGAGCCACATCAGCATGCTAAAGCTTTAGCCTTAGAATATCAAAACCGTCTTTTTTTTTTTTGTTAGTGTGCATTGCTAAACCTTTTAACCCGTAAATACTATATGTCAAAGACTTGTAAACATTAAAGAGATGTCGAATATCTGTAGTAATACATTTTCGCATGCAATAACAAAATGTGGGTTTTTTGCAAGAAGCGTACTTGTTCTTAAGTATATAGCCATATAGGTGTACTAAAATTTCTTCTAACTATTGAAAAGAGACGGAGATGACACATTTACTCAAAGTTGGACTTTTCCATCAAAATATCACCAAACAACTACTAAATTTATTATGGTCGTTGAGCAGCATGTAGCCTAGTTATGTTCTATATGTGGACGTACATTTGTTTGTATTTATATTAACGAAACAAATAAATAAATCATTATACATTTATACTTTTCAGGAGGACAAAAATGAATATGAATAGATAAGGATCTCATGAAACACGCATCATTATTAGCAATATTACTAGCAATAACAAATTTATTAATGAAGAAAAGATTTTATTTAGTTATAAAAAGCTGTTGATAAACCATTACATATTTGACAATCAACTTTCTCTTTGGTTCTGCTTTTGTCGTTCGTTGGAAACATCAAGTGAAAATAACATTTCCGCAATCGGCTGTTGAGTTTGAGAGATAGTAGTTTTGTTATTTGTAATGAACTAAGAATGTCCGAATGTTGTTTCTGTCTACATATACATGCAGGAGAGAGTTGGTTGTTTAATACCTACCACATGTATAAGTACAAGAACCGAGTGGTAGGAATTTCGGGCTCAATATATAACCTAGTTGGATCATGGTAGGATTGTTAGCTATATTATTATTGTTTGTATTTAGGCCCAAAATATTAGTATTATAGCCCATAATGTATTTATCTTGTATATATATTGATTAATGAGAATGAGCCGAGGAATGGGAAAACATACACAATTACATGGTATCAAAGACCATCGTGTACAACCCTAATTCCGATCATATCTCTCTTGTGCAGCACCCTTCTCTTTGCCGCCACTATTTTCTTCCTGCTCGTTCTCCTATTTAATCTTACCTGATACTCTTTTGTCGATCGCTGCTCTATCATGTCTTCTTCTAAGTCTGAGAAACCATATGGCATCACCAACATCAAGACCCACGTTCCACTTATCCTTGATCAAGAACATCAGAACTATGACTCATGGCGTGAACTCTTCCAGAATCATTGCAAGGGATTTGGTGTTTACCATCATCTACTTCCCAAACCCACCACTGAATCGACATCCACCCCAGTCGACCAACCTAAAGACAAAGCTGCTGCCATAGATCCACCAGCCGATTGGGAGGAAATTGATGCTATTATGAAAGCTTGGATTTACGGTACTCTTGCACAACCCTTACTCAATTCCATTATAAAGAAAAATACCACAGCATATGACGTATGGATCACTCTTGAAAATCTTTTTTACGATAACAAAGACCACCGACTCATGGAGCTGGACACTGAAATCAGGAACTTATCAATGGAGGACTCCTCCATGCTTGAGTATCTCAACCGTGTGTCTAAACTGCCGGATATGCTTGAGAATCTAGGAGCCAAACTTACTGATTGGAATCTGATCATACACACACTCAATGGTTTACCTACTAAATATGACAATCTCTCCCTTCTAATCCGCAACAGCAAGCCGTTTCCAACTTTTGCGGAGGTCCGTTCCACCCTTACCATTGAAGAAAAACTCATGCAGGTCAATGCATCCAACTCCGTTTCTGTTACACACACCGATCATCCCTCTTCTCCAACTGCTCTTTTGGTTCAAGCCACTGGGAATGTTAATCAATCTCAAAATTATAGAAATAATTTTTCTAATCAATCACGTGGTGGTGGTAGGACCGGTGGAAGATTTAATAGAGGATGTAGGTTTCAATGTGGGGGTGGACGTACCGGACATAAACAAAGTTTTTCAAGTGGTTTTGGTCAACATTTAAATGGTCAACAATTAATTATACATACCCCCTGGGGTCCAATGCCATGCTCTCTTGGTCCAAATAATATCCCATCTCACCAATTTGTGGTTAACGGACCACCGTATGGCTCAAATGGGTTGTTGCCCACACCGCAAGGAGCTCAAGCCCACCAACGCTCCTCTTTTTCTCCTGGCCCAAATCGCCAACAGCCATTGTAGCCCGCTCCACCTGCTCACCAAGCCTTCCACTCGGCACAACAAGCCCCTTTCGGATCAGGCCACGACTCTTCCTCAAAGCTTTAACACTATGACTTTGAATGACCCCACCCACGCCGATTGGTATATGGACACCGGCGCCACCACTCATCTACACACGAACCAAGGTATCCTAAGTTCTGTTAAAAATAATTTGCCTACTTCCTCTGTCTATGTTGGTAATGGGTCCCGTATCCCGGTAAAAGCCACGGGTGACTCTTTTCTTCCTATGTCATACTCTTTCCGTCCTTTACGTTTAAATAGTGTGTTAATAACTCCTGATATCATTAAAAATCTTGTGTCTGTTCGTCGTCTTGCCCGTGACAACAAATGTTCTATTGAATTTGATGAGTTTGGTTTTTTTGTTCATGATTTTCAGACCAAACGCACCTTCCTACGATGTGACAGTACCGGCGATCTCTATCCGGTCACGAAGCCTTCTGCTCAAGCTCTCCTCTCTTTTGGACCGCAGCTTTGGCATCAAAGACTCGGTCATCCTGGTCATCATGTGTTTCAACATTTAGTTTCTCGTTCTTTAATTCCTTGTGTCAACAAAACCAAAAATAGTTTATGTCAGTCGTGTCAGTTAGGAAAACATGTTAGATTACCATTTCAAATCTCTCAATTTGTTGCTGAATTTTCTTTACAAATAATTCATTCCGATGTTTGGACATCCCCGATTACTAGTTTGAGTGGAATCAAATATTATGTTATTTTCTTAGATAGCTTCTCTCATTTTTTGTGGGTGTATCCTTTGCGTAAAAAGTCTGATGTGAATGGAAAATTTCAACACTTTTATCAATATGTTTTAACCCAGTTCCGTGTTAAAATCCAAGCTTTTCAAACCGATAATGGCGGTGAATACAATAACACTAATTTTCACACCTTTTGTGATTCTCACGGTATTCAGCTTCGTTTTTCATGTCCTCATACATCCCAACAGAATGGAAAATCAGAACGCATGCTACGCACCATCAATAATGTCATACGCACCCTTCTCTTTCATGCTCATGTTCCACCAAAATACTGGGTTGAAGCATTACACATGGCAGTTCACATTATAAATATTCTACCCTCCACCACTCTTCACAATATTTCCGCATTTCAGAAACTATTTAACCAAACACCCAAGTATGATCATTTACGAGTTTTTGGATGCCTCTGCTTCCCCCATATAGTCACTCCTCGTAAACTATCCCCTCGCACCACACCATGTGTCTTTTTGGGATACCCGACACAACACCGTGGGTACCGATGCTTAAACCTCGCCACCAACAAAATCATCATCTCTCGTCATGTAACCTTTGATGAGACATCTTTCCCATTTGGTTCCATGACTCCGGACCAGCCTCCTTCTTACAAGTTCCTTGATCACATTATTGATGATGCTCCTAATGCTATATCCTGCCGCTTCCTCCACTCTCGCACACAGCCAAATACTCAGGTTTCCCCATCCACATCCGAACCAAGACCGACCAAACCACCCGAGATGCCCTCTTCTGCGTCCCCTCCTGTCGCTGACACACCTCCACAACCCATGCCCCCCCACCCGACCACCTCGTGTCATCCAATAGCCACTCGGTTATCTCGTGGTATTGTCAAGAAGGTTAACAAATTAAACCTTCATGTGGATTCTATTTCACCTCTTCCCAAATCTTATTCTTAGGCTTTCTCGGACCCCAACTGGCGTAATGCCATGACAGAGGAATATAAAGCACTTATTTCAAATGGAACTTGGACCTTAGTCCCGAGACCGTCTCATGCTAATGTTATTAATTGTATTTGGCTATTTCGAAATAAATTTCATGCAGATGGCTCCTTATCCAGGTACAAAGCCCGACTTGTTGCTAATGGAAAAGCCCAACGCCCTGGCAGTGATTGTGATCAGACCTTTAGCCCGGTTGTTAAACCGGCCACCATCCATACAGTACTTTCTTTTGCAGTTTCTCAAAACTGGCCCATACGTCAGTTAGATGTCAAAAATGCTTTCTTGCATGGACACCTTCAGGAAACAGTTTACATGCAACAACCCCCAGGTTTTCGAGACTCTAACTATCCTGATCATGTATGTCTTCTTCAGCGCTCTCTATATGGTCTCAAGCAAGCCCCACGTGCCTGGTTTCACCGATTTGCACAATTTCTTATCCAGTTTGGATTCATTTATAGTCGATGTGATTCTTCATTATTTAATTATCGACAGGGTTCTCACATGGCTTATTTGCTCTTATATGTCGATGATATTGTTCTTACAGCCACCTCACCCGAGTTACTTCACAGTCACCTCACCCGAGTTACTTCAACAGATCATGACTACCCTAGCTGGCAAATTCTCCATGACTGACTTGGGACCTCTTAATTATTTTCTTGGTATTTCTGTGACTCGTGATCAAACGGGTATGTTCTTGTCTCAAAAGAAATATGCCTTAGAGATTCTTGAGAAGGCTCACATGCTGAACTGTAAACCTGTGCACACTCCAGCTGATGCCTCTTCCAAGTTACCTACTTCCAGACCCCTCGTCTCTGACCCGACCCTATACCGCAGTCTTGCTGGAGCCCTGCAGTACCTTACATTCACGAGACCTGGCATCAATTATGTTGTTCAGCAGATTTGTCTCTTTATGCATGATCCTCGTGAGCCTCATCTCAATGCGCTTAAACAAATTCTTCGCTACATTCGTGGTACATCCTCTTTCGGTCTTCAGTTGTATGCATCACCTTCTCAACAGCTAGTTGCCTATTCTGATGCGGATTGGGCCAGGTGTCCGGATTCCCGGCGGTCTACTTCTGGTTTCTGTATTTTCTTAGGTCAGAATTTGGTATTTTGGTCCTCTAAATGACAGTCCACTGTCTCTCGTTCAAGTGCTGAGGCGGAATATCGTGGGGTTGCAAATGTGGTGGCAGAAACTTCTTGGATTCATAACCTACTTCGTGAGCTTCATCGCCCCCCTGATAAAGCCACCATTGTGTATTGTGATAACGTGAGCACAATTTATATGTCAAGCAATCCGGTTCAACATCAACGCACTAAACACATAGAGATTGATATTCACTTTGTTCGTGATCAAGTGGCCACCGGGCAGATTCGTGTTTTACATGTTCCGTCTTCTATCAATATGTTGATATCTTCACGAAGGGCCTCCCAACACCATTGTTTCTTGATTTTCGGTCCAGTTTGAACATTCAGTCTCATGAACCCGTTCAAACTGCGGGGGGATGTTAGCTATATTATTATTGTTTGTATTTAGGCCCAAAATATTAGTATTATAGCCCATAATGTATTTATCTTGTATATATATCGATTAATGAGAATAAGCCGGGGAATGGGAAAACATACACAATTACAAGGATAGTAGGATAGAAACAAACCAACGAGCCTGATATCACCTTTGGCGTAACTACATTTTTGAGACCATGCATTACCCATAACCATTTAATGACTTGGTAAAGATTTCTATAATTGCTGCCTGTTCAAAAGAAAAAAAAAACAAAACAATTTGCTCTTGTGAGTTAATGACCGGGCCATCCTTGGGATATTAACACTTTAAGTGGGTTGAGTTAATATATATGTGCTTAATAATTGCCATACTTTAGTTAAATTATCGAATATATATATATATATATATATATATATATATATATATATATATATATATATATATATATATATATATATATATATATATATATATATATATATATATACTGTTAAACAAATTTATTACTTGTATTCCTTTTAGGTAAATCGTATAGTGTAGGTCCTATATACAAGGGTGTGTTTGGGATTGTTACTTAACATAAAAGTCTTTTTTATAAAATGATATTTTGTAAAAGAATTTTTTCTAAAAGATAGTGTTTAAAATGTATTTAGCTTGTTTTTTTATAACTTTTAAGTAATAAAAGCTAAAAATCACAAAAAAAAAAAAAAAAGAATTTATGTATTTTCTCCGGCCAACTTTTGTTTCTTAACTAAAAGTTGATTTTAAAAGATCTTTTCAATTTACCAAACAACTTTTAATAATTTTTAACTTTTTTAAAAAGTTAAAATGTCAAAAAAAAAAAAAAAAAAAATGATTAAAAAAGAACCACAAACACTCTCTAAATAATGTTTATTGACTCCACCTTTTAAAGCAATGTAATACACCACAAACCCTATATTAATAGAAAATGGATTATGCAACACAAAATCCTGTCACTACACACTTTTTTTTATTTTACATTCAAAATGTAACGAAATTTTACATAAATGAAGATAAGTTATGGTGTCGTGTAATTGTGGCGACTAAAACCTATGAAGACTCGATGTTATAGGTAAGATGTCCTACCATGTGATTAGGGTATGTGGAGTTGTATCAATCTTAATGCTGATACTAATAATTCAATTATAGTCACTAATTATTATTTGTATTATAATTATGGTATACCTTTTAGTCACAAGTATATTCTTATATTACAAGTATTATGTACATTTATTGCTTCGCAAAACATTATACGGTGATTATAAAATAAATTTAGTTACGGGTTATTTCTTTTATTATAACTATTGAGATATTGTAGTCACTTGTTTAATATTGTATCTTGACTACCCTATCAACACAAATACGAAAATTAATCTTCATCATTAAATACTTAGAGTCACCGTTTATAGATATTATAATGATTATTGTTTTTTTAGACACAAATGAAATTAAGTTGTGAGCATAAATTAGTTTTAATCACATGTTTAATGGTGTATCATGACTATTGTTTACATATAGCGACACATAATAAATTCAATCATGACAATTAACAATGTTTAGTTGCAAATAAAAATTTAATAAGAGACCATAAACAACCATATTCAACTATCCACATTAAGTAATTAAATAATATAGTTCATTAAGTAGAAAAGAAGCATATGCCAACTGTATGGTTTATCAGTGTATGTATAGCCAATACATGTTAGTTTTAAAATATACATATCTTGATTGAATAAAAGCATGGATGGAGAAACCGCACAGTCAAGTGTTTGGTTATTGGTTATAAGACGAGGTAAAAATAACCCAAGTTATTTTTTGTTTTGAGAATTTTTGTTTTAATCCATTCATTCGTCAATGGATTGAACAAAACAATAATAGATCAATAAACCCATTATGTTACGTTGTTTTGGAATAGGGGTTGTTGTAGAATTATTCTCTTTAGATTTTCTTTTGAACTAATATTTATCCTTCTAATGATATTTCGGTTGAGCAAGAGATGGCTACCAGCATAAATATTATTTCAGATGAATTAAGGTGGGTTTACGATGGCCAACAAAACAATGTTATGAAATACAGTGTATATCACATCAATGCTTACTTATTTCTTAAAAAATCTCATGAAGGTAGAGTTAACCAAAATAGTTGGGTTTGTGTAGAGGCAACTGACATACACATTTCAAAAATAGTTTCATAAACTAGAAAAATATGACAAGCAGAAGACTTAAAATTTTGAACATAACATAGCATTTTATACACACCAAGGATCTTCTTGCAAGTTATAGAAAGATAAAATACCAACCATAGAAAGGATGAAGAAGTAACAATATTTGTTGTTCTTGGGGCCCTCTTGGGAGGTTTAGATGTTGATGAAGAATGTGGAACCTTTTAAGACACCAATATTGAGTCAACTTGATGTAGATGCTAGTTCATAAACTCTTAAAGCCTTAAGCTTTAATTTCATAACCAATATAAGCTTAAAGATGGCATGTAAGAGTAAGTGATCTCGAAGTGTTCTTAACTAATTAAGGGAGAATGAGAGGGAGAACCTAATTTCGGCCATTTGCATCAAGTATCAAAGAATGAGTGCAAGCCTCATCTTTTATATGCATAAAGTCAATTTATAGACTATAAGTCCAAATTCTTTGAGGTTACTCAAATCTCCTTCATCCAAGCTATGCCTATTGTTTAGAGGATCTTGTTTTGGATCAATAAATTGAACTAGTTCAAAGACCTAGCAATAGGTTTCATTGAGTTTGCTCATGTGCACAGTCTTACTACCTTTGGAAGTTCGTGTTTTCTTCTTGGATGCAAATCTCGCGAATCCCCTCTCGTTCTGAAAACAAAACACAATGACGGTGCATGGAATGAAAAATACTTTTTTGTGATACGTGACTCAATCCCTTGTCGGGATTCCCTACCGAAGACCTCGGTTAAAAAGGGTAGGAACTATTTATTCTTGTACTGAGGATCCTGGAATTCACTTTTCATTATTTTGTTTGTTGTTTTGTAACTTTCAGCTTTAAAGAGCTCATTCCCATTGCTGAGGATACCAAAGAAAAGATAGAGAAGTTCCTTGTTGATTCCATAGCTGATAAGTTTTTCAAATTTGATTGTTCTAGTCTCCAAAAAGGTTCCTCCACTACTATGCCAATGGCTACTGATAAGAGTTATTATTTTGCCAATAATAGTTTAGAATTAGCAAGGATCCTAAACTACTGAGGATCCTGAACTAATGAGGATCTTGTGCGATGTGTAGGACCCAAGTTCACTCACACCAATGCCTAATTTGGTTTTTTTGATATCTAACGCGATATGTCCAGCAGCTTGATTGTAGTTATGAAGGAAAATACCGCCTTTCCTCTTTCTCTCAAGAAATCTTACATTGATCTTATTGTGAAGACCCCATGTTATCGAAAGAGGAAGACTTCAGAAGCCACATATATGAATCTGGAGAATCTTAGAGTCAAGGAGACGCTTCAAAAGTTGCTTTCCTTTTCCCAAGCTGTAAGTATCCACGTGATATTATTTTTTGACTCCTACTTGTTTTTACTGATGCCATACATGTTTCAGGTTTCTACTCATGTTTCCTAGTCTGTAGTTGATCTAAGGATCTGGGCTGAGGGGGTTGAGCGAGCCTTGAAGGAGTAGGAGAAGGAGTGGAAGGCGAACAATGAAGATCTCCTCAAGAGGATCGAGTTGTTGAGTAAGGAAAAGGCTAAGAAAGATGAAGAGCATGTTGCATAGATGGAAGAGGTGATTCTGGAGGCAAGTCCAATTCTGCTATGGCTTTCTGGGAAACCAAGATTAGGTTAGTTGAGGATGTCGCCAATGTAGGATCCTGGGATTTGATGGGTGGTGTGAACCTCTCACAAAATTTACTTGTAATCTTGTAAATACAAGTCAGGATCGTGAGGGGCAGCCGTCAAAGGTTAACGAGGTGGAGAAGACTACAGGCGATGATAACCAGTTAGCGGTTTAGGCATGCAAAAATTTGGTTTAAGTAGTTTTTGATTTGAAGGGTTGCAACACAATGTTACTATCTTTTATCTTTTTGTGTGGGGTTGGTGGTTAACCCTTTATATTATGGTTGTTTTAATATTTCTTTTCCATGTTTGATTAAATTGTGTGGTTGTAGTAGTAGCTAGGATTTTCGAGGAATCCTGTAATCAGGATCCAAAGGGTTAAAGGTTTACAAGAACTATCAGGACCTGAAAACTGTTAGTAATCCATTTATGATCCCAAAATAGTCTATATCCATTTAGGAAAATCCTTCTATCATATGAGAAATATGGATAAATAGAACTTGATTATTCTCCGACTTTGCGATTTTTAAGACATACTCCAAGAGAGGCGCAAATTCATGATTCTTTTTACCCCATAGGATCTTAAAGTTCGTTCATGGAAGGATCCTCATTTGTCAAGGAGGATCCTTGATTAACTTTAAGGAGGATCTCTGCTTAGGAATTGATTGGAAATGAATTTGACTTGAGAAATAATAGAGGGAACTTTTGCAACATTATAATGATACAAATATTTTATATTTTCTGGGGAGTATCTCATCTTCAAGCAATACGTTGTTATCATAATTCCTGAAAAATCTTTGGGAAAATCCCAAATCTTAACAAGTTATTGGGGAGGATCACAAATCATATGATAACATCAAAGATGTTATAAATCTTATGTATTATATGGGGAGGATCCCAACTTGAGATAACATTAAAATGTTATAAACCTTGTGTATTATCTGGGGAGGATCCCAACTTGAGATTACTTGGAAAATTTTTTAAACCTTGGATATCAACTCTAGGATCTTAACTTATGTTCAGAAATAGGAGGGTTGCCAAGTCACTACAACGTGAAATGATCCCCTTATTCGCATCCCATTGTTAGGTAACATGCATCCAACCGAGGTTCATAAACCTTAACTCGTGTGAAAGAGGTAATTAACATTTTAAACTTTAGAGGGGATTAATTACCCATAGGACAGATGATCAACCTCTATTCTTAGGATACTTGTGTTACAAATTAGAGGACGTCTGTAGTTATGGAACTCTCAGTTTCCAGAATCTTCATTTATCAGGATCCTAATTTATTAGGATCCTTAAACATCAAGATCCTTGTGTGTTAGGATCTGTGTCTCCCTGCGCATAGCAAACATTAGCTAGGGGTAGGCACTAGTCTAGCTAATGCCCCTCCGATGCTTAAGTTAGTAATGGTATTTAAAGAGAGCATATATAAATAAAGATAAAGAGTAAAAGGTAAAGAGCGTATGTACCTCGAGTGTCTTAGAAAATGACCAATTTTACTCATGTAAAATAAAATTTAAGATGTGTAGTATTCCAAGATCTTGACAGGACATTTCCATCGAGGGTAGTCAACCAGTATGCCTCCTTTTCGGTTTTGACGTTTATGAGATATGGTCCTTCCCATTTAGCTGCGGTTTTACCTGTACTAGGATCCCTGGTGTTTTAGAATGTTTTCCTTAGCACCAAGTCTCCCATTTGGAACCTTCTGAGTTTTATATTTTTGTTGTACGCCTTGGTGATCCTCTATTGAGGAGCATCTATATGAATCTTTGTGAGATCCCTGAGTTCATCTACAATATCAAGATCCTGGGCTAGGATAATGTCGTTGTTTTCTTGGTTTGGAAGCAAGTATCTTGTTATTGGGATCATCACTTTAGTAGGAATAATTTCTTCTGCTCCAAACACCAAAGATTATGGGGTTTTACCTAAGGCTACTTTGGAGGTGGTCCTATCTACTCATAGTACGAAAGGAAGTTCTTCCGCCCATCTTCATTTCTTCTCATCAAGTATTTTCTTTACGCTAATGACTATGGTTTTCTTGTTGGATTCTTCTTGACCATCTTCTTGAGGGTGGACAGGAGTGGAAATTACCATCCTAATTCCCTAACTTGTGCAAAAGTCCCTTATCCTTTTGCTTACGAACTAGGATCCATTGTCACATATAATTTCGGTAGTGATCCCGAACCTGGTATGATATTGCGTTTAATGAAGGAAACTACCTGTTTCTTTCTTACAAGGACGAAAGCTTCAGCTTCTATCCACTTTGAGAAGTAGTTAGTTATCACAAGCATGAAGACCTTTCCTCTAGGAGCAACTGACAATTTTCCCACTATATTCATCCGCTATTTCATAAATGGCCAATTGGAGATGATAGGATATAGAGGTTCTGTCGGTTGATGCAGGATGTTGCTATGTCTTCGACATGCATCACATTTTTGAGCATGAAGGAATGAATATTTTTTTCATGGTTGGACAGTAGTATCCTATCCTCAACACTTTGGAGCATAAAGATCTACCCCTATTATGGTTGTCGCAGTCACCTACATGTATATCCTTTAGAACTTCTACAACTTCATGGTCTTCTAAGAGTCTAAGATATGGACCCGCCATAGATTTTTATATAATTTAATTTGGATTATAACAAACCTTGAGATCCTAGTTTTTAATGCTCTGTCACTCATTTCATCTTTAGGGATCGTGCTATTCCGGAGGTATTCCTATAAGTCCCTAAATCGCTTTGATGTATCAATCAGATCCACTTGATGGTGTAGAATCCTAATCAAGTAGATGATGCAAGATAGAAAGAAGAAGAACAACAACAACAAGATGAATCTTCAATGCACACAATAATATTCAATAATGATCTAGTACACAAGATTCACACACAAACACACACGTTCTCTCCTTGTTTCTCTCTGTAAAACATGTTCTCTTCTTAATGGCAGCCCTTAGAATGTCCCCTCCTCTCTAATCACTCAATTACACGCCTAATAACACACTATTTATACATACGGACAAAATCCAAGCCTAAAACCCAAGGGCCTCACCAAAATCACATATGATATCGGTCCAAACTACAACAAAACCCAAGGTTGTTTTCATCCCTAGACCGAAAACTATAAATGCTTAGAAAAGCAAAGTATAAACTGTAATTTATACCCAACAATCTCCCCCTTGTTTTATAGCTTTCTTTTCTTATAACCTAACAAACTCCCCCTGGGTTTGTAGCCTGCTTTTCTTTTCAATCTTCGCTTTGAGCTTGGCTTTAGCGTTAATCTTTGACTTCTTCAGGACTTGGGAGTGGAGGCTTCATGTAAGGATTCTTGAAAATCAACACTTTCCGCTTTGAGAGTCTTCCGAGATAATAATAGAGAGAGCGATTCTTCTGGATAACTTCAGCATGTTCATAGATAACAAGAAATAAATTGAGGAGGCTTCAATGCAATCTGTCACATAACTTCAAGTATAGCTTCATCTTGCTTTTGGGGTTGAAAGATTGAATGTTGAAAAATAATCTCACTTCTTGTTCCTTCGAATGAGAATTCTTTAATGATCACTGTTGTGCCTTAAAAAGTAACAAATGAGTAAAAAGTCCCTGTGGATCATAGAATCATAAAGACCCTTCTCACCACAGTTGTTCAAGGATGTAGCTTTGGCTCAGAAAGTTTTGATACATTCTCCTTGAGTCTCTTTTTCCTTTGAGTTCTCTAATTTTTGAATTCACTTTTCAAGACAAAGAAAATTTTGAGATAAAAGAAAAACTAAAATTAAACTTAGCACATGATATAAATCACTAAGAAGTAAAAACCAGAAATAAACTACACTCAAAAGTAAAACAAAAATATTTTGGATTTTTGATTTTTCTAAAAAAAAAGAAATAAACATATTTTTGGATTTTTTACTTTTTTTAATTTTTGTTTCATTTTTAATTTTTTTTTATTCTCCCATAAATTTGTGCATAGAGGAAAACTACTAACAAATTTGCAACATCCCAAAATTTAAGACAAAAAAATTTGTTCTTGATTAAGTTATTATAAACCAATATTATAAAAAACATTCATAATAGCATCGCATGTCAAGACCAAAGTGTAAGTAATCAAAAATGTTATCATAAAATAATATCGGAGTGTTATCGCAAAGGTCTCATGTGCGGAAAAAATAGTGTGATACGTTACGATCGCTGTCTCCTTTCCTTTGAAAATGAAGTACCTGAAACCAAAACTGAAAACCGTAAGCACGAAGCTTAGTGAGTTCCCACATCATACCATATACCATACATAACACATAATTAATAACATAATTGGGTACTAACTACCCCTTCGGTCCTGTCGACCGGTTCCCTGCCTAGCATATCAGGGTGTTGGCCTCCCCTTCAGTCCGGTCGGTTGGTATCTTGCCTAGCATATCAGCGTGTTGGCCTCCCTTTCGGTCCTGTCGACCGGTATCTTGCCTAGCATATCAGGGTGTCGGCTTACCCCTTCGGTCCTTTCGACCAGTATCTAGGGATTATTTCACCCCTACCACTACCACATAATATCATAGCAAATATGGCATAACTGTCTAACATAACTGGGTACTAACTACCCCTTTGGTCCTTTCGACCAGTAATGGGGTCTAACCTACCTCTCCTATCACGTATCACATAACATCATTGCATACTAGCACATAATCATAACAGGTAGCAACATGCCAGATAATTATCAGAAAGACAATTATCTCTACTATAACTCTTACTAGTGGGTCGTACTTGGTGCGTTCGACCCATTTCTACTGGAAGGTAACTCACCTCACACTGTTGAAGTCCCACATACACAACCCCAGCTGCTAGATGATAGATTTCCGAACTATCATTATCAAAACATCGCCCACTTAATAATTGGGTCTCCACTTATATCCATAAGTCCATGCTTGGTATAAAAGACTACTTTACCCCCATCTTAGCTTGATTAAAGCTCAAGGCCCAATCCAAAGGCCCAATGGTCAAACAGTGAATCAAAGTCCAACATATGGCCCAATTTTCCAAATTGGGCCCAAACCTTTACACGATCTTATTCTAAGGCCAAACCATTTAGTCTGGTCCAAAACACTTGGAATTTCTAATGGCCCAATATCTCATAATCATAAAGGCCCAAACTATGGCCCATATATGGCCTAATTTTCCAAATTGGGTCGAAACCCTCATATGGTCCTTGCCTTAAAATCCTTAAACATATTCCAGTCCATATGATTATTCTGGGATGGCCCATAAATACCCCAATTACCAAAGCTTAATGGAAAGTCCCAACTTAATCGCCAAGTGAAATTAGGGTTTCACATAAAATGATAATTAGGGTTAAGTGTTTCTCACTTAACCCATTAAGGACTTAATCCATTAAGTCCACCACTCTACTAGATGAGTCATATGGCGTGAATGGGCTTAATACATAGTCTAATTCCAATGGGCCAAAATGTAGGTCATGATAAGTCCAAGTCCATGATTCCAAAATTAGGTTTTTCTAAACGCAAATTAGGGTTTCCAACCTAATCATAGCCCAATAGGCCCAAACATTAAGTCCTTAGGTCCATTAGGGTTCATTAGGCCCATTAGGGTTTCACTAGACCTATTAGTCACATGTTTGGGCTTTTAGGTCAATTAGGGCTTCATTGGGTCCATTAGTATTTCATTGGGCCTACTAGGGTTTCATTAGGCCCATTCTGTCTAAGCATCCCAAGCGAGTCAAACACAACAGGCACACCGCCACTCGACACAGCGGCTGGTGGCAGAGTGGCGGTAGCCACCACCCTATGGTGGTGGTTTGAGTATTCCTTGATTATTCCGTTACAGATTAATCATAAAAGCAATATACCAATAACACACACACACACAACCACCCTAATGGTGGTCGGCGGTGGCAGCCAACATCTAACGTTGGTGGTGGTGGTTTTTCTTCATTTTCCGGTCAAGCAACACCCAACAAAACATCTACAACTTAAATAAACACACCTAAACACCATTTAACATACACATCCACCTCACACGGTGGCTGGTGGTGGTAGAAGAGCATTCCCGGTGACATCCGCCATGGTTGGTTGCAATGGTGGTCTCCTTGCGTATTCCAGCCAACAACTCACCCACACACACCCGCAGTGATGACTGAAACACGCACAAACTCCATAATGTTGGTTGAAGTACGATCCCCCATGCAGAAAACACACACAACACCGCTACCCATGCGGTGGAAGGTGGTGTTCGTAAGCTTATTGTCAACTGTGACGGTCGATCGAAAAGTGGCAACAACAGCAGAGTAAGGAATAGAAGAGAGAAGGAGGATACCGGGTTGCGACGTTACAAGAGGGAGGCAGCAGAGGCGGCAGTCGTGACTTTGAGTTCCCGATCTTCCTTGCTTGCACATTGGAACCACGGTTGTTGTCTTCATCGGTAGCGGAAGCAGCGGCAAAGAACGGTTTTGTCAACATAATGGTTCGTCGGTGGCTTGGTTGGTAGTAGAAGCAAGGGGTAGGGTGGTAGCCGGTGAGGGAGTCATAAAGGGCCGGTGAGGGAGCCATATGTTACCATTCAGCCCCTAAGCTTCCAAAATCTCTTCAATTTGAGTCCCAATAACTTACTAATTAGTCACTGCCTTCAATAATACTTACAAATTAAGTCCGTATTTTACACTTTAATCCCCTCCTTAATTGAGACATGTAACTCCTCGAGACCAACACATTGTTATATAATTACTAAATTTATGGCTACTATTCATTCATTAATTTGATTATTTATTTATTAAATAAACATGGTGTTACAAAATTTAACAAAAATAAAGACTTTTGGGATCAAAGTTGTCAATCAATTTAATATCGTTTGTCAGAACACATCTACATGTTTAGATCTGGTCAGTCACCAGTTTGTGGTCCACTTAAACACAAATGATATTGACAAGTTGGACCGATTAGTTGACGACATTGCACCTATATTCCTAAATAGACCATTTAGTTGACGATGACCAAGGATATTGTTGTCCACTTACATTCAGCAACGAGATCTACATACAACCTTTTAAACGGTTTAATTTTAGGTGCACTAGAACGTGTTCCCTATTGGATTAGTGTCTAAGTCTATAAGTATATTTGGTATGTACTTTACCCAGTTGTAGCATGGTCCTTTTATGTTGCCTTCATCGAAGCAACTTGACTGGATGAATAATAGAGAATGAGGTTATTATGATTGATTAATATATTATATGAACAATACATTAAAGGAGAAATCGTATTAGTTAGTTAATATTCGTCAAGAATTAATTTTGTTGTCAAAAGATATTAATTGAACCTAGGGGAATGGAATTGCAATTATAAGATAATTAAATTTTAGGCTGTGGATCCCTTAAAAGGGGATGGACGAAATCAAGAGGGAAGCTCACATTGAATTCGTCCAAGGCCTTGCTTCTGGATGGATCTTTAAACTGCTTATGGCCTAAGCAATCCAATTAGGGTTTTGACTGAAACCCTAACGGCTCACCTATATAAGGAACCCCTTAGCTTGCACAACCCTAAGAAGAGTTCCAAGAGCCGAAATTACCTTCTCTCTCTCTCTCTCTCTCACTATATATATATATATATATATATATATATATATATATATATATATATATTATTCTCCAACTTGCTTTGGTGTTTTTGATCTATTAGAGGCACAACATTTGAGGTGGTAAGGTTTTCAAAATCTCAAGATCTTAAAGCAACAACCAAGGTGACATTCTTACTAGTTTATTTATGTTGATTTTAATTTTTTTTGTATGTTAGATTAGGGTTTTCAAACCTTGGACAATTGTTGCATGTACAAATAGAGAAACTAGATCCAAGCATTAGGGTTTACATGAATACCATAGGAATGCTATTTTGCCCATAACCCAACAGTGGTATCAGAGCCTAGATCTTTTCTCTTTTGTATTTGATGCATAGATAATTTGTTCTAGCTCAAAAGTCAAAAATTTCAGCCTCTTATCGATTGACTCATCGAGTCACCAACTTAACTCGGCGAGTCAGGTCTACTCGGCGAGTCCTGTTCTGTGACTCGGCGAATCAGCTCGTCAGGTGGCTGATTTTTCGGGATTATGACTAAAGTTGAATTGGAATGATTACCAAAAACGATTTTGACTGATAACACTCGATTTTTTCAATATGGTATTCATTATCCTAATTCAATTGAAGGATAATTGTCAAAAATAAGATAATTACTTGTTTTATAAGATAACTTTAATTATTTGTATTTTTTATTTGAATTATCTTGTAAAGAAAAAGATTAGGTCAAATTTTATGATAAAATTTAATAATATGATTAATTAATACTTTTTTAAATTTGATCTAAAAGATGTTTTGAAAAGTTTCAAAACTTGATCAAGTTTTGGAATTTAAACTTTTTATTAAAAGTTTAATTCTAAAATATTTAAATTCTAAACCCTAAAATTTTACAAGTTTAAAAATCAACCCTGATACTATTATAATATTATAAGATATATATATGTATATATATAATTAAACTAGTCTTACCATTAGTAGGCCTCATTCACGAAGCTGATGTATAAGAGGGGTATAAGGTTGCTGCCTATAAAATGACAATTTAATGGGTGTCCACTCTCACCCACCGTTTCTTTGATTGGTGGAGGGTCTTTAGCCGAACGGGTAGGATAGGGCAACTAATTCCTCATTAAAACTATAATGATTATATAAAGTAACTAAATATTTTTTTATAAAATTCCCAATCTTAGTCACTTTAGGCAAAATGTGAAATGATGCTATTCAATGAAATTACACTTTGCAACCTTGCCAAGTCGTTAGTGGAGCGTGCGTGGGTAACCGGCACACTAATTTAGTAGTAGAAAAGGTGGAAAAGGGTAGCTTGATGTTTATCATAGATCAATGGAGCCTGTGTGGCTAACCGGGAAATTGATTAGGTGATTTGTAACATTGAGAGCACCAAATACATTTGCTTGGTTATTCACACCTTCTTTGTGATCCTCGGTATCTCAATCACAAACTTGAAAGGCATATGGAGATTTAAACATGCCATTGAAAAGTTCAATGAATCTTAATAGAATCTAGGAATTTCAATTCATTTAAAACTTAAAACTCTTTTTCGTTTCTTATGGTGGAAATTATTGAATCGTCATTCACTTACCTTCAAATTATTTGCATTTTAGATTACAGCCTCCCTTTTCTAAATTGTGAATAATTGTGTTGGGCCCTAGCCCTAATTTCTAATTTGGGTGTTTAATTGGGGATTATTATTTAATCAAACTTTATGTCTTTTACTTTTTAGATGTCTATTTCAAAAACCAATGCTTCTAGCTCAACCCCTGTTGGCTCATTCTCACTCATGAATTTGTATTGGATGGTGATTTTTTACGGGACCAACTTCAATGATTAGATTCGCAATATTTGAATGCTCATCTGCTACAAGGACAATGATCATGTTCTCGACAAGGAGCTAAGGAGGTTGACACCAACACTTCTACTCCCGAAGAGATTGTTGCCTTCGAAGCTTATGAGCAAGATGTTACGAAAGTTCATTTCATCATGCTTGCGACAATGACTACTGAATTCCAAAATTCCTACGAGGACTACTACACCTACGAGATGCATCAAAATTTGATGGATAGGTACCATGAAAGCGTAAGGCAGGAAAGGTATGAGGTCATTTCTTCACTACTCACTACTAAGATGAAGGATGGAGAGTCCACCAGGACCCACCTACAAAAAATGCAGAGATATGTAGACCGCTTGCTGAAGGTAAATGTTAACTCCGATGAGGAGTTGGCCATAGATATCATTCTGCACTCCTTACCTCCTTGTTACAACCAGTTTCGTATGACATACCACATGAACAATGAGGAGGTCACTTTAAGCATGCTTCAAGGCATGCTAAAGACTGTTGAGAGTAGTCTGAAACACTAATCTACTGCATCAACTCCTGCTTCTACCGCACCCGTCTTGGATATTCGTTAAGGGAAGGGTAAGAAGATGAAGGATCCTTCTAAGATCCACAAGGGAAAGTCCCATGATGGTACCTCTTCTAGTGGAACCAAGACTGGTCCCGTTGTACCCTCCTCCAATTCTGAAGGATGTAGAGTGCTACTACTGCCACGAGAAAGGGAACTGGAAAGAAAGCTGCCCAAAGTACTTGCAAGATATCAAGGATGGGAAGATAAAGCTGTCCTTCGCATGTATTTATACTATTCATTCTAACAACTCATCGCATGCTATGTCTTGGATCCTTGATGTAGGATGTGGTTTTCAAATTTTTTTTTTGATTTGTTGGGTCTAAGAAGAAGTAGGGATGTGGAGCATGGGAAGATAAACTTGATCATGGGGAATAGGAAATCATCGCATGTCACCAAGATTGGAGTTTACTCTTTAATGCTTAGTAGTGGGTTAGGTTTAGATTTGAATAATTGCTGTTACTCATCAGAAATGCCACGAAACATTATTTCTTTTCATGGTTTGTATAAACAAGGTTTTATATTTTTTTTGATAACAAAAAGGGTTCTATTAATGCTTTCTTTAATGGTACTTTCTATTTTGAAGCATTAGCTTATAATGGAATATATGAAACTCTGATGGTTGTAGACAACTTAGGAAATGATGTGTTGCATATCGATTCTTCCAATAGTTTGGACAAAGCATGTTTGTGGCATTGTTCTCTTGGAAATGTCAACAAGAAGTGCATAACCTAACTCCAAAAGGATGGAGTGTTGGAGTCGTTCGAACTTAGGGACGATGACGTGAACGAGTCTTGTTTGCTTGGAAAGATGACCAAGTCACTCTTCACTATTACTTGTGAAAGGGGTGAGGGTTTATTGGATCTCATACACACCGATGTGTGTGGGCCCCTTAGATCCACCACAAGGGATGCGGACTGCTTTTATGTGACTTTCACTGATGATTATCGTAGATATGGGTATATCTACTTAATCAAGCACAAGCCGGAAACCTTTGAAAAGTTCAAAGAGTTCAAGCAAGAAGTGGAGAATTAGATGGGCATGAAAATTAAGATGCTCTGATCTGATCAAGGTGGTGAGTACCTTAGTCTTCAATTCCACAACTACCTCAAGGAATGTAGAATTGTTTCGCAATTAATGCCACCTAGGACACCACAGTTGACTGATATGGCTGGGAGGTGCAATCGAAACTTGTTCCACATGGTTCGCTCCATGATGAGTCATGCTTCAGTACCTATCTCATTTTAGGGGTATGGTTTAGAAACTGCCGCCAATATCCTTAATATAGTATCTGCTAAGAAGGTTTCCAAAACACCTCATGAGACGTGGATAAGTAAAGCTCCCTCATTGGCACATATTAAGGTTTAGGGTTACGAGACTTTCGTAAGATGAGAGAATCAGGACAAGCTCGAACCTCATAGTGAGCGGTGTATTTTCATCGGCTATCCATAGAAGTCCTTTGGATATCTATCCTATAGACCGAGTGACAATGTTGTCTTTGTTGCGAGGAAAGGGGTTTTCCGAGAGCAGGAACTCATAAGCCAAGAGTGCAGTGGGAGGAAAATTGATCTTGAAGAGCTTCAAGAGAGGCAAGCGATGAAGGAACCTCTAACACTGGCATTCAACCTAAGGAGGAAACTCCTGTTGAACCGATTGACAAATCCTTACCTTCTAGATGTTCCGATAGAGTTAGTGTTCCGCCTGTGTTGTATAGTTTTCATATAAAAAGTGAAGGTGATACGATTATGAGTGATAGCACACTAGTAAATCTAGATGAACCTAACAGCTACAAGGAAGCCATGGTAGGCCCAGAGTCTGCAAAGTCAAAAGAGGCTATGGACAGCGAGATTCAGTCCATGTATGATAATCAAGTTAGGAACTTGGTTGACAATGTACCAGGTCGTAAGACGGTCGGGTGCAAATGGATCTTCAAGAAGAAGACCGACATGGATGGGAAAATACACACTTATAAGGCGCGATTGGTTGTGAAGGGCTTTACTCAAACTCCTAGATTTGACTATGATGAAACCTTCTCACTAGTAGCAAACATAAAGTCTACAAGGGTTATGCTAGCCATAGCTGTGTTTCATGATTATGAAATATGGCAGATGGATGTCAAAATCGCTTTCCTTAATGGGAAGTTGGCTAAGGATGTTTACATGAATCAGACAGAGGGTTTTTTCGATGCAAAACATCCTAATAGAGTGTGTAAGCTTAAGAAATCCATCTATGGATTGAAAAAAGCGTCTCGCAGATGGAATCTTTGTTTCGATGAGAAAGTCAAAGAGTTTGGTTTCTTGCAAAGTGAGGATGAGTCTTCTGTATATGTGAAAGCCAGTGTGAGTATAGTTATCTTTCTCGTTTTGTATGTCGACGACATACTGCTCATAGGAAACGATGTCCCAACCATGCAGGAGGTTAAGTCCCGGCTTGTGAAGTGCTTCTCTATGAAGGACCTCGGAGAAGCTGCCTACATTCTTGGGATAAGGATTGTGAGAAATATAAGTAAAAGAATAATAGGACTTAATCAAAGTACTTACTTGGATAAGGTACTAAAACGTTTTAGTATGGAGAATTCCACGAAAGGGGAGTTACCAATCCAAAGCAATACTAAGTTGAGTAAGACTCGAAGTCCGAGTACTGAAGCTAAGATAGTACAGATGAGTAGAGTACCTTATGCTTCCACAGTTGGCTCAATCATGTATGCTATTACTTATACTCTCCCTGATGTGGCCTTTGCTTTGAGCATAGTCAGTAGATATCAAGGAAAACCTGGTAGTGCACATTGGACTACAGTTAAGAATATTCTTAAGTACCTTCGGAGGACTAAGAAATGGTTTCTTATCCTCGGTGGGACTGATGACTTGAGAGTGTGAGGGTATAGTGATGCTAGTTTTTAGACTGACCAGGATAATTTCCGCTCGCATTCAGGCTAGGTCTTTACCCTGAATGGAGGAGCAGTGACTTGGAAGAGTTCCGAGCAGGAAACTGTAGCTGATTCAACATGCGAATCAGAGTACATAGAAGCAAGTGAAGCGTCAAAGGAGGCAATAGGGCTAAAGAACTGCATCGGAGACCTTGGAGTTGTACCAGCCATAAAGGAGCCTATAGATATTTTATTAGATAACGAAGGTGTAGTTGCCTTAACTGGGGATTCGAGGGATCATGGCAGATCCAAACGTATCGATAGGAAATATCATTTTATTGGACATCGGGTAGAAGAGGGACTACTCGTCGTAAAGATGGTATCGTCAGAGGATAACCCAGCAGATCCCCTTATGAAGGGACTGAGTAGGGTTATCCCTTACATCACATTAGGAGCACTGGGCTGAAGGACGATATTAGTTTTAGTGATTAGATAGCTTTTATAAACTTGTAATAGCAAATTGTAATTAACATTTTATGATTAAATAAATGTGTTTTATTTATAAGTAAAGTTATTGTCTTGTGTTAATTATTTACTACTGTTTCACTTTGCATGTTTTGACTTCCTAAATAATAACATTATTTAAACTATCCATTGTTGTTTATATGTTGGAAGTAGGTATGAAAGAAGATTGTCATGAATTGGATTGTAGATTGTTTAAGTGTTTAGACACAACAAAAGTTTCTTGTAATGTTCATGAGTCATCTTGAAATAATATCTGAGTATTGGATTAGACCCGCGCTCATTGAATCACTTCATGGAATTAATCACAAGTGATTGTGAGATGATAATATCATATAGTCTTTAAACCTAGATATATGGTTTATTGTTTGCAAATCGGTGTACATTGATAATGCAAAAACGCATCAATAACTTGATGTTATAAAACGCATTGTTGTGTATGATTTGCTGAGTAAATAGGAAAAGAATATAAGCCAAAGTTTATTTGTTCCTTTAATACTATGAGTCTAAAAGCAATATCTTGGAACCATCGATGATTTGGTTTGACATATATGTTAGGCCCGGTTAGGACTGATTTCATTTGCTCAATTAAGTTTTATGTCAGACAGATCAGAGATCGAGAAACAAACTGTTGGAAAATATGTATGACTATGTTCCATGTAATTGTCCACAAAACATTTTGAGAATGAAGGACTATACGATCCCTTATCAAAAGGACGTGTTAGAGTTCGACAACGGCTTTTGAGAGCTACGATTGCTAATCGGATTTTGAAGTCGTACTTGCATTTATAGATATTATACTTATCCAAGTGGGAGACTGTTGGATTAGTGTCTAAGTCTATAACTCTATTTGGTATGTACTTGACCCGGTTGTAGCATGGTCCTTTTGGGTTGCCTTCACAGAAGCAACTT
This sequence comes from Lactuca saligna, assembly GCF_052625555.1. NCBI lineage: Eukaryota > Viridiplantae > Streptophyta > Magnoliopsida > Asterales > Asteraceae > Lactuca > Lactuca saligna. The sequence continues at coordinate 39,151,087 of NC_136417.1, read as the reverse complement.
AACTGGATGAATAATAGAGAAGGAAGTTATTATGATTTATTAATATATTGTATGAATATTATATTAAATGAGAAATCATATTGGTTAAGAATTAATTAAGAGTTAATTTTGTGATCAAAAGATATTAACTGAACCTGGGGGAAATAGATAAGTCAAGTTTGGGCTGTGGATCCCATAAAAGGGGATATACGAAATTAAAAGGGAAACCCACATTGAATTCGTCCAACTCCTTTCTTTTGGAAAGATCTTTAGACTGCTTAAGGGCTAAGAAATCCAATTAGGGTTTTGATTGAAACCCTAGCAGCTCACCTATATAAGGAACCCCTTGGCTAGCATTTTTCGATTACCACAACCCTAAGAAGAGTTCCAAGAGTCGAAAATTACATTCTCTCTCTATATATCTCTATTATTGTCCAACTTGTTGTGGTGTTTGTGATCTATTAGAGGCAAAACATTTGAAGTGCTAAAATTCATAAAAACTCAAGATCTTTCAAGAAACAACCAATGTAACATTATCACTAGTTTATTTATGTTGATTTTAAGTTTTGTTGTATGCTAGATTAGGGTTTGCAAGTCTTGGATAATTGTTGCAAGTACAAATAGAAAAACTAGATCCAAGCATTAGGGTTTCCATAAACACCATATGAATGTTGTTTTACCAATAACCCAACATTCCCCACTTCCTAACATACCCCGATAATCAAGGACTTTCAATGAACTCCTTACTTTAGGTGAGTATTCAATCACTAAGAGAGAACATAGATTTAGAGATGCCTATGATGTATCCCAGGTTGGATGTCTTCCAATCACGCAGAAGGAACAACATATGACTAACATAGATAGAGTGTCAGAGAGATAGTAGGATGCATATGCTGTGTCCTAGGTTGGATCTTCCGATCATGCATAAGGGACAACATATGGCTATTAGATAGAAATAACTGCATAGATAAGGAGATTCATAGAGACAAAGTTGCATATGTTACATTCCAAGTCAGATATGTACCAATCGTGCAAAGGGGTCAGCATATGACTGGAAGGTAGAAAGAAAGAAGTTAATTTCCTACATACCTAATTTATCAGAACCCTAGTCTCCCTATCAGTATCGGAGTTAAGGACATAAGTATGTACATCGAGGAAATGTTAAGCCACAATTCTGGATACGTATGACTTTAATGTATCTCACAGGTTCCCTTGTTTACCTCACTGATCAATCTATCCGAGTGTCGTATGGTCAGTCCAAATGAAACTATCTAAGTCCATACTGTCAAGTCTTTTCATTGTCAATCTATGTCTAGTCCTTTTGAATCCTTCGTGCCTACCATCATATTGAACACATAGTCTTAAAAATTCAGCTTTAGTGCATTACACGAATTTCATATTGCCCTTTAACACTAAGCTTCGTATCAGTTCCCAAATAAAAACTATAAAAGAAAATTCATAAGGACAAATTTTTGGATTTCTTTTTTATATTCTTTTTGTATTTTGACTTCTCCCCCTTAGTTTGAGCATAGGCAAGAAAGAAAATATATGCGCAAATTTAAAAAAAAAAAATTGTCTTCAAAATCATTTTAAGAAAAACTCAGGAGAACTGAGAAGATGCAAACCATAATTCACCAATTGAAATTGCATCCAGATGATCTAAGAATAGCACACATATGCAGCAACACATTCAATCTTAGTTGTGTCTCAATTCCGGAACAGATCCAAAAGTTATTCACATCATTAAGTATAATCCCCATTTGTGATCCTATTCTTTTCTTCCTTTCCCATAAAGGACACATACCCTCACTTAAGGCTCTGAGTGATGTACATTTGAGAGATGTCCCTTATCATGTTCCTAGAACAACCATTATCTACAAACCGAAGTCTGATGATATTCCTCTATATTTGCTCCAACACAAAGTGCGGGATTAGTTGGTCTTTGAAACCCAGTCCATTTTAAAGCTGGGTTGACCTTTATCATCTATGCAAGGTACTCTCTCTCATGACATATCCTTTTTTATCACACACAAAAGATGAAGAAATGCTAGAATCATTAGGTGATTTGGGAGTATGAACCTTTGGTACCCATATGTAGTCGGGTTTAACCCATTTCTTGTTTGATTGGTTGGATGCCTTATCACTTGCTTTAGAACTTGAAACCGTACATTGAGATGACTTTGAATCAAGTGATATTTGTTTAACTAAACCAGCTCTTGAGTTTGGCTTATTGTCCAAAATTCCCTTCTTGTCCTTAAGAGTTTGATTCTTTCCCTTCTTGGCATTCCAGTCACCATTTCCTGATTGTGGCCTCAAAGGGTTTTGGAGAATCTCCCTCTAGGCGCGTTCTGCCGACCTTGTGCATAGTAGGGAACATATGCATGATTTATACAATTTATGGCAATGTGTATCAGTGTTCCACAGTGAAAACAAGTCTGTTTCCTCACGTAGAAGTTGTTTCTATCTGTCCCTGGTAGCATGCCTACGCCTTGTCTCTGATTGTTCCTACAAGCACACTTACAGCAAGCAGTCTTTTTCGCTTGTTTTGGTGGTCTGTATTTACCAATAGCAGGTTTATTAGAAATAACTGAATTAGAAGTAACAGCTTTAGAGTTCTAGGAGATATTGATTTGACAATCAATAGAATCAACAGAACTAGATTTGTTTTTGTTCTCCTTGTTCTCATCTTCAAATACTTTACCTGCATATGAAGTAGAATCATCAGTATTGTTCACCTCAATATTCTCAGTTGGGCCTGATAAGTCAGTCTTAACTGAAGCTGGTACATGGGGCGGACCAAACTGAGCAGGTATCTCTTCCTCATTGATTTCACGGGGTGGGGTATAGTTGTCATTGAAGGGAGGTGGAATATTATGATACTCTAGACCCTTATTTTAATTATCTGTAAATTTTAATTTTTTCTCAATCATAGATGCAACAACCTCACTTGACAAATCAACTTTCTTAAATTTGAACTTAACATCTTTATATTTGTCTTTCATTGCATCCAGTTCGATAGCCAACTTGGCAATTTCCTTTTTAGCATAGTTGTAATTTTCAGATTTATTACTATATTCTTCTTGAAGTTTTTTAAAGTCCTTGGTTTTGACCTCTAGTTGTTCTTTTAAGGGATTTTCGACCTTCCTAAGAGTATATCCTTCATATTTAACGCCCTCATTATGTCTACGTAATATATCAATTTGAACATGAAGAAGCCGAATTGTAGCTTCACAAGACTGAGAACATGAATTTTTATTAACCTTGGTGATTGAGGAACTCATTGTTTACCAAAAATACCCTTTTAATTGAAACCTCAAAAATCAACTTTAAAAGTCAAACATAAAAGTCAAACCTAAAAGTCAGACATAAAAGTCACACTTGAAAGACAAATCTAAAAGTCAAAATTTGAAAGTCAAATTTGTAGGTCAAACGTGAAAACTGTAAAGTCAAAGGTCAAATTTGGAAGTCAAAAGTCAACTTTGAAAGTTAAAGGTGAAAGTCAAAATTCTTTGTCCAAAAAGAATAACCTCGACCGAAAAGAAAAGTTTCTAAACTGAAAATGAAATTTCAAGACCAAACACGAGAATATTTGACCAAAAATGAGGGTATTTGACGGAATACGTGGCCTTTTGAGCAAATACAAAGCTTTATGACCAAAAATGAAGTTATTGGATCGAAAATATGGATTTTGGATCGAAAACAAGTCAAAAATATTGAAAATTCGAAACTAGCACTGAAATCGCAAGGCTTCTCAAGCTAACCGATAAGTCTCGCACTGAGAAGGGTTGCCGACCGAAATCTGGACCGAACACGAGCTAGCCTAGATTAGTTGAACCAAAAACTTCTGAAGCCGCTCCACTGCAAACCCTCAAACCAAGAACCTCCGAGACGCTCTACTAAGAACTCTCGCAGACCATCCACCAAGAACCCTCATTTCGGTCTGCAAACTTGCTTTCGGCTTAACACTCCTCGAAAACCCTAGATCGAGACTGAGAACCGTCGCCGAGGTCTCGCAGGTTACAACCAAAAACACGATTTTTTCAACTTTTAGTGCAAAACTCAATCACAAATTCAAATTCATGAAGAACACAAAGAACAAACAACCAATATTTTGTCCAAAACAATTCAAAAACGTCAAAACCTTCAAGAAAAAATCCAAAAACATTCAATATCTTGCCAAATTAATTGATATGATTCAAGCTCTGATACCACTTGTAAGTCCCTAAATCAGATCCACTTCATGGTGCGGAATCCCAATCAAGTGGATGATGCAAGATAGAATGGAGAAGAAGAAGAAGAAGAAGAAGAAAAAGAAGATGATGATGAATCTTCAATGCACACAATAATATTCAATAATGATCCGGTACATAAGATTCACACACACACACACACACATTCTGTCATTGTTTCTCTCTCTAAAACACATTCCCTTCTTAATGGCAGCCCTTAAAACATCCCCTCCTCTCTAATCACTCAATTACACATCTAATAACATAGTATTTATAAATGTGGACAAAACCCAAGTCCAAAACCCAAAGCCCTGTTCGAAATCACATATGAGTTCGGTCCAAACTACAACAAAACTCAAGGCTGTTTTCGGACCTAGACTAAAAACTATAAATGCTTAGATAAGCAAAGTATAAACCATACATTTAGACCCAATTATCTCTCACTTTCTTTTCTTATAACCTAACAAACTCTCCTAGGTTTGTAGCTTTCTTTTCTTTTTAATCTTCGCTTTAAGCTTGGCTTCAGCATTAATCTTCGATTTCCTCACGAACTGCGAGTGCAGGCTTGTTGTACGGATTATTGAAAATCAACATTTTCAGCTTTGAGAATCTTTTGAGAAAATAACCAGAAAGAGCGATTCTTCTGGATCACTTCAGTAGGTTCAAAGATAGCATCAAATTGATTACGGAGGCTTTAACGCAATCTGTCACATAACTTCAAGTATAGTTTCACCTTGCTTCTAGGGTTGAAAGATTGAATGTTGAAAAACTAATCTTCCCTTCTTGTTCCTTCGAATGAGAATTCTTCAATGATCATTGTTGTGCCTTGAAAAGTAACAAATGAGTAAAAAGTCCCTATGGATCATAGAATCAATAAGACCCTTCTCACCATAGTTGTTCAAGGATGTAGCTTTGGCTCAGAAAGTTTCGATACATTCTCCTTGAGTCTCTTCTTCCTTTGAGTTCTCTGATTTTTGAATTCACTTTTCAAGACAAAGAAAATTTTCAGATAAAAACAAAACTAAAAGTAAACTTAGCACACGATAGAAATCACTAAGAAGTAAAAACCAAGAATAAACTACACTTAAAAGTAAAACAAAAATATTTTTTATTTTTTATTTTTCTAAAAAAACAAAAATAAACATAGTTGTAGATTTTTTTTTTTAATTTTTGTTTCATTTGTAATTTTTTTTATTCTCCCCCTAAATGTGTGCATAGAGGAAAACTATGAACAAAATTAATAAACACAAAGACTTTTGGGATCAAATTTGTCAAGCAATTTAATATCGTTTATCAGCACAAACCTGCATGTTTATAACTGGTCAATCACCAGTATTGTGGTCCACTTAAATACGAAGGATATTGACAAGTTGGTCTGATTAAAAGTGACAAGACATTGCACCTATATTCCTAAATAGGCCATTTAGCTGACGATGACCAAGGATATTTTTGTCCACTTAAATTCAGCAACGAGATGTACATACAACCTTTTAAATGGTTCAGTTTTGGGGATGTGTTTTTCAATCACGAGGCTTGAACTGAGGAGAATCCTTCTATCTTCTCGAGAAAAATTCATCTTAAGAATCCATTGGGATATATCCTAATTTAGTGTATATTGGGAAAGATCTCATCTTAGTGTTTTCTAAGGAGGGTCCCAAATTAGAATTAACTAAGAATATCTCAATTTAGAATTTACTGGAGAAGACCCCAACTTAGAATTTAGTTGGGAAGATCCCAACTTAGAATATACTGGGGGAGATCCTAAATTGTAAGATAACATGATAATGTTTTAAATTATAGATTATACTGGGGAAGATCCCAAATCGTAAGATAACAGTATAATGTTTAAACCATATGTTATACCGAGGTAGATCCCAAATCATAAGATAACATGATAATGTTATAAGTCGTAGATTAAACTTTAGTATCTTAACATATGTTCAGAAATAAGAGGGTTGCCAAGCCACTAAAGAATGAAATGATCCCCTTGTTCACATCCTATTGTTAGATTTCATGCATCCAAGCGAAGTGTGACAACCCACAAACGTATGAAAGAGGTTATTAATTATTTAAACCTTAGGATCATAAAATGTGTTCAAATATAAGAGGTTTACCAATTCACTAAACTGTAAAATTATCCTTTACCCATTTTCCATAGTTAGATTTCGTGTGTCCAAGTGAGGTGTAGAAACTAAAACAAAATTTGAAGATATTACTAATTCTTTATACCTTATAGGGGATTAAGTATGGTTGATCGGAGGAAAGATCATCGTTCTCTATTCTTGGTAGTTAGCATCGTTGAGTTTCTGCACGTTGCAAACGTTAGCTTAGGGTGGGCATTAACTTGGCTAATTCCCCTCGGATGCTTAAATTAGTAGTGTTCTTAGAAAAAAAATAAACAAAGAAAATAAATGAGGGAGTAGGTGTGTACCTTAACATTTTTGTATTGAAGTGTGATGTATTCCACTTACATGAAGTATGCTTTAAGATGTATAATATTCCATGCCCTTGGCAAGATAATTTTTTAGAGTAGCTAAACAGTATGTAGTATCTTTTTAGTGTAGTTAGCCAATATTCCCCATTTCATGATTCTAAATGAATGACATAGGGTCCTTCCCACTTAGGTGTCAGTTTACTTACCTTAGGATACTTGGTATTTTGAAATGCCTTTCTGAGGACCAAGTCACCTAGTTGGAATCTTCTAATCTTGATATTTTTATAGTTAGATTTAGCGGTCCATTGTTGATGAGCTGCTATGTAAATCTTGGTGAGGCCCCTTAGTTCATTGATTGTGTCAAGATCATGATCCAGGATCCTATCATTGTTTTCTTGAGAAGTAATTTGTCATTGCTATCATGAAGACTTTTCCACCTGGTGCCTGGGGTAGTTGGTCGACTATTTTCATTCCGCACTTCATGAATAGCCAAGGAAAAATGATGGTGTGTAAATGTTCTGCAAGATGAGAAAGTATACCATTGTATCTTTGGCAAGCATCACACTTTTTAGAATGTAAGAAGGAATATTTCTTCACGGTTTGAAAGTAGTATCATGTTCTTCATACTTAGGTACATAAGGATATGCCCCCCAGTATGGTCACCACAGTCTCCTTCATGTATATCATTCAAAACTTCCATGGCTTCACAACCTTCTAAGCGTCTTAGATGTGGTCATGCTATACACTTCCTGCACAACACTCCTTGGATCATCACAAAGTGTGAGACCCTCATTTTGAATACTTTGTCGATTTTTTCTTCTTTTTGGGATTGTTCCATTCTATAGGTATTCTATGATGGTTTGGACCCAAGATTTTGGTTGTTGGTGTGGATATTGGATTTTCAGATCAGGATCTTAGAAATTAGGATACTGGCAGAAGATTTATTTAATTGAATATTTGATTTCTGTTATGCTAGCTGATTGATCAGGATCCTGGGTAGTGAGATCTCTTGGCATCTTGGTTGGATGTTCTTGTGTTGGGATTGTTATATGGACTATTAAGATTTTGGTTTACGGTGGGATCCTGAGAGAAGATCCCAGGTTAGATAATGTCTATGCTTCGGTATTGTATTCTCCAGGAACTTGGACCAAGCTAAAATTTTCAAAATCTAAGGCTAAGGTTTTTAGTATTTGAAGGTATCATGCTATTCTTTCGCCTTTTACTACATAGGATCCATTAAATTGGTTAGTTATTAATAATGAATCGACATATACCTGAAGATCCTTTTTTTGAAAAACTTTGGCTAGTTATAGTCCATTGATTAGTGCTTCATATTCTGCTTCATTGTTGGTTGCGTCGAATTCACAATTAACATACTAGGGTAGGATGTTCCCTTATGGCGATTTTAGTATGATCCCTAGGCTTGTTCCTCTGAAGTTTAACGTCGCATCCATTAAGGGCGTCCATTTTTCCTTGTTTTCTTCTTCTATAACTTGTTGATTTTCTAATTCTACTTCAGCTTGTAGATCATCACCGAAATCAGCCACAAAATCTGGTAATGCGTGTGACTTTATTGAAGATCTTGGCTCATATTTGATGTCATATGTGCTAAGCTTCACAAACCACTTAGCCATTCTACCTACCATGTCTGCTTTGTTCATGACATTATTAATAGGATAGTTAGTTTTGACATTTTATAGTATGAGTTTCAAAATAATATCTTCGTTTGGCGGAAGTTGTAACTAGTACAAGTATTTGTTTTTCAAGGTGAAAGTACATGGTTTCATGATCCAAAAGACTTTTACTTACGTATTAAATGGGATGTTAATCCCCATCAATATCTTTGGCGAGGACTACACTAACAACTTTTGATGATACTGAAAGATACATGAGGAGTGATTCACCATCCAATGGTTTCACTAACAGAGGTGTTGAACTTAAATATATTTTAAGCTCTTCGAATGCATATCCATATTCTTTTGACCACTCAAATATTATTTTTTTCATCTTCAAGATGTCATAGAAATGTTTTCACCTATTTGAGATGAACCTATTTAGATTTTCCATTCTTCTTTCCTTCCTGGGTTAAAGCTAGGGATTTTAAACCAACAATGGCTTTGATAAAAGCCACTCTTAGTGGCATTGCAGCTGAGGAACTTACATGGCTTCATTCCATAATGGCATCTGGATGGATTTGAATTCAACTTGTATTTGTATAATAAGTTGAAAGCTTCCTTAAGATCCCTGAGTTGATCTTCAGTTCTTTTGGATTTGAGCACCATGTCATTAATGTTTACTTTTATGGTGTCCCCCAGTTTGTTTTTTAGCATTATATTTACCAATATTTGATATGTTGCACCTGCTTTTTTAGACCAAAGGGCATAACAATATAGAAATATATACTTATAAGGGTTATGAAGGCAATATCCTCCTGATCAAATGGTTCCATTTGTATTTGTTATGACCCAACTGAGGCGTCCATGAATATTTGTAACTCATGTCCTATCATAACATCTATCATAGAGTCGATGTGTAGCAAAAGGAAAGGATCCGTACGTCAATCCTTATTAAGATCCGTGTACTCCACACATACTCTCCATTTACCATTCTTCTTTTGTACCACCACCACGTTGGCTAACCACCTTGGAAACTTTACCTCTTTAATCATTCTTTCCTTAAGAAGATTTTCAACTACCTCTTGGATGATTTTGGTTTCTCTCACATGCAAACTTCCTTTTTTCTTGATGTATAGGCCTGAAAGAAGCATGTACACTATATTTTCTAAACACTAGTCATGCCATACACCAAATATGCATGCTATGTTTGTCTATGATCTTTACTTTGAGAATTAGATCAATTGAACATAACTCCAATGATCCTCTTTTCATAGTCCCAAATCCTTACTGCAAATGCAAGAATTCCAAATTCATGCCATTTACTGAAATTTGTTAGATTCTAAACTTATATGCATTGATCCTCTAGTAATGACTATGCAAAAATTCAGAAAGACTTGACAACAACCATTACAGAGCATTCCAAAGGAGATCAGCTCCTTGGAAACATCCTTCTTGCATTAAGTTTCCTAATCTTACACAGATTGAAAATTTTCTAACTTTGAAACATTTCCAGATTCCCTTTTGACTATCACTTCTGAACAAGAGTTGCCTCCTTACAGATTATGTCAGTATGGTCCTTCCAGAATTAACACTATACTTCTAACTATCTTTGAGCACCCAAGCTTTGGTAAACCTTAGATTGTCCTCGAAAACTTTTTAAACCTTTTAGTCATATAAGTACTTCCAACTCTAGACCTTTTCCCTTCTTAATGCCCCAGGCATTTGGAAAATTTTAGAAAGGATAAATATAGCACATGTAATCGATCCTATATCCGAAGCATATAAGACACGATTCATGATGTCTTACATAAAGACTAAACCAGTCTTTCGCTATAATATGAAAAGGGATGCCGTAATCATAATCGAATTTTAGAATGCAGATAATGGAGCCATATATAGAATTTTCTTATGTTGAGTCATTCCAACATGAAATTCATATATATATATATATCCTTGGCTAAATATGATTAAAACCTCAATCTATGCTTTTAGATTTGAGATGAAGTATAATTTCCTCTCCCTTAATTATAGCAAAACAACTCTTTCCCAATTGAAACCTTTTGTTTTCTATAATTAACATTGCTAACTTGCAACCTTTATCATAATTAGCATGCTCCCACTAACATGATGATTATTAGAATAACACTTATGCAACCACTAGCTTTGACATGTTCTCAGAAATCATCTGACTTTTTTTTACCAAAGTTCAGATTTCTGATACTAGATTGTTTTGATAAAACTTTATCAAAATCATACACCTCTCTTAGATAGCTCACATGTGTGTCTAAACAATTTTAGAACTATGAAAAGGGATGTCGTAATCATAGTCTCAGTTGTTTAGACCTTTACCACTTCTCACAAGTCCATGTTAGTGTGCTAGTAAACCACACATGCTCCACTAACGACTTTGAGAATGCAAATATCACAATTGCTATCTAGCTAAAATCTACTTAGTGAAAGTGTTTCCTCACCATCATTTTCATGAATCGAAGAGAAACCTTATGACACTTATATTTAACAGTGTATGTGTTCTTATACATGTGAATTTTTCAAAACCATAATCACAAGACAAGGATAATGACAAATCCAAACTCATATGGACTGAACTCAATCTTAATTTCTTGCCACCTGGAAGCTCAAGGGCCTACCATTGCTTCCAAGTTGTTGTGCAACCAATTTAGAACTCTAAGAACTCATATGCAAAGCCAACTTTAATTGGAATGGGCACAGAATCTGTCAACACGATAGGTTATAAACCTCAAGTCGTGTGCTAGTGAAGAACTTCAGGTTTTATTCTTGGATAGTTCTTAAGACTTTCAAAACCTTTAAGACTCCCACTATCCTCTTGACATATAAGACTCTCTTGTCAAATATTCAAGAGATAGTGTGGATTCTAATCAAGACAAACACTTCACACAATTGGCCTTAGTTGGTCTTTGTTTTATCCAAAACATCACAACTTACCAATTTCAAATGTAGAAGAGTAGGATACTTTTACTCTTACATTGACAAGTGTTTTAAACCTTCTTTAAGACATGTCACTCAGTATAACTCTAAGAATTGTTTTTGGAACGAAGTATGAATCATCTTCTTGATTTAACCACTTCAACAATTCATAACTCCTCTCCTTAACTATCAGAATCCACTTAGAGGATGAATTGTGATAAGGTCTCTTAATCATTAAGATGATCATATAAGATGATACTAAAGTACTCTCCTATCTTTTCAGATTTGAGAAACTTTTATCCTTCTGCCTAAGTTGATTCTTCTTATTCGCTCTGCCATACATTGGAACCTTTTCCGATGTCTCATAATTACAGTTAATCTTGTATAGATAACCATATTTACCAAGCTTTAGTAAATTAAGACGAATAATCTTATCGATCTTTTATGGTGGACTTGACCAGTGCACACGAATGTGTGCTCGATCCCTTAGTCCTTCACTTGACTCACATATACATGTGAACAAGAAGTAGTCTTAATTTTTCCAAAGTTGAAAGTTCCCATTCATCATACTAGATAGCTTGCATGATTCCAAGTTTCAGTCCAATTGAAACTTGGGTGATGAGGATCTTTCCTTATTTGGTAAATTTAGATACTACCACAATCGAAAGAATCAAATCCATTTTTCCAATATTACTATCAATGGAATCTTATAAGTAACAACTTTTCACAAATGCCATTATAAGGATACTTAAAATAAATAAAATCAGAACCTTTTTCTTTTATTTTAAAACTTTACGGAAAAACTTATCCTTACAATCCATATGAAAACCTTGTTGTTATCTATTCCTAAGCAATATCAATATCATAACTCCTAAGAAGTAGCTCAAGAATCCGATCTTCAAACTATGCGATAGAAATCCATCTACGCAATCAGATTCAACATATTCTTTCTCTAAGTTCCTTCACTTTTCTTTGATTCTTAGAACATCAACATGTGACCCAGTCACATCATGTATCAAGAATCTCATAATAGAAACTTAGAAGAGTTAGATAGTAGATTTTACCTGAAGTAGAGTCAAACTTATTGACTTTAACATCCTTAGGTAAAATTTGGCAGCTTGGCAACTAATGCCCCTTCCGTTGGCAATGGACCCTTCATAATGGGACTATCTCAGAGTTAGCCTCTCTCTTTACCATTTGGTCAACCGAGTTGACTATGGCTGATCCCTTTCCATTGGGAAGAGAGCTTTAGTGGATATCCAATGTCATTATTGTCAATGTCCACAGGTTTTAGGGAGTTGATCTTAGCAAATAGATAAGACCATTAAGGGTCTTGTCATAGTATGTTTCATAAGAGTCCCAAAGGAACTCACTTTGTGACTTAGAAAGTGATTGAACCACCAACTTTCTCAAGACTTTGACACCCAACTCTCCCGACTTGTCAATATGTGACTACATCTCCAAGATGTGACCACACTTAGACATTGCCTTGCCAATAGGGCTTGAGTGACCTTAAAATTTTTAGGAACTTGTGGGTTACTGAGAATAATTGGAGGAGGTGAAAGAAGTATGATATCCATAGGACATCATCTTTATTTAGGAAAGCTTGTTTCAATAGATTTGGGAAGATCATAAATGTCTAAACCAGACATCTTTTTAGGAGATATTCAAGATAGTTGATTTAAAGTCCTTAACATAACACCCAATATGAAATATTAAGGCTACGTCCCAACAAACTACTTTATAACTTAGAAGAGGGATGTCGTAATCCAAGCTATAAAATATTTGAAGGTAGGTGAATGACGATTCACCAATTTCCACTAAGATAAACGAAATGTATTATCAGGTTTTAATTGGTATTGAAACTCCTAGATCTTTGAGATTCATTGAACTTTTCAATGGAATGTTTCAATCTTGAGTGTGCCCATTAGGTTTTGTTACTGGGATGCTGAGGACCACAAAACAAGGTGTGAAGTAACCATGCAAATATATTGGGTACCCTTAATATTTACCCCTTAATCGATGTGTCGGTTAACCACACACGCTCCACCGATACTATGATAAATATTAAGTTACCCTTTGCCTACCTTGTTAAGTCCAGGTTAGTGTGTCGGTTAACCACACACGCTCCACTAACGACTTAAGCAAAGTGCAAAGTGTAATTTCATGGGTTAGCACGTTATTCACTTTTTCCTAAGTAACTAAGATTGGGTATTTATAAAAGGTTTAGTTACTTAGTATTTATCATTAATACTTTTAATGAAGGGAGAATTACAGTCCTTGTCCTACCCGTTCGGCTAACGACCCTCCACCAGTCAAGGAAGCGGTGGGTGAGAGTGGACACCCATTAAACTGTCATTTTATAAGCAGTAACCTTATACCCCCCTTATAGACCGGCTTCGTGAATGAGGCCTACTAACGGTAACACTAACTTTACTCTTATACATACATACATACATTATATATATATATATATATATATATATATATATATATATATATATATATATATATATATATATATTATTAACTTATAATATTATAAAGTATAATGGGTGATGTTTAACTTTTAAAATTCTAAGGGCTAACTTGGAATTAAAGTATTCATAAGTGAAAACTTTTCAAATTCCAAAACTTGAGAGCAAGTTTTGAAACTATTCAAAAATAATTAATTCCATAACTTATGTGTTTAAAGTAGTTTTAATTAACAAAAAATTCTTCAAGTTCCATAACTTGAGTACAAGTTCTGGAAAACTTTAAACTAATTAATAAAAAAAACTTTTTTTTATTGTAACTTATGGAACTAATTAAGGTTAATTTTTTTATTATTATTTAATGAAGAGACTCTTGAACCTCCATAACTTGAGGACAAGTTATGGAGTCATAAAACCATTTAATGAGAACTAGACTCTTCATTTTGTAACCTTTGCCAACTTTAATGAGTTTTATGATTCTTAAATCTGACTTTTCATATAACTTGAGGACAAGTTACAAAAACACACTTTGGAATCAACTCTTAGATTAAAATGGATTGAAAACAACTATTTCACACAACTTTTCTATTAATCTAAGAACCTCATAAAAACATGATAATTCAAATCAAACTTTTTCATGTAATTAGTCTAAACCTTAAACTAATACAAAACATGAATCTATTGACAATTATCTCTTTGAAATTGGATTAGCATGAGCATTGCCACATCAAAAAACAAGTTTATAAGTTCAAGAACATCTTAGGGTAATGTTCCTAGTCCAATTCCATCCAAAAAAAAGTCGAATTTATGCTGTCTGGGGGTCCAACTCGTCGAGTGCATGAACCAACTCGGCGAGTTGGATCCTTTTGATCACTTTATAGGCATGGACTTGCTGAGTCTCTTGATGGACTCACCGAGTCTGATGCCCAGACAGCAACAACTTCGACTTTTTTAAGCAATTTTCCAAGTATAATAAGAAAACAAGCCTAGTATCTGATACCACTGTTGGGTTTTGAGCATTCTAACACTCCTAAGTGTTCATGCAACCCTAAATACCCTGGATCTATGTTTTCTCTATTATACATGCAAATATGAACTTTCCAAGGTATTCATCCTAACTAGCATAATAACATGATTCATATGAATATATCAAGTTAGAATTATATACCTCCTTGATGTAGAAAGTCTTCATGAAGCTGAGTGCCAAGTGCCCCAAGTGTGACACCTCAAATGGTTCACACAACACCAAATACACTTGGAATAACTTGAGAGAAACTTGAACACTCCTTGAAATCGTCTAGCCCTCACCCACACATATAGTGCACGATTTAGAATGGGGAGATGGAGGCTGAAATAAATGACCTAAAAATGAGTTAAGGGGGTTAAATATAGGAGAAACCCTAAAATACATGGACTTGGGCTGCTACCGCTACCACGCCTTGGCCATCCATTGTCACGCCGTGGAGAGCCTATAAACATGTGATCCAATAATCTCACGACACATCGTAGGAATCCATGCCCCACGTCGTGGTTGAGGATTTTCTCCAAAAACCTTATTTTGATTCCTTTAATCTTGGCTAACCTTCTTTGGGAAACGGGTGTTACACTTCTTCCCCATTTAAATTAGGTTTCATCCTCAAAATTAGTTCTTGAAGTTTCTTTTCAAACACCCGCTAAACCCCTTGTGGGTCCCTCAAACCTGACTCCTTAGACATGAGTTGAGATCATCTGCATATCGGCAACTACAACCATTAACAAGGCAAGCTCCATGCCCAACCTATTGAGCTAATTCATGCAGAGACTCAAGCGGTGTAATTCACAACTACCACGACATCACCTTATCTCCCAACACCCTTGAAACTTTAAGACAAACAATCAACCTGCAGGAAAACCATTCCAAAAATGAAGAATTCCACTCATATCCCATGACCCGCAAACAAAGTTAAACCATCATTTTTATCAATTATGCTAACCGAAATTCGCAGATTTGATCAGTCTTAGATATTCTCGTCCAAACACCGTTATACTAGTTCTGCATATAATCACACCAACGCGACAACAACTAAGCGGTCATATACTAATCTAACCCATACTCTTACTCGCCCTGACATCTCCGCTCAACTATCTATTGACAACACTAGGGCTTACCCCGACCCACTAACCAACAACAACACTCGGGCTTACCCTCGATCCACTAACCAACAATAGCACTCATGCTTACCCCCAATCCACTAACCAACAACAACACTCGGACTTGCCCCCGATCTGCTAACCAACAACAGTACTCGCAACACATCACACGCTAAAGACGAAAAACTTAACTAAACCTACCAGGCTTTTGGATCGTGAGTTAGACTTCCAAGTCCCAATCAAACAAGCATAGGCAAGGAAGCCCTCCTCACAACCCTCAAGTTAGGATCCTAACACCCTAGAGTCTAAAACACAAGGATGCCCTGTAACTTTCTATCACCACTAAAACTAAGATGCCTCGAAGGGGAATCCAACAGCTGACGATGATCCTGAGGCGAAATCAGAAAATTAAGCAATTGCGCAAAACTCTTGAACTTGGAGAAATCCGGGTGAGAACTGAACCTTGGCATAAGATCTTCCTATTGTGAAGTTTCACTCTGCCCCACTTGAAATATGCTAAAATCTGAAAACTTCACACTCCTTCAATACCAAGACCAACTTGAACTCTACTGCCTGATCCCAACAAATGATACCCATAAACATAGGAGAATCTGAAGCCACACAACTTTCATAATTTTCCAACATGCATGCAACCGAGAGCAATGATAATTAATCCATTAATAATAAGAAATCAATATAAAACAGGGATATATATATATATATATTATATATGTATGTATATATATATATATATATATATATATATATATATATATATAAGATAATTTCGTTCATATGATCATCCAAAATTACAATTTGATCTTCGGAACATAAACAGAAAATACAGATAAGTATCCAAACTACAACACTCTTCTAAATGGAAGAACTAAAAACTCAAATATCAGTCTTTGGGGAGCCGGTCGTCGCACTACAATCATTGGGAAGCTGTCAAGCTAGGGGTCTTGGGTTCAACACTTCACTAAAAACAAGAAAGGGACAACGAGCTCTGATGTGGCCCTACTGGCCGCAATGGTAACAAACTCGTGTACTCCGCCTACAGTCCCTACCAACACGACCCTCCTCTCCAGACATACGACATACAAAAGATCGAAACCTCCTTTATGTTGATCCTGATCCCGAACCGAGGTCGGCGGACTTGAACCACATGGACGCTGGTTGATATTTCCTTAAATTTGTTCCTTCCTCCTTCTATTAAATCTCTAACTCAATTTCCCACCTCTTCATGCCTCGATGCATCTTGGTCAAGGTATGCATTGCTGAGTAGATACAACCTCTCGAATCTCCGTCTAGAGCATACTTAAGTATCATGACATCTGCATCTGCTATGAAGCAGCATACTCTGGGCAGAAAGAGATCTCTCCATAAACATCCCGGTGATCTCCTCCCCCAACTTAGTCGTCTACTTGAGCAACGGGTATTCTTGTGTCAATCACTCTCGCTCCACAAGAGGAACATACTCGGCTCGGAACATGTCTAGAAACTTCTCCTAAGTCACTATGGATCGCTCTGCATGTGAAAAGCCATGATTTACAAACTCCCACAAATCCTCCGCACACCAGCAAAGAAGATTAAGTGCAAACTTCACCTTCTGGTTCTCAGGACACAAACATGTGAAGAAACATCCTTCCAAATCATAAATCCATCTCAAACTGATAATCTAGTCCCTATCGCCTCTGAACTCCGAAGGATTCGTATAACTAAATTCTTAGTATTGCATCGTCATGCTTCTCTGAGATCCTACAATGAGGACAATTGTTGTTGCTACGGAAGCAGCTACCTGCAGGACAGCGGCATGCCATCAGTCAAAATCCTTGATCAACACTGTCTTGACCGAACCAAACAACTCCATAATTGCCCCCCTGATCTCCTTGGCCACTTCAATGACAATGATCCCGCAAATATCCTCCTCCAGAACTGCTCGCACAGTGCCATCAACACATGAACCTGAACCTCCAATAGCCACCATATTGAAAATGTACGATGGAAATATCCGACATCAAAACAAAGAGCTCAACACACCGGGCCACACTCCTATTAGTTGCTTAGTAGCCTCGAGATTCCTCTTGAATCTCATACAGATCCTATAAATTTAGTAGTACGTTCCCTTACTACCTTCCACACCTATCTGTAGTCGATTCAGAATTCATACCAAGACCCTAATTTACTGCACTAGACCATATGACATCCCCAATTTCATGGCCAGAAAAGACCGATTTGTTTATGCTTTGTTCTTATAAAATCAGAGTAATCTTTTGATTAAAAGAGCTGCGGAATTTGTTCCCAAAATAAAATATGATAAAATTTATCAAAACGTTTCTCAAAGAGAATGTATTTTCATTAAATAATAAAACCTCGGGATGTCATGTTCGATACAGACCAAAAGCATAAACAATATAAAATAAACCTTACGACAATTATTTATAACTACTAATCTATAATCTAAAATCTCTCGTCAAGTCCACCAACTTATACTCTTGTGTCATCACATGTAATGTAAAGAAAACTGAGTGGGTCAGGCTTGGGAGCCTGGTGAGCATATAGGGGTTTCAACCCACAATAATACATTTATTATATTCAATTATCAAACAATCAACCCAAATACCCATCCCCATATCTCTTTTATTTTCTCAAGGGTTTATCCTAAGAATCCACTATCCTTCATTCATTCATTCCTAAGGATTTACCTAAGGAATTGGCACAAGGTCTATTTTCTACCACGGTTTATACAATAGGCACTACGTCACATAGTCACCAGGGTTCATACAATAGGCACGAAGTCACATTGTCACCAAGGTTTATCAAATAGGCACGAAGTCGCATCGTCACCAAAGCTTTACTTAAAAGGCACGAAGTCACATCGTCACCAAGGCTTTACTTAATAGGCACGAAGTCACATCGTCACCAAGGCTTACTCAATAGGCACGAAGTCACATCGTCACCAAGGCTTACTCAATAGGCACGAAGTCACATCGTCACCAACTATTCCATCTACCCATGTTCTACCCAACATTTTTGTAGATATAAATACAAGCACAATTTAAATCATTTAACACTCGTATAAAAACATCAATTCCAAGCCCATCTCAAATACACAAATAATATATAACCCATATCACGTATTTCATAGCTAATACTTTATATTTATGTGTTAGAAGAAAGTAACTATACACTCACTTGATCAGAAGATGATCGGACAGCACTACGGCTTGTAAAAGTAGTATTCTTTGGTAGATCTGGAAGATCTTCACAAAAACCGGGCTCCTCGCGGGCAGAGCTTCGGCTTGGGGATTTCACTTCTCGGGATCTTCGGGGCCTCGGGACTTGCTTCGGGGCTCGGGAATTATACCGGGGCTTCAGGATAATTCTTGCACGAAAAACGATGCAAAAACGTAAGAAAAAGAAGAGAAACGAGCAATTGAATCGGCTGCACTTGACTCCCTTTTATCGGGTCTGGATTTGCGATTTACGCTGGGCGTAATCTTACATTATGTTGGGCGTAATGTGGATCAGCTCGCTGACTCCCCCCTTGGATAATATCGAAAATTTATATTTAAATTTAATATCGAAAATATTTAATAAACTTCAAAAATTCATATCTCCTTCATACGAACTCCTTTTTTGACGTTCTTTATATCCCCACGTAGGTGAGACTACGCTCTACAACTTTTGTTTAGACTCCGTTGGCTAATTTTGACTTTATTTTTATTATTTATTTTTAGTAGGCTGGGACAGGAAAACTCCGTTATAAATTTATAACTTCTTCATCTTACGTCCGTTTTCGCCTATCTTTTTATCGCTTCATTACAATTAACGAGATCTTCGATTCTCGTTTAGATTGTTTCAGCTAAAAAACGCTCGGTCTCAAATCGAGTATTCGGGCTGCATACTACTAAGTTGAAACTTAGAAAAATCATAACTTCCTCATACAAAGTCAGATTTGGATGTTCTTTTTATGCACGCTCACGGTTTAACGTATTCTACAACTTTCATTTAGTTTGCTAAGGCTAAATATCGCTCTAACGTAAATTCACTTTTTACATCGCGTTGTGTCATGCCGGTTCTGTCGCGAAACTTCGACAGGTCATAACTTCTTCGTGATAACTCAGATTTCGGCGTTCTTTATATGTACGGAATCCTTGTAACATATACTAAAACTTAGTTAAGATTATTCATTCTAAAAAATCTTTTATCAAAAAGTCATTTTTGACGTTTATCGTCTCTAAATTGACTAGCCCTGATCTACGGGCGTTACAGACCACTCCTACGTGTGCTATCACCTACTTTTCCTGCGAGCTACAACTAACTTCCTGGGTACTCTTCATAGGATTATCCTCGCTCCCGCACCACTGGTTTCTTTTGTACATGCTTGGTGTACACAATACGAGGTCAAATAGACTATCAAATAATCGAATCTACCCTTAGTCAACAACCAAACAAGGAACAAAAAGAATAAGGTTAATTCGAACATTTTAAGGCTATTTAATCCAAAAAATATACAACTAATCAACATACACGCGACAATAACACCATCAAGTCGGATATAACAAACAACACCCAATACCTTAAGGCATCACAAAAATCTGGCATTACTATCCAACAATTCCTAAAAGAACCATATCTACTAGCATGCTCTTCTAACTATCCATATATCAGCAAAATCAAAACTCGGCACATATATCAATTATGGGTATTTGGGGAACTACTCTCATGTTCAGGCTTTGGCTGACTGTACACACCACGTATTCCTATAAAATCAAGGTTAAGTCAAGGTTCACGTTCCAGATCCCAAGCCAATAATCAAACAAGAACACAACAAGAGACCTATCCCATGTCCATAACCCAATGCTTTTGTTATAAATATTCCTTTTCAAATCTTTTTTGTGAGAAATTCTCAAATCGTATTTTGAGTTTGGATTCACACAAGTGTTCCTCCAATTCGCTTAAACCAGAGCTCTAATACCAACTTGTAATGTCCCATTTTCACAACAAAACATTTTCATTTTAAATAAGGTAAAAATTTATAATTATAAATCCATTATCAAGAAAATTTATTTCAAAATACATTTATCGAGAATTAGAGTAATATAAGAAATGTGGAATCCTCAATGCTGCTGATGAGTGTGTATAGTCCAGCCTTTTCCTTCCACAATCATGGATAGAACCTAAAACATAAACAACTGGATAAACACAAAGCCTAGTGACTATTCCCCCAAAATAACCCATACAACAAACGTACTAGCATGCATAACGGGCCCACAATCATTGGATTGGAATACCCTAGCTTAATCAGTCATCGTACTAGAATGCCAACATGCAACATTTCCAATTAGTCATAATACTGGAATAGCCCCGGGTGCACAACCATCGGTCTAGATTACCTATGAGCCCACGACATGAGTTTGGTTTGCCTACATGGCCCATAACTTATGTCTGGATTGCTCCCGAGCCCATAACAAAAGTCTAGCTTGCCTATCCGGCCCATATCTCATGTTTGGCTTGCTCCTAGGTTTGTTGGCCTCTGCACATAGTAATAATGCCCCAACCTCATCTGCTAACATATGTCGACATGTAAACAATCAAGGATCTAGTAGGCGTATAATACATGCAATCATTAATCATATAACTCACTACCGCATACTAGTCCTCTCACAAAAATAATTAGAGGTGTGATAGCCACCCAAACAGATGATCCTACTTTAGAGCTATAACCAAACAAGGAACAAACAGGAAAGCCTAAATCAAGAGTTCTCATGATATCTCACATGACTATCTATAGGCCCTAGGGTACTCCACTAGGTGATAACCAAAATACTGCTAATTTAACCAATACACAACTACCGCTACATCTAATCATATAAGGATATATGCACATAAATCTAGCAGGTCACTACATAAAAACAACGTCACAAGGATACATCACAAACAATCCATGGAATGCATAACCATATGTACCTAGAGGTAAGATAGACACCCGGACAAATGATGCTACTCTAGAGCTACAAACAAACAAGGAACTGGAAGGAAAGCCTGGATCAAGAGTCCTCAATCTATTCTACGTGACCACATATAGTTGCTATGATATCCATCTACTAAATAATAGCTAAAACTAGTGGGCCGACATTGGTGCCTTCGACCCAGGAGTATAGTGAAGAAAACTCACCTGAAAGAAGAACCCGGAAACACTGAGACACACTTCCGTTTCTGCACTGCTAGCTCGCGCAAATCCACTAATCACCAAACCATTAGAATCTTATTCAACATTCCAAAACCCCTAAGTTCGACTAGAAGTCAAACTGGACACAAAAGACAACGGCCAAACTTGGTCAAGGTTAACGCCACGTCATGGGGATCACCAGGGCAAATAGTTAACATGCAAGGCATTGTTATGCCGTGATCTTCCTTGGGCACGCCATGGCAAGGCTGCAACAAGGCAGTCACAAATTTTGACTTCGCCACGTCGTGGGCATTAGAAAATCACCATTTTCTAATTTAGCGCTTAATCCTTTCAGATCTAAGCTTATACTTCTAGAAGTAATTCTTCATACTGACTTATTGAATAAGGTTTCTAACTTTATCCATTAGGACTTCATTATAAGATATGATCTTAAGCCCTAAATCCATAAAATCCTTAATATTACCAAAACTCAACCATATGACTAAGAATACTCAAGCTAAGACCTTTTTTCTCACTAGCGTAGAAGTTCATGACCAAACGAGCACCATATCAAGCTCTAGAGTTCCTGACACTCCAGGAGCTCTCAAGAATGCGACCTAAACATCCAAAAATGTGTTCATACTTAAAACAAGAATAACAAACGACAAGGTATGAGATTTTTACCTCCAACAACTTAGAAATCTGAAAAAGATATTCGATCCAAGCTTGCACTTTGATTCCTTGCACCAAAATGAACCCCCTCCTTCTCCAAGTTTCACCAAATGAAGCAAACAACCTCAAGATAAACTTACCAAATTCAAAAATAAGAAAAAGAGGCTAGGGTTTTAGAATGGGAAGATTAAGGCGGAAAGAAATGACCTAAAATGGGAGTTAAGGGGCTTAAATATGGGAGAAACCCTATAATACATGGGGTTAGGCTGCTACCGTTGCCACGCCATGGTCATCCATTACCACGCCGTGGCGACCGTCTAAACACGCGATCCAATAATCTCACGCTATGTCGTGGACATCCATGCCCCAAGTCATGGCAGAGGGTTGCTCTAAAATCTTATTTAGATTCCTTTAATGTTTTTTTTTATTCATTCAAAATGGGATTAAGTAATAATTAAATGGTAGACTTTATCACGTAAGTCGCATCTTTTCGCTTCAGAAAACAGAACTTTATGTCGTAAGTTGCATTCTTTAAACCACGTAGAAGTTTTCAAGACGAACTTCAATACCTCATCCATCCAAGTGAATTTAATAACAGATTTTAAATCACATAAAGCAATTGCTAGATTTTCTGAACAAGATTGGGCCTTAAGTATCAAGCTGAGACATGGACTGAAAGTCTGTTACCCTTTGAACTTCTTCAATACCTCATCATCCATCCAAGCCCAACTCAAAATTTACGGCATATTTGACCCAGAAAAGCTATATTTAATTATTCATGACCAAAGTACCGAATATAAGTATAAAGTTTACCCAAAAGCTACTAATTTATCAACTCATTTATTTATTAATCCGTGAATTTGTTTTGTTAACTTTAATAGTATTAAACTGATACCAAAAAAAAGAGAGGCTAAAATAGAGACATTTCAAATGGGTCCTAAGGTGACCGTTATATCATTTTTACATACATCTTCTCAAATACTTTATTAAAAATTTAAAATTATTTATTAAATAAGAAAATACTTGTATTGATCAATTATTAAAAATGAATGTATTCGGAAGAGCTTCTTTCGAGCCAATTGGATACAATCCAACACACACACACACACACACACACACACACACACATATATATATATATATATATATATATATATATATATATATATATATATATATATATATATATATATATATATATATATATATATATATAAGCCAACATTTTTCTTTGAACCTCATGCATTTAAAACTCTTAAGGTATTCAACTTATATTTTTACTCAAACCATATTCATTTGAAACCACTTATTTAAATTAATACCATTCAAAAGTCTCTTAATAATGATTAACTATTCAAAGGTTATATAACTTATAATATGTTTAATAAGCAACTAATAGATATTCTACTATAAAATACAAATCTCTTTGAGTAGAAACACAAATACAAATCACATGCAAAATTCACAAAGAAAACAAGTTTAAAGTTTTTCGTGTTGGTTTGAGGGTTTTGGACCATTTTCGAGCCATGTTATATATATATATATATATATATATATATATATATATATATATATATATATATATATATATATATATATATATATATTCTTGGTTTAAGGATTCTTTTAAGACAATCATTGAATGTTGTGGTTGAAATTTAAATGTAAATTAGATTAGATTCATATTATCGATCATATGTTATGGAATGTGATATAAATAGTTTTTAATTAGATATTGTATATATGTTTGTATATTTGTGTTGCTTCAAAGAAATTATTAATTAAAAATCATGAATATGTCATATTATCCATGGAAGTCTCTTTTAAAATGCAAATTGACTATCTTATCACTTTATATTTTAGTATATGTTTAACATTTTAATTATAATAGTAAGAGCTTTTTAAAAGTTTTGTTTCACTTAATAATAATAATAATAATAATAATAATAATAATAATAATAATAATAATAATAATAATAATAATAATAATAATAATAAATGGCAAATTAGAAAAATCATGGATATTTTATATTATCCTTGAAATCTCTTTTGAAATGTAATATCTATCTATATATCTATATATACTTTTAAAGGAAGCATTTTTTTTTTCTTTCACTATATTAATTTGAAACTCCCATGTATTTTTCCTTTTGTCACATTAATTTGAAACTCCCATAACTTTTCAATTTTTTTTAATAATAATTATAAGTTGGTTAATAAGGTTAAATAAATATCAAACATAAAGCGTAATAATATATAAACTTAATTTCAAAATTAAAATAATATATTTACTTCAACTTATAAAGTTATATTTTATAACTTTTGGGAAAATCTTCAAAAAAGTCCCAAACTTTTGGGAAAAGTTACACTTTTGTCCCAACATTTTTTTTTTGAACAAAAAAACCCAGGAAACCGGGTAAATTGAACATTTCGGCCCTATTTTACCGGTGACCTTCATTTAGCCGGTTAAATTGGCTTATGTGGCAAGGACTTGCTGAGGTGGTTGGTGAGTCATTTAATGGCCTTGTATTAAACTCTAAATATAGTGGAAAACTTCATTCGTGCCCTAGCAGACAACGATTGAAGCAGGAGCAGTAGAGGACCAAGACAAATGTCTTCTTCGTCTTCTTCATCTTCAATGAATCGTCTCAGAAAGAGGTGCTACTGTGGTGATCCTGTAGGAAGATGGACTTCATGGACTCCATTAAACCCAGGAAGAAGGTTTATAGGATGCCCAAATTACCAGAATGGACTCAAAGATTGCAAGTACTTTCGTTGGGTGGATCCTCCTCTACCAAGCCAATGGTATGCAGATCTGTTATTAGTATTACACAACAATGTCGATTTGGAGAACCATCGAATATTTGGGGAGTTTGGGCAAGAACAACCAGCTGGGAACTTTTTTGGAGACGTTGTGGAACAACCAATGGCACAACAACCAATTGCACAACAAGCAGTGGAAGGAGGAAGATGGAAATCATTGCTTTATGTCTCTGTGGTTTTTTTTGTGTTTTTGTTGGTTATGTTGATGGATTGGTAGGATAGAAAGTTGTTTTAATATATTTTGGTTGTGTTTGTTTTGGTTATGACTAAGGGTTGTTAGTTTACTATGAATGTAGTATCTTGTTACTCATATGATTATGAATGAAGTATCTAGTTTATGTATGAACTTTAAATGTATTGATTGTAATCAATGAATGGAATCAAAGTATGACTGTAATAAGTTAATAATGGACTTCATACACAAACGAATCAATACATAATGGAGTCAATCATGCATGACCGGAATCATGCATAACTAGATATGGCTTTCAACCTTGACAGGTATGGCTTTCAAGAATGGATGGCCACATTCATGGGAAGATTTTGAAGGTTTAGTGTCTGAAATGACAATTTTACCCTTACATCAATTTTAACATAAGAGGATTATGGAGGCAATTAAAAGAAGGGGAAAATAAAATAGAACATGTAGTAATATTAACCAAAGCCATAACAAGTTTAACATAAGAGGACCGGAATCAAGCATGACCGGAATCATGCATGACCGGAATCAAGCATGACCGGAATCATGCATGACCGGAATCATGCATAACTAGTATCCATATAAGCAAACATTGTAAGCACAAGTAATGTATGCATGACTGGAATCTATAAAACAAGGAATCAATATAACCAAAGGGAACATAAACATTGTTAATCATAGAACATGTAGTAATATTAACCAAAGCCAAACAAGTTGTATGGCAAGTTGTGTAAATGCCCAAAAACATGATCAAGGGGCCCAAAGCCTATAGTTTATATGGATGTAAACAAAAGGGGCTATCAACAAAAGGGGCTATCAACATTTTCCCAAACCCAAAAGTTTTATACATGTTCTTAACAAAAGTAGGGATCAGAAACACCCTAATCTAGACCAAGGGGGTTGGATGAACTCATCCCCTTTCCATTCTTGACAGCTACCACCTTTTGCAACTGAATCTTTGTTATCCTTTCCGAAGGCTTCCTCCTCCTGACTTGATTCACTTTGCTCCTCTTTGTAGTCCTCTTTCTGACTTGATTCAATTGTTGTGTGCTAGGTATTTCTCTCTCTCTCCATCCATCCTTTCCTCATTCGTCATTACCTCACCCATCCCTGGCTCATCTATGCCATCCTCCCCATTCATCCTTTCCTCATCTCCAAGTACATGATTTGTAGGGAGTTCTTCAACTGTTATTTGGCTAGCAATTCCAACATCCTGTAACAAGCATAACAAAAAGACCAATTAGCAAGATTTAACATCACAAAATGAATAATGAGAAAGAAAGCATACTTGTGACATAGCAACATCCACATCTTCAATTTGTTGTACTTCTGCTTCAGTGAGTCCAAGACAGTCCATGATCTCTTCTGTAGTGTATAAAGATTTCCTTAGGTTGTCAATTGTTAAGCTAATTTCTTGTAAATCTGGACTTGCATCATTTTCACTCTCAACATTTGGAATGGCACCACCTCTATTGCCTCTTCCACTAGAGCCCCTACCACCACCTCTACTCCTTCCTCCACCAACCCTTCCACCAGCCCTTCCACCAGCCCTTCCACCACCTCTAGATCCTGTTTTAGTTCCTGACCAATTAACCAAATCAGGTTCCAACCTAGGCCTGCCCATTTTTTTCTTTGGTTGAGGTTCTGGAACCACTGTAGGATTCTTGCATGATGTTTTATTGTGTCCCCTTTGTAGACAATTTTTACACTGGACAGTTCTACCCTTGCTTGACACTTGAGAGTACTTGTCTTGATTTTCTGAAACATGTCTTCTTCTTTTAACACTAGGCCTTCCTGGCATCCTCCTTTCAATGGGTGGAAGGGGCTTAGTGTAGCTTGTTTCTTCCCATAAGATACTTCCATTAACTGGGTGTATATTCTGATCATAAGTTGCCTTGTAATTATTCTTGCTGAACCAACTACTTATAAAGTTAACTGGATCTTGATTGGTGTACAATATTGCCACTTGTGCATGCACACAAGGTATTCCTGAAAGTTCCCATAATCTACAAGCACATATTTTTTCCTTCAAGTTAACTCCATAGTTCTGAAACCCATTCCTTACTTCATATTCATTCACTCCACTTGGAACTGCATGCCAACTTCTGCAAACATATAAGATAGAACATAAGATGCAAACACATAAGATAGAACATGTAAAAACAAAACAATTGAGAATACTTACTTAATGTCTTCTCCAAATTCTTCCATCTTTGTTACCGCGGAAGGACAAACTTCACCAACCCAGTTTTCAGCTTCTTGTTTCAGATTGAAAGCCCTTTCCATCATGTAAAGCCTAATCTCCTCAAGCATAGTCAGCAAAGGTTTCTTTCTTGTGTCTACAATGATTGCATTGAAACACTCAGCAATCCCATTCTCTACAGCCTCACAAGCCAAGCCAGTAGAGAAATAAGCTCTGCACCATGAAGTTGGTTCCCTTGCCATGAGATGATCATAAGCAGCAGAACTTATTGCCCTAATTCTTTCCATATTAAACTTGAAATCTCCTTCTGTGGTAGATTTTGCAGCTGCCCAAAACATGTTTCTGAACTGCACTCCACTATAAACTTTTCTGAAATTGGCATAGATATGCCTTGCACATTGCCTGTGCTCAACATATGGTAGAATATCCTTACTAGCTTCAACAAGACCCTATAACATGAAAAAAAAAAGTTAATTAGCAACACCATACATTATTGTAAATAATGAAAAATAAAGAGATAGTTACTTTACCTTGTGTTGGTCACTGATTACACACACACCCTTTCCACCCTGCAATCCAAGATCATCATTAACCAAATCCAGGAACCATTTCCAGTTGTTCTTGTTCTCTACATCAACAACTGC
Source organism: Lactuca saligna (assembly GCF_052625555.1). Classification (NCBI taxonomy): domain Eukaryota; kingdom Viridiplantae; phylum Streptophyta; class Magnoliopsida; order Asterales; family Asteraceae; genus Lactuca; species Lactuca saligna. The sequence goes on along the minus strand of NC_136417.1, from coordinate 39,122,563 downwards.
CCAAGCTATAGGATACACCTGATTATTGGCATCCCTACCTATTGCAGTTAACAATTCACCCTTACACTGTCCCTTCAAAAAAGAACCATCCAATCCTATTACCCTACGACATGCCCTTTTCCACCCCTCTCTTATTGCTTTAAAGCAAATGTAGAATCTATGAAATGTTGTGGTATTATCAGGGTTTACATTAACTGTAATCCTAACTGTGCTGTCTGGATTGGACCTCAGTAGCTCATGCCCATAATCCCAAACTCTTGCGTAGTGGTCATTCAAATTTCCATGAATTAATGACAGAGCCCTCATCCTTGATCTATAACACTTTGACCATGAAATTTTGCAATGAAATTTACTTTGTATAATTACCTGCATCTCTTTGCATTTTAAATTAGGTTTCCTAATCAACTCCTTCACAAATTTCCTAGCTAACCAGGTAGGATCCATAAGCCTTGAATTGTTAAAATTCCTAACACATTTATGAATGTCTATCATCTTTTTGACTTGGAAAGACCTTTCAGTAGTCATCCAAGAAGCCCTAACCACAAATGGACACTTCTCTGGATCACTTCCACATATTGCCACTAGTCTAACACTATCGCATTTTTTGAAACGGATTTGAAAACCCTTACTAACAGCATAGTTCGTCAAACACAGTTTCAGTTCATGTGGGGATTCATACCTTTCACCAAGCATTGGTCTCATTTTGTTCCATTTCACCTTTGGATTGTGGGTGGAATACTCAAATTCCTCATCACTACCTTCCTCGTTACTACCTTCCAGATAATCTTCATCTGATTCTTCTTTAGTGATTCCAGTTTGAGTATCGTTTCCAGTTTGAGCATCATTTTCAGTTTGAGCATCATCTACTGCCTCGTAATCGTCTTCTTCACATAGAATATTGAGAAATTCGTCTTTGCATCGGGAAGCTTGTTTCTTTTTGAAGTACGCATCCAGCTCCACATCTATTGTATCAAAATCATGGATGTCATCCATGATTTCAACTGCACGGGGGTAAAAAACCCTAGTTTAATGAGGGGAGGTAGAAAGTGAAACGAGAGAGGTAAGTTGTACTGTGTATGTATGCGTGTAAATGAGATCGATTAAAGACACGATTAAACCCACGTATACAAGTCCTTGCCACATAAGCCAATTTAACCGGCTAAATGAAGGTCACCGGTAAAATAGGGCCGAAATGTTCAATTTACCCGGTTTCCTGGGTTTTTTTGTTCAAAAAAAAAATGTTGGGACAAAAGTGTAACTTTTCCCAAAAGTTTGGGACTTTTTTGAAGATTTCCCTAACTTTTGACATATTATACTTAATTTATTAGTCTTAATATATTGCTGGATATAAACCATTATCATTTTAACTATACAATTTTGAAACAATTTGTATAAAATACATAACATAGTAATTTAAATATAACATTATATGGTCAACTTAAATATAAATTTTAGTTTAACTTAAACAACTCAAAAAAAATATTTTGTAAATAGTTAAAAGTAATAAATTATAGTGTCTTTCTAATAATGATTATAAGTTGGTTGATAAGGATAAATAAATATCAAACTTTAATGTTTAACATAGTATACTTATTTTATTAGATTGAAAAATGTTGTTGTATGCAAATCACTATTAGTTTAAAGCTACAAGTTTTGAACAGTTTGGACAAAATACTTAAATTGTTAATTTAAATTTAACATTACAGTGTCAACTTAAAAATAAAATTTTGTTCCACTTAAAAAACCTATGAATATTTAGTAAATAGTTAAAAGTGATAAATTGTAGTGATAAAAAACCGAATTGTAATCTCAATTTAACTAAAATATTTCCTAAATAAATTTTTATAATTGTTAAAACTTTTTAAATAACTAGCTTAAAATAACTTTTAATAAAATTAGTTAAAAATAATTCTATATAAATGATTATATTGTTACCTTTAAAATCAAAAAATAATGTTTGATGTTTTAAATAATTATAATGATGGAAATTAAAACATTAAGTAAATAAATTAAAAAAAAACTAATTAACAATAACAAAAACTATAAATAAACCATATATTATATTTAATTTTATTCATGTGTAACTCGCGCGTAAAAGTCGTTCAAACGATTGAGATTATTTAGTTATAATAGATATATATTATCATATAATTCAAAATAATATATTATATCAATTTAGTATATAAATTATTATATCCAATTTAATAACAACGTTATTGTTATATTAAAAAAAAACATATATCTATAAAGATTTCAACTATATAAGTGTTTATGCGCAACACTCAGAGATTCTCCTAGTATATATATATATATATATATATATATATATATATATATATATATATATATATATAATCAACATGATGTCTTAACAACAACAACAAACCCTAAATTATGGGGGAATCATTCTCTGTCACTTATTTATTTTTGCCGTAAAAACCTCCGTTGTACCAGCGAAAATGAGAAATTAATAAACATGTGTTTTCAAATAATATATATTTCCTTAAATTATGCTAATCATTACCTTAATATATACAAAAACATAGTTTTTTTCGTTTTTTATTTTTATCTTTAAGAAACTATTTTTATCGAAAAATGATTTTAATTATACCAAAATTCATGATTTTTTATTCTCTACAAATTGATATCCATATTGATATATTATTAAGATAAAATAAATTTTTTTTATATCTTCACTTATCGTTATTCATAAGTGAATAAAAATGCATCAGATTTTATTACAGTACATTCGTTATTTACTTATGAATAAAAAGTATAATTAATTTTTTTTTACAGTGTATCATTCATATATGAATATAGCATATAATAAACATAATATATTCATCCTCCTTAATAAATAAAGGGTTTTTTTACCACTTGTCAATCTCTCATGAGTTTTGACACTTATCATTTTGTGATAATTTTGAAATAAATATTATCTACTTTTCATTTTTTGGTTTGTTTTAATTTTTAATTAAAGTCATATACTTATATTCGTAAAGTATTAAAAATCATATATATATATAGTATTAGATTATAATAAATACGTTTCTTTCTTTCTTATTTTAAAGTTGTATATTAAAAAATATTTCATTTTTATACTTTAAGTTTAATCATTTTTTAAATCAACCCGTATAATATACGGGTCTCACACCTAGTATTTAAATATTAGACGACACATTCACTTGTGAATATTAACATAGTATATTCACTTGTGAATATTAGATGGCATATTCACTTATGAATATTAAATGATATTTTAATATGTGAATATTACATAATATTAATAGTATATTATATTTGAATATTACATAGTATATTCACTTCTGAATATTAGATGCTATATCCACTTATGAATATTACACAGTATATTACATATGAATATTACAAGGTATATTCACTTGTGAATATACTCACTTATGAATATTACAATGTATTTTCACAAATATATATATATATATATATATATATATATATATATATATATATATATATATATATATATATATATATATATATATAATTTTTATATGTTATTCACATATGAATAACATACATACTTGCATATTTGTTTTGTGTTTTTAATAATTATATACTGATTCAGGTGAGAAAACATATTCATATGTGAATATAATGTGGCAATTTAGTTTATACATTTCATCAAACAGTTAGAATGCATACAAGTTATTTTTTTTAAATGTTAAAAACATGATACTTCGGCTGGTGGAGGAGTGTTCCTCTAGAGATGTTGGTCCTATTGATTGTAGAAAGCTACATTGTGGTGGTTTTTCATCATCGGCGCTGTCATCTGCTCCTGGTTCAACTTCACATTCTGTTCCCATTAAACTAGTGGCTGCCAGGGAAATCGAGCCCTGTAATACTGCTTATTTTCTCTTTGTGGTCATCGTAGAAGGACAAAGATGATGTTCGAGGTTGTCGTTGTCTGAGATGGTGACGATAACCATAATCGGAGTTCAATCTGCAGTGGTGGTGCTAAATCGAGTGCTAAATCGTATCCTCTAACGGCGGTGCTAGATCGTCACCATCAAGTGGATTCCGTGACCCAGATTCATGGTTGCTTATGTGGTAGGATAAGAGATGCAGTGGTGATGTGTAGATTAGAGACAAAGATATTAATAGAGTCCAATATAAATTGTCACCGCTCATTAATGTACTTGGATTATTTACAAGTTTGTCACTGTGCATTTTTTAAGTTCATTAAATGATTGGTTGAGAATTATTCCTTCGTTATCAACCTTTATATATATATATATATATATATATATATATATATATATATAATAATAATAATAATAATAATAATAATAATAATAATAATCCACATGATGTTTTAACGATAACAACAAACCCCAACTTATGTAATAAGAATGTGATAAAAATATATTAGATGCTTACAACCGACTCATCTTCAAAACAATTGATACTTATTAACCACCAATAGTAATCATTGTATAACAAGTTTATAATTATTTTTACTGAATTTTACCAAACTCATTAAGATAAAACATTGCATCTTATTGATAAGAAAAACATTAATGTTGCTTCATAAAATATATAGTTAGCAACTTTAATCAAATTGCCATACAAATTGATTGATTTTTTGTATATTATAATATTATATATCCAAAAAATATGTTCAAAATGACCCATTAAACTAGAATATCAAAACTTTTATGAAGACCAATATAAAATGTTTGCGGATCAACTCATTTCTATCCAACATGTTTATGGGTGTCGACGCAAATGACCCTTTCATATTACCAAAGTTATATTAACCCTTAAATTATATCAAGACTTTTTAACCCTAATGATGAAAATATATCTTAAATATATAATTAATGATAGGCAATTATTTGAAACTCGTGGAATGCTGGCTCGATCTACTTTATGATCACGTCTTGATCGAGTAGATACTCATTTGTCCACTATCATATTTGATGGGATATCTCCCATTATTATGTTTTGTTTTTGCTTTAAAAGGATATGTAAACACACCTATTTTAACTAAATTATTAGTACCAAATAAGCAATCATCAGGCTGAGGTCAACCAGGCCACTATGACTTAACCTTTCCATGCGTTACGGACACGAATTCATACATGCATATAAAAGCAACCACATATACGAAAACGCTATATTTTTTTTTTTCTTGTTATAAGAAATGATGCGTGGTTATATTACCGAAATTTTCTTATTCATCTGAAACTAGGGTTTGATTTTATGATTAAAGGAATATATTCCATAGCTGTGCTATGTTATATGGGATGTAGGAAACACAAGTAAACTCAGTGTTACACTGTAACCCCCAAATTCATCCTTCTTCCATGTATTAGCCGCATTAAAAGAAAAAAGAACAAAAAAAAAAAAAAAAACCATCCAAACTTTACCTAAATCCCATTATTGATCCCTTTTGTTTCTTGTTTGTTCTTACTTTGGTTCAGCAAATGAGCATAACTCTCAGAGTGGCTATGCCTGGCCCATATATGCTTATTCAACGAATGAGTAGAAAAAAACGCAAAGTGGCCATCTTTATTAATTAACCGATATGAGCTCACTAAATATAATCTGAAAAGTTTAAGTTTCAAATGCGTACTTAGTTTTAACCCTCTTGGTTATATGTGTGTATGCACTAGCGAATATATATACTGGTAGTTAAGGTGTTGGCGAGAGGTGGCCTAATTAAATTTAACTCGTCATATATTTTTTCACATAACGCATAGTCCAATTATCCGCCGCCACCCTCAGGAAATGTTTTTTTTGTCCATCGCTTAAGGTCTTAAGACAAGCTTTAAGAGAAAGTGGTATCTTGTCTATATAGATACCGGGAATTAGGATCTTCTATTTTAGGTTACATATAATATGACTCATTAATTGTAATTAGATTTTCTTCATGTATATCTTCCCCCTCCCTCTCTAAAAAATGGGGTAAATTTCTCAGTGACCTATCATGCGGATGGATAAATTGCGAAACATTAGGAATATTTTCGGCTTGCAAGATTTAAACCTTAAACCCCCTTTATGGAATTAAGCACCTCAGATGCTAGGCTCCTATCTTGGAGCTATTTCTCCCTCTATGGCATGAATACTACACATAATGACATTCCTTTAACTCTGTCTTTATACGTTACTAGAGTGTGATTTAATCTCTTTGGACCGACTTGATTTTTAAAATTCATCCCAAAAAATTATATCCACTACCTACCTAAACCCTAATCAAATATTTTGAATCCCTTAAATACTAACATGGATTCGCCAATGGTTTGACATAAAGTTGTTGAAAATCAACTGAACCCCACAGAGAGAACCAATAACCCAACTATCTTTACAGATCATCACTAGCACACCCATCAAGACAACTCTATGTTTCAAAAATGATTTTACTATATGAAACAAACTACACTACATGGGCTCCCCTCATTCAAAATGTGTATCGGTGCACTAGGAAAGTTTGGTTACCTAAGTGGCGCAAAGGCTGGACCCTAAACAGACTTTCTAAGTTTCTATAGTATGAAATTCGGGCCACCGATAATGAAAAGGTACAAATTATCTTATTTTTCCACATACAATTCATATATTGATCAATATATTCTCTTCCTTAGTGCCAAAATATATTGGGACACTCTAGAGAAAACCTTCTATAATGAGTCATACGGAACTTAGAACCAAACAATCAACCTACCCTCATAAAAAAAACCTAACAACTTAACTTTTTATCTAAAAAATCCAATAAAGTTCTAAACCGTTCAAAAAATCCTAATTTTGTTTTGTTTAAGTTCATTGGGATTTTTTTTAACAGTCAAATCATGATTGAAGTTTTTTAAACATTTTGGAAACTTTGTTGGTCTAACAAGTCATTTTCCCAATATGGTAATAAGTCACGTCATCTATTTCTCTTATTTGTCTTTCAGGAAAGTGTAACTTAGTTGAGTTTTTTAGACAAAATGTTAAGTTCGTTGGGTTTTATTGGACACACAAAACATGATTAGGGTTTTTTGAACAGTTTGGAAACTTTATTGGGCTTGTAAATCATTTTCCCTATATTATAATGAATCGGTAGTCATGAATCATGATGCCCGATCAAAGGATGATGCCATACAATAATGAGGTTGTAGTGGTAGTCTATCCGACATCAATAATGTCTATATATATTTTTTTTGTGTGACATCCCTTATTTTTCAAAACCAAAAAAAATCTTTATGCTTTCAAAATCATAATATATATATATATATATATATATATATATATATATATATATATATATATATATATATATATATATATATATATTGCAGAAATCCTAGTATATTACAATATTTTGAGTAAATATGATTATCTCAAATTAATAAAAACTCTAAGAATGTCATAATCGATGCATAAAATATGTTACAACGTAAAGACGTAACGGTCATGAACGTTATTGTAGGTCTTCTATTTAATCACTTTGTATCTTATCCAAGTCTTCATCAGTCTTAACACCGCTACTTATGATGCATATAAAATGAGTGTGTCAGGTTTAGTAACCTGGTGAGATACATAAGATTTTCAAACCCATAATATTTTAATGATAATAAATCATATATTTCAAACCTACAAAACCAACAGTTATCAACAACACAAATATATTTCATATCTATAAAACAATTTACCCCATCCCGTCAGTCCTCACATATTGATCTTATGCACTGATCTTACGAGATCTGTTCGGATAAATCACTGTAAACAACGAATTAACTATACTGCTTCGGGGATTCCTTGGTAATAGACAATGATCAATAAATACAACAAAAAGAGGAATGTAGTACACGAATGAAGCTTTGTTTATTAACACCACAAGATAGTTAAGTGAGGGGTCGTCATCTATACTCCACCATTAACTTAGACATGTATAGCAGTGGTTTGATTCTAAGTCTTATTGAAAAAAGTTCTACCCTCAGACACACTTTATCCAGCTGTCTAGATGGCTCAAACATACCTAGTAATGGCCAGATGCAGACACACCATATCTGGTAGTCTATGAAGCTCATTTGATCACTTTGTAAATAGAAACGTTGACACATGAAGCCCATAAAAAACACACAATCGAAACACCACGGATAGTATGATTCAGAATGGAATATGTGAATTAACACAAAATCCAAATGCCTCGAATAATATGGTACACTCAAAACTAAACTTAATGAGTCTGCTAGTATTCCATTGAGTATCTATAATGATCGGTGACGCCCTTCATCATCTTACTCCAATGAATGAATCACATGGAAATGATAACTCATCTAAAAGAAAACGGATGGGGAATACTTATATAGCACTCCTATACGTAAAACTTATTGGATTATGCATCTATGCGAATAACTAACATCGTATATACTTGAATTAAAAGAAAGGATCCTTTTTGGGTTACCCTCAAAAGTAGTAATTGAAGAAACGACTTTTGGAGAGAGTTTCATTTATTGATTAGATTAATAAATTGCAATAAATTTTTTATTAATATACTATGAGATTCATTGGAATTACTTTTGGGATTAATTAGATTAATTGAAACTGTAACATTCATAAAATTCTTGAAAATTTTCAACTTTTTAAACAAACACAAAACCATTATTGTTTACAAATTGCTTTCAAAATAAGTTCCACATCAAAGAAATCCGAAAATCGTAAAACAAAAACATGAGGAGGTGCACGATTACGCCTTCGCTTTCTCGCCATCCTCTGAGGTACCTAAACCATAAGCGCAAAGCTTAGTGAGTTCCCCAAAACTACCGATACACACCAAATAACACAAATATAATAACAACATGGCATGGGTCCGCAGCTTAACAGACTGAATTACCCTAGAGCCCACATCATAATTACGGCTTGCCCTCGGCCTACATCTTATGTCTAGCTTGCTCCCCGACCTAATTATGTAACATTCCTTTTATTTAATAAATAAATAGATAAAAATTGATGAACGAATAGCCGCCCTAAATCCATGTTATTTAGTGGATTGTTGGTTTTGGGAAGCCGAATGTTATAATTTGGATCATTCGCGGGGTTAAAGTATAATTTTGTGACTTGTTTCACAAAGGATTTTAGAAGTTAGGGGGTGTGTGGTATCATTGGGACTTAATATGTAAGGATTTATGGTGGCAGGGCCTGATTAGTAACATTTTGGACTTAAATTGTAAAGGGCTTCAGGAGGCAGGGTTAGAAGGGTAAAATATGGATTTATTTTGAAAGAAGTGAGGGAAGGGAGGGGCTAAACTTTTCATTATGGGGCAAAGTTTCATGAGTCGGGTATATAAACCAAGCATCACCTGTATCAAACCATAACCCTAAAGGATATCACCAACCGCCACCTCTCCATCCTTATGCCCCTTCACCGACACCACTCCTTCTCCTTCACTTCCGATTGCTGCACCCTTATATCCCCATCCTCCCTATGCCACAACACCCAAACCGCCGAGACTAGTCGTCGTCCTTGTTTCTACAACCATTAAGAAGAAGTATGTCGATGAAAGCTGTGACAGCGAGCTACTAGAAGAAACAAGTCAAGGGTTGTCGTTGTCGCTGCTCTCAGTGGCGGACTGAGTCGCTTTTCCTCCCCCATTCACCTGTTGCCACTTTTCAATCCCGATCCCCGCCGCTAACTGCTTGTACTGTTACATCGCTATCATCGTACATCTACTGCTGGCAAGAACGAAGTCCGATGGGAAGGAGTGATGTGAATATGGGAGAAGTCAGAAGAGCTGAGCGTTGTTGTTGTCATCGGAGACCACCGTTATTGCTGCCGTAAGCACCGCTGCTGCCACCGTTTTGTGTTGTTGTTGCCACCCTGTGCCACCTGGTGGGGTGGTTGGGCTCGTTTTCGATCAAAAGTGCGTGTTGTGGTGTTTGTGCTCGTATGTTGTGATGGTTTTAGGCTACAGGAGCATTGCTTGGCTAGAGATCCGAAGAAAGACCCAACTGCCACGACCGTGAGGTGGTGGCTGCCACTCTCTATTGTCGATTGCCGCCACCATGGTGGTTGTGTGTGTATGTGTGTGTGTGTTAATTAATAGTGGGATTGTAATTGTAATTAGCAAAAGATTAATGAAAAGATACTTAAAACCACCGCCATGAGCCGCCATTGACCACCACTACCCGATGTGGTAATGGATGGTCCCCGATTAATGAAACCGTAGTGAGCCTAATGGGACTGTGTGCCCAATAAATCCCTAATGGGCCTAAGGACTTAGATTTTGGGCCTATTCAAATTGTAATGGGTTGGAAACCATAATTAGGGTTTGGAAAACCCAAATTTTGGGATCATTGGTTTGGACATATCGGGACTTGCATTTTAGACCATTAGAGTGAAGTTACGACCCAAGCCCGATTTCATTATATGTTAGACTTAATGGATTAAGTCTTTGCTGGGTTAGGTAGGAACACTTAACCCTAACCGTCATTTTATGTGAAAACCCCTAATTGTGTTTGGAAGCTTGTTGGGCCATTTATTGGACTAAGCTACTGTGGGCTTTTGCAGGCTAATTGGGAACGTATTTATTGACCAAGGGAAATTATTGGGCTTCAAGATAATACCCATTAGAGAGGCTTCGACCCAATTTGGAAAATTGGGCCATAATTAGGCCATTAGGATTATTAGCCATTAGGCCATTAGATGCAAATTGTTTGGACTAGAATAATTGGTTGGGCCTTAAAATAAGTCCATGTAGAGGTTTGGGCCCAACATGGAAAATTGGGCCATATGTTGGGCCTCGGTTGACTATTTGGCTTTTGGGCCGTCAGGTTGTGAGTTTGGGCCTTGGTTTTGAACCAAGCTAGGTTAGGAGTAAGATGGTCAATTTACCCCAAGTGTAGATTATGGTTGTGTATTGGAACCCAATTATTAATTAGGTGTCATTTTGATGTTGACAGTTTGGAAACCTGTCAACCAACAGCTAGATTTTTATCCGTGGGACTTCAACAGTGTGAGGTGAGTCTTCTCACCATACCAATGAGTCTAAGGCACCAAGGTCGGCCAATTTTATGATAGTTGGTATACTTGTTGGGTAGAGGTGTGTAGTATATTTATACCGTGATATGATGTAGAGATAGCTTGTATGACTAATGGTAGAGATAGCCTTATGGCTAATGGTAGAGATAGCCTTTATAGCTAATGCTAAAGATAGCTTTTATAGCTAATGGTAAAAATAGCTTTCATAGCTAATATGATACGTGGTATATGGTAGAGATAACTTTTATAGCTAATATGATATGTGTTACGTGGTAAAGGTAGCTTTTATAGCTAATATGATATGTGGTATGTGGTAGAGATAGCTTTTATAGGTAATATGGTATGTGCTATGTGGTAGAGATAGCCTTTATAGCTAATATGATATGTATTATGTGGATTGAGTGTGGGGTATGTTGTGGTTAACTCACTAAGCTATGTGCTTACGGTTTACAGTTTTGGTTTTAGGTATCATCGATTTGGAAAAAAGAGGGCTCAGATTTATCGCAGTGCACACACCTATGATTTCCGTAATGAATGATTTTGGTATAGACTCTGATAAATGTTCTACTTAATGATGATTTGAAATGTTCGAAACAAATGGTATTAATGTTGTAGGTATATTAAAAATGAAATTTTTACCCTTGATTTTTGGGTTGTTATAGATTAGTCGTTGGATTGAATACCGCTAATCCCTCATTACGAGTCTGACATGCCTTTCTTGGCCCTCAGCTCGTATCTGGTATGCCCTTGAGCCCTCAATATTAGTCTGACATGTTCTTGGCCCTCAGCTCATATTTGGCATCCTCTAGGGTTTGTTGGCTACAACACGGAGGAGTACAACCTCAACCCAACCCACACAATATGTCGATATATAATAGATAATATCATGTACAGATAACCCAAACATTATCACAGGGAGTCCTACGTATCTACTAGACTTGCATATCAAACTAGCATGCATATCTAATCTATACTGAACATATCAGCAATGCTAGGTTAACAAATCAATGGGTCGGCCTTGGTGCCGTCGACCCCTAAGTATAGTGAGGAAACTCATCACACAATGTCAAATTGCACTGAAACCTCTGGATGCTGCCTCACGAAAAATCCCGAACTATCACAGTAAACAAACATCCAATTTGTTGGATATAGTGTCTAAGTCCATAACTTTATTTGGTATGTACTTGACCCAACCCGGCATGGTCTATTTGGGTTACATGGCATTGCAATACTTGGATAGACAAAATGAGAGAAAGTACACTTGTGATTATTAATATATTATAAGTTCTAATATATTGATAATAGTATTATTTACTTAGTATTGATCAAGTATTAATCTAGTATTAATTTGGTGATCAAAGTGAGACTAATTAAATATATAGGGTTGATTATGACAATCATCAATTCTTTTATGGTGGATTAATGATCCATGGTTTATGGGTTTGGTTATAACCATATGGAGCTCCATGGATAGTCCATGGGAGTTACAAAACCATGGGTCATGAGAAATGAAGAGTCATGACAATTAAGGTTTACATTTGTAACTCCCAATTATGACACACTATAAAAGAAACCCTATAGCATGCAAAATCGGCACTAGTGCATTCATAAGAGGGCATAACCGATTTTTGAGGTCAAGTGACATTCTCTCAAGTTATTCCAAGTTTGTAGTGTTGTGTGAAGCATTTGAGGCACAAAATTTGGGGTTCTAGGCTCACAAAGTCTTGAAGGAATCCAAGCAACAACAAGATATGTACTTCTACTAGTTTTTATGTTTTATGTAATCCCCATTCCATGCTAGTTAGGAAATAACCTTGAAAAAGAAATTTGCATGTATATAGAGAAAACATAGATTCAAGGTTATTAGGGTTGCATGTACACTTAGGAAGTGTTAGAATGCTCAAAACCCATCAGTGGTATCAGAGCATAGGATTGTTTTCTGTATACTTGATGCAAACTGCTTGAAAAAGTCAAAAATCTACTCTCCGACGACTGGACTCGTCGAGTTCATGGGGAGGACTCGCCGAGTCCATGAACAAATTCATCCTACTCAACGAGTAGAATCATGCACTCGATGAGTAGGAGCGTGCTGGGCAGTTTTTTCGTGATTTGTTGCTGGAAATGGATTAAATCATTATCTCAATCTGTTTTGGACTTGTAAAATCTGTTTTTCAAAATGATAATGATTATGTTAACCCATTTTACATGAAATTTATTAATTTTCAAGTATTGTATATGTTTATATGATTTCTTGAAATTGTTTGACATGAATTTGTGCTCTTATGAGTTTTTAGAAGATCATAGGAATTATTAGTAACCTCCATGTGTGTTTAATTTATAATCTTAATGACAATGATGGTGGCCATAACTTGTCCTCAAGTTATGGATAACCAAAAGTCACTTCTTTAAATTGTAATTAAAGAACTAAAGAGGTTTCATAAAATGAAGAGTCTTTATTTTTATGAACCATTAAAACTCATAAGTTACAAATTGAAGAGACTTTGAATAGTTTCAATTCTTGCCCTCAAGTTTTGGAATTTGAAAAGTCTTACACTTTAATTCCAAATTAATTTTTTTTAAAAGTTAAAAAAAAAAATTCAAACTTTATGGACTTCATTAAATTAATTAAATGTTTAATTAAAAGATTTAATAATTCCATAAAGACATGGTTTAAGTTTAATTAAATTAAGAGTATAGTTTAATTAATAGATTAAACCACCAAGTATTTTAAATGTTTAAAATACACCCTTATACTATTATTATAATTTTAATTATATAGATATGTATAAGAATATGTCATTCTTACCGTTAGTAGGCATCATTCACGAAGTCGGTCTATAAGGCAGGGGGAGGGGGGGAGGGGGAGGGGGTATAAGGTTGTTGCCTATAAAATGGTAACTTAATGGGTGTCCACTCTCACCCACCGCTTCCTTGATCGGTGGAGGGTCGTTAGCCGAACTGGTAGGATGCAACTTTAAATACTCATTAAAAGTATAATGAATTATAAAGTTACTATACATTATAAATTCCCAATCTTAGTTACTTTAGGAAAATGTGAAATTGGTGCTAGCCCATAAAATTACACTTTGTACCTTACCAAGTCGTTAGTGGAGCGTGTGTGGTTAACCGACACACTAACATGGACTAGTAACAGTGACAAAGGGTAACTTGACTTTATTATAGAACAGTGGAGCGTGTGTGGTTAACCGGCACATCGATTAGGTAATATTGTTAACGGTACCAAGTCAATTTGTATGGTTATTCACACCTTGTTTGTGATCCTCGGCATCCCAGTCACAAACTTGAGAGGGCACAATCGAGATTCAAACATGCCATTGAAAAGTTCAATGTATCTCAAAAGATCTAGGAGTTTCAAAACCAATAAAAGTTAATAATAAAATATTTCGTTTTTCATGGTGGAAATTGGTAAATCATCATTTACCTACCTTTAAATATTTTATAATTTGGATTACGGCATCCCTCTTCTAGTTATAAATAGGTTATTGGGTCCTAGCCTTAATATTTCATATTAGGTGTTATATTAAGGACTTTAAATCAACTAACTTGAATTTCTCCCATTATAGATGTCTAGTTTAGACAGCTATGGTCTTCCCAAATCTTTAGGAAGAAGCTTCCTAATGAAGATGATATCCCGAATGGCAATCAAGGTGAAAGATCAATCCCTTTGTTGTTCATTAGTGGGACTGAAAATCATACTTCACTTCCTTCACCTACTCCAATAAATCTCTCCCTATCCCACAAGTTTCAAGACCTGAAAAGTTCTAAGTCACTCAATCCCTATTGGCAAACAAAATCTATATGTGCTTAGGTATTAGAGATTAAGTCACATATTGACAAGCCGGGAGAGTCGTGTGTCGAAGTCTCAAGGTAGCTGGCTGTTGACTTGGTCACTCCCTGATGAAAGATCACGACATGACCCTTAATGATCTTACCTATTTGCTTGATGATGCTGAATCAGCAATGATTTGGAGCATTGGTAAAGCAAAGTTTGATTGGAAGATTAACTTCCCAAACTTCCATGGATATTGACAATGGTAACATTGGAAGTCTAGAAAACCTTTCTCTTCCCAATTGAAAGGGATTGGCCATAGTCAAATCGGTTGACCAAATGGTAAAGAGAAAAGCTAAGTTTGTGATAGTTCGGTGTACCGTTTCTGAAGAGTCCATATGTTTCTTTTGCCAAAGGAAGGGCATTGGTTGCGAAGCTGCCAAATTTACCTAAATGTCCATAAGGATAGTAAAGTCAAATGTTTGACTATGATTCAGGTAAAGTCCATTGTCTAACTCTATTAAGTTTCTATTCTGAGATTCTTATTGCATGATGTGACTGGGTCACATGTTGATATTTTAAGAATCAAAGAAAAGCGAAGAAACTTAAAGGAAGTATATGCTGATTTTGATCGTGAAGAAGGATTTCGATCACATGGTTCGGTGATCAGAATTTTGAGTTGTTACTTAAGAGTTATGATATATTTCTTAGGAATAGATAACAACAAGTTTTCCATATGGATTGTAAGGATAAGTTTTCCGCAAAGTTTTAAATAAAAGAAAATTGTTTTGATTTTATTTATTTTAAGTATCCTTACAATGGCATTTGTGAAAAAGGTTGTTGCTTATATGTTTCCATTGATAAGCAATATGGGTAAATGGATTTGATTCTTTCATTAGTGGTAGTGTCATAATTTACCAAATAAGGAAAGATTCTCATCACCCAAGTTTCAGTTGGATAGAAACTTGGAATCATGCAAGTTGTATTGTGTGATGAATGAGAATTTTCATCTTTGGTAAATTAATACTAATTCCTTGTTCACATTCGCATGTGAGTTAATCGAAAGACTAATAGATTAGGTACACTTGGCTGTGTGCTGGTCAGGTCCACCACAAAGGTTGATAATATTATTCATTATGATTTACTAAAGTTTAGTAAATTTGGTTATGCTTACGAGTTTAAGTGTAATTCTGAAACATTGGAAAAGTTTCAATGTATGGCGGAATGAATAAAAAGAATCAAATAAGGAAGAAAGATAAAAGTTTCTCCAATCTGAAGAGATGAGTGAGTACTTGTGAATTTTGTTTTATGATTATCTTAGTGAATATGAAACCATATCACAATTGATCCTCTAAGGACACCTTAGTTCATTTGTTTGGCTAAGGAGAGGAATCATGAGCTGTTGAAATGGTTAAATCAAAATATAAATCATACATCAAAATCAAATCTTAGAGTCATACTCCAAGATTGAGCCATTGAGTGACATAATCTTTAGAAAGTTTATAACACTTATCAAATGTAGAGTAAGATGTGTCCTACTCTTGTACATTTGAGGTTGGTTAGTTGTTATGTTTTGGATAAAACAAAAACCAACTAAGTCCAATTATGGGAAGTGTTTAACTTGATAAGAATCTGCACTAACTATTGAATATTTGTTTTGTCAAGGAATGGTTCTTGACAAAGAGAATCATATAGGTCAAGAGGTCAGTGGGAGTCTTAAAAAGATCTTAAGATGGGTTCAAGAACTAATCAAGAGTTTTGTTAATCACTAGCCCACAACTTGAGGTTTGTAACCTATCATGTAGACATATTTTGTGCTCATCCCAGTTAAGGTTGGCTTTGCATTAGAGTTCTAAGAGTTCTCGACTGTTTGCATAACAACCTGGAAGCAATGGTAGACCCTTGTGCTGCTGGGTGGAAAAAGGTTAAGATTGCACAAGTTCAGTTCATATGAATTTGGAAGTGTCACTAACCTAGTCCTGTGATTATGGCTTTGACAAAAATTCACATGGAAAAGAACACATACACCATAAAATCTAAGTGTAATATGGTTTCTCTTCGATTCATGAAAATAATGGTAAGGAAACGCTTCCACTAAGAAGATTTTAAGTAGATAGCCGTTGTGATATTTGTATTCCCATATAGTTAGTGGAGCGTGTGTGGTTAACCGACACACTAACTAGTGAGAATTGCAAAAGATCTAGACAAACATGTGAGCTATCTAACAAAAAGGTGTATGTTTTTTATAAAGTCTTATCAAAGCAATCTAGTATCAAAAATATGAACTTTGGTCAGAAAGTCAATAAAGTATTGATTTCTAGAAGTCCAATTAATTTCTGAGTACATGTCAAAGATAGTGGGAGCATAAAGTGTTATGTTGGTAATCATTATGCTAGTGGGAGCATGATGATTATGTTAAGTATTGCAAGTTAGCAATGTTAATTACAGAAAACAAGAGTTTCAAGTTGCTTTGAAAAGTTGTTTGCTATAATTAAGGGAGAGGATTTTATACTTCACTCCAATTCTACAAGCTTAGATTGAGAATTTAATCTACTTTAGTCAAGAATATATATGAATGTTATGTTGGAGTGGTTCAACATAAGGAAATTCTATATATGTGGTGTTCTCAAAATTCGATGATGATTACGACATCCCTCTTCATAGTTCGAATTATGAAAACATGGAAAATAAAAAATTTATAGCATGAATCGTGTCCCATATGCTTCGGATATAGAATCGATTGCATGTACTATAATATCCATCCATTCTAAATTTTCCAAATGCCTAGGGCATTAAGACGGAAAAAGGAATAGAACTGGAAATGACTAAAATGATTAAGCCAAATTGTCGAGGACAATCGGAGGCTTACCAAAGATTGGTTGCTCATGGACAATTAGAAGTATAGAGTAAGGACCATATTGACATATTTTGAAAAGAGGAAACTCTTGTTCAGAAGTGATGGTCAAAATGGTAATATGGAATTGTCTCCATAGGTGGAAGTTATTCTTTGAATCTGTGTAAAATTAAAGAACTTAATGCTAAGAAGGATGTTCAAAGGAATGTACTTTGAATTTGAGACTTCATTTCCATGGAATTGTTTTCCATTAATGCTTTGTAATGTATGTTTCCAAGTCTTTGTGAATTCTGTGCACAGTCATTACAAGGGGATCATCGCATATAAGTTTAGAATCTAACAGATTACAGTAAATGGCAAGAGTTTGGTATTCTTGCATTTACACAAGGATTGGAATTGTGAAATGAGCATCATTGGAATATTGAAAATTGATCTATTTCACAAAGAGAGGACCATATGTAAACATAGTATGCATACTTGGAGTATGGCATAATTGTTGTTTTGAAAACCATAGTGTACATGCTTGGAGCATGGGACAACTAATGTTTTAATTCATGCATAAAGTTGATTAATCGTAACATAAATAATGAGTAATCAATATGGTGCTTAAATAAAAGGTGTTTTATTTACACTCGAAGTGTTGGGGCCATATAAGATTAGTATTATTCTTGTGTTTCACTTTGCATGTTTTGACTTCCAGAATCACTAGGTCGTTCTTCTTGAATAGTTATTCAAACCATCCACAGTCAGTCATATGTTGGAAGTAGATATGAATCAAGACTATCATGAATTTGGCTTGTATGATTTGTCTAAAGTGGTTTAGACAATGCAATGGTTGCTACAACATTCATGAGTACTCATAAGGGCTGAGTATTGGATTCAACCCACGCTCACTTGCATCACTTCATAGAATTTATCTCGAGTGATCATGAGACGGTAATATCATATAAATCTTCAAACCTAGAGATATGAGTTGTTGACTATGAGTTGGTTATTCATTTATTGTACGAAAACACATTGGTAACTCGATGTTATAAAACGTGCCTTTGTGAATAATTCAACAAGTAGTTAGTACAAGCATATTAGTCGAAGTTTATCTGTTCCTTCTAGAAATAGAAGTGATATCTGGGCCCCTCAATGATTTGGTTTTGACCTATGTACTGGGCCCGGTCAGAACTTAATTGATGTGTTCAATTTAGTTCTATGTCGAAACAAATCAGAGATCGAGAAACGAATGTTGGACAATAAGTAAGACCATGTTCCATGTGTTTATCCGGCTGATATCATGAGAGCAGAGGATTATATGATCGCTTATCTTAAATGGCGTATCATCATCATCTCAGATCCTAGAGACTTTGAAAGAGCTACGATTGCTAGTCGGATTTTGAAGACATATTTGCAAATATAGTTATTAGACTTATCCAAGTAGGAGACTGTTGGATATAGTGTCTAAGTCCATAACTTTATTTGGTATGTATTTGACCCGACCCGACATGGTCCATTTGGGTTGCATGGCTTTGCAATACTTGGATAGAAAAAATGAGAGAAAGTACACTTGTGATTATTAATATATTATAAGTTCTAATATATTGATGATAGTATTATTTAATTAGTATTGATCAAGTATTAATCTAGTATTAATTTGGTGATCAAAGTGAGACTAATTAAATATATAGGGTTGATTATGACAATCATAAATTCTTTTATGGTGGATTAATGATCCATGGTTTATGGGTTTGGTTATAATCATATGGAGTTCCATGGATAGTCCATGGGAGTTACAAACCCATGGGTCATGAGAAATGAAGAGTCATGACAATTAGGGTTTACATTTGTAACTCCTAATTATGACACACTATAAAAGAAACCCTATAGCATGCAAAATCGGCACTAGTGTATTCATAAGAGGGCATAACCGATTTTTGAGGCTAAGTGACATTCTCTCAAGTTATTCCAAGTTTGTGGTGTTGTGTGAAGCATTTGAAGCACAACATTTCGGGTGCTAGGCTCACAAAGTCTTGAAGGAATCCAAGCAACAACAAGGTATGTATTTCTACTAGTTTTTGTGTTTTATGTAATCCCCATTCCATGCTAGTTGGGAAATAACCTTGAAAAAGAAATTTGCATGTATATAGAGAAAACATAGATTTAAGGTTATTAGGGTTGCATGTACACTTAGGAAGTGTTAGAATTCTCAAAACCCATCACAATTGACAGTTGGAAAACCATTTTTGACTTCGGATACATTCTTAGGGTAAATGTCCATTTTACCTTTTCCGTAATTGGGCCAAGTCCCATGTCCAAATCTTTGATCAAAAAGGCCCAAATTACTTCAAGATCCATAATTGGCCCAATTTTCCAAATTGGGCCGAACTCCTTATTGGGCCTTATCTTAAGGTCTGAGTCTCCGATCATCCCAAAAAAACTCATATCCAGAAGTCCAAAGTGGTGCCAAGCATTAGGGCATAAAAGATGGCCCAATACTTGAAGCCCAAAGTCTGAAATCCAAACAGAAGGCATACGCAGGGAGTACTCTATCGGTATGTTGGGAGTACTTCGCCTCGTATTCACCATCATCAAGGTGGTTGACTCAGTACACGGGGCATACGTCACCTTA
Organism: Lactuca saligna; assembly: GCF_052625555.1. NCBI lineage: Eukaryota > Viridiplantae > Streptophyta > Magnoliopsida > Asterales > Asteraceae > Lactuca > Lactuca saligna. The sequence continues at coordinate 39,102,306 of NC_136417.1, read as the reverse complement.
CATAGGGCGTACCCTCACAGAGGTTAAAATCCTTATAGTTGCTTAATGGATTAAGAACTTAAGCCCAAACTTTAGATCCATGATTCAAAAGCACTTTAGAATAATAAAGTCTCAAACCTTAAGACTTTGGTCGTCCAAAAAGTCCTTAATACATGGTCTTAATCCATTAAGACTTCCTACAAGAACAAGGATCCAAACTAGCTCAAGGGACCTCATTTTGATGCCTTAGAACCCATCCTAAGGTCTGAAAAGACAACCCAACACGTCCAAAACAAAGCATGCATAACAATGGGACTTTTGGGACAAGTAGAACACCATAAAGCTACTAAGATGTGATCCAAACAAACCAAGCATAAAGGTGGAAACTTTTTACCTTCTGGAGCTTCTTAATGAAGTGATGATCCAAGATCTACTAGCTTGCTTCAATCTCTAATCACCTTGATGCAACTCTTTGTTCTTCAAACACACAACGAACATACACTCTTAGCTCAAAACACACACTAGTGAAGTTAGTGTTTGTAAAAAACGACTCAAGGACATGGAGGCTTAAGAGATGGGGGTAAATGGTCCATAAAGATGCTTAAATACTAAAAAAACCCTAAAAATTTGGGTTTTCATCCGGACACACGTACGCCTAACGTACATATTTATATGCCCAACGTACTCACATGTACGTCCAACGTACTAGTCAAGCTCCTAAGTAATTACCAATTTGCCACTAGGGCTTCATTCGGGATAATTCGAACCAATTTCAAGGACCAAAATGACATATTTAATTACCATAGGAAGGATTTGAAAATACTTGAGAGCTTGGGATGTTACAGAAAGTGAAAGGACTTAAGCTGTAATTGTTCAATAGTTAAACAGTCAAAGGACACTAGATCCTTCCTAGGAGGAACGAAATTTAGGAGCCTCCTAGGTTTTTGAATTATCTATGTGGATAATAAGGAACCTATAAATAGGACTTACTGATTATTTCAGTAATAATAAAAAAGGTATGTAAATTCTAATCCTTATAATTTAATTACATTAGGCTTGCCTTAGGGTTTATGATGTCCAATTGTTTATAGCTTTGAATAGAGAAAACTTAGATCCAAAGTAGGTTGCATGTGAACTTAAGGGTTAAGTTTTTCTACCTCATGTTTTGTTTTATAACCTACAAAACCTATCGGTGGTATTAGAGCCATAGTTTACAACTGATTATGCATAATGTTGAATAGATTAAAATTAGGGCTTATAGAAATTAAACCCTAAGGGTTTGAAATTTAAAAAATGGCTAGGGTTCTTGAAACCCTAGCCTCCACCCCATAAAATTCGATATTGGCTAGGTTTTTTAGGGTTTATCTCGATTCCTTGATTATTGATTTAAAAGCCTTAGAATAGAATAATTTAAATTGAATAACTCATACCCTAATTTTCGAAAATTAGATAGGGTAATGTATTTGGATTAAATTTGAATTATATAATTAGTGGTTTAATAGTAAATAATTTTTTAATCCATAATTGATTTGAATTAGTTTAATTAATAGTAAATTAAAAGATAAATATTAAATCATAATTGGTTTGAATTTAATTAAATTAAAAGTTTAATTTAGATAATTAAAAGTTTAAACATACTATTTTGAAATGTTTTAAAATACACATTATACTATATATGATTAAATGTTCAATATATTATATGTATAAGACAAGTCAGTCAATCAATAATAGGCGTCATTCATCAAGTCATGCTATAACTGGGTATAATGAAGCAACCTACAAAATGGTTGTTGAATGTGTGTACACTCTCTATAACCTCTCCCTTGCATGGTGGAGGATCTTTAGCCAAACATGTTGATAGGACATAACATCTCAAAAGTGTGATGTTATTAAAGTACTAGAACCTTTTATATATAAAATAGTTACTTTAGAAAAAATGTGAAAAGTATGCTAATCCATGAAAATGCACAGCGTGCTTTATATGTTGTTAGTGGAGCGTGTGTGGTTAACCGACAAACTAATAGGGACTTTAAAGAGAAATGATAGGAAACTCGAAAATTATCATTGTTAATGGAGCATATGGGTCTAACCAGCACATTAATTAGATATGATAAATAACATTGAGGTTTTCGAAGATGTTTGCATGGTTATTTACATCTTATTTGTGATCCTCAGCATCTCAATTATAAATAGAAGAGCATAATATGAGATTAAACATGCCATTGGATAAGATTGAATGAATCTCAAAAGATCTATGAATTTCATATATTGAAATTGATGAATTGTTTTACCTACCTTCATAAATTTGAAATAAGACTACGGCATCCTTCTTTTTTATTGTTAATTGTTATTTTGGTTCTTAGCCTTAAATATTTATATTAAGGATTTGTGTCAACCAACTAAAGCTATCTATCTTATATAGATGTCAACTTCACGAGATGATACTGCTGCTCAATCTTCCACCAATGACTCACACTTCCATCTTCCATCGATCCTTTAAAAAGAGAAACTAGTTAGTCCAAACTATATCGACTAAATGCGAAATCTCAAAATGACTCTTCGATACGAAGGCAAAGAGTATGTCCTTGAGAAACCTATAATCGAAGTTGATGAGTCAACTACTACTTTAGAGGATCTTGCCACCTACAAGAAACACTATGGCGACTCAACAAAGGTCGCTCTCATCATGGTTGTAGCCATGGTATCTGAGTTGGAACAGTTCTATGAGGAATATTGGCCATACGAGATGAGATTGGATCTTGTAGACAAGTATCACAATAATTTCATCAAGAAAGGTATGAGGTTGTCAAATCATTAATGATTTGAAAATTGATGGAGGGATATTTTGTCTGCAATCATGTGCAAATAATGCAAAGATATGCGAAGCATCTAGAAAGGCTCGATGTGACTTTTGACTAGGAGTTGGCTATCCTTAACTCCTTGCCTCCTTGTTATGATCATTTTACCTTAACTTATCATTTGAACAACACAGAGACCATATTGGCCATGCTCCACACCTTGTTACAGATAGTTGAATTACGGATGAAGAAAACTCAGGTCCATTCTGATACGAGTGCTCCCATCCTTTCCATTGGGCAAAACAGAGGAAAGAAAAGGAAGGCTGATCCTCAATCAAACTTGAATGGCAAGGCCCACCCTGGAGCGTCTAGCAGTGGGTCATAGGAAAAGCCCAATTCATACATTCCCACTGTTAGTGCCCCTAAAGAGGCCACTTTCTACTACTTTAATGAAAAATTGCATTGGACACAAAGTTTCCCTAAATACTTGCAAGATTTAAAGGATGGAAAAGTCAAGCCATCTTCGGTAGGTATATACATTATTCAAGTCAATAACTCACAACTTACTCATTATTAGGTCGTTGATACCGGATGTGGCTTTCACATTTGTTCTGATTTGAAGGGGCTAATAGAAATTGAGGAGGGGGAGCATGGTGTAATGCCCACAAATTCAGGCTAGTCAATTTAGAGATAATAAGCTTTAGAAATGACTTTTTGATAGAAGATTATTTAGGACAAATACTCTTAACAAAAGTTATAGTATATGTGACAAGGATTTTGTACATATAAAGAATGCTAAAACCCGAATTCATATGAAGAGGTTATGCTTTTTCGAAATTTCACAACTAAACTGGCATGGCTTTGCGTGACATAAAAACTGGGTTTTTAGTAAAGTACTTTATAGCCTTATTGATCTAAACAAAATTCGTAGTAGTCATTCAACTAAGAGCATGCATATAGAAAACGTCCAAATCTGACTTTGTAATAGGAAACTATGATTTTTCTAAAATTCAACGTAGTAGTATGCATCTCAAAAATCAAAGTTTAGATCGATTGATTTTTTGCCGAAACAACCTAAACAAGAATTAAACCTCTCATTAATTGAAATTCAACGATATAAAGACAGTCGAAAACGGACACTGGATGAAAGAGTTATGCATTTTATACCGGATTTAAGAGTCGAAGCCCATGTGAAATAAATAAATTCAAAATAAACCGACGAAGTCTAAATGAATGTTGTAGAATCTGTTGATAGATACGTGTGGATATAAAGAATGTAAAAAATGGAGCTAAGATGAAATAGTTATGTAAATTTGAAAATCTAAAAAAGGTCATGTGTGCATGCACGTCACACATAGCTTGTGCCTGAAGTTAGCCATGCAACGCGACCCAATACATGCCACGTGTCAACAAACCTGAGGACCCATGTTGACCATATATATGGTACGCATGGCCCATGCATGGTGTGTAGGTCTAGATTCCAGTCTATAAATAGAAAATTTGTGCTCCTTTCATTCCACACATCTCCGAATATCTCTCTCGAATTATCTGAAGCATGGTCAGAATTTTCTTTAGTATTAGGATATTTAGGTTAGTTCTGAGGTTCATAGAATCATGGTATCTAGTAGCTATTAGGCTAGAATTCTTCTAGTGTAATTTCTAGACTTTTGTGTAGGAAATCTTTATAAGTTAAGCTACATTCTATTTCTTTCAGTGTAACTTATATTTATAGTCATAAGTCGTTATTATGAACCTATAATAAAGATTTATCATTAATTCCATGTCACTATATTGATTGATCTACTTATGGGAAAGGTGTCTAGAATGGTCACGTTGGCTTAGTTGTTGGATTTCAGAAAGGCTATACGCCGAAGTGATCCTCTCTCCCAATTGTCCTGCCTGGTTGATCCTTACTTGATACATATTTTTGTAGACATTGGTATTAGTGAGGAATCTATACTAGAATTATTGTTTTCACTAGGATTACAAAACTAGACTAAGGCTTACTACTCTATTCGTCTAGGTCTTTCTTCAAAGTACGAAGCAAAGCGCTGCCGAAATCGTGAATCAACCACTTTATCAAGTGAGTGCATAGTTACTTTCATCTTATACATAGATATAAAGTATCTTGATAATTACATGCTTTATGTGCTTATAATCTGTGACGGTGTGAAATAATATGAGATGACATATAAATTGATTTAATCGTATAAGTATTATACACTTATAAATATATATTGGGTAGGGACAGGGATGGTAGATATGAGATGATAAATAGGTGATGGTAGGATATGCCCTGAACTTGACTTGTTATGTTTCGATGTAGTCATTTACCAGAGCATAGATGGCGACCACTAACTAATCTACACATGTCATGTGGAACCACCGAGAGGCTCATAACTTGTAGGTGATGAATGTCGAGGTTAAACGATGTAGTAACTATGTATTCATTTGGTGCTACTCTAACCTTTATTAGATTTGTATTGGGGGAGTAATCTATGAAACACTATTGTCTATTTGATGTAGGTGACGATCCTTAGGAAAAGTACTTAGCATCAAACATATAAGGAAATACGATGTAGGCGATGATAGGTAAATGCGATGTAGGTGATGACCCTTACGATAACCCATTAAGGAAGAATAAATAGTAAAACAGGGTGGGTAATTGGGTTAATTGTTTGATGACTAAACATATTAACTATATTATTATGGTTTGAAAACCCTATGTACTCACTGGGTTTACTAACTTGACCCACTCGGTTTCTTTGTATCACAGGAAGTAGTACAAAATTACATATGTAGACTATTAGACTAAGATATTATAAGTCCCATTTATGCTTATGTTTTTTTATCAACTATGACATCCCAATAAATTATAAAGTATGAAAAATATTTATTTGTACATCCTAAGATTTTAAAATGGCTATAAATTTGGTGATGTCACTGTAGGCATCACAACATTAGTTTAAGTGAACTAGGAATTTGTAGGATTTGTATACTTAAACCTAGAATGCTAAGAGATGATTGTGAGGTAAGTGGCTATTTTAGTTTAGGAAATATACCTAAACTAACACAAGCACTACCTTATTTTAAGAAAAGATGCTCGATTTTCTTTTATGTGCTAAATGAAATATAGAATAACATCCCTTTATGTTTCCAATCTAGATTACTTTAAGGTTTGTTACTGACCTAGAATTAGAAATTTTTATGTGTTCAGATTTCTAAATTTTTAATTACAGTATTAGAACTGACATATAACTTTTTAGAGTAATAAGAATGATTACGTGTCTAAACCTTTTTTTATCTATATTCTCGTCTCGATATGCTAAACGTCGTTTTGGTATCTAGAACATCATGTTGAGAACTCATAGTGGAAACGACAAAGGGAATCAGTAGCCTGAGCCCCCTATTGTTGAGCACATACCTGGAGCAGTACCAGTAGCTAAACCTGTCACAATGGGGAAGATACAAACAATGTTAGATCATCAAATAGAGTAGACAGTGCGTTTACTCCAGCATAATAAAGATGAAACCACTGCTCCCATTATGCGACACGAGCTGGAAGAGGATTAGTTGGAGGAAGGAAACTACTAGAGCTATTAGTCAAAGTGCACCATGGGTGGTTAAGAACAACCTTCTGGATGAAGAGATTATTAGGAAAAGATGCCTACACAAAAACTTCAAGGGCTCCAAGCCACCAAGTCTTTTTGGAGACCCAATACCAGTGGAAGTAATGGACTGGATCTCTAAGATAGAAATAATATTTGAGAGCTGAAACTGTAGCAAGAGGCAGAAGACTGTGTTTGCAATCGGATAACTAAGGTATGGAGTACTGAGTTAGTGGAAACTATCGGCTGAATCTACGCCAGAGGAAAACCCTAGGTGGGTGTATTGGGAGGACTTCCTTAAGGAGCTGAGGATGTAATACTGCTTTGAACACGATCTTCTAAATATCAACAATAAATTATAGAATCTGAAGAAGGGCATGATGACTATCAACGAGTATGCTACAACTATTACGGAGAAGATGAAGTTTGTTCCTTACCTACTTCATAATTAACTCTCCAAAATCAACAAGTTTTCTAGTGGACTGCCAGTGGACTTTAGTCAAACAGTGAAGCTAGCAAATACTTTGAAAGCAACCATCTGGGTGGCTAGGAATTTAGAGATCCAAATAAGGGAAAAGGTTCTAGAAGAATCTAAGGCATGAGAAAAGATGAAGCTTTAAGGGTCTTCAAATTATGATCAGAAAGGAAGATTCTCGAAAACGAATCCCAATGAAAAAGGTTTGGAGGTAGCTGTGAAGGTAGATGGTGCGAAAAGTGCAAGAAAAAAGCACATAGGATGATACATGGAGAGGTGAACTGGTACAAATTTGGAAGGACAGGTCACTATTCCAGATATTGTACATTTGATAACAAGAAATGTTATGAATGTGGAGATGGTGGGTACATTTCGAAGAACTACCCAAAGAAAAACGAAGCAGGAAGGAAAAATGTGCCACTAAAGCCGAAGGAAAGAGCCTATCATATGGGGTATGAAGAAGATGATGAATAGTATTGGCATGTTAGGCCTGATGAAATAGGAATGTAATATAAGTAAATCTTGTAATTGTTTTCAAAGAAGTAACATAATCCCTAATTATGTTATATGACTCAATGTGTTACGTTGTTGTCTGATCTTCTTGTATGGTGACTTAGGGACTGCTAGATAGTACTTGGGATGCATATGAGTAGGTGTGAAAGGTAGTAGAGGCCTATACTAGTGAATGCATAGGACTCACACTTGGATCAGGGAATGTCACATGGTTACTAAAACACTATTAGATGAGCTGTTTTGTTCATTTCAATTCCATGATTACCTTTGTTTCGGTAATGACTATGAAAATATTATTCAAAACTGGCTGGTCATATCGAATTGAGTCTGATTAATATACGACGTATGTTGGATGTAGCTTCCATATTTAGTTAAAAGATCTAAGAAAAATATAAATTGAAGTGATCAATAGAAGTATCATGGTCATTACTAAAATTAAGCAGCTTTTAGCTAGAAGTGCTACAAGCTAGAATGTGATTGTATCACATTAGATCATAAAAGAAAGTATCCTAGGTATTTAGATTCTAACTCAAAGAGACCTGAGTTGAACCATTGCATCATACGATGAGAGGTAATTAGAATGTGACCCATCGGTCTCTTATGGTAGTCAAAGTAAGGACATTAATTTAAGTTAAGTCTATTCTAGGAAGAGTAGTAGTCACTAATGGAGATCAAATTTAGAAGGAAGAGTAAATGCATAATTTAGCACCATCAATGGTCAAGAAGTCCAAGAGCTAGAACTCGATACAAAAGACAAGGAGTTGCGATTATCACCTAGGATGGAAAGGTAATGTGTTGTGTCATTATACAAGCTCTATTTTGTTGATGATTCCGGGATATAATCATCCTAAGAGGGAGATAATTGTAACGCGTGAAGATCCGGACTATTCAATTTATAGATAATAAGCATTAGAAATGACTTTTTGATAGAAGATTATCTAGGACAAATAATATTAACAAAATGTATAGTGTAAGTGACAAGGATTCCATACATATAAAGAACGCTAAAACCTTACTTTATATGAAGAAGTTATACTTCTTCGAAGTTTCGTGATTAAACCAACATGGCTCCGCGTATCGTAAAAAGAGAATTTTAGATAAACTAATATTTAGTCTTAGTGATCTAAACGAAATTCGTATTAGTTGTTTAACCGAGAGCGTGCATATAGAGAACATCCTAATCTGACATCATGAGAGCAAGTTAGGATTTTTCTAAAATTCAACATAACAGTATACAACTCAAATATCAAATTTTAGATCGGTCGATTTTTAGCTAAACCAATCTAAACGAGAATTGAAGGTATCGTTAATGAAATTCAATGATATAAAGACAGTTTAAAACAAACGCCATTTGAAAGAGTTATGTATTTTATACGGTCTTTGACAGTCTAAGCATGTGTGAAATAAAGAATGTCAAAATTAGCGGGCAAAGTCTAAATGAAAGTTGTAGATCCCACCGATAGTTTTGCATAGATATAAAGAATGTCAAAAATAGGGCTTGTATGAAGAAGTTATGTAATTTTGAAAATCTAAAAAATGTCACGTGCACGCACATGTCGTGCATAGCTTGCGCCCAAAGTCAACCACGTAGCCCCACCCAATTCATGCCACATGTCAGCGAAATTAAGGAGCCACGTCGATCATGTAAGCGACATGCATGGCCCTTTCATAGTGTGCATGTCTAGGTTCCAGCCTATAAATAACTTATTTGTGCTCCTTTCATTCCACATATGTCCAAGTATATATATATATATATATATATATATATATATATATATATATATATATATATATATATATATATATATATATATACACACACAAAACCCGGCAACCGCAGTCTTTAAAAATAACAAATTTATTTTTAGTTCATAACAAAACCAAACCATCAAGAATCCATTTATAAAGGTTAGAATGAAATAAAAAAACTACCAAAGAGTTTTTAGAATGAAAACCTTTGAAGCCTTTGAACCCCTTTGGTTTTGTGGTGTGGATGTAGATGCAAACATCAATGAATATGATCTTCTGTACAAGTATCCACCATCAAGAGTAAGACACTTGGAATGCTAGCTCCTTTTTGTATTCTTGAGTTTCTTAAGCCTTCAAGTGCTTAAATCAAATAAGCACTAAAGGATACAACTCGAGGAAGCTTTAAACCACCAAACTAACTTTAAAAGAGAGAGAGGAGAAGGATAAGAGTAATTTAAGACATATGCTTCTAGAGGAGAAATAAGACCCAAAAACTAGCAACTTTTTGCAAGCCTCTTACTCTACTTTATATACTACTATGCCAGGTAAAGGCTACATATCATTTAAATATAAAATATGGGCTATATAATAAAATACTCTAAAGTATTTGTAGACATTGGAAGCATAGGGGAGACAAAGCATGGAGGTTGGAAAAGCAACCTCTGTATTTTTTTAATAGTTTTGGCCATGCCTCTTGAAAAGGGTTTAATCCATTTGGTATACAAAACTAGAAACTCAGCAGTAAAGGGTTTAATCCATTTTATTAAACTAGTATAACTTAAAGGACCTTAGGTGGTTAATTCTATAATCCCTTAGTATGTACATCATGGTTATATATAATTAATACTCGATAGATAGTTAGTTGTGTGCCATCCAAATCATTTCCTTTTCCTTGTTTGGTTGTGGGCTTAAGGCTAATTCACACAATTAACTATCTGTTCGATATTAGATTATATATAGCTACTATAAACTAAGAGATTATAGAAGGAACCATTGTGGTTACCAATTTTTACTAAAAGAAATAAGGGTTTTCTTAAAGAATTTTTTTCATCAAATATAAATGGACTATTACAGCTAACTCCGTGAGTACCAAGTGAATACACCAGGGTTATATAAAACGCAGAGCTAACAATCAATGGGATGTGTGCCATCCACTCCATATCTTGTTCCTTGTTTGGTTGTGGGCTTAGGGCAGATACACACAACGGATTGTTTGTTTACTCTGGGTTTTATATAACTTGTAACCACTTATTACTCATAGAAATGATTGTAGAGTCATTTTTACTTATCTTTCATCAAAGTAGGAAATATAGGATTTTCTTAAGGAATAGGCGAAGTTTTCTAAACAGAACTTACAACTTATTACAACTTTCTTACAACTTACTTACATCACTAAAATCTTATGAACTCACCAGCTTAAATGTTGATCTACTCTTTCAAAATAACTTGTATTCTCAGGAAACTAGTAGACATGTATGCGCTCTGGGATTTAGAAGATGGAGCATAATAGCTTCAAGTCTTGTTTTGTTATTTACATATGTAGTTTATGTTTTGTGAACCACATACTTTGTAAAAACTTTCTTTCTAATGAAATTGTTGTTTATGTCTTTGATTACTATGATGCATGTCTTGTGATACTAAACATAACGTCCTCCACCCCCGAACGTTTTTGTCGTTCCGGTTTTGGGGTCTGATAGTATTTTCCATTATCTTACATAGTGGGGGAAGAAACCTTAAGTGGGTTTATAAACTTTTTATCATGTTTGGCCTTCAAAGGCTTCAGTGAAGAGAAGAGAATGACCAAGTCCACAAAAGCGTGTCTAGCCTAGCCATCAATGCGAGTTCGTGAAATGGCATAATTTAGGTGCACTTTCCACTTTGCTAGGAGGTGAGGAGTGATTATTTTTTTCGCGTTCAGTTCAAGTTAGTTGGATCGAATGTAACGTTTATTTCAGGAAATTTCATCTGTTATTTTAAGAAAAATAGATTTGGGTTTATGATGTGTTCATGCCCTACATGTGGCGCATGAGTTCCCACATGGATACGACACTTGAGGTGCATGACGTGCGGTCACAATCAACTCAAAACCACATGATTATGTTTTGGGCCTTTTTTAAAGGCTCTGAATTTTAGGGTTTCCTAGGGTTTTCACATTTACAAAATTTATCCTCTCAGAGAGCAACCCTAGCCTCCTATTGGTGTGTTTTGAGTTATTTGTGCTCTTTAGTATGTTTTGATGTTGGAGAAGGCGCATTGATTGCAAAGAAGTAAGATCCATTGAAGTTTCAACCTTCTTAGCTCTCTCTATAGACCTTTGTAAGTGACCAAGTTCCAAGATCTATGGTTATATATTCCTAGATCTAAGTTTTTAGCATTAATTGGTCCCTTTTGGTCTTATTTATTTAGAATGTCGAAAATTCCAGGTCCCAAAGGTTTGTTAGAATTGTTTTATGGACCTTTTGAAGTGATATGAATGTATGTCTGTGTCCCTTTGAAGCATGCGATAAGGCTTTATGTTTTTGACTCATTTTGGATTTAGGGTTGGAGTTTAGAAGGATAAAGACTTGTTAGTAGATAAAGTTGGAAACTTTATCCATTAATATCATATTTGGAAGGGTTCTGGGAAATATAAGCCACTACCTTAAAAGATTAAGCACTTAATAAAAGGTTGAGATGAACAATGATATGTGACATGGGCAACCGCCTTGCACACGACGTGCGGTGTGATAGGATCACGACTATTCTTTCGGCTAGTGTAAGCGGCGTATAGGCGTTGACCGTTGACTTTTTAACTTGTTTTGCTTTTTGTAAAACTTTGTTGGATTAAGTGTTCTGGTCAAAAAATTGATGTCTAATTAATTTTTGGTCACTGAGTTGCACCCAATGATGATTTAGGTGGTCCTTGTAGTTGAATCCTTCAAGGAAACTAGTGTGTGATCTTCAGCTCTTCATATCATGTCCGTGTTCTTACTATAATGTATGTGGGATTATATGTATGATATGGTACGTTTTTTTGTGTAATACTAGGGTATTGATGTGATTAGGATGGTTAGTCTTTTGTTGTGGTATGTGGTGGATCCTAGAGGAAGATGGTTGCAAGCGTTCAAGCTTACTAGGATGATAGTTGGAAGCCTAACAGGTCAAACTTGGATGAGAAATTTGTGCATATAAGCCTACTGAGTTGTTGATTATGATTTGAAAACTGGAAAAATTCCCGAATAAACAAGTCTAAACTATAACTATGTACAAGTGAATTCACATCATAACATGTATACAATAAGAACTTTGAATGCCTAAGGGGATGTTTATATAAGTTATTGTATGAGCATACTTTGAAAACTATACATATATAAATTATATATACTTATGTATTGAATACCATGCATACATAAGTTAAAAGAAAGTCAACATAAGACAAGGAAGTAAGTTAAAAAGCATGAAATACACCTTAACATCTTCATTTCTATATTTGGAATATAGGAACATTGTGTTTTCGGTATTAGGTGTGACAACCCGAAATTTATTCCGTTATTTTAACCCGCCTCCGTTAATAAAATTTAATTTTTATTAAATTTTTCGTCAATTTCTCAGGTCTAATTAAATATTCTAAACTCAATACAATCGAAGTTTCGGTCCAAGAACGAGTTTTTCCAAGTCAAAGCATAGCATACGGGCCAAATACCCCTTCGAGAGGAGTGTACGGCCATAAACTCGACTTTACGGCCGTACACCCTCCACCACACCCCTTGGCCGTAAACTCACCCCTATATAAGGGATGAGTGGCCTTCATTCCACCCTTTAAACACTGTAAGAACCTTCATCCCATTGAATTTCATCCTTTTCTAGATTTTCTCTCTCACCAAGAACACCAAGAACACCCACTAGTTTTTGGTGGCTAAAAACCTCATTTCAAGCCTCTTACAGTAAGTAACTACCATCTATGCTTGATATCTACTAGAAATCATTGGCTTTTCAACAAAAAAATTGACCTAAATCATTAACATGAAATGGGTTTATTGCCATAAGCCCATGTCTACGGCCGTACAACCTTCAATGGCCATAAACTCCATTTTTGGCCGATTATTGGCCTTTAAACCCTACTTTGATATGTGCACAAGGCTTAGAACATTTCTAAGAGGCTAGAAAGGACCCCGGAACACCAAAAATCACACCTCTCATCAAGTGTTTACGGCCATAAACTCATGGGCCGCAAACACTTGGGCCGTAAACTCATGGGTCGTAAACCCTGTTGGGCCGCAAACCCATGACGGTACACTCCTGATTACCGCTGCAAACTCCCCTCTTCAATCATGTGTGATTCTAACACTTAGTTTCAAGTGTTTCCTAGTCCCTAAGGTGATTTCCTTCCATAACATATAGTGTTATGTCCTCGTCTAATACATATATGTGCATATATATATGTTAAATAGGATCCGTTTGTGTCCGAAGCATTGTCTGACACCCAAAAACTCCTATTGATTAACACTCGAATCCCCCGTCAAACTGTGAGTTCATACCCCTACGCTTTTATGGATTTTAAAACGTTTTTAGGGGGAATACAAGCCAAACATAACGTTTTCACAAGTTAAAAACTGATGCAATTACAATGATTTTATGTCAAACATTTAGATACCTTATTTCCTTTTTGTAATATGCGGAGCATAAGGGACATTTTCTAAACATAATTGCATAGTTTTCATAACTGTATACGAACACAACTTAACAGTCAAACTATATTAGATATAGTTTGGGAAATTCATTACCGGTTTCACAGATTCAAACACATAAACTATGACAGATTTAGTTTAGCCATTTACTACGTACAGAAAACTAGAGTATCTTCATAAATAATTATTTTGCATATAATTATTTATACTATACACCATTACAAATGATTTCAAACTCGAGAACAACCAAACCGCATGTAAACTAGCTAATACAGGATTATGAGACCTATCTTCGTTTTACCCCTCGGGGTACTAGTAAATCCTTACCTTTAGTATAACCAGAGTATCCTGGACGGAGAGCGTGAAATTTGTGAATAGATCTATTCAGGAGCGAAAATCCTATACTTGAACCGTTAGCTACAGTTAGGCGGGCACGTCTGGGTGACAAATTTTGTAATCGTACGACGCCTGAAGAAACGTCAAGGAGGTCACCAGTCATATTAGCATGGTTATTCGACTCACAATAAATATAAACTAACCTTTGCATACGAGATTTCTTTCTTCAATAGTTTTATTTTAATTAATGAAACTACCTATCTACTTACTCGAGGGTATTCCAAGGACACAACCTTTGGTTTTATTTGAGTAATAAGACTACTATACATACTGGTGGTAACCAGAGTTTTCAAATAGAATATACTCTACATACTGGTAGCAGTCAGGATTTTCAAACAGAACATACTCTACATACTGGTGGTAGTCATGGTTTTCAAACAGAACATACTCTACATACTGGTGGTAGCTAGGGTTTCCAAATAGAACATACACTACATACTGGTAGTAGCTAGGGTTTTCAAATGGAACATACTTTTCATAGAGTAACCAACAAACATGTTAGTAAATATTGGATTTTCTTGGAAAGCATGCATATATATTTCAGAACTTGATAACAGTGGTTTTCGATACAAACGACATTTTACTTATAATGAAAAGAAAACATTTGTACAAATTCAGTGACCAGTTTTCAATACAAAAACATGCTTATGAACTCACCAGCTTTTTGCTGATACGTTTTCAAAACCGCTTGTATTCTTAGGGCAACGATAGACAGGTACCTTCGCCAACTTTTGGAGAAGAAAATGCATTTTGGAGTCTCATCTTTATCTTTTGTTAATTTCGATGTACACAAACTATGTTTTCAAAAAGATATAAATATTCTTATTGTAATGTAATGGTTATGTTTACTTTGATTTTTATGATACGATTATTATAATACTATGCATGACGTCGCCCGCCCCCGGATGTTTCCGCCATTATTTCTGACGGTTCGGGGGTGTGACAGATTGGTATCAGAGCTATTGTTTATAGTGAACTAAGTATACCGAACCTTACATGGTATACAAATATAAACATTAAGGGGCTGAAACTCTCTAAAACTAAAAGTATACTTTTAAAATATAAGTATTTTTACAAAAAATTATACAAGTATACCTACATACCAGATACAATGTCATTAGTAGAACAAAACAAAAGTATTTGAATGTTGAATACTGCGGTTAAACCTGGGCAGTTATGTAATCATGTCTAGGTTCAATATAGCCTGATTAACTATATTCATTCGAGACATGACCAACATGTGCTTGGGAGTGATTGTGGTGTTGCAGGAAGCCTAAAACTTACCAAATATTCCTACCACAAGATATTGATAGAACAAAGCATTCAACATAAAATACTATAAGAGTATTTTAGTCAAAGCCAAATACATTGTAAAGATTCATTCCAAGTGTTGCTACTTATTCTTTTTTAGCGATGGTTTACTTGCTTTAGTAACCCCTTTACCGTATATCGCTTAGTAGAAAACTTTATCTATCATATAGAGATATACCTTGTTTCATATATCTTAACTCGAAAGTCCAAGAGACTTACCATCTTCTTCTTCCTAATATAGAACAACATGCCTCCAAAGAAAAGACCCAACAAAAATAACAACAATTCCTCGACGGATTCAATGCCACCACCACATCTGCACTTCGATCCCGCTATGTTCCATGCAATTGTTACTACCACTGTGACTGCCGCTTTGTCACAGATAAACCTTAGTGGTTCTGGTAGTTCCAGGAGTGGTATTCATTCCCAAAATCATGAAGGTAGTCAAGGGCATCAAAAGGAGTGCTCTTATAAAGACTTCATGAATGGAAAACCCATATCTTTCGACGGTAACAAAGGTGTTATTACCCTGACTCGATGGTTCAAGAAGATCGAGTCTATCTTCGAAATTTGCTCTTGTTCTGAAGCCAACAAGGTGAAACTCGCCGCTTGCACTTTCACCAACAGAGCATTGACCTGGTGGAATATTCGGGTCAAATCCCTAACCCTGCCAGTAGAAAATGCTATGGGTTAGGAGAGCTTGAAGGAGCTCATGCTTGCTGAATACTGCCCTAGGGGCGAAATGCAGAAGCTGGAACACGAACTCTAGAACCTAAAGATGAAGGGTTCTGACATTACTGCTTACACTTCTAGGTTTGAAGACCTAGCACTTCTTTTCTCGGGAATGGTCACCCTCGAAAGCAAGAAGATAGAGAGATACATTTGGGGATTGACTCCCCCAACTCAAGGGAATGTCTCGGCTGCCAGACCAATCACTTTTGATAGCGCCAAGTGCCTGGCGCAGACTCTCATAGATCACAGGGTTGATCTTGATAAAGTAACAGCCGCTCCCGAACCAACAAAAGGGAGTGGCGAGAAAAGAAAGTTTTGGAAGCATCGAAAGGGCCAGCCTTCGCAGGAGCCCTCCAAGAAATAAAATGCGGTGGTAGTTCATGCTGCTACTACCGCCACTGCTCCTACAACTCAAGCACCTACTGGTGGATATATCGGTACCATCCCTTGGTTCAACAAGTGCAGTTATCATCACCACATCCCCGACCCATGTTGCGAGATGCTCTGTAGTAACTGTGGTAAGAAGGGTCAAATGGCTGGAGGCTGCAGAACACCAGTCCAACCAACCAATCAGGCATCTGGAGCGGGTGTCGATCAAGCCTGTTATGGCTGTGGCGAGGCGGGGCACTACAAGAGAAACTTCCCCAAGGCATAAACAACTGGAAACACAGGGAGAGTACTAGCGATGGGGCAAGAGGAGGCACTTGCTGACCCTACCGTTGTTACGGGTACATTCCTCCTCGACAGCTCTTATGCATGCATTCTTTTCAATTCTGGTGCGGAGAGAAGTTTTGTTAGTCATGCATTCAAGCATATTCGCAAACATAAACCTCAACATTTAACCGAAACATTTATCGTCGAGATGGCTAACGAAGAGAAATAGATCACTAACAACATATTCATCGGTTGTACCCTTACCCTAAATGATCATTCATTTCCCATCGACATTATGCCAGTTTCTGTAAAAAGCTTCGATGTTATCATTGGCATGGATTGGTTGAGCCCCAATCATGCTGATATCCTTTGTTATGAAATAGCTATCCATCTCAATCTTCCCTTTGGAGAAACCCTCATGATCTATGGTGATAAACTCAGCTCAAACCTTCGCATCATTTCATGCATCAATGCCCAGAAACTTCTGCGAAAGGAGTGCCATGCATTCCTAGCCCATGTCATTAACGAGAGCCAGGAAGTTAAAGACCTTGAGAACATCGCTGAAGTCCGCAACTTTCCTGATGTCTTTCCTGAAGAGCTCCCAGGAATCCCTCCTGAACGCAAGTCGAGTTTCGTATCGACTTAATTCCCAGAGCTACCCCCGTAGCTAAATCCCTTTACCGCCTCACGCCAGCAGAAATGCAAGAGTTATCCGGCCAACTCAACGAGTTGCTCAACAAAGGATTCATCAGACCGAGTTCCTCACCTCGGGGAGCCCCGGTTTTATTTGTGAAAAAGAAGGATGGATCTTTTCGGATGTGCATTGACTATAGCGAACTAAACAAGCTTGCCATCAAGAACCATTACCCTCTTCCTCGAATTGACAACCTCTTCGATCAAATTCAAGGAGCTAGCTACTTCTCGAAAATAGACCTAAGGTCAAGGTACCATCAGCTGCGAGTCCACGAGAGTGATGTTCCTAAAACAACATTTCGGACTCGATATGTTCACTACGAATTCGTAGTAATGCCTTTCGGTCTAACCAACACACCGGTGGTATTCATGGACCTGATGAATCGGGTGTTCCATCCTTTCCTAGATATGTTTGTTATAGTGTTCATCAATGATATAATTGTCTAGTCCAGAAACGATGAAGATCACAAACAGCACTTGAGATTAGTGCTGGAAACTCTAAGAGCAGAGAAGCTATACGCGAAACTCTCTAAGTACGAATTCTGGATTCGAAAAGTAATTTTCGTATATCACGTGGTAAGAGAGAAAGGCATACATGTGGACCCATCCAAAATCAAAGCGATAGAGAATTGGTCAGCACCGAAGATGCTCACAGAAATTCGTCAATTCTTGGGCCTCGCTGGTTATTATCGCAGGTTTATCCAGAACTTCTCCAAAAATTCCAAACCCCTAACCACTCTGACCCAGAAAGGTGTACCCTTTTGTTCGACTAAAAAACAAGACACTACATTCCAAACGTTGAAGCAGGCCTTATGCAGCGCACCTATCGTGTCTCTGCCCGAAGGGACGGAGGACTTTGTTTTCTACTGCGATGCATCCAATCAGGGCTTAGGTTGTGTGCTTATGCAGCGACGAAAAGTTATTGCTTATGCCTCAAGGAAGTAAGGCACACAAAGTCAATTATACATCTCACGACCTGGAGTTGGGAGCAGTGGTTTTCACATTGAAAATATGGATACATTACCTCTACGGAACCAAGTGCACAATCTTCACTGACCATAAAATCCTACAACACATTTTCGATCAGAAGGAGTTGAACATGAGACAATGGCGATGGGTAGAGCTACTCTGCGATTATGAGTGCAAAATACGCTACCATCCCGGAAAGGCCAATGTGGTAGCAGATGCCCTCAGCCGGAAAGAATGCTCAAGTCGTAGAGTGAGGGCATTGACAATAACCATCCATTCCCACTTATCCGCACAAATTAGAGAGGCTCAGTTGGAAGCCTTAAAACCAGAAAATGTGCCGGGTGAAGCCTTGAGAGGAATGGAAAAGAACTTAGAGATCAAGGGGGACAGAGTCTACTATTTCATGAATCGGATCTGGACCCCAAAGTTCGGTGGTTACAGAGAGGTTGTCATGAACGAAGCTCACAAGACTAGATACTCTGTTCATCCAGGTTTCGACAAGATGTACCTTGATCTCAAGAAACTATATTGGTGGCTAAACATGAAAGTCGGGATCGCTAACTTCGTAGGCAAGTTTCTGACTTACACCAAGGTGAATGTCGAATATCAGAAGCCCTCAGGTTTACTTCAGCAACCAGAGATACCTGAGTGGAAGTGGGAGAGGATTACCATGGATTTTATCACTAAATTACCCAAATCTCCAAGTGGGTACGACACCATCTAGATAATAGTCGATCAATTGACAAAATCCACTCACTTCTTACCGACCAAGGAAACATACAAAATGGACAGGCTTACGCAAATCTACATACAGGAAATAGTTCGACTGCATGGGGTACCTATGTCCATTATCTCCGATTGAGATATCAGGTTCACCTCGAGATTTTTGGCAGTCCCTACAGAAAGCTCTTGGAACTAAGCTGGACATGAGTACAACTTACCATCCTCAGATAGATGGTCAAAGTGAGAGGACATCCAAACCTTGGAAGACATGTGATGAGCATGTGTCATCGACTTCGGTAAGTCGTGGGACACCCATTTTCCCTTGGTTGAATTTTCCACAACAACAGTTATCATACAAACATCAAGGTTGCGTCGTTTGAAGCTCTCTATGGTCGTAAGTGTAAATCCCCTATGTGCTAGGGTGAGGTGGGTGACACACAGCTAGCCAAGGGACAAGTCCCCGACAACACTCTCACTAGTCCAGAAATGATTCTCGAAACCACTGAAAAGATCATACAAATCCGAGAGCGACTGAAAGCTTCGAGAGATTGACAAAAGAGCTACGCCGATAAACGAAGAAAATCCTTGGAGTTCCAGGTCGGAGACCATGTTCTGCTGAATGTCTCACCTTGGAAAGGCATGATACGCTTTGGAAAGTATGGAAAGCTAAATCCAAGATACATAGGATGCTTCGAGATCCTTGCTAGGATCGGTCCCGTAGCCTACAAACTTCATTTACCGCATGAACTTAGCAACATTCACCCTGTCTTCCATGTCTTAAATCTTAATAAATGCTTATCCGATGAAACCCTTGTAATACCTCTCGATGAGATTGAAATCAACGAGAACCTCAACTTCGTGGAAGAATCGATCAAAATCATGGATAGAGAAATCAAACGAATGAAACAAAGTTGCGTCCCGATAGTGAAGGTTCACTAGAATGCCAAGCGGGGACCCCAATTCACTTGGGAGCGCGAAGATCAGATAAAACAGAAGTATCTGCATCTCTTTTCAAATCCATGATTTGTATTCTGTGTTCTAATTTCTGGACAAAATTCCCTCTAACGGAGGGATGATGTGATAGCCTGAAATTTATTCCGTTATTTTAACCTACCTCCGTTAATCAATTTTAATTTTTATTAAATTTTTCGTCAACTTCTCGGGTCTAATTAAATATTCTAAACTCAATACAATCAAAGTTTTGGTCCAAGAACAAGTTTTTCGAAGTCAAAGCATAGAATTCGGGCCAAACACCCCTTCGAGAGGAGTGTACGGCCACAAACTCGAGTTTAAGGTCGTACACCCCTCACCCCACCCTTTGGCCATAAACTCACCCCTTTATAAGGGATGAGTGGCCTTCATTCCACCCTTTACACACTCTAAGAACCTTCTCTCTACTCTCTCTCTCTCTCTCTCTCTCTCTCTCTTTCTCTCTCTCTCTCTCTACAATTTTCATAATTGCTCAAGAACCATCAAAAATGTAAGTGATTCTTCACTTTCATTGTATTTATATCTCATTTCTAGTGTTGAATCCATGTTCATCCCATTGAATTTCATCTTTTTCTAGATTTTCTCTCTCACCAAGAACACCCACTAGTTTTTGGTGGCTAAGAACCTCATTTCAAGCCTCTTACAGTAAGTAACTACCATCTATGCTTGATATCTACTAGAATTCATTGGTTTTTCACCTAAAAATCGACCCAAATTATGAACACGAAATAGTTTACGGCCGTAAACCCATGTGTACAGTCGTATAGCCTTCAATGGTCGTAAACTCCATTTTTGGTTGATTATTGGCCTTTAAACCCTACTTTGAGTTATGCACAAGGCTTAGAACATTTCTAAGAGGATAGAAAGGACCCCGGAACACCTAAAATCACACCTCTCATCAAGTGTTTACGACCGTAAACTCATGGTCCATAAACCCATGGGCCGCAAACACTTGGGCTGTAAACCCATCGGCCGCAAACACTAGGACCGTAAACTCATGGGCCTTAAACCCTGTTGGGCCGCAAACCAATGACTGTACATTCCATATTTCGGCTACAAACTCCCCATATTCAATCACGTGTGATTCTAACACTTAGTTTCAAGTGTTTCCTAGTCCCTAAGGTAACCTCCTTCCATAACATATAGTGTTATGTCCTCATCTAATACATATTTGTGCATTTATATGTTAAATTGAATCCGTTTGTTTCAAAAGCATTGTTTGACACCCAACAACTCCTATTGATTAACACTCGAATCCCCCGTCAAACTGTGAGTTCATAACCCTACGCTTTTACATATTTTAAAATGTTTTCAGGCGGAATACAAGCTAAACATAACGGTTTTCACAAGTTAAAAACTGATGCAATTACAACGGTTTTATGTCAAACATTTAGATACCTTATTTCCTTTATGTAATATGCAGAGCATAAGGGACGTTTTCTAAACATAATTGCATAGTTTTCAGAACAGTATACGAACACAACTTACCATTCAAACTAGGTATAGTTTGGGAAATTCATTACCAGTTTTACAGATTCAAACAAATAAACTATGACAAATTTATTTTATCCATTACTACGTATAGAAAACTAGAGTATCTTGATAAATAATTATTTTGTGTATAATTATTTATACTCTACACCATTACAAACGATTTCGAACTCGAGAACAACCGAATCGTACATAAACTAGTTAATACAGGATTGTGAGACCTATCTTCAGTATGGCCCTCGGGGTACCAGTAAATCCTCACCTTTAGTATAACCAGAGTCTCCTGGAGGGAGAGCGTGAAATTTATGAATACATCTATTCGGGACCGACAATCCCACACCTGAACTGTTAGCTACAGTTAGGCGGGCACGCTTGGGGTGACAAATTTTGTAATCGTACAACGCCTAAAGAAACGTTAAGGAGGTCACTGGTCATATTAGCATGGTTATACGAGTCACAATAAGTATAAACTAACCTTTGTTTACGGGATTTCTTTCTTCAGTAATTTTATTTTAATTAATGAAACTACCTATCTACTTACTTGAGGGTAGTCCAGGGACACAACCTTTGGTTTTATTTGAGTAATAAAACTTCTATACATACTGGTGGTAGCCAAGGTTTTCAAACATAACATACTCTACATACTGGTGGTAGCCAGGGTTTTCAAACAGTACATACTCTACATACTGGTGGTAGCCAGGGTTTGCAAACGAAATAAACATTACATACTGGTAGTAGCCAGGGTTTCCAAACAGAACATACTTTTCATAAAGTAACTAACAAACATGTTAGAAAATATTGGATTTTCTTGGAAATCATGCATCCATATTTCGAAACTTAATAACAATGGTTATCGATACAAACGACATTTTACTTATAATGAAAAGAAACCATTTGTACAAATTCAGTGACCAATTTTCAATACAAAAACATGCTTATGAACTCACCAGCTTTATGTTGATACGTTTTCAAAACCACTTGTATTCTCAGGGCAACGATAGACAGGTACCTTCGCCAACGTTTGGAGAAGACGGAGCATTTTGGAGTCTCGTCTTTATCTTTTGTTACTTTCAATGTACACAAACTATGTTTTCAAACACATGTAAATATTCTTATTGTAATGTAATGGTTGTGTTTACTTTGATTATTATGATACAACTATTGTGATACTACGCATGATGTTGCCCGCCCCCGACGTTTCCGCTGTTATTTCTGACTGTTCGGGGGTGTGACATTAGGTATCTAGAAACATTAGGTTTTTGGTTTTCGGTATGTTGGATAACTTTAGGTTTTCGGTTTTGGTTCCACCACTAGGAACAAAATCCATCAAATGTGGGACATCCAAGGTGATTTCGGTCATGCTAGGACCGAAATCAACCTTCCTTTTTCCGAAATCCCCCTTAAATATCTAGATATATTACGTTGTTTAAGTTCCCAAAGTAATATGTTACACTTACAAACGTAAGTGTCACATCTCTTACACTCTTATTCTTTATGTTATCATATATAAAGTACATATATAAACCATTCCTCAAAACCATTTTCAGTAAACAAATTCACTTCCATTCTCTCTAAAATATCAAGCCACATTCCTTTCCAAATTTCAAAGATCAAACATCTCCCAGAGCTTATTCTTCAAAGCTTTTTCCTTAGAAATCATTGTAAGCTCTATCATAATCTAAATGTTTATAGTAACATTTGTATGTTAGTTCATATTATTTACACCTTAATATATGTTAAAACTCTTAGGATTTCAATCACTTTCGAGTATTTGTAACTAGAAGAACGTCACTGTCTCCGTATTATCAAACCGCAATTACACATAAGGTGAGTTCATACCCCTACATTTTTACAAAAATTTTCTATATTTTTAGGGGGTGGGGGATTACAAGTAACACACAAGAAAATTTACTTTAAAAAAACAAAAATTTCAAATATGTTTAATTACTATTTTTACGAAATGTGATAAATACATGAAATATCTTTATTATCAAACCCATATATTATTACCAGCAAACTTTTGATAAAAACGTAACGATGTAAAAAACAAATACAAAATACTTATTTCTTATTATATATATATATATATATATATATATATATATATATATATATATATATATATATATATATATATATATATATATATTAGTACGACATGGTTTCTACAATAAAACTAAATATACATACGATTTACGGAACTTTACCCATTTGTAACCCATTGAGCAAAGGGTATAATCATATAGTTTCATATATATTTATATTACGTCAATTTCTTAATTATTTCGACCAAGGAAATAATTACATATACAAATATTTTCAGAACAAAAACATGTAAACCCGTTGAACAACTTTGTGAGACATAGTATTCACGATACACTACAAAGTACAAACGAAAGTCCTGTTTTATAACTAGAGTCTCCTGGAGGGAGAGCGTGATATTTGTGTATATACAGGACTGACAATCTCACACCTAAACTGTTAGCTATAGTAAGACCGACAGGTCTAGGTGACAAACGTCATAGCATTACGACGTGTGAAGAATGTCGCGACATACCAACATCGGTCATCAGTTAGATTATAAAAACTCACAGAAAGCCACACCGAATCTTTTAGTTTACGTAAAAGCATTTCTTCAAACGATTTTATATACATGATTAAAACCACGTAATACTATTTTAAGTATGGAAAATACTTGTTCATCATGGTCTTGGTACATTTAAGATTATAATACATTTTATGGAAATATAGAATTTTCTTGTAAGACAAACACTATTACTTTATAAAGAGAGGTTTACATATTACAAACGCTTATGAACTCACAAATTTAATTGTTGACATTATTTTCAAACAACTTGTATTGTTAGGGAATCAGTAAAGCGTCTAAACAAATGTTTTGACAACATATTATAATTGTCTTTTTTAAACATGTAACGCACACAAATGATGTAAGTATTTCAATTATATATATGTTGGTTGTGTTGCTTTGATCATTTATATTCAACTGTTATAATATTGTACATGATAGTCACCTACCCGTGGATGTTTCTGCCATCCTAGTTTGGGGATGTGACATATGAGTTGGTTGGAAGTCTAACATGTCAGACTATGATGAGGGCTTGTACCTATAGGTCCACTGAGGTGTTAACTATGAAGCCTTTGTATGTATACATTGTATGTGTAATGTGATATATGATATATTTGGCTAACTCACTAAGTTTGTGTACTAACTCTTTCAAATTTAGTTTTTCAGGTTGTTCTAGTGATAAAGAAATGGGCACGGCTTGACTATATACACATCTGGCCTTTGACTATGTGTTGAGACTTTCGCTTACTCTAATACATTTTTATGATGTTTAAACAAGTTGGTACTTATTAGCTTTTACAGAAAATGGTTATTGGTTGTATTACATATATTTTATAAAGAAAAAAAAATGTTTGAAAACTTTGGGATATCACGCTAACCGAATTTAATGTATTGACCAACCGACGTTGAGTCCAATGATAAAGTCTTGAAACCTTCTAAAAGCCTCCAGAAATGTAATGCTTGGAGAGCAAGCAACTAATCATAATGATCGACTTGACGTGACACGTAACAAGCATTGATATGGCTACCATCATCACAGATCCAAATATTTTGGAGTCTCCCAAGACTTTCACGACTATAAATACAAATCTCCTAGGAACCGTATACCACTCCTAAAAAATTACCATTTGCTCTCATTTTAATCTGTCTTTATGATTTTTGCAATTGCAAAATCCCAATTCTTCTTATCTTTCTAAGTAATTACTTTGCGTTTATTGCTTCTTTCATAACTGTTGGAACGAAAGATATTCTACATCAAATTTAGCAGTTTATGTTGAAGTTTGCAACCTTAAAACAACATAAAAATCTTGAAAGACAATAGTTTCTTTTGTATAGTCTTTTACCAATGACTGGAAGTTGGTTTTACTTTAACGTTCTGTTTTTTAATTTGTCCGACAACGGGCAGGGTTATATATATATATATATATATATATATATATATATATATATATATATATATATATATATATATATATATATATATATATATATATATATATATAAACCTTGCCCGTTGTCGGACAAATTAAAAAACAGTATATATATATATTTCTTATAATAACATATGATCATGAATGGTCTTCTGAACAAAACTTGATAATTAATTTTAAATGATTGGATTTATTATCGCAGCTAATCAACTAATCCATACATAACTTTCAATATTTTGTCTGTTTGATTATTTGTTACTCTGATATTCAACATTATTGGCCATTCTATATGTAAAGTGGATTTCAAGCAGATACGTAACATGTGGAACACTAAATAATTATCTTTTGATTACATAAATTGCTATGTTTGTTTGAGGAAGATGATTAGGAATTGGCAGTATAATGTGAATAGGCATCGCTTTATATTATTATACAAGTCAACGAATGATTAAACCAGAATTTGTCAACTAGTTACACTTTGAGAAAGTGCTTTAATGTGCACCAATTAAGAATGCACTTGAAAAGATCAAAATAAAGTTTCTTTTATATATTTAATATATGAGTAATTATTTTATAAATTATAAATCAAGATCAATTTTATCAAGTTTGGAGGTGTCGAAATGAGCCGGTCAAGCACATGAGTGAATTAAATAAGTTTCATTTAAAATGGATGAATTGTAAGTGAGTTAAATTGGTCTAGTTGGACTGATGTACACAATTACTTGACCATTTTGTAAGTTTTACAATAGTCGTTGTATTAAATATCATTATGTATTGAAACTATGATATTATGTTTTATAAAATAATGCATTTCAATACGTGGTGTTATAAGTTGTAAGCACTATGACACACTTTAGTGATTTTTCACTGTGTTAACAAGTTCTTAGAGATATTTATTATATTTTACTGATTT
The DNA here is from genome assembly GCF_052625555.1 of Lactuca saligna. Classification (NCBI taxonomy): domain Eukaryota; kingdom Viridiplantae; phylum Streptophyta; class Magnoliopsida; order Asterales; family Asteraceae; genus Lactuca; species Lactuca saligna. Next base: position 39,075,628 of record NC_136417.1, on the reverse strand, counting down.
TACAATTTATTAATAAAATACAATCTAAATTAACACATCATAAGAGTGAATTACTGAAATCGTCCCTATGGTTTGGTCAAAGTTGAATGTTTGGTCCCTAACTTTTCTTTTGCTCTCGGATCGTCCCTATGGTTTGATATTTGGTACGTTTTTTGTCACTTACATACATAAAGTTAGAGACCAAACGTGCAATTTTGACCAAACCACAGGGACGAAAAATGCAACAAAATCAAACAATAGGGATGACCCGAGTGCAAAAAAAAATTAGGAACCAAACGTTCAATTTTGAACAAACCATAAAAACGATTTTAGTAATTTACTCTTATATTAATTAATTGGACTTTCTATCTTAAATATTTACTATTTAGTTAACATTAGTGTCAAACTTGTGAAATTTAACCAGTAAACCGTATTGAGTTAATTTGTTCTATTACGGGTCAAATGATTAAATATAACATTCGAATGGTTAAAATTCCTAACTCGACCGTTATTATTTAACAAAAATATGTTTATTAATTATAGTGTCTTTGATCAAATGAATATATTAATCGCTTATATGCTACACAAAGAGCCCAACTCAAGCCAAGATTGACATGTATTTAAAAATAAGCCGATATCTAATCCATCAACTCGTTTCTCACCACTTTCTATTCTTTTTGGAAATTAACTTATGCTAAAGTATTAAATAAAGAAACAAATATTTCGTATTCTTCTTAATTTGATCGTACTAGTTTCGGGTTTAATATTCCAAGCTTCATAGCGAAGTTACATATAATTTTACACCTTTTTAACGCCCAATAATTTATTAAGTTTTTATAATTAATAAAAGGATAGTGCTTAACCTTTATTTTATATATATATATATATATATATATATATATATATATATATATATATATATATATATATATATATATATATATATAGAGAGAGAGAGAGAGAGAGAGGTTCTGTTACGATTCAAAATAAAATAGAAATCTTAAGATTCAACATCAACCACTTATTTTACATCTGTCGCTCTAACTCTCTAGTATACCAGTACGATATGTTAGTTATAATCATAAATGATTATATAGCGACACCATCCCCATCACCACAACCGTTACCGCCACCACCACTACTACTACCACATCTGTCACCAATAAATTCCACCATACCACCTCTATCACTTATACTATTGTCATCTTTTCTGCCACCAACCGTTATAATTATATATGATTACTTAAACTGTGAACATAAATATATGTATAATCATTTATGATTATATATATATATATATATATATATATATATATATATATATATATATATATATATATATATATATATATATATATATATATATATATAAACATGTATAATCATATATGACTATACCTCTCTTCTATATAATCATTTATGATTAGGTATACCTCGTTATTGTCGGTACAATGAAGCGTTAGAGTTGCAAATGAGAAATATATAACTGAGGTTGAATCTCAATATCTTTATCTTTTAAATTTTGAGTGAACCGTCCATTATATATATATATATATATATATATATATATATATATATATATATATATATATATATATATATATATATATATATATATATTAGATCCAATGACATTTTATATATTCATGAAAACTCGAGAACTAAATATGTAGTGTTAAATCAAAATAAACTTATTAAAAACATGATCATCATCTTATTAATATTATTTAATGTTTATTTTTTTGTATTATTGAAAATATTAATAAAAATATCTAAGATTTAACATAATAAATAAAATATACTGATATTTTTTTTTATAAAAATAATAATTTTCAATTTTCTAGAAAAAATGTAAATGTCTAAATTTTTTAGAAAACATGAATTTTTATTAAAACATTAATTTTTAAAACTAAATAAATTAAAAAAATGGAATATTAAAAAAAAATAACCAAAAAATTAACGTTTCAAGCGCGTATATGTATATTCCATATAATATAATGTTTATATGTAACTAATAAAGTAAACTATATTTTTATTTATTAATCCGTAAGCAAAATATTACAAATATTTTATTCAATATAAAATGAAATATAAAAAACAAAAATTGTTACATAGATTCAAAGAGTTATCATTTCTTGGTTTCAAGATTTCTATATTTTTCTTCAATTTATCACTTTTCATATATTCAATATTCTCCACAAATTCTTCCAAATCTACAAGATAATTAAAAAAACGATTAATTCAACAACACTCACAAAAATGCATATGTATATATCATGTAAGATTCACATATGATTATATTATGTTAGATTGATTATATAATGTGGTATTCACATGTGATTGTATCTTTTAAGTTTCAAATATAAAATTTACAAGAAACTTAAAAAAAATGAAGAACCCTCACACAAAACGATTGTATGTATAGAGAGGTAATTCTTAAATGATTCACTTGTGATTTATATGTGAATCACATGTAATTCATATGTGATTCTCTTGTCATTTGCATATGAATTAAATGTGATTCATATGTGAATTACATATAATAATTAACATGTGATTTACATGTGAATAACTACATACTTATAGTCTTGCCTCCAAATAATTACTAAATTATTAGGTCAATTCATACAAGTCACGTATAATTTGTAACTTATTATTTCCATTCGCCAATTAATAATTACACAAGTTACTTCAGCAACAATTGACCAATATATATTTAAATAAAAGCTAGAATGTACCTTAGTTGAAGATGACAACTAGAGATCCATATTTTTTTTTTTTTTTTATCTTATGACAACTAGAGATCCATATTTTTTTTTTTTTTTTTTTTTTTTTTTTTTTTTTTTTTTTTTTAATCTTTTGCACCTCTGCATCCATATATCAACACTAGCCAAATATATCATCTTGTCATTCTCAATGGACAACTCCATGTATAAAGTTTAACCTGCTCTAACTCTAGCGACACATGAAGCTCCAGTATATTGTCTTGTTAGATTCAATTACATCTTCATCATATGTATGTCTGATAAGTTTTACCAACTAAAATGATACGTAGAAATCACTGTTGAAATAGTGTCTAAGGCTGCAATTATATTTGGTAAGTACTTGACCCGATTGAGCATGGTCATTTTGGGTTGCCTTCACCATAGCAACTTGACAGGATGATTTATAATGAGAGAAGAAATATTATTAATATATTATGAGGATAATATAAGGAATAATAATATTGTTATTTGATTAATATATAAGTCATAAATTAATTAGGAATTAATTTGGTGACTGAAAGAGATTAATTGAATAAGGGGGCATATATTGTCAATTGTATGATAGTTGTACTTTGGGCTATAATCCCTTATGGATAAGGGGTGGACGGTTTTGGGGTTTGGAAGGACCTAGAAATCATCCAAGGCTTATCATTATGGATATTGGATTGCTTAGGGTCTAAGTTATCAAATTAGGGTTTAAGGGTGAAACCCTAGGAGGCTCACTAGTATAAATAGACCCATGGGGTCAAGGAAATCGTGACTCTTGCCTTTGAGGAAACCCTGGCCGATTTCTTGCCCTTCCCTCTCTCTCTCTCTCTCTAATCATTCTCTTGCTAAGTTGGTGTTTGTAAGCCATTAGAGGAGTGACATTTGTGACTCTAAGCTCCAAGGACAAGAAGATTCAAGCAGGAAATTCAAGGTAATCTTTTAGATTGGATTTCATGTGCTATTATATGAATGTTTTCATTAGATCTATCAATCAAAGACTTGGATACATTGCATGTTCAATTAGAGAAACCCAGATCCAAGCATTATGGTTTGTATGTGCACATAGGAATGTTCTTATGGCTAAAACCCATCAGTGGTATCAGAGCCTTGATTGGTTTCTATTGAATTGATGCATTGGTTGCTTGATTGTTAATTGCAAAATTCGATTTTTGTCCATCTGCATGATGAACTCGGCGAGTTCCATAGTGGACTAGGTGAGTAGGCCTCAACTCAGCCAGTCCATTGTGGTACTCGGCGAGTTCGAGCGTCAGGAAGAGGTAATTTCGGGATTTCTTGTTGTTTATCTTATGGAAACTTGCCTTTATCTTAATGGGTCAATATAAATCCGATTTTAACATATATTTGAGTATATTCTTGACCTAATTCAAGATAATCACCAATTAATTAAATAATAATTTCCTTATGTGATAATTGATTAATTATTTTAATTAAATTGGTAAATTGTTTTGCAAGAAACATCAAATATGGATAATTGTGAAATTAAATGGTTAATTTAAATTATTTGTTATTTGATCCCTTGTGTTTTGAAAAGTCAAAACTAATCCTCAAGTTTTGAAATTTAGTTTGTGATTAAAAGTTTAATTTGGACAATTTAAATTTCAAACTCTAGAATTTTACAAGTTTAAAATTCAACCCTATACTTCATATGATTACAAGCTATATATATATATATATATATATATATATATATATATATATATATATATATATATATATATACATATATATATATATATATATACATACATATATATATATATATATATATATATATATATATATATATATATATATATATATATATGTATAATTAAAATTCAAGTCTTACCGTTAGTAGGCCTCATTCACGAAACCGATCTATAAGGTGGGTATAAGGTTGCTACCTATAAAATGACGCTTAATGGGTGTACACTCACACACACCGCTTGCTTGATCGGTGGATGGTCGTTAGCCGAACGGGTAGGATAGGGCAACTCTATCTCCTCGTTAAAAGTATAATATTAAATACAAAGTAACTACATGTTTTTTTCCAAAATTCCCAATCCTAGTTACTTTAGAAAAAGTGAATTGATGCAATCCCATGAAATTACACTTTGCACCCTTACTAAGAAGTTAGTGGAGCATGTGTGGTTTACCGGCACACTAATTGGTTCTAAGCAAAGGTGGAAAAGGGTGATTCATTGTTTATCATAGTTCGGTGGAGCGTGTGTGGTTTACCGGCACATCGAATAGGTGATTGTTACAATGAAGACACCGTGTAGATTTGCATGGTTATTCACACCCACTTTGTGATCCTCGGTATCCCAGTCACAAATAAGAGGGGCATATCGAGATTTAAACATGTCATTGAAAAGTTCAATGAATCTCATCGAAACCTAGGAATTCTCAATGCGTTTAAAACCTAAAGGTAATATTTTCATGGTGGAGAATTAGTGAATCGTCATTCACTTACCTTCAAATTGTTTGCATGTTGGATTACAACATCCCTTTTCTAATATGTAAATAATGTTGTTGGATCCTAGCCCTAATTTTCCTATTGGGTGATAATTAGGGATTCAAAATTCTAATCAATCTTTGTCCTTTCTATTTGTAGATGTCGAACGCGAACAATGCTGCTGCTAGTTCATTCACATTGATGAGCCTTTGCCAAAAGGTGACTTTCGATGGAACGAACTTTGGCGAATGGATAAGATACGTTCGCATGATTGCTCGCTACGAGGACAAGGAGTATGTCCTCGACGAAAAGCTCGAGAAGATCAATCCAAAAATCGCTACTCCGGCTGAAATCACCACTTTTGAAGCTCGTGAGTGTGATGCAACGAAGGTTCATTGCATCATGATAGCCACTATGAACTCCAAATTCCAAAAGTCCTACGAGGACATGTATCCGTACGAAATGCATCAAGACTTATTGGAGAGATATCATCAAAACGCGACGCAGGAGCGTTACGAGATCTTCACTAACACGATCTCTGCTAAAATGGGACATGGAGAATATCTAACCGTACACTTGCAAAAGATGCAAAGGTATGTCGATCGTCTTCGCAAGTTGAATGTCGACTTTGGGGAAGATTTGGCTATCGACATGGTACTTCATTCCTTACCTCTGTATTACAACCAATTTAGGATGACCTACCACATGAAGAAGGAGGAGGTCACCCTAAGTAAGCTCCAAGGTCTTCTAAGGGTTGCTGAGAGCAACCTCAAGGACAAGTATGTTGCACCAACTCCCAATCCACCCGCTGCTCCTATTTTGGCTATTGGGCAAGGAAGGGGCAAGAAGAGGAAGGCTCCGTCTAAGAGCCACCGCAAGGGAAAGTCCCGAGATGGTTCCTCTTCTAGTAGGACCAACGTTGATCCCGCTAAGTCCAACTCTAACCCAAAGGAGGCAGAGTGCCACCATTGCCACAAAATAGGGCATTGGAAGAGAAGCTGCCCAGAATACCTGCAAGCCATCAAGGAAGGAAAGATCAAGCCATCTTTCGCAGGTATTTACACAATTAAATCTAATGATTCATCTCATGCTATTTCTTGGGTCCTCGATACCGAGTGTGGTTACCACATTTGTTTTGAATTGCAGGGACTAAGAAGAAATAGGGATGTGGAGCGTGGAAGAATAAATCTAATAATGGGGAACAGAAGATCGTCGCCTGTAACCAAGATTGGAGTGTACTCTCTAGTGCTTAGTAATGGATTATTTTTAGATTTGGATAATTGTTGCTACTCGCCAAAAATGGCAAGAAACATAATTTCGTTTCATGGTTTGTTTAGACAAGGATTTAGATTTTCTTTTAATAATGAGAATGGTTCTATTTATGCTTATCTAAATGGTGTATTATATTTTAAAGCAATGCCGTGTAATGGAATTTATGAAACTGTTATGATTGTAGATAACCTAGGAAATGATGTTTTATGCATGGATTCTTCCAATAGTATAGATAGAGCATCCTTGTGGCATTATCGTCTTGGACATGTCAACAAGAAGCGCATAGCCCAACTCCAAAAGGATGGAGTGTTGGATTCATTCGACCTTAGGGAAGATGACACATGCGAATCCTGTTTACTTGGAAAGACGACCAAGTCGCCCTTCACTAGAACATGTGAAAAAGGTGAGGGTTTATTGGACCTCATACATACCGATGTGTGTGGACCCTTTAGATCAACCACAAAGGATGGGGAGCGCTTCTATGTGACTTTTACCGATGACTATAGTAGATATGGGTATATTTACTTATTCAAGCAAAAGTCAGAGACATTTGAAAAGTTCAAAGAATTCAAAAATGAAGTGGAGAATCAATTGGGCAGGAAAATCAAGATGCTTCGATCCGATCGAGGAGGAGAGTACCTAAGTCTTGAATTCCACGACTATCTCAAAGAATGCGGAATAGTTTCGCAATTGACGCCACCTAGGACACCACAATTGGATGGTGTGGCAGAAAGGCGTAATCGAACTTTGTTAGACATGGTTCGTTCTATGATGAGTCGTGCTTCACTATCTATCTCATTCTGGGGGTATGCCTTAGAGACTGCCGCCCATATCCTTAACCGAGTCCCTACGAAGAAGGTTTCCAAAACACCTCACGAGATGTGGACAGGGAAAGCTCCCTCGTTAGCACATATCAAGGTTTGGGGTTGCGAGGTTTTCGTAAGACGAGATACTCACAACAAACTCAAACCTCATAGTGAGCGATGTATTTTCATCGGCTACCCACAGAAATCCTTTGGATATCTCTTCTATAGATCGAGTGACAATGTTGTCTTCGTTGCGAGGAGAGGGGTTTTCCGAGAGCGATAACTCATAAGCCAAGGAGACAGTGGGAGGAAAATCGAGCTTGAAGAGATTCAAGAATCGATTGATGAAGGAACCTCAACCGCTAGCAATCAACCCGAGGAAGAAACTCCGATTGAACCTATTGACCAGTCCTTACCTCTTAGACGTTCCGAAAGAGTTAGAGTTCAACCCCAGTTTTAAAGTTTTCATATTAATACCGAAGGGGACACGTATATTAGTGATGGTACACTAGTAAATCTAGATGAACCTAATAGCTTTAAGGAAGCCATGGCAGGCCCGGAGTCTGCAAAATGGAAAGAGGCAATAGACAGCGAGATCCAATCCATGTATGACAACCAAGTTTGGAATTTGGTTGATAATGTGCCCGGACGTAAGACCGTTGGGTGCAAATGGATATTCAAGAAGAAGACCGACATGGATGGAAACGTACACACATATAAGGAGAGATTGGTTGCCAAGGGCTTTACTCAAACTCCCGGAGTTGACTATGATGAGACCTTCTCACCAGTTGCAAAGATAAAATCTATTAGAGTAATGCTAGCTATTGTCGCATTTCATGATTATGAGATTTGGCAAATGGATGTCAAGACCGCTTTCCTTAACAGGAAGTTGGCTGAGGATGTTTACATGGCTTAGTCAGAGGGTTTTGTTAATCCGAAGCATCCAAATAGAGTGTGTAAGCTTGAGAAGTCCATTTATGGACTTAAGCAAGTGTCTCGTAGATGGAATCTTTGCTTCGATGAAAAAGTCAAAGAGTTTGGATTTCTACGAAATGAAGATGAATCATGTGTATATGTCAAAGCCAGTGGGAGCATAGTTAGCTTTCTCGTTCTGTATGTCGATGACATACTGCTCATAGGAAACGACATCCCGACTCTGTAGGAGGTTAAGTCCTGGCTCGGGAAGTGCTTCGCTATGAAGGACTTCGAAGAGGCTTCTTATATTTTGGGAATAAGGATAGTGAGAGAAAGAAGTAAGAGACTAATAGGACTTAGTCAGAACACTTACTTAGATAAAGTACTAAAACATTTTGGTATGGAAAATTCAAAGAAGGGAGAATTACCGATACGAAGTAATGCCAAGTTGAGTAAGACTCAAAGTCGGAGTACCGAAGTTGAGATAGCAGAGATGAGCCGAGTACCATACGCTTCCGCACTTGGCTCAATAATGTATGCTATGACTTGTACTCGCCCTGATGTAGCCTTTGTTTTGAGCATGGTTAGTAGATATCAAGGGAACCCTGGCAGAGCCCATTGGATTGCGGTCAAGAATATCCTTAAGTACCTTCGGAGGACCAAGGAATGGTTTTTAGTCCTCGGGGGAAGTGATGACTTGAAGGTGCGAGGGTATAGTGACGCCAGTTTTCAGACCGACAGGGACAACTACCGTTCGCAGTAGGGCTGGGTCTTTACTCTTAATGGAGGAGCAGTAACTTGGAAGAGTTCCAAGTAGGAAACCGTAGCTGATTCAACGTGCGATTCAGAGTACATTGCAGCAAGAGAAGCGTCGAAGGAGGCAATATGGTTAAAGAACTTCATTGGTGATCTTGGAGTTGTGCCTGCCATAAAGGAGCCTATGGAGATTTTCTGTGATAATGAAGGAGCGGTTGCCTTGACCAAGGAACCTAGGGATCATGGTAGATCTCATCATATCGATAGAAAATATCATTTCATTAGACATCGAGTAGAAGAAGGACACCTTGTTGTGAGGAGGATATCATCAGAAGATAACCCAGCAGATCCGCTTACGAAGGGACTGAGTAGGGTTAAGCATTTGCAGCATGCTAGGAGTATTGGGATGAGAGATGATATTAGATTAGATTAGATAGTTTTTGAAACTTATAATATATAAATGTGATTTAACATTTGATGAATAAATAAATGAGTATTATTTATAAGTAAAGTTACTATCATATGTTAAATGTTTAACTATTGTTTCACTTTGCATGTTTTGACTTCCTGAATAATTAAGTTTATTTGGAATAATCAAATTATTCAAACAATCCACAATCGTTCATATGTTGGAATAGGTATGAATGAGGATTGTCATGAATTGGTGTGTAGATTGTCTAAATGGTATTAGACATAGAAAAAGTTTGCTGCAACGTTCATGAGTGCTTATGAACTGGTTTTGAGCATTGGAACAAACCCGCGCTTGCTAGAATAACCTTATGGAATTTGATGAAAAAGGTTGATCGCAAGACGATAATATCATATGGTCTTAAAACCTAGATAAATGGTTTGTTATATGTTAGTTGGTTGTACATTGATAATGCGAAACCGCATCAGTAAATTGATGTTATAAAACACATTGTTGTGTATAATTGATTAATGAATAAGTAAATGCATATAATTCGAAGTTTATCTGTTACTTTTTCCCTAAGAGGGTAAAGGCGATATCTCGGCCGCTCGATGATTTGATTTGACTTATGTGCCAGGCCTGGTCAGAACTAAATTGATGTGTTCGATTAAGTTCTATGTCGAATAAATCTGAGATTGAGAAATCAACTGCTGGACAATTGGTTCCATAGAATTGTCCGCATGATATCTGAACATATGACTATACGATCCCTTATCTAAAGGAGAAAATTGATAAGATCAGAGTTTGACAGCGTCTTTGAGAGCTACGATTGCTAATCGGTATATATAGTTACTAGACTTATCCAAGTGGGAGACTGTTGGAATAGTGTCTAAGGTTGCAACTATATTTGGTAAGTACTTGACCCGATTGAGCATGGTCCTTTTGGGTTACCTTCACCATAGCAACTTGACAAGATGATTTATAATGACAGGAGAAATATTATTAATATATTATGAGGATAATATAAGGAATAATAATATTGTTATTTGATTAATATATAAGTCATAAATTAATTAGGAATTAATTTGGTGACTTAAAGAGATTAATTGAATAAAGGGGCATAAACAGTCAATTGTATGATAGTTGTACTTTGGGCTATAATCCCTTATAGATAAGGGGTGGATGGTTTTGGGGTTTGGAAGGACCTAGAAATCGTCCAAGGCTTATCATTACGGATATTGGATTACGTAGGGCCTAAGTTATCCAATTAGGGTTTAAGGGTGAAACCCTAGGAGGCTCACTAGTATAAATAGACCCATGGGGTCAAGGAAATCGTGACTCTTGCCTTTAAGGAAACACTGGCCGATTTCTTGCCCTTTCCCGTCTCTCTCTAATCATCCTCTTGCTAAGTTGGTGTTTGTAAGCCATTAGAGGAGTGACATTTGTGACTCTAAGCTCCAAGGACAAGAAGATTCAAGGAAGCAATTCAAGGTAATCTTTTAGATCCGATTTCATGTGCTATTATATTAATGTTTTCATTAGATCTATCAATCAAAGACTTGGATACATTGCATGTTCAATTAGAGAAACCTAGATCCAAGCATTAGGGTTTGTATGTGCACATAGGAATGTTCTTATGGCTAAAACCCATTAATCACAAGATAGTAAAATAAAAACATGCTCAAGGATTTTCGCTATTATATATATATATATATATATATATATATACACACACACACACACACATATATATATATATATATATATATATATATATAACTTCTATACCTGCTAACTTAGAGGTTTCCCTTCTTTCCATTTTTATATACAGTTCATGATGATCATAATATTCTCTAATATCCAAAAGCTCATCAAAGCATCCAATGATTTAGTAGGGAACTATTACAAAAATACCCAATGATATAATATGGTTTGATTTTGTTATTCGCTATTATAAGATACTTACAAGCACGTACATATAACAAACAACCATTACTAAAATGAAATTTTAACCATAATCTTTAAGAAAAAGTAGGAATCATAAGCTCAGAAAGTGTTGACTAGCGAAAGAAGTTAATGTAATAATGGAAGACCTGAGTTGGCTACTAAAGTTTATATCTAGAAACAAAAGTAACTGACAACAAAATCACAGCTCACCCACACAAAACCACATCTTACAACAACATTTCAAATCGATTTGCACATTATTTCAAATCTCAAAGCATACTACAACTTGCTTTGAATCTCTAAGATGAGGCAACATGCTATACACAAACAGTACTTGCATGAGTAATGCATTTAGAGAAACTGAAAGTCAATGGCCATTATAACACTCCAAGAGGAAGAATCGAAATTGAAATTAGTTGTGGATCTTAAATGCGAACCTCAAGTAAAATGTTTGTACTTGCTTTTGGACATGTGTCTATGAAATAGTGGAAGATGAAGATACAGAGACATAAGTATTAAAGAGCACACAGTGGTTGACCAAGGCACTAAGGAAGATTGATCAAGATATGGATTAGGAAATATGTCCTCTCATCAATGGTGTATGTGTTAAAGAGGGATTGTTTTTCACATCGGTTCCAACTTGCATTAGATCAACACAAATGAATCGCACCGCTTTTGTTCCAGGATCTTCGCCTCCACCATAGATGGTGGTCGTCGATGTAATAAACAAGATGATTGGTCGGACCAGGGCATCAACGACAATGATTGGTAGATTATTTTCTTCTCTAAGCAAATATTCAAACGAAATAGGAACGTCTTCTCCAATTATATATTCGATCAGATCTATGATTGACATAGGGCTACTATTTCATTTAGACCTTTAATCGACAGAAGAAAGCAATATGATATCGACGATGGTATACTCCGACGAACCAAAGATGTAGATGTGTGATAATGTGAGAGATATATAGTGAGAGAAAGACAGATCTTATAAGATATAGAGAGAGTGTACTCTGATGAACCGAAGATGCAAATGTATGACGACGCAAAAGATATATAGTTAAAGAAAGATAGATGCGGTGAGGAATACAATGAGAAAGTGTGGGTTTTTTAAATAATTATATTAATCAAGCTAATTATTAATTATTAGGCAATAATAAATTTTATTCCCAATATACCCCTCTAATTATTTTTAAAATGTCGAAGATATCATCAGAATTCTTGATAATTACACATATGTCATCTTTGATGAAGGCCATTAAAAATTTTAATCTAACGCTCCCCCCTTCATCTAGAGCTTATCTTATATTGAAAAAAATAACTAAAAATATGTAACTTCATCATTTATTAACCTTTTTCCATATTGATATTCGAAAAAAAAAATTACATAAAATGTGCACCATATACACATAAACACAAAATGAAAATATGCATATATACACACATCTCTCTCTCTCTCTCTCTCTATATATATATATATATATATATGAACTTTTAATATACAAATGAAAAACATCTTAATAAGTTAGGACAATACTACATAAGATGAGTTTTTGAAAAAAATTCAAAACAAACGTTTTTCCTATTTATGTGCTTTCGGTGCGTATTTTATGTCACATGAAAAAAAAAATTGAAAATAAGTATAGGTAGAGGTTAAAAAATTGATGAATTTACATATTTTAATAATTTTTTTTATAGAAAAAATATCTCTAAAAAACTTTTTACCAAATAATGTGCTTATGATATACATGTTACATATATATATATATATATATATATATATATATATATATATATATATATATATATATATATCAACAAGGAAAGAGGTTAAAAAATATTGAATTTATATATATATATATATATATATATATATATATATATATATATATATATATATATATATATATATAAGATAAGGTCTAAAATGAGGGTTGGAACTTAATGATCTTAAAAAGTTAATGATCCTAATAGATCCAACTCATAAATAAATAAATATATAGGGTGTGGTTCAAATGAGAACCTCAAAAAGTTAACAACCCTAAGAACTATTTTTTTAAACGTTTTCATTAAGAGCATTTTGGTCTTATCAAATACTAATATTATGTTAAACAAACTTTATATTCTCTAATTTACAACTAATTGTCACTCATTGTTGGATAGCCGCCGGACCACCGTAGCATCACTGTTGGACTAATAGTAAATTTAATGGCATTTTCTGGTTATATTCATAGCTTGATAAAACAAATATTTTGGTTCTTGTTTCTTATGTACTTATTTTTAATACATACCATTTTATTTTTGCGTCAAAATATAAAATAATTTAATAAAAAAAAATAGATTTGTTTTGATAAAGTCAATCTTCTCTTTTTTCTAAATTGTAGATTTCTTTAGAAAAATATATCGTGTATAAGACATATTTACAGTTTAATAAACATATTAATTTAATAATAAATAGTTTAATATTTTCATGCATACATTTATTCATATTTTAACATAAATTGTATATAAAATATATAACTTAATACAATCCACTTTTAGATTAATACATAACATTCACAATATAACATAATACAATCCAACATATACTAATTCACATATTTAAAGTTAAACCTAGACTCTACCACCACCACCAACTACCGAACGCCAACACAAACCATCTGTGCCACCTTCACCAGCATCTTTTATTTCAGATGTGTATATAAAATCATTGATTGATAGCTTAAATACTATATTCACAATTTAATATACCAATTAAATTACTTATTTAGAGTTTAATGCAAAATAATTATAAAAATTAGTACATTCTTACATATTTATACAACATGAAAAATAAATATGTTTACATGAAAATTAATACAAACGTTCATACATAAATCATTCATATTTAACATAAATTTATTAATAATTTACATCTTAATACAATTAATTCGTAGTTCAGTACATAAAATTCACAGCTTAATATATAAAATTCACATTTTAATGGAAAAAATTATACATTCACAACCATATTTTTAACTTCAAATTACACATATACCTTAAGATTTATATGCTAGTGCTTCTTTCAAAGTTTATTTAAGCAAATATTCATGATTTAAGTTTTACATACTTCATTCAAAATTAGATAAAAATGATATATGAAATAGAAAGAAAAACCTTTGTATAATAACAAAAAGTTCTCAGATCTACATCAGATCTAAATTGATTTGGTGTAAATGATGATAAAGGCAGTCTCCAGTGGTTGTTTGAATGAAGAAGTAGATATGGAGGTGGTTGGATATCTGGAAGCGACAAAGAGCTTCCTACTCCATCACATTTGTTATTCCAAGGAAGTAGATCGAAGAGTTTTTCTCGTGTTTCATTAGATCTGAAATGTTAGAGATCTGAAGAATAAGCATATCCAGACTTCAAAATATAGTGTAGTGTTTTCTAGGTGTTCTAGCAAAGCAGAGAGACTGATGGAAGGAGATAGTCGGTGTTGGTGAGATATATGATGGTAGAAGGAGGCAGCACTCGGTGGTGATGGTAAATCTGAAGTCGGGGGTTCTAGATCTGAAGGCGGATGCACCAGATCTATAGGTAAATGCTTTAGATATGAAGGCAACAACTCTCGATCTGAAGATCGTTGTATTCTATCAATGGCGACAGTCCCGGCCATGTTGGTGGTGGTCAGCAGAGGTAGGAGGTAAGAGAGAGAGAGAGAGAGAGAGAGGGATAGGGGGAGAGAGAGAAAATAACAAAGATGAGAGAAAAGTTGTCTTATGAGATAAGATTGATCAAATATGTCTGATGATTTAAGTTATAATGTAAAAAAATGGTTCTTAACTTTTTATGGTTTTCATTTGAACCTTTACCAATATATATATATATATATATATATATATATATATATATATATATATATATATATATATATATATATATATATTCGGCAAGAATTTTTTTTTGTAGGAAGGTAAAAAAAACATTTGGCATACTTTTTTGGCGAACAAAACAAATGAATCACTAAAGGAATTAAAAATAACATGATTCACAAAAAACCTCCTGAAAGAAATATGATGATTTATTTTTACGATGATTTTGTTGATATTCACTAAAATAGCCTTAAAAAGTGAATTTCTTTCCTGATTTACTTAAAAATGAATCATAAATATGTTTTTCTTTTGAATCATTTAATTATTCCTTTCTTTTATTTGCTAAAAAAATGTGTGTATATATATATATATATATATATATATATATATATATATATATATATATAGAGAGAGAGAGAGAGAGAGAGAGAGATAGAGAGCTAGGTTCAAATGTTTTTAGCAACTATTGTGTGCCTAAATGCACCAATAAGAATTCAAGAAATAATAAATCATTAGATAAATCATTAAAGGATATTTTGGACCTTTTGTACTTTTAATAAAGAAAACCATTTAATTGAAATCTTGCAACTAAGGAAATAAAGTAAATATATTTGACCTAGTCATGTGTGTGGTCGTATACGTTCATCATCAGCATCAACACCGTAACCATCACTGCTGCACACTTCCTCTCTTCGCCGACCTCCATCTTTTAATTTATTCAATTCTTAAGAATTCCAAACACTCATTTGGAGTGTTACTGTTATTACAGTAGGTATCAAGCATCACCGCCGCATATATAAACTTTTTTTTATTCCTTTTTCGTAATCGATCGACCATGACGACTCAGTTGGAGTTATGTTCCTTTTTCTTTGTGTTTCACTGCTGGGAAAAACCACCATTGAGGGGTGGTGGTGTTGCTGCTATTGTCCGTCGAACACCACCAAGAACCACTTTTTTCTCACCATTCTTACCAATCAGTAACAACTCAAACCACCTCCCATTTACAGTAATTATCACCACTCCCCTTTCACCTTTATTGGCGATTCTGGAGAGAACTCGAGGCAGCAGTCGCCTAGCATCAATTACATGTAAGCTTCATCTAACCTATCAATTTTGCAAGATTATTCGTATTTCTAGTTTTTTTTCTTTCATTCTTTGTGTAGCAATCCTTGCCCGCCAACTGTTTGCTGAAATGGCTTAAATAATTTTTTTGTCCATTTCCATTTACTCTTCATCACTATTTTCCTTTAATTCAATTTTAGTATATGTATATATAAATATAAAAAATGATTTTTATACATTTTAAAGGTATACATCAAATATCTTAGGGCAAGTGGTGGCGAGGACACCGTCTGGTATTTAACAGCGTCCTAATTAGTCGATACATGAATTGCTTCGATTGATTTCCAGTACTGTTATTGTGAATAGAACTTTTGGTTCTTGCCGACAACTTTATGGAATTAGACGGTCTCAACTTTTCATCTTGGGTCTATTGTTTTTGTTTCTTTTTATGACTTATTCATTTTTTTTAACCCTCATTTACAATTGAAGTTTTTTTTATGCAGCCTTATTATTCATTTTTCAGGCGAACAACATTCTTTTATGTATTCTGTCATAATGTATTTTGGCAGAAGCTGTCCAAGAGGGAAGTTGATTAGAACTTGCATTTACTGCATAACATCCTTTTTGGAAAACAAACAAATGTGAAAATCAACTATTACACAATCTTTTTATCTTTTTTCATATATGAAAGCTAAGTTTTTGTGGCTTCTGAATATTATGCAACAAGTATATTTTCTATGTAGTAGAATACTCAATAAAGAATGTTAAGAATATTATGCAACAAACATATTATTTTGTTAGAATATTCAACAAAGAATGTTATTTTTTTGTCACATTTTGTGTTAACATGATCTTTTCATGTATTTATATTTCAAACGTTTTTTTCGTTGAATATATTCTTGATAATACAAATTCTTTAAGAATTCAAAACCATTCTACAACAATATTTTATTCTATAAGAATATTATTGTTGTATTTTGATAAAATCGTAGTTAATTATTTATATGTTTAATTTGCAGTTGTTACAAGTGTATCACTACAAAATTTTTGGCAATGAATTTGTGATAGAAATGGCTTGAAGAATGGCTTAAAGACCTGATGGGAGAGGCTTGAAGAATGAATTAAAGAATGATCACACTCATTGTTTAAGAATGTTGTTATTTTTTAAGAATTACACTTGTTAGTACTTGAGAATGTTATTATTCAATGGATCACAATCATACAATGTAATTATTTGGTATATTATTAGTTCAAAAATCGATTTTGTGTATTCTTTCATAATGTATTTACTAGTTTATGGTTGACATTCTGTCAATCTGACAGAATAAAATCGAAAAATATATTTACTAGTTTATGGTTTGCATTCTATCATTATGACAAAAAAATCGAATTTTTAAATTTGAGTTAAGTTAAAATATTCAGATTTAAAAATAAATGAATTAATTATCACTAAAAATCCGAAATTTCCTTTTTTAATATAGGTTAATTCACTAAAATGTCCTTATGCTAAAATTTGTGTGATTATATGGTACATGTTATCTTATTCTAATATCATAGACCCTTAGATCATGACCTTTGATTTTATTCCATCCGGTGGTCCAGATCTGTGCATTCTAGCACACGATAGTTAGTAAAACAAAATAACATATATATATATATATATATATATATATATATATATATATATATATATATATATATATATATATATATATATATCAGATTTAAAAATAAAGGAATTAATTATCCCTAAAAATCCGAAATTTCCTTTTTTAATATAGGTTAATTCACTAAAATGTCCTTATGCTAAAATTTGTGTGATTATATGGTACATATTATCTTATTCTAATATCATAGACCCTTAGATCATGACATTTGATTTTATTCCATCCGGTGGTCCAGATTTGTGCATTCTAGCACACGATAGTTAGTAAAACAAAATAATATATATATATATATATATATATATATATATATATATATATATATATATATATATATATATATATATATATATATATATATAGCAGGTTGTATGGAAAAAACCCAAAAAATCATAAAAACGCGTAAAAAAATAATTAGAGATCAGAAATATTGTTTTTGACTTTATATTCTTTAAAGCCGTACCTTCTTATATAAATTCGCTAAAAAAATGTTTGAAAAAAAAACCAAATAAATAAAAAAAATAAAAAAATAAAAACTCGATTTTTAAGTTTTTTTTTTCAGCGAATTTATTAAAAAAAATGCGATTTTTTTCACAAATCTATATATATATATATATATATATATATATATATATATATATATATATATATATATATATATATATATATATATATATATATATAATGTTCAATGGTGACCATTATTAATTAAGGAACCAATCCAAAGTGTCAAAATTTGAAGCGATCAACGACAAAATAAAGAGTTCACGACTTTTACGATGACACATTTACTAGATGATACCAAACCTCGTTTTTTTTATAGTTTATTTTTTTAGGTTATTTGTTTATCTAAAAAAACCGAATATACCATTGTTCATGGTTTTTTGTACTTGTTCCATAGATATCCATATTAATATATAAAAAAAAAATTCAAAAAAACCCACTTAATTTTTTTTTTGTTAAAAGTTATGGTCTATGTTTTTCGAAAAAGTTAATAAATATATCAAAAATCATATTTTTTGGCACTTTTTTAAACATAGATTCATGTTGATATTAAAAAAAAATCTCAACTCACATTTATATTGTGAATTTGCTTAGTTTTACTGTATGAATAACTGTTACGTCATTGGATTGCATCAATTGTAATTATTTTATATAGTCCATTTTATGCAATAGGTTGGGCCTGTTTACCCAGTGTCTTTAATGATTAGGGTTTAGATATAAATAATACATGCATGCACCATATCTCGTGACGATAATCTTGTAACCCTACACTGCCTTTACCGTACCCATTCTTCATCGAGTTCTTCTAAGGCAGAGATTATTAATCATTCGGCACAAAATCGATCATCGCGTTCTTTATTTATGATTCAATTACCTGTTTGAAATCTGTCGATCTACTCATCTCTATTGTATCAATTGGTATCATAGCAGGAGATTGTGTAAATCTACGCTAATCTTCTTTTGAGTTTCATTAGGGTTTCTGATTTTATTAGATTTGTTCTAGTCGTCTCCATCATTGTTATCGATAGTAGACGTTGAATCCTGATCTGTATTCTAAAGTAAACTAGATTTTAATTTACACATCTAATTATTAACAAATTTTATTAAATCGACAATGATACAGCCTGATGATTCACTCATTAACTCCATTAATCTCTCAAGCGGTATTGGATCCACAACAAGGATCCCTATACTCTTTCCAAATGATTATGAAGTGTATGCACTACTTTAAGGATTATGTGCTAGGTCTTGAAGATAATGGATCCTTGATATGGGATGCCATAACCAAGGAGACATTTGCTCATACTGGTACCAAAAAGGGTTATCAAAACTCAAGCCAAGTACAATGATCTTCTTATCAAAGTTGCAGATGTGCATAAAGGCGAAAATGACAAGCTAATCAGTAATGTCAAGGCTATAAGGATCATCTGTTTTCTTTGCCTGCCAACACGTTTCGTTTAGTGAGCTCCTGTGAAACAGCAAAAGGAATATGGGAAAGGCTTAGGGAAATCTACTCAAGTGACGTTGATCTTGAGCATTCTATTCAAACTTTGTTACTTTCAGAGTTTGGAGCTTTGTTTCAAAAGCCCGAGGAGAAACTGGACCAAACATTCAACTACTACAATGATCTTTTGAGCAGGATGGTGAAGCACAAGATAAAACATGAATTGATAGAGAAGAAGGTCACGTTCATAAATGGGTTGGGATCCGAATGGAAGGCTATGGTGTCGACAGTTAAAGCGCATGAGCAATTCAAAAACTACTCCTTGTCAAAGCTTGTTGGTATTCTAAGGTCACGCGAGGATGAAGTGACAATTGAAGGAAACGTTGTTTCTAGCATGGGTTCATTATCTCTTATAACAAAGGGTAAGAAGGTTGTTGATGATGATTCGGAGTCTGATCTCTCCGACTATGAACTCTCAAAAGAAGAGTATGCTATGATGGTATCCAATCCAAAAAGGTTCGCAAAGAAGAACATTGGATGTAATAAAAACCGAAACTGGCAGGGAAGTTACAGCTCATAGAAGGTGGAGGATGAGAGTTCTAACAACTCTCAAAAGGAAGAAGTGAAGAAGGAGAAAAAGCTTGTGGGAGACTCTAGCTATGACTGGAATTACTATTATGGGAAAAATCATCTGGCTAAGGAGTGTATGCTAAGAAGAATGAATGAGAAGAAAGAGGAAGAGAATGATAAGGCTTATTTTCTCAGGAAGCTAGAGGAAATTTAAAAGAATAAAAATCCAGATGACACTAAACCTCCTTTCATTGAACAGGAACAAGAAGATGACTTTGGAAGGGTTGAAGCGTGGTCGACTGATTCATAGGACGAAGAGGTTCGTAGACCTACTCACAGGAGAAGCTTCGTTGCAAAGGATGATGTTTTGCAGTTTAGTGGAAGATGCCTAATGGTGATCAATAAAATTTCAGAGCAAATAGGATATTCTTTAGTCAAATGTTTCACTGTGCAACCTGTTTCAAAGCAAATAAGTGAATATGACAAGATGATCAGTAATGTAAATTCTATTTTCGAATCTCTAAACATTCCTATCTCCCGGTATGAAACTGAATTAAAAGACTTAAGATTTACATTATCAAGTTTTAGTGATAGTCTAAAACGAAATTGTTTAACAAATTTAACTTAACCGGTCAACTCGGCATAGTTTCGAAAAAAAGGGAAGAGAGGCGCATGTGGATTGAGAAGTTAGAGTCGGATTAGCTAGGTCTAGGGATTATTTAATTTACTCGCAACGTGACAATTTGGGGCTTTTGAAACAACAAAACATTTTTTGTTTAATTGCAAAATGGATTTATTTTAACATTACACAGCTCCATATTGACATTCAAATAGGAAAGAAAATCCACAAGATGATTTTGCCCTTTCTTGAATTAAAAGAGGACGAAATCGATGCAGACTATTATACGTGCGAATCAATCATGTCATCAGAAGAAGTCTGGGCTGCCTACAAAATCGGTCTGGACAAAAATTAAATCTTACATACAGTCCAAAGACCATAAAGAAATGTTAAGACAAATTTTGGATGAAAAAAATAAAGAGAAAATGAAATTTGAAACTGTACATAAGTTTGACTCTCTATGTACTAAGTTGAGTTCAGAAAATAAACTTAATGTTGAAAATGTGTCTGAATTCGATGATGATAGTGAGATGAGTGAGATCTCTATGGAGGATGAGGTTGATTGTTTAGAATTTGTTAAAAGCAAACCTGAACCTACGAAAGCCTTAATTTCTGAAAATTAAGTTGATTTTTCTCGTATTTCTGAAATTAATCCAAAGATTTTAAAATAAAAAGCTTTAGTTTTCCAAAAGGTTAGAACAGTTCCTAACCCAATTTTCGCAACTACCGAACTGAACAAAAATCAGACTATAGAACTAACATCCCTGGTAGAAGAAGACAACATTGATGGGTGCGGTGAATATTTTTGGTTAGCCCCCATTGACAATGCAGAAGAAACCAAAGTTCTCTCTGAAATGACCTCTTGGAGAACAAATGGACGATACGTAGTAGAACCGCTAAACAAGGTCAACTAAAGCTACAAGAAAGGGATTCTGAGTGGAACCAAGAATGTTCCAATGATACATCATCCAAACAGTCTGAAACTCCAATCAGAGAGTCGAAATCTAGGGCTAGTGTTCATAAGTCTTCTGAGCAGTTTGTTGCTAAAAAACGTAAAAGAAATGCGAGATATAATAAAAATCTAAAGGAAAGAAATCATTTCTATAAATCCAAAAATCCTAACTTTATTTGTCAAGAAAAATCATCCAATCCAAATGCGAAAGCCTTTTAACATGAGAACCCTAGGAGTTCTTGATGAACTCAGTCTCAGTCTCCACAAGTTTCAAAACAAAATCTTTTTCAAATCAAGCGAAATCTATGGAAAACTCAAAGTCTCACTCCTCACCTAACAAGAATGCTTCACATTCATCCAAGACATCGGAAGATGTTAAGGACAAAGAAAAAGTAGCTTTGGAGCCTAAAACTCCTTTCAAGAGGTCCGAAACTAGCCCAAAGAGAGTTGAGAAGAAGTGTTTCAAGCAACAAATCTAAGATAAACAAAGGAAAATATCCACAAAGGATAAGAACTTAAAAGATAACAGGATCACTGTTTTTCAAATCACAAAGAAAGATAACTCCATTTTGATTAAATGATCTTATTTAGTTGATGTTGGAATTACTTTTCTTGTTTCCGTGAAAGCCTCACATGGACCTAAACAACTTTGGGTTCCCAAATCTCTTTGATTTTTATAGGTGATTCGTGACAAGCAGTTTGACTCTGAATGGTACATTGATAGTGGTTGCTCGCATCACAAGACAAGAAGGAAGGAAGAGCTGAGAGAGGTTAGAGCACTAAATAATGGAGGAAGAGTGAAGTTCGGCAATAATTCATTCAGAGAAATCAAGGGATACATAATTATCACAAATGGAGAATTTTCTATTCGCAAGGTAGCATACGTGGAAGGCCTGTAACACAACCTAATAATTGACTCTTAACTGGTTGTAGGTACTGGATTGAAAGTATCGTTTGACGACGAGGGATTTCAGATCATCGAAAAGAAGGCTAAGATAGTCCTGCTAAAGTCTAAGAAAAAAGGCAAGATATATCTTCTAAACCTGAACACCATTAAAGGGAAACCTGGTATCTGCCAACATGCCAAAGCTTCTTCAGATGATAAATGGGCGTGGTCATGTGAAAGGGCTTCCACTCTTAAAATTCGATAAGGAAAATCTTTGTGCAACCTGCGAATTAGGGAAGCAGAGTAGGAAGAGTTATCCAACAGTTGTGAACACCAAAGTTACAAAACCAATTGAATATTTGCATATTGACCTTTATGGTCCTTCTACAATTGAAAGCATTGGTGTTAACAAATATATACTTATAATTGTTAATGATTTTTCCAGATTTACCTAGGTGAATTTTCTTAAGCAGAAATTAGAAGCCACTCCCAAGCTCAAGGATTTTATAAAGTAGATTAAGATACAACTACGAAAACTTGTTCGTAACATCCACAATGAAAATGGTTTGGAATTCAAAAATCAAGTGTTTGAAGAATTTCTGACTGCGAAAGGAGTAACTCATAACTTTTTGGCTCTTTACACTCCTCAACAAAACGGGGTCATTGAATGATGAAACTGATCTTTGTGTGAAGCTGCAAGAACCATGCTATCATTTGTGAATCTACCACTTTACTTCTGGGCGGATGCTATCAGAACAACCTGCTTTACTCAAAATCGATCAATCATCAATAAGTGATTTTTTGTTACTCTCTATGAAATATTGAATAATCGAAAACCTAATGTCAAGTTCTATCATGTATTTGGTTCCAGGTGCTTCATTTTCAATTTCAAAGAGCAAAGGAACAAATTCGACATGAATGCTGATGAAGATATTTTCTTAGGGTATTCTATGACTTCTAACGCATATATGGTTGTGAACAAAAAGTCTAAAAAGATATAAGAAACCTATTATTTCACTTTCGATGATAATTATTTAAAGAAGTATCAGAAGGATGATAGTTAATCAAAGGAGATCTTTCCCAAGCTGAATACATCAACGATTCCACTCTCGAATCTTAACGACGAATTCATGAAATTATTTGATGAGCCAGAGAAAGCAATATCTTCAGAATACAAAGGAGGATATAACAAGGAAAGTGAATTGAAGAAAATTATCGATGAAGTAGCAAAGAAGCTTGAGAGCGAGCCTCAGAATCCGAAAGATCCATAAGCTATGAATGATCCATTTCAGGGGGAGGGTTCTACATCAACCTCCACACCTGGTACACCTTTTCAAGGGGAGCATTCAACTCCTCAAGTGACCCACAAAGTCAACTCTAGGGGCAGAATCAAATTCCAGAAGAAGAGGAACATACATCATTCGAGGGATGATGATTTAGATGTGCAGTTAGAATTTGAGGATGTAAATGTTGAACTGGACCCAACCTAAGATCCTAATTACCCTCCTTTTCTACACCTCACCCAAATCTATCACCACAAGTTCCTCCTAAATCTAAAGGGACTAGAGATCATCCTAAAACACAAGTAATAGGAGAATCATCTTCAAGAGTTCTTATGAGAGCACAACAAAAGGCGAAGTAGATTGCATTATTTTCTAAAGTGGACTATTGCATGTTTAATTTTCTTATCTCCAAAATTGAACCTAAGAATGTTAATGTAACAACCTATTATTTCTAGTCAATAAAAGTCACACTTGTTCAAATAAAAGTCAAAATCTTAATCATGTATAAGTGAAACCACAATTGCAACCTTATTGCATTGTATCACCTATAGCCATGAGGACATGTTTATGAGTTAATAACTTGGTGTAGATTAAAACCCATGATTTATTTATGTTATAATAAGTAAAAACAAGTCAACATGTTAAAGCTAAAACCATAAACTAACACTACCTTTAAGATTTCGATTTTAGAAATCTTTGATAAAGGAGATTTCAGTTTAGGGAATCAAAAGTAAAAGGAGTTTTCGGTTGGCAAATCAAGGAACATTGAGTCTTCGGTCATGTATGACCAAAAAACCCCGTTAAAGGATCGAAAACTAAAGGATAAGGTCCATTAAGGCTGAAATCTACCCCTTATATATAAATGTTTAGCCACAAACACTTCTCATTTCTCACTTACAAGGCCAGAAACCTCCTCATTTTGCTCTCACAACTCATTTGTAAACAGCATATCTTTATAAGATTTTACCCAGATTCCTTTCGAATCTTCATAAAGTCCTCAAGAACATTCACACCATCTTTAAATCTCATTATTTTCACCCAAGAACACCAAGAAAACCTTCAAATAATCCCTAAGGATATTTGTAAGTATTTATGACATAATTTAGTGTTGTCTAACACTTTAAATGATTATTTAAATTAATTATTCATGAATTTCAATACGATATCATGTATAGTTACTATTAGGATACAACTACTCACGCGGGTTTTAACCCGAGTATCATTGCTACCTTTTCGTATCCAAACGAGAACAAGCATTCGAGGTGAGTTCATACCCTTACATTTCAAACAGTTTCAAACTATTTTAAATTGTTTCAAGTTTATCCAAATAATTTCAATTATTACAACTGCTTTATATATATATATATATATATATATATATATATATATATATATATATATATATATATATAGAGAGAGAGAGAGAGAGAGAGAGAGAGTAATGCCTGGTTCCTGGTACGTATCTTAAATAAAGAATATTTGTATTTTAATATTGGGACTCGACGAGTTGGAGGCTCAACTCATCGAGTAGGGACATAACTTGGACATGGATGGAAGAGCCTACTCGCTGACTCCCGTTGCTATAGTATAATAAGAGATAAGCGCCTACCTTAAAGTCACCTATCGACACTCAAGCCTGTTCATCATCGGAAGCCCCGACTCGATGAGTAGACTTGTTTGGGTGAAACCCAAAATTTTAGGGTTTGCACCCTATTTAAACGCACTAACTCGCCTCCCATGGAGCCCTCATCGTCTCCCTTAGATCCTAAATGCCCTAACTTGTGTCCTTTGAGCTTTGTTAAGTGTGTGATTCATTTGTGAGAGTGTTTGTGTGATTTTGAAGCTAGAGGAAGAAGAAGAAGGAGCCAGAAGGTTCAAGGAAGTAGTAGATCCAAGGTTCGAGCTATATTTCTTGTCCCTTGAAGGTATAAAGTTGCTTCCTTTACATTCTTATTGCTAGATCTCCCCATGTTTGAGTTTAGGGCCATCTTTTTGCAAATTTGTGTACCTTTTTGAGTATCGAGTATGATCTGAAGTTGTAACTTCAGATCCAGATCCCTTTCAGCCCCTATAAGCATAAAGTTCACGAATTTATTATGCTTTAACCCTACCCTTTGGCCTAGACTCCATCTTAGATTTGGAGATGGTGTTTTTGGCTCATAACACCTTGCACGCACGTAAACTTTATCACGTTACATGTAATATGGACCCTAGGAGTTCATATCTACGTTTTAGATGTGTTAAGCCCGACTGAAAGTGGTTGTATGGATTTGGACATTGAGGGAATCGCCGAGTCGTTGATACCACTTGGCGAGTTGGGTTGGAGCTTCCCCAATCATTTATGATATTGAGCAACTTGCTGAGTTTTGAAGAGGACTCTGCAAGTTGGGATCGCATATAGACTTGAAGATCATGGAGCTCGGTGAGTTCAATAACAAACTCGGTGAGTCAAGGAAATTTCCCAACTATATGAAGAAGGACTCGACGAGTTCTAGGAAGAACTCATCAAGTCAAGGACCATAGTACTGCTCCACTCGAATTATATGAAAATAACACAAAAATGCTAGCATTACGGTAATTCTCACCAAAGATATGATTTGAACATTATTTAAACTAATGGCATACAAATATGCAAAATACAATGTTAAATGCTCATAAAACTACCATAAAAGATGTATAAAATGAAATCTATCATACAGGCGATGCTAATGAAGTGAATATTTTAGGATATGTATCTAGAGGGAAAGGTAATCGTTTGTGGTGTACAAAAGAAGGAAAGACTCTAAAATTCATTATTAGCATATATGTGACCTTTGAATTTGTTATGTGTAACCAAATAAGAGGTGGTACAAGTTTTAAAGGGAACGATCATGGTGCTAGCTAGAAGGTCGGGTTGGAAACAAAAATCCCACACAGTTTTATGATTAATGAGAAACATCAAGGTGGCACGGAATAACATAGATGTGAGGAATCCCTTAAACAACCCAGGAAAGAAGTGTTTTGTGATGTTGATGCCAAGAAAGAAAAATTGAAGAAGCTTCTAGAGAATGAGCTTTTGATGAACGATTTAGGAGTTGAAAAGAAGATAACAAGGATGGAGATTCAGATTGATAGAAGAGCAGGATGGTTTACATTTCTCACTACATTGACAAAATCTTGTGGTCATTCTATCGTGATCAGTCGAGATGTGTTGGTACTTCTTTGGCAGTATGATGCAATCAAGGGAAAGCTTAATGGGAAGCGGTCAAGTGGATCTTATGAAACTTGAAATGAATGCTTGATTTTTTTTTTGGTGTATGGTGTCAATGCACAACATACTGACTTGGTTGGATCGATAGACTTGGATTATGAAATTGATCTAGTGATAAGTAGATCATTACTGATTGGTCTCGTTTAGAGTCTTATTTTGAAGGTGGTGAAACCTATCATGTTCTATGGCAGGTTTCACATTTAGAAGTCTAGTTCCAAGGAAAATCTGGAAGACATGGTGACAAGGTCGTTGCTCAGAGAGAAGTTCAAGTTTTTCTTTGAATTCGTTGATATTCACATGAAGTAAGCCCCTTTGGGTCTTGATAGTAGGAAGGGAAAGGAAGTTCTTGTTTAAGGTAAAGTTTAAAGGATGCTCAAGTCATGATGGAGACTATTAAATCTTACTTGATAATTTGGAGCATTCTAATGGAGCATTTAAGTTCAATGGATCACTTGGAAATCAATGGAGCACTTAGGGTTCATGGAGCATATGAAAAAGGAACAAATCATCTGATAAATGGATGGATCTCTAGAAATGGAACGGATCAATTGACAAAGGAACGAATCTTCTAAAAGAGGGTATGAAGGACCTGGCAGTGCAATGGAGCATCCTGGTGCATGGAGGCACCATTTGTGATGAAGACATGCCATCGTATGCTTGGATACGCTACTTAGAAGTTAGGGTGTGCCACTATTATGACTTTATTTGCCACTAAGTGACTTGATATGCCACCAAATGACATGACATGTCATGAAGTGACCTGATATGCCACGAAGTGACTTGATATACCGCCAAGTGACATGATATTCCATGAAGTGGCATGTTATGCCACCAAGTGACATGATATGTCACCAAGTAACTTTACATTCAATTCATGAGGTGGATGCACCTTTATGGAGAGGATGTGCCACTTGGTTCCATGATATTTCAAGGTTTCCCTTAATAAGTTGTATGCTATGAAGTCCTATATGATTCTCAAGACTGTCAAGGATTCTCATAAGTTAAACTTGCTCAAGGATCATTTCTTGATGCACCATCATGACAGTTGATATGCTATGGTGATCTTGTTGTGCCACTCTTTCATCATGATGTGCCACTATGGATCATGATGCTCCATCATGTGTATTATTGATGCTCATCAAAGGATGAATGTTCTACTAGATACTGCATGGAGGATTATGATTTGTTGACACAATTTGTGGGCCTATGGAGTAATAGGCTTAGCGCATTAGGGTTTTAGATCTAATCCCTAAGTTTAAATAAAGATGCATGCTAATTCATTTGTGTCGTGCCTTTTATATCCTTAGTGAGTAGGATGAATCTCTACTAGTTGTACTTGCAATCTCTATTTGAAAATGTTATTAATAAAGAATACTCCCCTCCTTCCTGTGGACATACGTCACCTTGCCGAACGACGCAAATATTGTGCCATTTTGTGCTTTTTGTTTTGTGTTTTATCCACATTACTTCTTGTCAAGGATCATCAGAACTTGGTAAGTGGCATCAGATACACTTAGACTCTTGACAAGAATCATATGTTTTCCATAACACTGGTTCTTGGTGGCAATGATGTTCTAAGAGTTAATGGTTATAGCGACACCAACTTTCAAACAAACAAAGAGAACTTTTGTTCGTTGTATGGTCAGGTATTCTTTTTGAATGGGATAACGTTTTCTTGGAAAAGTTCCAAGCAAGACACAGCTAGACCGGCTTAAGCCATCCACAATAAGTCAACATATGCACATACCAACAAACTACCAACAACAAGCTCTTGTAATTATAAAGAATGTACTTGCCTAATAGAACGTTACAACATACCAACATCCTATCACATAAAGGATCCATAGTGTAGTATAAAGTATAGTGAGAAGTCTCACCTGAGCTAACTAGCAGAAACTCAACAACTCTAAGCAATAGAGCAGCTAACATAAGTCACCTAATGCTAAATCAATACTAGTACTTAATCAATTATTCAATCCTACCCAAGTTTGACAAAAAAGTCAAATAGGTCAAAAGTCAATGGTCCACGGTCACCTAGCCATGTCCACCTCTAGAAAAAGCAAACATGTTGCAGTGCACCACCACACCGTGGGCATTCCTTGGCCACAACATGGTTTTGGTCAAAAAGACTTTTCTTCATTAAGAGATTAATCCTTATAGATCAATGATCATAACATCAGATCTGATACTTAATAGATTCTTAATGGATAAAGTTCCAACTTTATCGATTAGGGTGGTCCATTAAGTTCAAGTATCTAACTTTCATATCGAAATTAACATGTTGTGTAAATGGATAAAGTTTTATTCCACTATACGGCCACTAACTTCCTAGATATATAACCTTTAGTTGAGAAATCACCAAAATTCATATTTCATAATGAATGGAGTAAAGAGATCACTTGTGTACACTCTTTAATCTATCAAATCAATAGATCTAAACATTAAATATGAACGAAGGCTCATCGAGTTCTTCAAAATCCATGGAACAATTCACAAAGAGACCAAAACTAATTAAAATCGACCAAAACACCAAGCAATCATAGATCAAATGATGAAACATAATAAATATTGGGTCTTTAATGCTTACCAGGCTCTAGAAGGTTAGTGGAGGATAAATACTTCAAATGCATAGCTTCAAGGACCAATCTTTCGTGTTCTCCTTCCTTCTAGAGAATAAAACCACCAAAATAGTGCACTAAATGTCCAATAAGATAATACCAAAATGGATTTAAGAGAGATGATGAGATCCAAACACTTCAATGGAGGATAGGGTTTCATTAAATGTGTTTTCGAGGAGGTGGAAGTTGAAAAAATAATGAACCCTTAGGGTTAATGGCCTTAAATTCCCCAAAACCCATAAAAATACACAAACTATTAGGCTAGGGGTGCCTTGATGTAACACCCCGTTCTTAAAGTGTTTAATTATGAGTCCCTGAGATTTAAGAGGAAGGGTAATTCTGGTCCTTTTACGGGAAATGGGTTTCATCCGAGAAGGTTTCGGGCTGGTGTATGTTGTTAGAAGCATTGGACTTCTCGTCACCCTCGTATGAATGTAAAGTTATTTGGGAGCGGGTTTAGAGTAGAGGAGTTGCGGTGTTTTGAAGATGATTATTGTTTATAGCTCTTTGTGTAAAAAGTGGAAAAAGGGGTTCCATGCATGAATTTTGGGTTTGGCTGGGTACGCCCAACGTAAGCTGGATGTACGCCCAGCGTAGTGAAAGGAAATGTGCGGTGTGGCCAGGTGAGTACGCCCAGCATACTAGAGGTACGCCCAACGTACTCTCAGAATCCCTAAACCCTAATTTAAGGGCCACCATTATATAAGGAACATGTTGGTTCATACCCTAGCCTCCTTAAGCTCATCCTTAACCTCAGAAACCCTAGAAACCCGTTTTCCCTCCATTGTTGGGTGTGTTTGGCCTTGGAAAGCTCATTTTTGCAAAAGAAAGTTAGAAGAAGAAAGGAGAAGTTGGCAAAGAAGGGAAGGAACGATTGGAGCTTGTAGATCTGAAGAGATATCATCCTTTGAAGCTTATTTGAGGTATAAAGCTTCTTGCTTGCCACTTATTTTGCGTAGATCTAAGTATTGTGAAGTTTTTAGCATCTTTCTTGTCCCAAAGTTCTCATCTTGATTCATGCTTTGTGTTGGCCGAGATTATCTGTGCTTTCAGACCTTTGGAGAGGTCTTGAGTGAGAAAAATGAGGTCCCAAGGGCTGTAGTTGTTCCATGTGTAAGATATATAGGTCTTAATGGATTAAGAGCTTATGGACGTCCCAAGTGATAAAGTTTGAGACTTTATGAATTCTAATCATATTTGGCCTAGGGATCTGAAGTTTGGGCTTAATAGCTTAAGCCATTAAGAAGTTATAATGACTTTATGAGTAGCGAAGTTACGCCCTGCGTAGCGGGTCAAGGCCCCAATCCTCAGCTGCATTTCAGTGAGTACGCCCCGCGTACCAAGGAGGGTACGCCCAGCGTACTCCCCCTGATTGGACCTTAATATTGGGCCTTAGAGTTTGGGCTGTTTGTGAGTAGTTGGTTTATGGGCCAAGTCTGGAAATTATGGATAGAGTGTTTTGGACCGAATTATTGTTATAGACATTGGATTTAGGCCCATTTGGTGAGGTCGGCCCAATTTGGTAAATTGGGCCAATATTGGACTTTGTATAAGATTTGGACTTTGGCCTTGGCCTGATAAGTGGATGTATGCTTGGCCTAATGTTTATTTTGTTATGATGGCTAGTTCGGGATTTGCGGTGAGTTGGTGATTCGAGAATCTGCTTTTCACTTCAGAGTTTCGGCAGTGCGAGGTGAGTTATCCTCACTATACCGACAGGGTCAAAGGCACCAAGGCCGGCCCTTTATCGGATTGAGATCCGGATATTTGTTGTTATGTTATTGCTTTGATATGTCTGCATCCTGGTAGTTAGGATGGTATATGTTAGAGACCTGGTTAAGGTCAGTTTCCTAATATGTAGGGTGATGCTATGCTAGTGACCGGTTAGGTCGGTATCCTGGTTAGGATGATGATATGTTATGTGAACTGTTTGATCGGCTTGTTGACTGTGGACTATTATATGATTGTATGTTTATCTGCACATGGTTGTTTGGACTCGAGTTGGGTTGAGGTGGGTCCTGCTTTGTGCTGTAGGCCAAGATACCCAGGGCAGACCGGTTGTACGGAAGGCCCAGCGAGCGGTCCGGATAGGCTGTAGGCCCCACGAGGGCGGACCAGACGTGCCGAGGCTCGGAGAGTGGACCAGGCCGACTGAAGGCCCGATGCGGGCGGACCATTCATACTGTAGACTCAGAGAGTGGACCAGGTGAGTTGAAGGCCCGGTGCGGGCGAACCAACCACACTGTAGACTCGAGGCACATGACTAGACTCGGAGGATGGACCCGGTGGACTGAAGGCCCAACACGGCGGACCAGTCACACAGTAGACCCGAAGTGCATGGCTATTCTATGTTCTGTTATGTTATGCATACTATGTTATGGGCCGGAAGGCATTACGATTTAGACCGAAAGGTCATAGCCTGGAAGGGCGTATATGTAGTTGGTATTTTGGAGGTGTCTCACTAAGCTTTCAGGCTTACAGTTGTGGTTTAATGTTTTTTTCAGGTTCTTCAGGAGACCGTGGCAAGGCGAAGGCATGATCGTATCGCTACCCGTGCTTATCTTTATGACATGGTTCTGGGAATACTCTTATAATAAATGTATTGAAAACCTTTTTGTAATAACATTATTGAAATGGGTTGTTTTTGAAAAGTTCAAATTTTCTTGAAATTTTTGGTCGTTACACTTAAGCTTTTGAAGGGAGCTTCACGCTCCTCCGATAAATTCCTAATTTTCCGGTTTTTAGCTTCAACTACATACGATCATAACTTCTTCATTCAAACTCCATTTTTAGTGATCTTCATATGTACATAAAAGTATTGACAAGCCCCACAATTCTATCCATTCACTTTTCTGCTTAAGTCATGCATAAATTAATTTATTAATACACATAAAAGTACAGATTATCACTTTTCCCATTTTACCCCTTCGGCTCCAACGTATAATTCAAGGGCTAAAATCACTTAACCAACATTATAAACATCTAACAAGTTCTAAACTTTATTCCTTCAAGCCTAAGGCCCTTACTCGATCAAATTACAGTCTGTTATCATGAAATCAAGAACATCTCGAAACTAGATGCTACAATTCCCTAGTAAATTTCGTCTAACCCTAGGAGCCTCCATAATGTTCCAATTATTCATTTTTTGATTGATTACATTTTACTACATGTACTTTTAATTAATACCAAATTAATTCTAGCTCATTTCTAATTAATTTTTCTAGCTATGATAAATTAATAAAAAATTTATGTCTCTCTCTTCTATCATTTTTTTCTAGTTCTTTTTACTCTTCAGAGAAAGCCTAAAATACTTTGTTATTATTCCTAAGTTTATACCATCTGTTTCGACATTGGACACCTATTTACAACATAAAGTTACCAAGATTTTCTTACACGTTCTTTTCTTGCTCTTATCAATCTTTTAACATGGGTTAAGGAAAATATTTATTAATTTACAAAGAAATATTTGATATTTTTATGAAATTGGAATATATTTTAAAGCATGTTGAACCTTTCCTCTAACAGTAGGAGTATTCTACCGCAAATCAAGGTGGAATTTCCAAATACAGTTAGGGAGTGTAAGGCATTCGACCACAAAATTGATCCAGTCTCATCTTATACCTACACTGAAGATTTAACACTTGTAGAGTAACTAAACACAAAACTCTTTATGACTCAATAAGCATATTTACAACAACACAGAAATTAGTTCCACCAAAATACGAGAACAAAAAAGTGATGAATGATAAAAGAGCATGGAGTATGAGAGGAACGTGATGGAGCGCTTTGAAAAGAAAATACAATTTGAGTCGTCATCGATTAGAAAATTTACAATTATAGTGGTAAATGAATATTCACTTTTGGTGTGGTCGCTGATTAGTGGTGATTTTTATTAATGGTGTAGGAAATAAAGAGAAAGAAGTAAACAACATGATAAATCTAAGCGTCTTCATTTATGATTCTAAATGGTTTTGAAAGTTATTTTGCCAAATTTAAGGGGTATTATTTGGTTTGATTGTTTAATAAAATTATTTAATTGGTAAGATACTATTTTATCCATTTATTATTTATTATTGATTTAATTTTTATTTAATTCTCATTCATTCCTACATCATATCCATTCACATATAAACATATCTACCTATCTATCTATCTATCTATCTATCTCTCTCTGTCTCTCTGTCTGTCTCTCTCTCTCTCTCTCTATCGTTGTATGAATGTTTATATATATATATATATATGTGTGTGTGTGTGTGTGTGTGTCTATATATATATATATATATATATATATATATATATATATATATATATATATATATATATATATATATATATATATATATATATATATATATATATATATATATATATATACATATTAAGGTTGTAAAAAAGCGTTCGACAATAGCTAATCGATGGACTGGGTTAAGGTATTAACAGATTATGCAAGCACTGACAGGGGGATTAAGAGGAAACCCTAAATTAAAAATTCATTGAATTAAAAAATTTAAATATGACAAATATCATAACAAAGTTCGTATATATCACTAATATCATAACAAAAAGGTTGATATGATTAATACAACACTAATCATTCCTCCAATAGTTTCTATTAAGATATAGCTTCTTCAATACGTTAAAATTTCATTGTTTCCTACTACTTCAGTCATTTTGTAGGCATGGATTAATCGTTATGTGTCTTTAAGTTGGTCGAGTAATGAATAAGGACTAATACGAGATTAATTGGGACCGAGTTAGAATTTTTACAACACTAATACACACAGGCACACACACACACACACACACATATATATATATATATATATATATATATATATATATGTATATATATATATATATATATATATATATATATATATATATATATATATAAAGAATTGGCCAAAATACTGACATGATCACATTAATCAACCCTATAAATAGTTACATAATATATACAAATATTGACATAAGACTACCCCGACTAATACACAATTTAAATAATTTTTACAAAGCTTTCCTAGTCTAGTATGTAACACTAGTCAAAATAGGTCAATAGACAATCACATGTGATTATGCCAATCATATAATGTGATAATGTTAACCTAGTAATGTGGTATGAATGTTATGTAGTTCATGATAAATTCTAATACAAATATGACCTTTCTTTATGATACAACTCAAAGTTTACATCCATACAATTCCAAAAATATAGAGAACGTCTGAATCTGATTTTGCATGAAGAAGTTATGATAACCGAACACTATAAATCTCTATAATAAGAGAAATTTAAAATAGACTTAAAATTAGCTATTTAAGTCTAAAATAGAGTCGTAGTACTCGTAAATAACTATGCGTGCATATAAAGAACGTCAAAAACGGAGTTCGTATGCAAAAGTTATGTTCTTCCGAAAATGCAGCTTTTAGAAACCCTAAGCTAACTAAATTCACGACGTGAGTTTATGACACTCAAGACGTGAGGAGTCATTTTGAGACATTTCGGAATCTAGAAGGTGTGACGAGGCTGTGAGGGGATAGGATCCAAACTTGCGAGGTGAACAAGGTGTTTTTCACGATGTGAGGAGTCACATGACCACATTCCGAAGCTAGGGACGCAAATGGCAAGTCTATGGGGTGATCATGCAAGACTCACGATGTGAGCCTTATGACACTCACGACGTGAGAGTCCTAAATTCTTAATATAAATAGCAGGTCCGACTTTAGCTATTCCTTACACCATTTCCTTATCTCCTCTCTCCCTTGCTGAAGCCATCTTTGTGACAACCTGAAATTTTCCATTCTAATCAAACCATTTCAATCCAATAGAAGTAGAGCAGTTACAGTAAAAATTCAAACTTAGAATATAAGTTTGGCAGTTTCAGGGTTTACACCTAAAGAGATATTAGGAGAGTGGTTGCACTAAGATTTTGTGCAACACTGAAATTCCATTACCCTAGATCATTGGAATCCATTCCGAGAATAGAAATAGTTTTTGCCAAAAATCTCAGGACTATAAATAGAATCCTGAACCAAATTGGTTCATTAGTTGAATTCCATTTTGAGAAAAGCCAATTTCTCTCTCACGGATCTTCGGGTTTTCATCCCAGATTGTGAGTCTACTTCCCTAGATGTGTTTTAATACATGTTATATACTTAATAACATTATTTACATGTCCAAAACACAAGATCCGGGAGCTTACGGCCCAAGAACGTTCTTGGGGTGTAAACTCCAAAACAAGGCCTAAAGGCCATCTAGTCCCAATTCCTTGTTAGGCAACTAGTTAAGGACTTTATGTATGAACATTAGAGGCTAGAAATCAATCAAAACCATATAGTTTTAGGAGTTTACGGCCAAGGATATGCTCTTGGGCCGTAAACCCCTTTTTCAAGGGCTAAAAGTGCCCTAATCACCCCCAAAGGCTTGGACTCTATTTTTGGCAAATAACTTAATGTATTTAGGACCTAGGAAACATAAGAAAAGCACAAGTATTGAGGAGTTTACGGCCAAGAGTGGTTCTTGGGCCGTAAAATCCCATAAAGGGGTCAAAGGACACCCTAAACACTTCCTTAGGCCAAGAGACAATTTGTGCATGTAACTAGATGAGTTATGGACTAGCTAAAACATTTAGAACCCCATGTGTGAGGGAGTTTACGGCCTAAGAGGTTCTATGGCCGTAAACTCCAAGAAATGGTACCAAATGGTGCAATAAACTCTTCCAAAGCCAAGTACAAAAGCCTAGAATTGTTCCTAGTTATTATAGCGACTTGAAAGCACCATAATCACCCTCCAAACGGAGTTTACGGCCGTAAACTCCAAGGGAAAAGGGTCTTTGGGCTGTAAACTCCCCAAAGGAGTCAATATGGTGCCCAAACACTTGTATAAGCCTTGAATAGATTCCAACTAGAGTAGTAGTAATTGTAAGCATCATTTCAAGACTTGGTTGGGAGTTTACGGCCAGGAGCTTACTCCCCTGGGCTGTAAACTCCAATGAATATGGTCTTTTGACCTTAAACTCACATTAGGGGCATTGCACTCCTTTGTTTCAACCCTTTAGCCTCCTGGCACTTGACCAAAAGTGTTTTCCTCGCGCTTAAATGTTATTACTTGTATAATTAGTGTTATAATCACTAATTATGTATATACATATGTTTTCATATGTAATTAGGATCATTGTGTGTGTCTAAGTCTCCACTTGACACCAAGCACTTGTCCGATCCTTCTGTACGATAACAGTCCGTTCAATTCCAGTCACTTACTGCAGGTGAGTTCATACCCCTTAACTAATGTTTTAAACTCTTTTTAAATGTTTTATGGGGGGGGGGGGGATACAAGTAGAATCATGCTACTTATTATGTCAATCACATGTGATTAGTAAGTAGGATTATATTACTTATTACATCAATCACATGTGATTAATATACAACATTCAAATGATTTGGCTACTCATTAGCCGTTTTACCAAACAGTTTCCTTCAAATAACTTTTTATAAACATTTTATATGTTTTAAACTCCTTTTTACACTGTACAGCTTACTCCGTACATTAACTTTCAAACTTATTTACAACTATGTTTCAAACAAATGTTTCCTTATACTTAAACTGTTTTATTAAACTTATGCCTTCAAATTGTTTTATAGATTGACATCAAGTCGATCTTTTCTTAAAATAAAACTTATATTTCAAATGTCTTACAAAACTTATTTATGCTTTTATATTATAAATTGCATGCCTCTATATGTATAGTTATATAAGAAATGTTTAAAAGACTTAGGAAGGCTATCCACCCTATTTCCTTTTCGCGCCTTGAGATGTGGTCTGGTGGGATATCGGGTATTCATCCGAAAGTCGTTTAAATATTAGTTATATATTATGTGTACATATATAGTCATAAAAGGTCCTTCCAGTTCAACATATGCCCTTGGGTAGCAAGGGTATACATCCATGTCCATACTTACCAGACAGATTACTAGTAAACTACCATATAGGTAGTTTAGGAAGATACTAGAATAATTACTAGAACACAATATCATACAATGAGTCAGTTCATTCATGAGTCAATACTTTCTAGAACTTTTCAGTACATTACATATACAACTATACTAGGACGAGAACATATACAACTATACTAGGATGAGAACATATACAGCTATACTAGAATGATTACATTACTATACTTGCTAGATAGAGAGAACTCACATTACAGCTAGCACA
The DNA here is from genome assembly GCF_052625555.1 of Lactuca saligna. NCBI lineage: Eukaryota > Viridiplantae > Streptophyta > Magnoliopsida > Asterales > Asteraceae > Lactuca > Lactuca saligna. Next base: position 39,037,418 of record NC_136417.1, on the reverse strand, counting down.
CGTAGAACATTACAGTACACTACTGTACTATTACATGATCACACTTACATGAGTACAATTACATGATCACACTTACATGAGTACACTTACATATACATAGAATAGACGTCACTAGGGGCTATAGCACGGAACCAGTTCAATCTAACTATACTGATGAATCACACCGCAATTGTGATAGTTATATCGAGTATACATGATCATTAGTAATGTGGATGCTCACGGCTTGCATTCATGCAGGGGTCATGGGTAGGTCCCAAAATCCCTTTGATAGGGGAGCGTATAGTCTGGGATCTAGACATCACATTATACCTTATCCCTCAAATAAGGAAGTTGAGTATCGATGTAGTTATTTATATCAAATACTACAGTACTTGGAAGTATTACCCTAGATTTAAGGTAATAGGTACGGTTGTAGTTCGGCACTACACCATAGTACTACATTGATTTTTCCATTACATATTTTTAGTGATAACCTCACTTAAACATTAATGTACAAACTATATTTTTGGATAATGATAGTTATACTTTGGAAAATACATCCTCTTACAAGAGACACACACACACAGAACAGTTAGGTCTTGGTAGAAGACACCTTCATATACTAGAAGGAATCATCGGGATTCTAGGGTTTTTCAAACACTTACAATCCATATACACTTAAAAATTCTTACATACAAATTAAGACAATAAATACTTATGATCTCACCAGCTTCAAAGCTGATACTCGCTTTCAAAATTATTTGTATCCTCAGGTCATCATAGACAGGTACCGATGCAAGGAGAAAGGAAGATGGAGCTTGTTCAAGACTTATCTTTCATTTTGATTTATGCTTTAGTGTTTATCAAAATTTGACAGAACATATTTGTATAATAATTATATTATTAATGCAATGGATGATGTTGTTGCTTATTTACTAGTTTACATTGTTGTTGATATTATACATGACGTCCTCTGCCTCAGAACGTTTCCGCCGTTCTTGGTTTTGGGGTGTGACAGATTGGTATCAGAGCATTGTTTATAGTGAATTAAGTATATCAACCCATAAAAGATATACTAACTATAAATACATAAGGGATAAAAAAAATTCTTTGACCAAGAGTTTATACTTTTAATAGTAAAATATTTAAGTAAGTATACGTGCTGCATTCATACTAAAATCAGGGTCACTAGGACAGTACAAAAGAATTACGATTGTTGGACAACACAAGTGGGCTTAGAGACATATGGTCAAAACTGGGAAGATATAGCTTGATCACATATATTATCCGAGGGTTGACTAGCATGTGCCTAAGTTTATGTGTGTGGTTACAACAATGCTAAAATCTTACCAACCCTACCACAATGAGGACAATAGAACATAATGTTAAAATTAAAATACTATAGGAGTATTTGGTGTTACTATAAGTACTTTATACTTGAGAATTAAAACGGGATCTTCATTTCTAAGTTGATAGTTGCTAAGTGGATACACTAAGGATATATGTAATTAGGATGTTATAGACTTAGAATCTGTGATAAGTTTGCCTTACCCCTATTCTGTGTGAATTTGGAAATTAAGGTCACTTATTCGAAGGTCTATCCTGTTTTGATTACACATAGCTGGTATGCACTTCACAAATAGCAATGTAACTAATGAAGGTTTTCTAAATAATTATCTAGATAGTTCGTATAATAATTATTCTCTTACCCTAAATTCTCGCATAGAAAACATAACTGGACTCCATCCCCTCGACAACCAGTACCTTCCGAATGAAGTCATAGCTGGTTGGTTTGGAGAATAACCAGAGAATGATCATCCTTTTCCCCTTGAATGATCAACATGATGAAGACCTTTCGTATGATGCTAACTCCGAACCAGAGGTTGAAAACCTACCCTGAGCAGCTCCCTTTCCAATTCCTAACCCTCGTCCGGCTTTTCATGGCCCGACCCTGAGTGAGTGGAATGCTCAGAAATATGGAGCCAAGGACAAGATCAGCCTATGCTATTTGATGGTGACCGAAGCTTTTACAACTTGAGCAATGAGGGCTTAACAGATATAGTCTTGCCAATCTTGGTCCGTAGAGAGGCCGAAATGAGATTCAAGGCAGGACAGCCCTACATCAGATTTCAGAAATAGTCGCCTATGCTAGAATGCATACCCTCCACACCATTCATCTAGGAGATGCACACGAGAGATCAGAGAGAAGCCATGAAACCCTGCTGCAAGCACTGGCCGAATCACGAGCCAAAGTCATAGAGCTCCGGGTACGCCAGATGGTGGGCGAAAGACACCTACTTGACATGGAACATAAATTGGTTGAACTGAGAGTTCACCAGAGGGATGACCATCGCTAGTAGTAGACGCTTTACTTTATTTCCCTTATAAAAAGGAATCGTGTTTTCTCTCTATGCCCGATGTGGCATTTTCTATGAAATTATCTTGTTCTGTAAGTACTTTAGATAGGCCTTTATGCTGCCAGGAACTATCTTCTATAGATATGATGTAAGACCTTTACAAGGTTATTTTTCTAGAATCTCTACATCGTGAATATCAAAGATATTGACAGCCGACTATCTTTTGTGTCATTCTTCATTCAAGTACTCTTGTCATTCAATCATTAGAGTCTATCTGAATCATGCTTTAGTCAAGTCATTGGACTATAGCAAGTTAGATCCGGGGACATTTCCAAGTCTCTTTTAGGTTGGATCTTTTTATTCACCAACTTACGATACCTCGGCTTGCACAACAAACGTTTTGAGACCATTCTACGAACTCACTTCTACTCATTACTAGGACTGCATCATAGGGATGTAGGTCAAATCTTCGCGAACATACTTTCAATCCGTGCTAGGACTGCATCATAGGGATGTAGGTCAAACTTTCGAGATCATACTTTTACTCTTTTCATGAACGATCTAAGTACATCAGGGTCAACCAGAATCACTCACATGATCTTTATTCTTTCGTGTTAACAGAATCATGTCGTCATCCGGAAACAACCAGCCAAGCAACGAGACCTCTACTTTTCCTATGGACGCCGCTACCTTTCAAACGGCAGTTACAACTGCCGTAGTGGTTGCCGTAACCGCGGTTTTTGCGAACCGTAGCGCTAACAGCACAGTCAATGCTACTGATAGGAATGAAGTTTCCAATCGTGGTATCCATCCAGGAAGTCACCAAATGGTAACGGCCTCAGGCCCGCAAAGCCAAAAACCAAAGAACAAGAAACGAAAGCGTCAAACTCAGAAAGAACGCAAGAAACCCCGAAAAATTTCCATGCAACAACAGCAAGCAGAAACCTCTGCCATCCCAGTACCGAGCAAACCATACAAAGGAACACTTCCGAAGTGCGACCGGTGCAATTACCACCACGAGGGAATTTGTCGAGCCTTGCAATGCAAAAATTGCAACAAAAAGGGGCACACCAAACGTTACTGCAAGAGCCTATCAAAACCGATCAACAATTCGTCCAACGCCGATGGGGACAAGACTTGCTACCATTGTGGAGAGTTTGGGCACTATAAGAGAGATTGCCCAAAAAAGGAAAGAAACCGCGTCCCCATAACTCCTACTCGACGTTTCACTTCCACCACCAATGTGGGTGCTGTCCATATATGTTACCAATGCGGTGAAATTGGACACCTCCAGAAGGATTGCCCGATAACACAAAACTCTGGCGCAGACGGGAAGATTCTCAGGATCACAGCCGCAGGAGAGCCTGCTCCGGAACCACGTTAAATGTAATTTAGGCGTTTCGTTGTAACAGACTTATAAACTATCTGAAACTAGTGCAACTAGAGTCTTACCTTTTGCGAGATCCTGTCTGTATAGGAATTCTCGTGCTGCGTATACTTGTCTTTTGTAGTATATCTTATTCGCAGCAATAGTCTTATGGTAAATCTAAAGTACTGTAACTCTGTTCATGGTTGCACGGTTGTGCTTTGTCTGTAAACGTCTTATGTTCAAATCCAATGTCTTTAAGTTTCAGTATGATTTCGACATTATCATACGAATTGATTCAGTTTGATCCTCACGAAAATAGCTTCATACGTACATCTCTTTCTTCTAGATCACTTTTCCAGCGAAACCGTCACATCAGAAGGCCGAAGTACTCATTCCAGGAGTACCTCTTAGTTATTTTCTTTCCGAAGAAATCCCCGAAGTACCGCTCGTGCAGTACGTCAAGTTCAATCCAGGAATTCATGCGGATGATCTATCGCTGAGGAATGTATACATAAGAGTGTTATATAATCAAGGTTCTACAGGTTTAGAATTAATGATTTCGCCTTAACTCTTTTCCTCATTGGGATGTGAGGGTAAGGAAGAATCAGTTATTCGACTACCTTTTCAATCTTAATTATATACGACTCGTATACACGAGATTGTGATTGTGAACCCCTGTATGAATTCTAAAATGGACTTCAGGACGGAGAACTGCCTAAGTATACGAGTAATCGCATCGTCATGCGAACAAACTTAGAACCCAGTACGACTCCCGAAAACAGATCGCCCTATAGTTTAAACACCCACGGAGATACAAGAACAGTTTGGACAACTTAGCGAACTACACATAAATAGAATTAGAAGACTAGGTTTCTCACCCTCGAGAACCTCGGTCATATTCTTCCAGAGATCGACGGATCGCATTGCATGTACCTCGGTTATCGAGGACTCCGTTGAGATTTTTCATTAGAAATCGTTATCTCTGCAGCGCGTAGAAAAAATGGTTGAGCAAAGGCAAAGAAAGAAACTACTTCCAGGAATGGATCCGGGATCCGAATATCACCAGTTCGAGTGTTAGGGAAAGATGTCAGGAAGACTATCTCTTGAACTCGATGCGGACACTTCGAGTCCGTAGTGATACCCTTCGGATAGGACCAATACGCCCATAGCTTTTATGAGCTAAAACGAGTAGGGTACGTCTTTCTTACCTGGATCAGTTCATCATTTCTCCATGTAATGACTTACTTATCTACCCTTGTAGTAAGAAGGAACCCATGGGAAAACATTTCCTTCAGAGGAACTTTTAGTGATGTTCTCAAAGCACGAGTTTTGAAATTGAAGAGTCAAATTTCTAAAGACACACTGTTAGTAATGTGAGAAATTATGAGCACTCTTACAATTTGTCAAAAACCGTTGAGCATTTATCGACATCAGAGACGCCGACATTCTTTCGCCAGATTCTAGGTCTTACCGACCTACCTCTTTAGTTCATTCAGAACTCCTCGCAAGCTACAGAATCTCGTACGACTTTGACCCAGCAAGGGGTGGCCTTTGACTGGCAGGTTACGCAAGAAAAGGAACCTTTGAGATTCCAAGTGAATGACCAAGTTCTTTAGGATAACTCACTTTGGGAATGGCTTAATACACTTCGTAAAGCGTGGAAAGCTAAATCCAAGGTAGACAGGACCTCCGAGATTCTGATCAAAATCGGTCCTGTGCCTTGTACAAACTAGACCTACTCCGCGAACTCAGTAACATACTTTCTACTCTTCGCTTCTCGATCGTGAAACCATACCTTTCCGTTAGGACTCTTGCAAGTCCACTCGTCGAGATCCTCGCCTTCGTATTAGAACCGTAGTGACCCTTGACCGAGAGGTCAAGCGGACGAAGCAACGCCGTCGCCAGTTAGTGAAGGTTCATTGGAATGCCAACCGAGAGCCCGATTTCACTTAAGTGCGCTAGAACCAATCGATTAGGAAGTTTTCTCCTCACGACTCGATCATTCGTGCATACTTCCTTGCGTGAATTCTAATTTTGGGATGAAATTCCCTTTAACAGGGGGATGATGTGACAACCTGAAATTTTCCATTCTAATCAAACCATTTCAATCCAATAGAAGTAGAGCAGTTACAGTAAAAATTCAGACTTAGAATATAAGTTTGGCAGTTTCAGGGTTTTACACCTAAAGAGATATTAGGAGAGTGGTTGCACTAGGATTTTGTGCAACACTGAAATTCCATTACCCTAGATCATTGGAATCCATTCCGAGAATAGAAATATTTTCTACCAAAAATCTCAGGACTATAAATAGAATCCTGAACCAAATTGGTTCATTAGTTGAATTCCATTTTGAGAAAAGCCAATTTCTCTCTCACGGATCTTCGGGTTTTCATCCCAGATTGTGAGTCTACTTCCCTAGATGTGTTTTAATACTTTTTATATACTTAATAACATTATTTACATGTCCAAAACACAAGATCCGGGAGCTTACGACCCAAGAACGTTCTTGGGGTGTAAACTCCAAAACAAGGCCTAAAGGCCATCTAGTCCCAATTCCTTGTTAGGAAACTAGTTAAGGACTTTATGTATGAATATTAGAGGCTAGAAATCAATCAAAACCATATAGTTTTAGGAGTTTACGGCCAAGGATATACTCTTGGGCCGTAAACCCCTTTTTCAAGGGCTAAAAGTGCCCTAATCACCCCCAAAGGCTTGGACTCTATTTTTGGCAAACACCTTATTGTGTTTAGGACCTAGGAAACATAAGAAAAGCACAGGTATTGAGGAGTTTACGGCCAAGAGTGGTTCTTGGGCGGTAAACTCCCATAAAGGGGTCAATGGACACCCTAAACACTTCCTTAGGCCATGAGACAATTTGGGTATGTACCTAGATGAGTTATGGACTAGCTAAAACATTTAGAACCCCATGTGTGAGGGAGTTTGCGGCCCAAGAGGTTCTATGGCCGTAAAATCCAAGAAATGGTACCAAATGGTGCCATAAACTCTTCCAAAGCCAAGTACAAAAGCCTAGAATTGTTCCTAGTTATTATACAGACTTGAAAGCACCATAATCACCCTCCCAAGGGAGTTTACGGCCGTAAACTCCAAGGGAAAAGGGTATTTGGGCCGTAAACTCCCCAAAGGTGTCAATATGGTGCCCAAACACTTGTATAAGCCTTGAATAAATTCCCACTAGAGTAGTAGTAATTGTAAGCATCATTTCAAGACTTGGTTGGGAGTTTACGGCTAGGAGCTTACTCCCATGGGCCGTAAACTCCAATGAATATGGTCTTTTTGTTGGGTTTTGAGCAATCTAACACTTGCTAAGTGTTCATGCAACCCTAATAAACCTTGGATCTATGTTTGTCTAAATACATGCAAAATAATAATTTTCCAAGGTTTATAACCTATCTAACATGGCATGGGGAACATTTCAACATAAAAGAGTTAGAAGAGATTACATACCTTTTGGTGAGTTTGGTTCTAAGGAGTTTGAGGGCCAAGCACCAATAGTGTGAATGCCTCAAATGGAATCACAAACACCACAAACTCTTGGAAAACTTTAAGAGAGTATACACCTTGTATAAAATCGGCCACACACATGCACACACACACTAGTTCACTAGTTTTCTCTTAGGCTCCATTTCATGCTCTATAAGCATGCTTATATAGTGTGCATGGTTAGGGTGAAACCCTAATAACCCATGTCTTTTCCTTTTCCAAGGATCCATGGGTTAAAAGCTCCATGGATCATCCATGGACTTCCACATAAGCCTAGCCCATTAACAAATGAGTATTAGCCCACACTATATAAAACAAATAGCCCATAATTTAATTAGTATTCCTTTTAATCTCTAAATTAATTCATAATTAATTTAAGACTAAAACTAATTAAATAACGTAACTTTATATTAATATATTATAACTCATAATATATTAATAAACATATGTGTATAACTCTCATAAAATTATCCATAATAGTTTGGATGAGATGCAACCCAAATGGACCATGCCGGTCGGGTCAAGTATATACCAAATAAGTTATGGACTTAGACACCTTATCCAACAGACTCCCACTTGGATAAGTCTAATAACTATATTTGCCTATAACTTCAGGAACCAACCAACAATTGTAGCTCTCGAAAACTCCCTCGAACAATGAAGACTCTGTCGAACTATGAAGCGCCATTTTAGATAAGTGATCACATAATATCAGCCGGACAAACACATGGAACTATGTCTTGCTTATTGTCTAGCAGTTGTTTCTCGATTTTCCGATTTGTTTGACGAAGAACTTCACTGAACACATCGGTTTAGTTCTGACTAGGCCTGGTACATGGGTCAACACAAAATCATCGAGGGGCCCAGATATCGCTTCTATTTCTAGAAGGAACAGATAAACTTTGACTGATATGCTTGTTCTACTACTTATTGAATTGTACATAAAGGCACGTTTTATAACATCAAGTTACTGATGCGTTTACGTGCAATCAATGCACAACCAACTCATAGGTAACAACTCATATCTCTAGGTTTAAAGATTTATATGATGTTATCGTCTCACGATCACTCGAGATAAATTCCATGAAGTGATACAAGTGAGCGTGGGTTTATACCAATACTCATAACTTATGAGTACTCATGAATGTTGCAGCAACCATTGCCATGTCTAAACACCTTTAAGGCATCTACAAACCCAATTCATGACAATCTTGATTCATACCTACTTCTGACGTATGATCGATTGTGGAGGTTTGAATAAATTAATTATTCTGGAAGTCAAAACATGCAAAACTGAAACAATAGTAAATAATTGACAATGATAGTAACACTTTACTCATAAATAAATCACAAATTTTATTCATCATCAAACGTCGATTACATTTTACAAGTTTCAGGAAAACTATCTAATCTGTAAAACTAATATCGTCCCTCAGCCCGATGCGTCTCGCATGCTGAAAATGCTTAACCCTCGTTCGTAAGGGGATCTGCAGGATTCTCATCCGACGATATCCTCCTTGTCACAAGGAGTCCTTCTTCAATCTTGTGTCTTATGAAGTGATATTTTCTGTCAATGTGTCGGGATCTGCCATGATCTCTTGGTTCCTTGGCTAAGGTAACCGCACTATTGTTGTCACAGAAAATCTCTATAGGTTCCTTAATAGCTGGTACAACTCCAAGGTCTCCGATGAAGTTCTTTAGCCATATCGCCTCCTTCGCTGCTTCACTCGCTGCTATATACTTTGATTCACAAGTCGAATCAGCCACTGTCTCCTGCTTGGAACTCTTCCAAGAAATTGCCCCTCCATTTAAGGTAAAGATCCAGCCCGACTGAGAGCAGAAATTATCCCTATCAGTCTGAAAACCAGCATCACTATACCCTAATATTCTCAAGTCATCACTGCCACCAAGGCTAAGGATCCAATCCTTAGTCCTCCGCAGGTACTTGAGAATGTTCTTTACCGCGATCTAATGAACCTTGCCAGGGTTCCCCTGATACCTGCTGACCATGCTCAAAGCAAATGCCACATCAGGATGGGTACAAGTGATAGCATACATGATCGAGCCAACTGCGGAAGCATATGGTAATTAGCTCATCTCAGCTATCTCTGCCTCTGTACTCGGACTCTGAGTCTTACTCAGTTTGGTATTGCTTTGGATCGGTAAATCTCCTTTCTTGGAATTCTCCATGTTGAACCTTTTCAACACCTTATCCAAGTAGATACTCTGACTAAGTCCAATTAGTCTTCTACTCCTTTCTCTTAATATCCTTATCCCTAGGATATAGGTAGCCTCCCCTAGGTCCTTCATAGCAAAGCACTTCCCAAGCCAGGACTTAACCTCCTGTAAGGTTGGGATGTCATTTCCTATGAGTAGTATGTCATCCACATACAGTACCAAGAAGCTAACTATACAACCACTAGCTCTGACATACACGCAAGACTCATCTTCGCTTCTCAAGAAGCCAAACTCTTTTACCTTCTCATCAAAACAAAGATTCCAACTACGAGATGCTTGTTTTAATCCATAAACGGATTTCTCAAGCTTGCATACTCTATTAGGGTACTCTGCATTGACAAAACCCTCTGGCTGATTCATGTACACATCCTCAGCCAACTTTCCATTAAGGAAAGCGGTTTTGACATCCATTTGCCATATTTCATAATCATGAAATGCTGCAATGGCTAACATAACCCTAATAGACTTAATCTTTGCTACCGGCGAAAAGGTTTCATCATAATCAACACCTTGAGTTTGAGTAAAACCCTTCGCAACCAGTCGAGCCTTATAAGTATGCACTTTTCCTTCCATGTCTGTCTTCTTCTTGAAGATCCATTTGCACCCTACTATTTTACGGCCTGGTACATTGTCAACCAAGTTCCACACTTGATTGTCATACATGGACTGTATCTCGCTGTCCATAGCCTCCTTCCATTTAGTAGACTCCGGGCCTGCCATGGCTTCCTTAACACTGCTAGGTTCATCCAAATTTACTAGTGTACTATCACTAATAAACGTATCACCTTCCGTAGTAATATGAAAACCATAATAAAACGAAGGTGTGTTCCTAACCCGTGTGGAACGCCTCGGAGGTACAGACTCGTCAGCTGGATCAATAGGAGTTTCCTCCTCAGGTTGATTGCTAGTGTCTGAGGTTCCTTCACCAATTGATTCTTGAATTTCTTCAAGATCAATCTGCCTCCCACTGTCTCCTTGGCTTATAAATTCTTTCTCGCGAAAGATCCCTCTTCGTGCTACAAAGACCACATTCTCACTGGGTCTGTAGAAGAGGTAACCGAAGGATTTCTGTGGGTAGCCGATGAAAATACACCTTTCACTTCGGGGTTCAAGCTTATCATGAGTTTCGCGCCTCACGAAGACTTCGCAACCCAAAATTTTGATGTGGTCCAAATTGGGAACCTTCCCAGTCCACATCTCATGAGGTGTTTTGGTAACCTTCTTTGTAGGGACTAGATTAAGGATATGGGCGGCAGTCTCTAAGGCATACCCCCAAAAAGAGATTGGTAATGAAACTCGACTCATCATAGAGCGAACCATGTCCAACAAGGTTCGATTACGCCTCTCAGCTACACCATTCAGCTGTGGTGTCCTGGGAGGAGTCAATTGTGAGATAATCCCACACTCCTTAAGGTAGTCAAGGAACTCGGTACTAAGATACTCACCACCTCGATCGGATCGAAGCATCGTAATGTTCCTTCCCAATTGATTTTCTAATTCCTGCTTGAATTCCTTAAACCTTTCAAAGGTTTTGGACTTATTTTTGATTAAGTAGACATACCCATATCTACTAAAATCATCAATAAAAGTCACATAATACCGATTAGCATCCCTTGTGGCGGTTTTGAATGGCCCACATACATCAGTATGTATTAGGTCCAACAAACCTTCACCCCTCTCACAAGTTCCAGTGAAGGGTGATTTTGTCATTTTTCCAAGTAGACAAGATTCACAACTATCATCTGATTTGAGGTCAAATGATTCCAAGACTCCACTCTTTTGGAGTTGGCCTATGCGTTTCTTGTTTACATGTCCAAGACGACAATGCCACAATGATGCTTTATCTAGGCTAGTAGAAGAATCAATATACAACACATTATTTCCTAAGTTGTCCACAATCGACACAGTTTCATACACACCATCACAAGGTAATGCTTTAAAATAAAACACATTATTAAAGAAAGCATTAATACCACCACATTCATTATCAAACGAAAAGGTAAAACCTTGTTTGTACAAAGCATGAAAAGAAATAATATTCCTCGCCATTTCAGATGAGTACACACATTTATTCAAATCTAATTTTAACCCATTATTAAGCAACAAAGTATAAACTCCAATCTTGGAAACAGGTGAAGCCTTCCTATTCCCCATGATTAAGTTTATCTTCCCGTGCTCCACATCCTCACTTCTTCTTAGGCCCTGCAAATAAGAACATATGTGAATACCACATCCTGTATCAAGCACCCAAGAGTTAGAATATGTTGAGTAATTAGACAATATAGTGTAAATACCTGCATAGGTGGGTTTCACTTTCCCATCCTTTAGATCCTGCAAGTACTTAGGGCAGTTTCGCTTCCAGTGTGCCTTTTCATGGCAATAAAAGCATTCAGCATCCTTGGGAATGGCAGAAGGAGTGACAGAACCGTTCTTAGTCTTTGATGAGGAGCCTTCAAGAGACTTTCCCTTGGTACCCTTCGAAGGGTGCTTCCTCTTTTTCCCTTTGCCTTGCCCAATAGCTAAAACAGGGGTAGAAGTTGGAGTAGGAGTAGTAGAGGTAACAACCGCTTTACCCTTAAGACCGGTTTCAGCGGTCTTCAAGAGTCCTTGAAGCTTGCTGAGGGTAACTTCCTCCTTGTTCATATGATATGTCATTCGAAAATGATCATAACAAGAAGGCAAGGAGTGCAAAATGATGTCAATTTCCAACTCCTCGGGGATGTTAACATTCAGCTTCAGCAAACGGTCCACATACCTTTGCATCTTTTGCATGTGGCCCGTGACGGATTCACCATCCTTCATGAGGGTAGTTATTATGGAGGAGATTATTTCATACCGCTCCTGACGAGCACTCTGATGGTACCTTTCCATCCGGTCTTGGTGCATCTCAAAAGGGTAGAAATCTTCATACGACTTTTGGAGCTCGGCTGTCATCGTGGCCATCATGATACATGCCACCTTAGTAGCATCTCTCTCATGAGTCCTGAATTCAGCGATCTCCTCAGGAGTAGCAGTAGACTCATCAAGTTCTTTTAACTCTTTACCGAGGACATATTCCTTGTCCTCATAACGAGTAACCATCCTGATGTTCCTAATCCAATCCATGAAGTTGGAACCATCAAAGATGACCCTCCCACAAAGATTCATGAGAGAGAAAGAACCAGTTGGGTTAGAGCCTGAAGCATTAGTGTTGGAAGACATCTGAAAGAAGAAAGTAAGTTTAGATTAGATATTTAGGATCCTTAATAAGACACCCAAATGTAATATTAAGGCTAGGATCCAATCACAATATATTACACTTAGAAGAGGGATGTCGTAATCTAAGTAATAATATATTTGAAAGGTAGGTGAATGACGATTCAAAAATTTCCACCATGAAAACAAAATGATTTATTAGGTTTAATTGGATTTGAAATTCCTAGATTCTTTTGAGATTCATTGAACTTTTCAATGGCATGTTTCAATCTCGATTGTGCCCTTCAAGTTTTGTGACTGGGATGCCGAGGATCACAAAACAAGGTGTGAATAACCATGCTAATTCACTTGGTACTCTTAATATTATCACCTAATCAATGTGCCGGTTAACCACACACGCTCCATTGATCTGTGACAAACATTAAGTCACCCTTCGTGATCCTTACTAGTCCTAGTTAGTGTGCCGGTTAACCACACACGCTCCACCAACGACTTGGTAAGGTACAAAGTGTGAATTCCATGGACTAGCACCATGTTCACATTTTTCCTAAAATAACTAAGATTGGGAATTAAAAGAGTTTAGTTATTTTATAATATTCATTATACTTTTAATGAGGATTTAAACTCATTGTTCTACCTGTTCGGCTAACGACCCTCCACCGATCAAGCAAGCAGTGGGTGAGAGTATACACCCATTAAGTCGCCATTTTATAGGCAACAACCTTATACCCACCTTATAGACCGGCTTCGTGAATGAGGCCTACTAACGGTAAAACGACTTATTCTTATACATATATATAATAATTAACCATTAATGTTATAAATAGTATAAGGGTTGAATTTTAACTATTAAAACTCTATGGTTTGGAATTAAAGTTTATTAAAGTGTGTGAAACTTTACAAATTCCAAAACTTGAGGGAAAGTTTTGTAACTTTGCAAAACTCTTCATTTCATAACTTATGAATTAAAGGTTCATAAAAATGAAGACTCTTCATTTTCATGTAACTTATGTGTTTTAAGTGTGTGTTAAATGAAAGTGACCTTTGGTAATCCATAACTTGAGGACAAATTATGGACTCCATTAAAACACATAAATGATAAAGAATTAATCCTAAACAATTCAGCAAATAATTCCTATCATTTTCTAAATTCATAAGAACATGAACATGATCATCAAAAATTCAAGAATTATATGAACACATAAAATCATGGAATTTTGATATATGCTATTGCAAATGGATTAGAACAACCATTACACCAACTAAAATAAGTTTTATAACACCAAAACAGTTTAGGGTAATGTTTCTAGTCCATTTCCAGCAGCAAAAGTCGAGAATCTGCACTCTTTCGATCCTACTCGTCGAGTTCATGAACTTACTCGCCGAGTAGGTTGAAGTTTGCCTTGGACTCGTCGAGTCCCCCCAATGGACTCGGCGAGTCCACCATGCTGACAGCAACGATTTCGACTTTTTTAACTATTTTGCATCAAGTATCAAACAAGCAAGCCTAGGCTCTGATACCACTGTTGGGTTTTGAGCAATCTAACACTTCCTAAGTGTTCATGCAACCCTAATAAACCTTGGATTATGTTTGTCTAAATACATGCAAAATAATAATTTTCCAAGGTTTATAACCTATCTAACATGGCATGGGGAACCTTTCAACATAAAAGAGTTAGAAGAGATTACATACCTTTTGGTGATTTTGGTTCTAAGGAGTTTGAGGGCCAAGCACCAATAGTGTGAATGCCTTAAATGGAATCACAAACACCACAAACTCTTGGAAAACTTTGAGAGAGTATACACCTCTTATAAAATTGGCCACATACACACTAGTTCACTAGTTTTCTCTTAGGCTCCATTTCATGCTCCATAAGCATGCTTATATAGTGTGCATGGTTAGGGTGAAACCCTAATAACCCATGTCTTTTCCTTTTCCAAGGATCCATGGGTTAAAAGCTCCATGGATCATCCATGGACTTCCACATAAGCCTAGCCCATTAAAAAATGAGTATTAGCCCACACTATATAAAACAAATAGCCCATAATTTAATTAGTATTCCTTTTAATCTCTAAATTAATTCATAATTAATTTAAGACTAGAACTAATTAAATAACGTAACTTCATATTAATATATTATAACTCATAATATATTAATAAACATATGTGTATAACTCTCATAAAATTATCCATAATAGTTTGGATGATATGCAACCCAAATGGACCATGCCGGACGGGTCAAGTATATACCAAATAAGTTATGGACTTAGACACCTTATCCAACACTTTTGACCTTAAACTCACATTAGGGGCATTGCACTCCTTTGTTGCAACCCTTTAGCCTCCTGGCACTTGACCAAAAGTGTTCTCCTCGCGCTTAAATGTTATTACTTGTATAATTAGTGTTATAATACCTAATTATGTATATACATATGTTTTCATATGTAATTAGGATCATTGTGTGTGTCTAAGTCTCCACTTGACACCAAGCACTTGTCCGATCCTTCTGTACGATAACAGTCCGTTCAATTCCAGTCACTTACTGCAGGTGAGTTCATACCCCTAACTAATGTTTTAAACTCTTTTTAAATGTTTTATGGGGGGGATACAAGTAGAATCATGCTACTTATTATGTCAATCACATGTGATTAGTAAGTAGGATTATATTACTTATTACATCAATCACATGTGATTAATATACAACATTCAAATGATTTGGCTACTCATTAGCCATTTTACCAAACAGTTTCCTTCAAATAACTTTTTATAAATATTTTATATGTTTTAAACTCCTTTTTACACTGTACAGCTTACTCCGTACATTAACTTTCAAAATTATTTACAACTGTATTTCAAACAAATGTTTTCTTATACTTAAACTGTTTTATTAAACTTATGCCTTCAAATTGTTTTATAGATTGACATCAAGTCGATCTTTTCTTAAAATAAAACTTATATTTCAAATGTCTTACAAAACTTATTTATGCTTTTATATTATAAATTGCATGCCTCTATATGTATAGTTATATAAGAAATGTTTAAAAGACTTAGGAAGGCTATCTACCCTATTTCCTTTTCGCACCTTGAGATGTGGTCTGGTGGGATATCGGGTATTCGTCCGAAAGTCATTTAAATATTAGTTATATATCATGTGTACATATAGATAGTCATAAAAGGTCTGTCCAGTTCAACATATGCCCTTGGGTAGCAAGGGTATACATCCATGTCCATACTTACCAGATAGATTACTAGTAAACTACCATATGGGTAGTTTAGGAAGATACTAGAATAATTACTAGAACGCGATATCATACAATGAGTCAGTTCATTCATGAGTCAATACTTTCTAGAACTTTTCAGTACATTACATATACAACTATACTAGGACTAGAACATATACAACTATACTAGGACGAGAACATATACAGCTATACTAGAATGATTACATTACTATACTTGCTAGATAGAGAGAACTCACATTACAGCTAGCACACGTAGAACATTACAGTAGACTACTGTACTATTACATGATCACACTTACATGAGTACAATTACATGATCACACTTACATGAGTACACTTACATATACATAGAATAGATGTCACTAGGGGCTATAGCATGGAACCAGTTCAAGATCTAACTATACTGATGAATCACACCACAATTGTGATAGTTATATCGAGTATACATGATCATTAGTAATGTGGATGCTCACGGCTTGCATTCATGCAGGGGTCGTGGGTAGGTCCCAAAATCCCTTTGATAGGGGAGCGTATAGTCTGGGATCTAGGCATCACATTATACCTTATCCCTCAAATAAGGCAGTTGAGTATCGATGTAGTTATTTATATCAAATACTACAGTACTTGGAAGTATTACCCTAGATTTAAGGTAATAGGTACAGTTGTAGTTTGGCACTACACCATAGTACTACATTGATTTTTCCATTACATATTTTTAGTGATAACCTCACTTAAACATTAATGTACAAACTATATTTTTGGATAATGATAGTTATACTTTGGAAAATACATCCTCTTACAAGAGACACACACACAGAACAATTAGGTCTTGGTAAAAGACACCTTCATATACTAGAAGGAATCATCGGGATGCTAGGGTTTGTCAAACACTTACAATCCATATACACTTACAAATTCTTACATACAAATTAAGACACTAAATACTTATGATCACACCAGCTTCAAAGCTGATACTCGCTTTCAAACTTACTTGTATCCTCAGGTCATCATAGACAGGTACCGATGCAAGGAGAAAGGAAGATGGAGCTTGTTCAAGACTTATCTTTCATTTTGATTTATGCTTTAGTGTTTATCAAAATTTGACAGAACATATTTGTATAATAATTATATTACTAATGCAATGGATGATGATGTTGCTTGTTTACTACTTTACATTGTTGTTGATATTATACATGACGTCCTCCGCCCTAGAACGTTTCCGCCGTTCTTGGTTTTGGGGTGTGACAATCTTGCATCCCGAGCCCCGACGATCTCGCACCCTGACCGTTTTACTTAGATAACATAAAATCACGCTACTAGGGTGAGTTTCACGGCCCCACTTTCTAATATTTCAGGGGAAAATGCATGCTACTTATTGTATATATGTTATTATTATGTCTATATGATAGTATATAGTTATAATAATTGAGATATGATTGTTCTAAATATAACATTTTGAATACATACAACTATTATTAACTTATCAATATGTTAATTTACTAATGTAGATCTTGAGTTAGGATTCTACATATATGTTGTGTGCGATATAATACCGAAGTAATATTCGAAAGTTCTAAATGTTAAGTTAGATAGTATGTTGTTATTATTAGTTTTATATCAAGATAAAACTAGATATGTTATATGTTGTTATTGTTAGTTTTATGTCAAGATAAAACTTGGTATTGTTATTGATAGTTTTATGTCAAGATAAAACTAGAAATGTTATATGTTGTTATTATTGGTTTTAGGTCAAGATAAAACCTGGCTTTTAGTTCAAGATATAGTTGTTATACTGCCTAAATATTATGAAGTTAGGAGTAATGTTTAAAAGCATAGTCTAGTAACTTAAGGTTTTAGACATGAAAATGCTTTTGTTGTTAGAGCTATAGGAAGCCGTCAAAATCTACATGAGTAATTGTATTCATCAACAAAGATTAGGGATCTTAGCATAAATCCTATGAACTGTAACCATTAATCTCGTGTGAGCGAGGAAGTCGTGTATAATTAGTATACGGGCTGACCACCCCACTTGTGACTATTAGCTACAGTCAACCAAAAGCAAGTGATGAACTATCCTTTTATTTGTTATTAATCTGGAGCCAATGAAGTGTACGGTGTTGTTTCTCATGTTAAATCATGAGTGTATTTGTTCTCATGGTAAATCATGAGTGTATTGTTCTTTCAGAGGTATTATGTCATAGCAGCGGTTACAGGCTCATGGTAGCAAATTGTTAGAAACATTATACCTTGTTGTATACAAGTATTAATGTGAAGTGTAAGTTTTTCCCTACTTATACCTTAATATTAAGAAATGTTTAGGTATAACACTTAATTGATAAGTATACTATTATACCTAATGTTGGAGAGTCAAAATGATACTTTCAAAACTATACTTTTGAATGTGTAAAAATGTATTATTTTATGGTGTCAAAACCTGTGAACTCACCAACTTTATGTTGATGTATTTTAGAATGCATATGTTTTCAGGAACTTGAAAAGCTGGTATGTATTCGAACAGGAGAAGTTTTACTATTATCTTTCTATTCATTAAGAAGTATGTCACAGTCGGATATTATGTAATAAATAATAGGAAAACAATAATGTAACTTTCAAACATTAATAAAGGTATGTATTTTCTTTAAGTATTGTTCAATGTATGGTATATAACTGTGATACGAAAAATGACGTTACAATACGCGGTGTTTCCGCCGATGGCCGGGGTGTAACATAGTATACCGCTCAGTCTAAGCAGGAGGAGGGCGTATACATAGACTGGACCGGAAGTTGTTAAATAACACTTGCAGTAGTCCTTAAGTGAAAATGTCGACTAGTTGGTACCGTGATGGAACATGCAAAACATATATATGAACTTGTTGAACCTTCTCACAAACAATATGAATGTCAATCACGATATATTTAGTGTGCTAATGTTGAATCGGATTACTCGATGTGACAACCCAAAATTTTCTATCGTGTACAGTCAAACACTTCATTAAAATTCAAAATTATTCCTGCTATCATATAGCACAATTTGGAGTGTCTTTCAACATTCTGAGCCTTGTACACTTAAGGGATAAGTGTTGGGGTTTCTCAGCTGAAGTTATAGCTCAAAGAACAAGCCTGAAACACCTTGACAAGGAGTTCACGACCACCACAATGGAGTTTACGGCCTTAAACTTCATGTGGGCCGTAATCTCCCCCTATATGATGAGATGTTGGCCATAAGTTCATTCCTTTCTTTTGCTTTGCTGATTTCCTCCCAAATCCTCTCAACTATCATCCCGATCTTCAAAACTAGTAGGTTTCTTGTCCTAACTAGTTGATATCTTACTTTATCTAGTTATCTTACATGATTTCATCTGTTAAATCATTCCATTTGTGTAGATATTAAATTTTCACCAAGAACACACACTAGTGTTCTTGGCCAAAACCAACCATTCAAGCTCCTAGATCGTAAGTACTCTTGTTCTAACTTGTTATGTACTAGGTTTAACATGTTTAGACCTTAGAAAGATCAAGAATCAAAGGATGAGTGAGAGTTTACGGCCAAGGATCTCCCAAGGCAGTAAACTCCCTTTAAGGGTGCAATGATGCCCTCTTCTCCTACCTTATGCCTAGAACTTAGTCTAGAACCAACCACCAATGAACTAGGGACTAAAACATCGAAATGGTACTTCATACCATGCGTTTACGGCCGTAAACTCATGGGTAAGTGGTCTCCAAGCTGTAAACACAAGTTAAGGTCAATTCTTGGACCTTAAACTCACCAAGCCTCTTGTTTAGCCTTGAAACACTTAACCACTTAAGACATCTTACCTTTAAGCCTCAAATTGAGACCCTTTAGAGAGTTTACGTCCAGGAGTAAAATCCCTTTGGCCGAAAACTCCATTAAGTATGGTTCATGGTCCATAAACTCAATAACAATGTCATGCACTTCTTTGTTGCAACCCAATGGCATCCTAACACTTTGACCAAAGTGTTATCCACACATTAGGGTGTTTATACTTGTCTAATTAGTGTTATAATCACTAATTGTATACATACATATGTCTTTATATATTATTAGGATCATCGTGTGTGTTCAAGACTTTACTTGACACCTAGCACTTATCCGACACTTCCATCTGATCCACTTACTATAGGTGAGTTCATACCCCTTAATTAACCTTTTAAATGTTTTTAAATGTTTATATATGATTTTATGGGGGAATACAAGTTGAGTCATGCTAGTTATTATATCAATCACATGTGATTAATAACTAACATACAAATGGATTTACTACACTTTTAGCTGTTTTACCAAACATATTACTTCAAATGACTTTCTTAACCGTTTTTACATGTTAAAACTCTTTATCAAACTGTCTTACATATTGTATGTTTCCTTTCAAACTTTGTTACAAATATGTTTCAAACAAAGGTTTTTCTTATACTTAAAAATGTCATATCAAACAAACTACTTTCAAATCGTTTTATAAACTGACATCAAGTCATGAATTCTCATTTTTTAAATTTTCAAAGGTTTTACAAAACTTCTTTTATACTTTTATATTGTCAAATGCATGCCTATATATGTATAGTTATATAAGTAATGTTTAAAGGACTTAGGAATTCTAGCTTCCTTTAATTCCTTTTCCTTTTTGGATGTGGCCTTAGGGTATCGGTTATTTGTCCGAATATCATCTAAATATTAGTTATATATTATGTATACAAATATATACATAAAATTTCCATCAATCAATTCAGTACCTTTGGGTAGCAAAGGCATACTTCGGTTATACACGTACATTACTAGTAATTATAATAGGTATAGTTAGGAGATACTACTTACTATTCCAAGTACCAGGAATCACACAAGAGTCAGTTCATTCATGAGTCTATACTAATACAATACATACTATATGAAGAGATACAATTATAGAAATACTAAGACACTACATACTATATGAAGAGATACTAATACATACAATTACAAGACATACACTTACAACAGATACAATTACAAGAGATACAGTTACAAGGGACAAAATTACAGACACACGATTACATAAGATACTATTACATAGATACTCTTTCATAGATACTATTACATAGATACTTCTACATACTTATGGATTGACCATCCTACACTTGGTTGCTCGCAACAGAAGGTGTGTTCATCTACGGATGTTCCTGGTTGTACATTTCGGCAAGTTACCAAGTCGTGTTTATCCTAGTGCAAAAGGATACGATATAAATAATTATATTATTTTCCTTATTACCTTTACTTTGTGACACATTCACATAAACGATGAGGTAGATTATATTTGTTATAAATATACTATTTTCCTTATTACCTTTATTCTGTGACTCATTCACATAAACGACGAGGTAGACTATACTTTTATAATAATAGTTATACAGGGGAAAAACCGTCACACTTACAGTGATGCATACTTTCAAAACAATTGGGTCTTGGTAGAAGACTACTTTTTATACTAGTAGGAAATATGAGATTTTCTAGGGTTTTCATACTTAAACAAATTTTTCTTCAAACATTTACAAGTCTTTTCTTTACAGTTTTACAAATCAAAGACACATAAATACTTATGAATTCACTAGCTTTATTGCTGATACTCGCTTTCAAAATAACTTGTATTCTCAGTTCACAAATAGACAGGTACGACAACCAGGTTTTGGTGAAGACGGAGCAGTCAAGACTCATCTTTTATTTTGATTATTCATTATGTTGTTTTATACTATGAAATAACACACTTGTATTTAAAATTATACTATTAATGCAATGGATGATGTTGTTGCTTCTTTACTACTTTGCATTGTTGTCATACATTACATGACATCCTCCACCCAAGAACGTTTCCGCCATTCTTGATTTTGGGGTGTGACAATTGACATGTAAATAGCACTAAAATTTTCATAATAAACCATGGACGTACAAGTGGGAGGTCGCCCTAGTTCCAAGAGAAGGTTTCGTATTCGACAAATTTATACAACAACATTGGCCATGCCCATATATTCGACCTTTGTACTGGATCTAGAAATTGTAGTTTGTCTTTCTCAAGGCAAAGATAGAAATTTGTCACTAATGAAAATGCAATAGCCTGAAGTCGATCTATGGGTGTTTGGGGCAACTAGCCTAATCGGCATCAATGTAAGCTATGAGAGTTTTTGGAGTAGAAGCTCGCATGTAGATTCCCATGGTGAGTGTGCCTTTGTTGTATCATAGAATACCTTGAAGGGCATGAATATTACTCATGTGTAGGGAATGTTCGTGCATACATATCTGTTGTACTGCATAGGAGATATCTGCATGGGTGAATGTTAGGTATTGTGAAGCTCCAGCAAGGCTACAATAGGTGGTGGAATCGTCAATAAGGTCACCACCCAAGTTACTAAGCTTTCTTGTTGTGTCAACTATGACATTCCCAAAATCACGGTCATTTTAAAAACTTTATTTATGCTTATTTAAAAAGCAGTGTATCCTTTTTGAAGAATAATATTGTGGAATTTGTTCCCAGTAAACATGATAAATATATTATCAAAGCATTTCTGTAGAAATGTAATTTTTAATGTTAAAAAATTAGGATGTCATCGTCAATACAGAAACATCTGAATAAACAGATTTAACTTTCATTTACACTAATGATTTACATCTCATTTAATCTCTCAGTGTAATGTATCTTCACATCGATACATGTGATACAAATACACTGAGTGGGTTAAGTTGGGAAACCTGGTGAGTACATAGGGTTTTCAACCCACAATAATAAAGTTAATTTGTTTCTTCACATACTCCATGTTAAACAATTAACCCGATTACCCATCCCCATTATCTTCTTTATTCTTAAGGATCTACCCTAAGAATCATTTGTTCTTAAAAATTTATTCCAAACGATTTTCCTAAGGAATAGGCACGAAGTCCATCGCTTCCAGGGTTTATCTAACAGACACTAAGTCCATACTTTCTAATACTATCAGTTAGTCATAGCTGCCAATGTTATCCATTAGGCACTAAGTCCATAGCTATCAGTGTTCATTCTTAAGGCACTATGTCCATAGCTGCCAGGGTTTTTAGAGTACATCTGGTGGACATATTGTTCACAAACACCTACAAGCTGAGCCTACTAGCGTTCCACTGGACTGTCTAAAATAGTTTGTGGTTATCATTTATACTTTGCTAAATGACATCATCATTAAAGTCAAGGCTTCTCTTCATCTTTCACCTCTCATCATTTATATCATCTTTCACCTCTCATCATTCATCTACCTATCTTTACCCAATATATTTGTACCTATAAAAATACATATTCAGTTTAAATCATGTAAAATATGTATAAATCGTTCATCTAGCATAGATATCAGGAACACACATAATAAGCACAAATTGCATGTATTAATATTAAATACTTCATATCTATGTGTAACATGAAAGTAATTATGAACTCACTTGTTAAAGTGACGAATCGAAATTCAGGATGCACTCTGCTTCTAATAATTTTCTTTTTCTTTGATGAAAACTAGTATCATTATTACTAAGTGTAGAGACCCATTTTTATAACGAACAGTGAATGCGGAAGTAAGATATCTCGAGATTAATCGTGTTGTTGGAAGTATGAACACGAAGAGCATAATATGAGTTCATAAAAATAAACTAAGAACAAAGAGAGATAAAATATATTGCATGAAGAACATGGTGGGAGAGAAACTCTCCCTAGGTGGGGAGAGCCCACCACTTTCTCTCTCTAGAATTACATTGTAAGAAAAGTGTAACTCTAACTAAGAAAAGATATGAGCTAGCTTAAAAAAATAAATGACCAACTCTCCCTTTATATATGAGGGAGAGTATTTACACCATAAACACAATAAAGGGAAAATATAACCTAACTATCACTCATTATTTGTGGAGCATTTACATGCTCCGACATTCTCTCCCTAACTACTTACAAATGATGAGAGATACAATAAGTGATACAAGGCTATAATACAGTAATCCGACTAGCAAGTGTGGTAATAAAAAGAAACAACTCTAAAGTGTCTGTGAAATCTGACACTAGCCATGAATCTCTGAAATGAAGGTCTTCGGCTTCAAAGCACAACCAATTAAGCAAAAAAGATAAGATCCAAATCTTCAAACCAGTCATAATCACCCGAAGAAGGAGGTCACCATGAGCAAGTAGAAGATCCAATAAAAGAAACACTTCGTCTTCAAAAGTCTGAAAAACATCTCGAGTTCTCGAATCATAATACACCAAAAATTCTTCAAAGAATAACCTGTTAAAAATGTGAAGCATCCATAAAATGAAGTCCGAATAAAATAATGTGAGTCCAAAAACATGGTCCAGCGATGCTAAAAATTTGATCCAAGGATCAAAAATAAGTGCCACGTCACATCACCGAAATAATCTTCGTCTTCAACATATCACAAATCCAAACTCGTGAAACCATAAGAACTGAACCCGATGCGAACACAAAATCATCCTGTGGTAGAGTCCGAATAATAAATAATCTGAATCGGAAAACATAGAGTAATGCCAAAATTTTGATCCGTGATGACCAAAAATAAGTGCCACATCGCATCACTAAATAAATAATCGTCTTCAGAAGTGTTCAAAAATACAAACTCAAACAATAATCACCAAATCCGGATGACGTTCTCTCCCTATTTTTGATAACCAATGACCGGATATCAAAAATCAACAAATCATCGGATGGAGAGTGTCGGATACCAAGAGCTAAGAGAAGCTCTCCCTAGATGTATGAAGGGTCTCGATAAGAAACGAGAAAGAGTAAAATAAATACTCTTGTGGTCATGAGGAGGTGGGTGACATAGTTACTGAAGATGTGTTGAGAAAATCTGTTGTGTCAAAAATAATATCCAAATATCTAAACTGCGGTGCCGGAACACTTGAAGTGGTCTTCAATAGAGAATAAAATCCACATGCTCAAGATACATGATTCGTCAACCAAAAATCAAGAGCGCCAAGTCATAATATCCCATAAAGTGAAGAATGCGAAACAACTTTGTTGATCATTCGCCGTTGCGCTGCAAGCATCAAAAAAAGATAATGTGAAATCCGACTGCGGTAGGAGTATTTTTCCAATAATAATAACTGACATGAAATGAATAACCAATGTGACAATCCATAGGTAGGTGGTGGCAAGAAATTGGTGTTCAAAAAAATAATTGGTTTTAATAAAAAAAAAATTATAAAAAAATGACTAAAAAATTGGTGTTAAAAAAAATAATTGGCAAAAAAATTAATTAATTAAAAAAAAATAATGTAGAAAAAAAAAATCTGAATTAAAAAAAAAAGTCTAGAAAAAAAAAGTTTTAAAAAAAAGGGGAGGGGAGGAAAAAGGTGGGGGAGGAGGAAGAAGGAAGGAGAAGGAAGAAAGGGGGGGGGGGGGGAGGAGTAGCAGAAAGGGGAAGAAGGGGAAGGGCTGAAGGAGAAGAAGGAGGAGGGGAGGGAGATCCGAAGTTGAGAGGGGGCTGCATGTCTAAGGAGGGTGCGTTCAGATGGGGGAGGCAGAGGTGTGGTTGCGGATGGAAGGTAGTTGCGGTGGTAGGTCTTGGGTGCGGATGGTGTGACCAAGGGAGCGGCGGTGAGGAGCAAGCAGTCAGGCGCGACTACGGTGTGAGGAAGGCTGATCCAAGATTGCAGGTGAGTGACTACGGATCCGAGGCTACTGATCCGAGATTGACGTTAGAGGGCTAGGAAGGTTGCGGTCTTCTCGGCTAGTCTAAGAGGTTGCGGACCAAGCCATAGCTGAGAGGCTGCGGACCAAGTGCTAAGAAGACTTCGGATCAATGGCTAAGAAGAGCTGTTGAGAGGCTTCTTAGGGGACTCTGGTAGGCAGTTTTTGGCTACGGTTCGGGGCTCCGAGAATGGTTGAACATGTGACGCAAAATGCTCTTTTTTCATGAAAAATGGTACCGCAAAGGCCATTTATTCATATTTTAATAAGGGAATATTTTTATAAAGCATTTAAGTCAACAAGTGGGTCTTGGGAAGGCAAAAAGAGGAGTATACAGGGGGTTTTTAGGGGACAAAAGGTGATGGGATTTGTCCTAGCCACATGGTTTTTGCTTGGGAAGGTAAACAAGAGTGAATTACTCTTTACCCAAAAGAGCAAAAAGGACAAAGTGCTTTTTACAAACACAATTTACGTCCAAATGGTCTTCCACATTAGATTCACAATAGGAAAAGTTTGAAGAATAGAAACTTGATACCTCTTGTGAAGAAAAAGTTGTTAGGAAAGAAAATAAAAACCACTTCTCTTGAAAATAAGCCCATTAAATTTGTGTCTTCTCATCCAAGAAAAAAGAAGTTTCTGGAGAATATCTTCAACACTTTGGAGACGACAAAAATAATTTCTTCACCGAATTTCTTCATTTCTTCAAAACTTTAAGAACATCTTCTTCCAGCAATAAATAGAACGAGCAGCAGCAACAATTTATTTTATTGAGATAGAATCACCTAAAAGATAGAACTAAGAAAGAACTTCATAAAAAAATTCCGGTTTGCAACCCAAATTTGTTTCTTGCAGAAACACGGAAAAATCACAAGATAATCACCAAACGAGAGTCGTTCCCTTGAACTAATCATGAGATCTTCAAGGTACAGAGACCCATTTTTATAACGAACGGTGAATGTGGAAGTAAGATATCTCAAGATTAATCGTGTTTTTGGAAGTATGAACATGAAGAACATAATATGAGTTCATAAAAATAAACTAAGAACAAAGAGAGATAAAATATATTGCATGAAGAACATGGTGGGAGAGAAACTCTCCCTAGGTGGGGAGAACGCACCACTTTCTCTCTCTAGAATTACATTGTAAGAAAAGTGTAACTCTAACCAAGAAAAGAAACGAGCTAGCTTAAAAAAATAAATGACCAACTCTCCCTTTATATAGAAGGGAGATTATTTACACCATAAATACAATAAAAGGAAAATATAACCTAACTATCACTCATTATTTGTGGAGCATTTACATGCCCCAAAACTAAGTTTATTCTAATATTTGTTGCAACTAATTACTAGTCTAGATTTATCATTAACTTAAAGTCTACTTCACAATCTATCAAGTAAGGACGAACCAGGTAGGATCATATCAGAGGTAGGTTCTGTTTAGTATACAAAGTATACTGTTTGGAAATCCCACTATAAACACCTCATTAAATCACAACATAGACATCATCCCTGTAAGTAGATCAATCAGTATAATGACTTTGAATCACTAATAAATCTTATTTATAGGTTCATAATAACGATAATGAACTTAAACATAAGTTAGACTTAAAGTAGGGTAACCATACCTAACTTACAAGGGGGTTTAGCAAGGAATCGGGCTCTACACGGGTAGAACTTCTGAGCCGAAAGCTCTTCTTCTCGGAGCTTGTGGTGCTCCAGGACTAGCTACTAGCCCCTAGGAGGTGCTAGGCAGGGGCTCAGAGGATTTTGGGGTGTTTAGAAGAGAATTAGATGAGAATGGTGTGGAAAAATATGGAAAACAAGTTGTATTTATAAGCTGGAGATCACGCGTATGCCGGGCGTACTAGACATGTACGCTTGGCGTACTCAGTATGCAGGGAGTACCAAGCACTACGTGGGGGTGTACCGACGCCATGTGTCATCATCGCATACGAAGCCGTGGGGAAGAAGGTGCGGCTGAGAATGTGTCACGTGTCACTTTGGGGTTTAATAAGAAAATTAATTATCTTTTGAAATGTGTAACTTTCACACCCGAGCTCCATTTTTGACGTTTTTTATATACACGTGTAGGTAGCAATGTTATCTACAACTTTCTATTAGACTTTGTCAGCTAATTTTTATTTTATTTTTAAAGTTATATTTTAACAAGCTTAGACAGTTAAAGTCCAATAAAAATCCATTACTTTGTCATCCGACGTCCGTTTTTTACTGTCTTTATATCATTGGGCTTCTATTAACGAGATCTTCGATTCTTATTTAGATTGTATCTGCTACAAATCGATAGATCATCTATTTGATTTACGAGTTGTATACTGTTATGCTAAATCTTAGAAAAATCGTAACTTCCTAAAATGAAGTTAGATTTGGTCGTTCTTCGTATGCACACTCTCGATATAGCTTATATTATGACTTTCATTTAGATCACTAAGGATAAAAAGTATTTCATCAAAAAATTACACTTTACTATACGCGAAGCCGTGTCGGTTTAATCGCGAAACTTCGATGGGCCATAACTTCTTCATTAAAAGTCGGATTTTAGCGTTCTTTATATCTACAGCATCCTTGTGAAATATATTATAACTTTGGTTAAGATTGCTTATGCTAAATAATCTTCTATCAAAAAGTCATTTTTAATGCTTATTATCTCTAAATTGATTGGCTTAAATCTGCAGGTGTTACAATTATCTCCCCCTTAGGATGATTTCATCCCGCAATCATCAATAAAATAGGGTTTGTATAATGAATTCATATGTTATCTTTTCATTCTAGTCAATAACCTTAAATCTTATGTCCTTTCAAATAAGTATCTAATTCTTGACTGTTGGTGGTGCTCAATCTTACACCCGCTCTTCATACTATGTTGGACTTTCAGTTGTAACCTTTAAGTTACAAACTCGATCCTTATTGGAGACTCCTACTCCTTCGTAAGAAGACTTATCTTAAGATTAATTCTTACTTCGATTACCGTAACATATCAATAGGTCCTGTTTTAATGATCTCTCATCATATGATGCAATGCTTAGACTCAGGTCTTTTAGAGTAAAATTCCAAAATGGAATATACCTTCCTTCATGTTCTAATGTGATATAATCATATTCTAGAATGTAGCACTTCTATCTAAAAGGTTCATACTTTAACAATGATCGCATCATTTCTATTTATTGCTTCGATTATTTTTCACTTCAATGTTTTGGCTTAAGTCAGATGATACATCGAACTTGGTTCTCTGAACCACGTAACATACTGATCTTAGTCAGAATCGATTTGATCTGACTACTAGGGCAGGAAAAACAATCATCTTCTTGGTTAATACCGAAATGATGGTAACAACAGACATGAACAAAACAGAATCAATTACTAGCGCCTTTGTAACCTTGTGATTTTCCCTGATCCAAGTGCGAGTCCAGTGCTTCCGATAGTATAGGCCTCTACTACCTTTCACACTTACTATACTTGTCCTAAGTATTGCCTCTCTGTACTCCAAGTCATCACACAAGAAAAATCATATAGCAACTTAACACATCTGATAACATAACCAAGGTTTATATTATTTCTTGAAACAATTACATAGATATTCAATTTCACCCTATACTATGCCTCTTATATTAAGCTACACCACACGATACTATCTATATGGCTACCTTATATCTCGATCATCAGATATATAGAAACTTACTCCTACTCCTTTACATCGACACCTGCCTCATGAAGGATCATTTGGAAAGTTCTTGCCTCTAGCTTCGGCGGTGCATTCCACCTTGCTGCTTCTTTTTTCTTCGGGAAATCTTTTGACATATGCCTCTTGTCTCCACATCCATAGCATACCTTATCATTAAATGTACAATCCTTGGAATAGTGATCGATCCCCCGTGTTTATAACAAGTTACTACTCCGTCACATCTCCCATAATGCTTCTTCTTTCACTTCTCACACCACTTGACTCCACCACTACCCCCATAATTTTGGTCGTCTAGGTTGGACTTCAAGACTCTTCCTTTCTTATAGGATCTTGAGGATCCTTCAAGCTTCCTCTTTTCTCCTGCCTTATCTTTTTCTAGACCCTTTTATCTTATCTAGGTTTCTACATTCTTAGATGCCCAGATGGCAGCATTCAAGGTGGTTGCTTTTCTGACCATTGGACCAAAGTCTACTAGTAAGGCATTGACCTCAGAGAGTTAGTTGGAACTAAATAAGGAACACGCTTCATTTTCTCCGTAAAACTTGGAGCGTACTTGCTGACGCTCATCCTTCCCTTCTTCAGATTTTGGAACTTATTGTTGATCTCCAAAAAATCCTGCTCAAAAGCAGTACTGTATTTTCAGTTGTACCAAAAAGTCTTCCCAAGACATCTTGCTGGCTTTTCCCTTAGGCATGGTATCGGCCAATAACTTCCACCTGCTTAACACCACAGTCTTCAACAGTGTAACTGCGACAGCGGTCATCTATTTGTTGTTGCAGCCGCAACTTTCAATAATCTAATAAGTGCTTAAATCACTTAACCAATATTATAAACATCTAATAGGTTCTAAACTTTATTCCCTTCATGGAAAAGGCCCCTTACTCTATCAAATTACAGTTCATTATCCTGAAATCAGGAACAACTCGAAACTAGATGTTATGATTCCCTGGTGAATTTCGACTAACCATAGGAGCCTCCATAATGTTCCAATTATTCAACTACTGAATAATTACAATTTAGTATTAGTAATTTTAATTAATACCAAATTAATTCTAACGATTTTGTAATTACATTTTCAACCTATGATATATATATATATATATATATATATATATATATATATATATATATATATATATATATATATATATATATATATATATATCTTCTATCATTTTTTTTATTTCTTTTAACTCTTCAGAGAAAGCCTAAAATACTTTGTTATTATTCCTAAATTTATACCAACTAGTTATGACATTAGACACATATTTACAACATAAAGTTACCAAGATTTTCTTGCATATTACTTTTCTTGCTCTTATCAATCTTTTAATCGGGGTTAAGGAAAATATTTATTAATTTACAAAGTAATATTTGATCTTTTGATGAAATTGGAATATGTTTTAAAACATGTTGAACCATTCCTCTAATAGTAGGAGTATTCTTTCACAAATCAAGGTGGAATTTCCACAAACAGTTAGGGGCGTAAGGCATTCGAGCACAAAATTGATCAAATCTCATCTTATACCTACACTGAAGATTTCACACTTGTAGAGTAACTAAACATCAAACTTGTTATGATTGAATAAGCCTACTTACAATGAAACAGAAATCAATTCCACCGAAATACGAGAACCAAAAATGATGAATGATAAAAGAGTATGGAGTATCGAAAGAACCTGATAGAGCACTTCGAAGAGAAAATAGGATTTGATTCGTCATCGATTATAAAGTTTACACTTTTGGTGGTACATGCATCTTCAATTTTGATGTCACATGTTGTAGTTGATCGGCGATGATTTTTATCAACGGAACTAGTGTATTCTACGATAGGTTTATATGATTAATACAACATTAATCATTCCTCCAATAGTTTCTACTCCGACCAATCTTCATGCCCTTAAATGTATTCTATGATACATCAAAGGCACACTCACCATTTTCATCGTTTGCTACTACTTCGATTATTTTGTAGGCATGTATTAATCTTTATGCATCATTAAGTTGGTCAAGTAATGCATAAGGACTAATACAAGATTAATCGTGACCAAGTCGAAATTTTTATAACACTAATATATATATATATATATATATATATATATATATATATAAACACACAAACACATACACCCACACACACACACACACACACACATATATATATATATATATATATATATATATAGGAGTAGGATCAAATGAGAACACCAAAAAGGTTGATAACGCGAGAACAAAGTATATTTATTTGTGATTCAATGTATTCATTTGTGGAGGATTGATAAATTTTTACGCCTTTAATTTCAACCAAAGAGAAAAAGCATATTCATGTTGATTATGTGTAAAATTTTATCATTTCTCCACAAATGAATACATGGAATCACAAATGCATATACTTGTTCTCGCGTTCTCAACCTTTTAAGTGTTCTTATTTGATCCTTTCCCTATATATATATACATATATATATATATATATATATATATATATATATATATATATATATATATATATATATATATATATATATATAAAGAAATGGCCAAAAGATTAACATGATCACATTAATCAACCCTATAAATAGCTACATAACAGATACATATATGACATAAGACAACCATGAGTAATAGATAATTTATATAATTGATACAAAGGTTTCCTATTCTAATATACCCCTCAATCGTAGGAGGAGGATAGATGCTTAGACTAGACTAGAATTCATTAAATAACACTTGTGGAAGTCCTTTAGTGAAAATTTTGGCAAGTTGGTAGTGTGATGGAACATGCAAAACAAGTATATGACCCTGTTGAACCTTCTCACGAACAATATGAATGTCAATCTCGATATGCTTAGTGTGCTGATGTTGAATAGGGTTATTGGACATGTAGATAGTACTAACATTATCACAATAAACCATGGATGTACGAGTGGGAGGTCTCCCTAGTTCCAAGAGAAGGTTTCGCATCCAACAAATTCCTGCAACAACATTGGCCATGCCCCTATATTCGGCCTCTGTACTGGATCTAGAAATGGTAGTTTCTCGTTTTGAATACAAAGATAGAAGGTTGTCACCAAGGAAAGTGAAATAGCCTGAATTCGATCTGCGGGTGTCTAGGCAACTAGCCCAATCGGTATCAGTGTAGGCGACGAGAGTGGTCGGAGTAGAAGCATGCATGTAGATTCCCATGGTGAATGTGCCTTTGACATATCGTATAATACATTTAAGGGCATGAAGATGTCTCATGCGTGGGGCATACACGTACATACATATCTATTGTATTGTATAAGAGATATGTAGAAGGTGGTGATGGGTGGTGGGATGGTGAATAAGGTCACCTTCCAAGTTACTAAGCTTTCCTACTATGTGAACCAGAGTTTGGACCAGATTGCACTGAGTCATATTTGCACGTGAAAGAATATCGAGAGCATATTTATGTTGTGATTAAAATAATCCAGTTGCGCCATCTTTGACCGATATGCATATGAAGAAAGTAAGAGGGTTGAGGTCCTTCAAAGCAAACTCCGATGATAGACAAGTGAGAAGAGACTGTTTCAAAGTCGGTAAGGAGGTAGTGAGGATGATATCGTCAACATATAGCAAAAGATAAGCAGAATCCTTGCAATAATGGTAGATGAAAAGAGAATAGTCACATGTACTGAGTCGAAAACCTATGGTGGTCACATGATTTGTAAAACGTTGGTACCATGCCCAGGGTACCATGATGGGGGAGAGATGGATCTCTGAAATCCATAGGTTGGTGAATGTAAACTATTTCTGATAGATGTGCATCTAAGAACACATTTTTAACGTTTAGTTGGCTGATTCCCATATGTTAAAAAGGGCCAAACTTAATACCGCACATATAGTAACCGGCTTAACAATCAGGCTAAACATTTCGTCAAAATCCAGTCCCACCTATTGAGACTTGCCATCACAAACCAAACGTGCTTTGTATTTTTCAAGGGAGCCATTAGCTTTAGTTTTATGTTTATAAATCCACATGAACCGAATAACATTCATAAACGGAGTACGAGGTACTAAATCCCAAGTATTATTATCAGTAAGAGCATTAAACTCATCAGTTGCAACACATTTCCAAACAGGTTAGGTTAATGCTTCAATTGGGTTCCATGGAATTGGTTTAATGGAGGTTGTGGTATGTAGATTAAAGGGTTGTTTTGGCTTTGAATTACCAGTCATGTTGTGTGTTTAGATTTTTCAAATAGGTTGGGACTGGGGTTGTTGCATTAGTTTGGTATTATGAGGGGTGTTGGTGTGGGTTTTTTGTTTCTGGCTATAGGTTCTAAGAGGATTTGTGGGTGGTTGTTGAAAAGCTAGTTGGGTGATGACGTCGGATGGTAGTGAGGAAGGGGAGTTGTGGATATGTTGTTTTCAATTAAGGGTGATGAAGATGTAGTAAGAGTTACCGAGTCCTAGAAGGCTAGGTGTAGGTCTATTGAGAGATTTGTATGAAGAAACTGATAGGAGGAAGGTAAAGTGTTTATTTTGGCATATAGAAACTTAGTTTCATCAAACACAATGTGCCGAGAGATAATGATTTTATGAGTGGATAGTTGATAACACTTGTACTCGCTATGATTTGAGGGGTATCCAAGGAAGACACACAGTGAGGAGCTATTATCGAGTTTGTGAATGGTAGTAGATGGAACAAGTAGATAGCAGAGACAACCAAAAGTATGAAGATGTGTATAAGATGGGTGCTTATGATAGAGGAGAAAGGTGGGTGTGGTGTTATTTTTTGTCTTTGAAGGAAGAATGTTGAGGAGGTAGGTGGCCATTTGCATGGCATGATGCCATAAAGTGGGTGGTAAGGAAGGACAGGTGAGTAATATGCTAACGATGTTGTCAATTGATCTTATTTTTCGTTCGGCCTTCCCATTTTAAGAGGAAGTGTGTGGCAAGAGAATCGAATGACCATTCCATTTTGATTGAAAAAATTGTGAAACGAGTGATTATTATATTTCATTCCATTATCAAACTAAATTGATTTTATATGTTGTTCAAATTGTGTTTGTATGAGCTTATGAAGGTTAAGAAAGATGGATAATACATGTGATTTATTGGTTAATGGAAAAATCCACCAATAGTTCGTGTAATCGTCTAAAAATAAGATATAATAATGGTGGCCATCGGAACTTTGAATCGGGGAGGTCCATAAATCACTATGCAAGATATCGAAAGGTAAATACGTAGAAGACATTGAAGCATAATAGAGAAGTTTAATATGTTTACCAAACACACAGGATTGACAAAAAAAAATTAAAAAAAATGTAAATTCATCATTTTTAACCTCTTTCCATATTGTTACTAGAAAAATAAAAAGAGATTACGTAAAATATGCACCATAGGTTGAGTTGATCTGGGTTATTGTCAATAAGTTGACTAAGAGCACCCACTTCATCCTGATTCAAAAGACTTCATCTGCCTAGAAGTTGGTCGAGATCTACATTACGGAGGTAGTTACATGACATAGAATTTCATATTTTTTTGTTTTTGAACATGATGTCCATTTTACTTCCAGGTTCTAGAGGTTGTTTCACGAGGATTTAAGTACTTTCTTGCTCTTTAGTATTGCTTACCACCCATAGATCAATCTTCAGAGTGAGTGTACTATTCAAATTCTGTAGGATGTGCTTCATGCATGTCTGTTGGATTTTGGTGAGAGTTGGGATACTTAGGTTCTTTTAGCTGAGTTCTTTTGCAATAATAACTATCATGCTAACATTTGTATGCCTCCCTTTGAGTTGATTATTGGGAAAAAAGTGTAAGACCCCGATCTGCTGAGGTAAGGTTGGTTGGTGAGTGATGGGGAGCATTAAGGTAGTTCTCAATGCTTCAGAGTTGATACAATAGGTGCGTGGTAAACTATCAGCTGTACAGAGTAGACAGAAGAGTGATGATGATCAAATCCATTCCGATCTCGAGCTTCAAGTTGATTATTTCATGTTGCTGAAGGTGTCACAATGGAAACTTTTCATATAGTTACAGAATCAGGGAAAGTTTGGCCTGGAATTCAGCGGTCCTTTCAGGGTTATTGCTCGGGTCGGAGAGGTTGCTTATCGGTTGGTTCTTCCTACGGAAATTAGTCAGCTCCACAACACCATTCATGTTTTTTAGTTGCGGAAGTGTTTATCAGATGATTCTGCAGTGGTACCCTTGGATAATATTCAGGTTGGTGAGCACCTGAATTATATAGAGCAATCAATTGTCATTATTCACAAAAAGAAAAAGACCTTAACCAACAAGATGTTGGGTTTAGTCAAGGTGTAATGGCAAGACCAGAAGGGTTCAAAATAAACTTGGCAACCCGATGAAGAGATGCGAGAGCAATACCCCAAGTTATTTGCAGCAGTGGATTTCAAGGATGAAAAATGAGGGAGACTTCTAACATCCGATTTTCAAGTATAAATTTTAGTGCTTAATATTATGGAAGTTGGTGGAGACGACGTAGCAACCACTTTCTGTCCACGAACATATTAAGTATCCACTACATGGCAATGCATTGGCCACGACGTGGCTGCGCCTCATGCTTAAACCCTAATTTTTAGGGCTTAAACCCCTATTTAGAGGATGTGATAGCTAGGGTTTTCCAACCCTCAGCCTCTATCACTACTCTCTATGCTTGGATCAAAACCCTAGACTTTTTTCAAGCTCTTGAGCTCATTTTGGTTGATTTGGTGACCTTTGAGGAAGAAGAAGATTTATAGTGCAAGGATCCAACAACCACCTAATCTCTACCTTTGTAACCATTTTCTGGACCATTGTAAGTCTTCAAGTCTTAATCTTTATGGTTTATTCCTTATAGATATAAGAGAGTTTTCATATTATAACCTATTTTTGAAGTTTGAATGGATAAGTGTCATAAATTTTGAAAATTTATGACTCACCAAGGTCCCTAGAGTGTTTTACCTTCTGGATCTTGAAGTTGAGAGTGTTTTAGAACCAATGCATGAGATGTAGGTCATTTTCTTATCTATTGACCTAGTTTTAGTGAAGGACATCCATGGGTCATGCATGTCTGTAAGGTTTGGGTTTTTATCAACCTTTAGATCCCCAAGAAGCCTTATGAAAAGTTTGATCAAAAGGCTTAATGGATTAAGAGCTTACTCCATTATCTTGTCCAAGTGTAGAAACCATAATGTGGCATGATGCTCGCCATGATGTGGTGAAGGAGAATTCCGCATTTGTCTTTTTTGTTTTGCTGTCATAGCATAGTGGCATGCTTTCCATGGAATGGTGATGAAGGTAACTGTGAGTATTTGAATTGCCACAACATTTCCAGTAGTGGCCACAAATATGCTGACCATTGACTTTTTTTACCGTGTGAATTTTGGTCAATTGCTAGTAAGGTTTTAAATAACGTAAGGCGTGACTTGGCGGCAATGTCAAGCCTCAAGTTTTTCCAAGCCTTGGCGAGTCATGACGTTTGTAAGGTGTGACTTAAGGCGGCATTTTTTTGTATAATTAATATTTTTATATGTATTTTCAACTATTATTCATTTTTACACACATATATGAGTTAAGGCGGCGTTTTGGCAAAGCTTGGCGGCAGGTGCAGGCCTTGGAGTCGTGGTGCGCCATGGCGGAGCCATGGCGAGCTTTTTAGAACCTTGATTGCTAGTGTTAGAGGGTAGGTGGAAGTTTAACCTTGAATGTTTCATTAGGAGGTGTGCGACACCAGTTTACCATCTGTAAGAGCTTTAGTACTTTTAACTATGGGTGTAAGTGAGCCGAGCTATTCGTGAGCTACACGGTATTGACTCGTGAAAAACTTGACCCAAACTTGAGTTAAACAAGCCCGAGCCGAGTTGAGCACAACATAGGGCTCATTTATTAAACGAGCTCGAGCCCGGGATTTTGTCACCGACTTTGATTAGTCTTGCGAGCCTAAACGAGCCTATATATATTATACTAAAAAATTAGTTTTTTACTTTATATATTACATTTTACTAATAAAGTAATAAGCTTTCTTAATATCTTTTAATCAGCCCATTCATTTCGTCTTTTCCAATTCAATTTCTAGGGCATACCTTTACATGCACAACATCTAGCCATCTAAGGTTTTGTATCGAGTAGTGAAGTTGTATCAAGGAATATTTTTTTATTTCTAGTTATTTTTTTTAGTTTGGGAGCTTAACTACTATTTTTGTAATACAATCCTCTTATACTATTTGTGTTCTTATGTGTGATCATATTTTATAGACATTAAAATAGTGGAAATATGGAATGTATGCATGTATGTTTTGATGTTGCATTATACACTTGAATTTTTGATAAAGAATCTTATAAGATCAATAGCCAAAAACAAGCTCGATTCAAGTCTAGGCTCATTTAGGCTTGCATAATAAACAAAACGATCTCGAGTTGATCCAAGCTCGAATATGTTATTTTTCCCATGATTCTAGCATGAGCTTTGAAACTAGGCTCCAAATGAGCCAAGATTGAGCTTGAGCCCAGATGAATATAAACAAGCTCGAGCCGAGCATAGGTATGTTCGTGCTCGGCTGGACTCATTTACACCCCTACCTTTGATTGTGTTTGAGAGGTGAGTCTTCTCACTATACCATGTAGGATACTAGACTGTCTTTGTGAATCTTACATGGAAGATTGTGGTAGGTGTCCCACCCCAAAACCGAGAACGACGGAATACGTTCTGGGGTGGAGGATGTCATGTACAGTATCATAACAATTGTATAATAGTAAAAACAAGCAACAACATCCATTGCATTAGTATAGTAATTGTAAATACAAACATGTTCTGTACAGTTAATAGACACCAAAAGTATAACAAAAATAAAAGTTGAGTCTTGTATACGCTCCATCTTCTCAAAAGTTGAACCAGTACATGTCTATCTTTGTCCTGAGGATGCAAGTTATTTTGAAAACGAGTATCAGCATAAAGCTGGTGAGCTCATAAGATTTTAGTGTCGTTGCTTGCATAAAAGTGTTTACAATTATGTAATATAAAAGCTGAAATTAATGTTTGAGAGTAGTAGAAATCCCTAGAAAATCCTATATTTTCCAGAATTGTACATTTGTAAGTTAAATCCTTCGAGTGTGTAAAAATATTTTCATTGAAACTTTCAGTTATAAAAATAAGGTAATAAATTTCATACAAGTAACGTAGATGAGGAAAAAGTATTGCCGGCTGGCTGTAGTAGTGTTGCAAACTTCAATTAGTAATAGGTATTTATTTACTTCGGGAAGTTAATTTGGACTTTAATTCTTAGTGTACTAATTTGGATATGGATGTAATCCCTCATGTAACCAAACTGAGTAATAATAGAGAGCCCGATGACCTTCCCGGTCATACGTAGTGTAGTGATGTAGTGCCACCCTTGGGCCTAGTCGGCTCGGATTGTAGTTAACAGTCGGGATGTAGTAGCTTCCATCCTGTATAGATCTATACATCTAGTGTTGCTTTCCTTCCGGGAAACTCTGATTACATGGTATTTACGCAGTAGAGTGCCGTATAGAGGGAAAATGCGTTATATTATGGATTAGTGTATTCTCTTGTATTATAGTATAGTAACTTTTAGTATAGTATAGAGAGTGTTCTATTTAACGTGTCTTAATTCGTAATAGTAGTAATTATAGTGGGTATCATAGTGATAGAGGTAACGAGCAGTAGTATTAATTATACCTATTATAGTTAAATAGATTGTGGAGTTGCATGCCTTTGATTTACAAAGGTATTGAATAAGATGAAGACCTTCATATCTAACACAAATATATATGATATATAACTAAGAAATCAACGACAGTCGGACGGATAACAATATACCCTAAGACCACAATCAAACAAGAACAGGAAATAAGATGAGTTATCGGTCCTAAGTCCTTCAAGTCTTACTTATATAAATATATTGATGTAGATATAGTTTAAAAGAAAAGTAGTTTAAACACAGTTTGAAAATAGTTTAACAACAATTTAACCTAGAAAATGCGATTGATAAATATTTAAAACAGTTTTATTGGAAAATAGCTAAAAGTATAGAAAATCCTTTTTGATTGTAAGTTATAAATCACATATGATTTGATACTAAAACTTGTTACATTTAACTTGTATCCCCCCCTCTCTAAAACATGTAAAAACATTTGAAAATGTTAATTAAGGGGTATGAACTCACCTGTAGCGAGTAGATCGAGTGGAAGTGTCGGATGAGCGTTTGGTGTCAAGTAAAGACTTGTACACACTCTATGACCCTAGTAACATATGAAGACATATGTTTACAAGTATTAGTGATTAAGACACTAATTAAACACATATAGACATCCTAATGCAATGAAAAACCCTTTGGTCAAGCGCTAGAAGGCTATTGTGTTGTAAGGAAGGAGTGTTAGGCCTCACTATGGAGTTTACTCCTCACATACTCACCTTGGGTGAGTTTATGGCTGAGGGACCACTTCCCCCATTAGTTTACGGCCGTAAACTCATGGGAGGAGTGTATTTGTGTGCTTTCAAGTCTCTTGTATAACTAGGAAGGGTTCCAAGGTAAATTCCAAGGCTTGAGGGGTGTTTTAGGGTTCAAAAGGGGCACTCCCTTGGAGTTTGCAGTCCTAGGACCACTCCTTGGGAGTTTACGGTCGTAAACACTAGGTTTTACGGCCGTAAACCCTTTATCACACTATTCGCTTCGTGTTTTGTGGTCCTAAGCTCAATCATACAAGTTTCTAGTCCATTTAGCATGTTAAGGAAGGGGTTAGGGACACGAAAACACCATTTATGGTGTTTACGGTTTTGGTGTTTACGGTCATGAATATTCATCGACCGTAAACTCATGTTTACACTCCTAAAGGCCCAATATTGGGTTTCTAACTTCATGCATGTATGTTTCTAAGTCAAGGACGAGCATTAGAAGAGTTTTGGAGGGATTTTGGGGCCTCAAAACCCCCTTAATGGTGTTTACGGTTTTGGGAGGTATTCCCAAACCGTAAACTCGAGTTTTTAAGATTTTTGGGAGATTAAATCCTAGGTTTTTATGAATGTAAAGCTAAACAACAAGGTAGGGAGTACTACTTACGATTTTTGGAGCTTGAATGACGTGATTCTTGAACAAACCCAACTTCTAGAGAGAGAAAGTAGAGAGAGAAAGCCTTAGGAGTGGGGAAAACCTCAAATGAAGGCCACTCAACCCTTATATAGAGTCTAAGTTGGTGGCTAGGTGGGGATCCACCCCACACCGACGATAAACGGAGTTTAAAATTTTACCCGATTAAATGATCGTAATTAAAAACTTTTTCCAAATAAATTGGAGGGTAGTTCACATGTTTTTATTTATCTCATTTCGACACTAATAAAATAAAATAAAACATTTATATTTTTCCTAACCCAAATGTTAATGAAAATACTAATAAAAATTTATTTTATTAGCGGCAAAGGGTCATAGTGACGGAATAAAATTTCAGGTTAGTCACAGTAGGATCACAACAATAGTATAAAAGAGTTTGGTTGGATCATAGCGGTATGAAATATTGTGGTTGGATTACAATATTTGTGTGGAAGACCGTGGTTGAATCACAACACTTTTATGGAAGACTATGGTTGGATCATGGTAGGATAGACTACATCGTGGTTGTAGCAAGGGAAATGATTGTAAAACTATGGTTGGATCATAGGGTTGAAATATATACCTAGCATTGGGCCCACTTTTATGTATGGTATGTGGTATTTTGGGAAACTCAATAAGTTTTGTATTTATGCTTTAAATGTTGAAATGTTTTAGGTACTTCTGATTCCAAAAGGAAGGGTCTGTCTTGATCGTGTTGAATCCACAGGAGTTTTTTCACATTATATGTTTTATGATCTTAGACTGATATTTTGAGAATACTTTTATACTCTAACTATCTAATCAATGAATGAATGAACGGTTTTGGACGTTTAAAGATGAAATTTTTACTTAGTATTTTTGAGATATTACAATTATGTTGCAGTCATTTATTACATGTCTGCTAGAACACGAAACTTTACTCAATGACATTGCGGATAAGCTTGGATTAGACGTGGTATGTTGAAATGATGATCGTTACATATATGTACTTCATTTCCCTTGCTACCATATATATATATATATATATATATATATATATATATATATATATATATATATATATATATATATATATATATATATATATATACACCTATGTACAATGCTATTACACAAGTTAGAAAAGGTCATGCATTGATTCATCATAAATATATTTTTCTAGGTTTGTTTTTTTTTTAAATGAATAAATAACTTAGAACACCATGAGCGAATCCAAGTTCAAAAATATCATAATATTCCATAAAAATTGGAGAAACATCTACATATAAGTTCACATTTTAACATTTTTTTCTTATTAAAATGTTATTTTACACAGTTTCTGTGAGAAACTATCAAATTATAACACTATACTCCCATAATTTTACTACGAACAAATGTTTTGATAGATATAAATAATTGAATTTAAACCATGTCAAGATGTAAAGGTTCTACACCAACACAAATATATTCATGTTTTGGTTGTAATATCCGAAAACTTAAAGAGATTTGACTTTAGGTGAATAATTGACCAAAAGAGCAATTTGGTTATTTAAGAGGAATTTCATGAATTGAGAAGATATAACTTCTTGAAATTTATCAAGATATGTCTATGTTACTTTTATAATATGAGATGGTGTATTTTTATCCATAAAGGGTAAAATGGAAATTTTATGCTTTTTGGTCCAAGTTTATGACTTGATAGATTAAGACTTATAAGTAGTAAGTCAGGGTGTTACTTAATAGTATTGTATAACTCGTCCCTAGCTTCGCATGGATATAAAGATCATAAACACATGTTTTAAATGAAGAAGTTATGAGTGTTATAAGGTTAGAAGAAAATTTTCCAAAAACAAGAATGAAATCAACTACAAAGGAAAAGCAAAACGTTTCAGTTTGAAGGAGACCATAGCCTAATAGGGTGCAAAACGGCATTATTGATAGGCTGATGTGGCGTGGTTACACAAATCAATAAATATATCAAAAGGGGGTTTATAGACCTCAATAAACCCAAACCTTCCATAGCTTACCCATTTGACTCTAAGGGACCTCATAAGTCTATAAAACTCATTTGATACCCAAATACAATCCTAATAAGTTCATTACTTTCCATCAACCAATTAAATTGTTATTTCCATTCCAAAGTTCTTAATTATCTATTTCTCAACTACAACACTTGGAGTCACTTTGGATCATGAGTTTTTCCCATACTACTTCATTAAAATTCTAAATTTATAATACAATCGAATTCTCTTGATTTCTACATTTGAAATTAAGCTTCCATAACTCATTTCAAAGCTAGAACGCTAGATAATATCCAAAATTACCCTTGGCACCCTACTTTTGATCAATCTCAACATATGTTCACGTCATTGGGATTTAAGCTTTACATTATGAATCTAACACTTAAAGACAACTCATACTTCCAAATCTCAATCTATTCATCCACATTCATCATGAATCTAGGGTTCATGATTCTCGTCTCCTCTAATTCCCAAATAACAAAAGGAATCATGTTGTGGACTTAGAATCATTGATATAATGTTAGATTATGCTAGAAAGTTCATTTGAAACACATACCTAACCTATAATTTCGGATATGGTTTCATTCCAAACCCTAACTTTTAATTTATATATATATATATATATATATATATATATATATATATATATATATATATATATATATATATATATATATATATATATATATATATATATATATATATATATATATATATATATATAGAGAGAGAGAGAGAGAGAGAGAGAGAGAGAGAGAGTTATATCTTTCCAAGTTTTCCAATGAGTTCAAACTTCTTTCCACTCATAAATTCTTCATGGAACTCTAAATCTCCTTCTAATTCAGCTCCGATCTCTCAAATCTCCATGTCCATCGTTCTCTCTTCCTCGGTAGATCGATCCCTCACAAATAGGGAGGAAACCCAACTAGTTTATGCATACTACTTTCTATCTTACATATTTGGTCCTTCGTGTTTTTTTTTTTTTTTTTTTTTTTTTTTTTTTTTTTTTTTTTTTTTTTTTCACATTAAACACCATACAAATTAGTTGCTTAGAATATTACTCTTACGGTCCTTCCCCCACCGTCAAACATAACATATAAGTCATTCCTACACATTAAGTCAACTTCTTTGGTTCAAAACTATGTTTTATCAAAACCATATTTTCACAAATTTATCTAAATCATATATTAGCACTTGAATATATGTTTTTATTTTTCCTTTTATTATTATTTATGTTAATTTACCTATTTTATTTATATATTTATATTTTTCAGAAAAAAGATTAATTTAATTTAGTTTAAGAAATAATCCCAAAACTACTATG
This sequence comes from Lactuca saligna, assembly GCF_052625555.1. NCBI lineage: Eukaryota > Viridiplantae > Streptophyta > Magnoliopsida > Asterales > Asteraceae > Lactuca > Lactuca saligna. Next base: position 38,993,748 of record NC_136417.1, on the reverse strand, counting down.
CCCAAATTGAGGATGTTACAATATATATTGTATGTTTGTTGGTTGTCTATATGTAAGATTTTGTCACAAAAAACATTCATGCATTTAAAGTGTTTGAGATTCAACTACAGAGAATGAAAGAATGAGCTTTACCAACTAAATTGTCACTATGCTATGAATTTTTCATTGTATGTTTATTTTAATATATTATTGAAACTGCTTTTACATCGTTTTTTTTGGATGATTTAGGGGTATTTTGATGCGTTCTTTAAATATATATTACAAAAAAAGATGGTCCAAAATGATTTAATTTGGTACTAATCGACATTACTATATGTTGATATTATTATGAATTTAGAATGTGTTTATTGAATACTATAGCTTAATTATCGATTAAAATATACTAATCTTGTTACTTTCGGTTTAATAATGTCGAGCAAAAAGAATGTTAACCTAAATAATAAATTAGTGCACTTTAAACCTGGTTAAAGTTGTAGTAATATTTAACGCACGCTCGTCATTATTATATATTACGCATTTTGTTTGGAAAGTATGGAATAAAGATCATATTTGAATTATAGCGTCGAGAATCTAACTTTTACAACTTTAATTATAGTTTCTAGATTGAAATGATTAAATATTATAAACAACAACAATGCTCAAGAACAATAAACATTTGGAACTAATGAAAGAACGAAAAAAGGAAAACATTGATCGTCATTTTTAACTATTATATTTGATATTTGATATTATTAGAAGCACCAAGGATTGTTCTTTCCTTGCGGTTTTCTAACAATAACCATTATAAATTCGAGACTAAACTGTGAAAATGGTGATTGTGATTTGCTTAAAATTATCACTTTGATAAAAAAAAAAAAAAAAAAAAAAAAGACTAGCACTACTCGTTTAAACTTTTCATTTTGTTAAGCGTTTGATCCATTTTGGTTTAAACTATTTTTATAAAGACGATTTTGCCCTTTGTTATTATTATTTTTTTCTTTTATTACAACAATTAAAAAAATTTTAAAAATTAAAAATAATCTCTCTCTCTCTCTCTCCCTCCTAAAATCTACAACCCCATCTTCTTCCATTTTCTTATAAACACCGACATAAGACATTTTTTTGTAAGATATGAATACTGACACACCGTCGTCAGCCGCAATCGTCACCGCTGTTATCTCTATCACCACCACTTTCGCAATCGATATCTCTTTCTCTCTTATCTCCCGGATTTGTTTCAACTTTTATACACAATCATTAGTTAAAATACAACCACCAGCACTGGCCAACACAACAATGTGACAACCCAAGTTGCCCCGTTACATTTCTCCGTTACCGTTAACGGAATATTCCACTGTTCAAAAGTTCCGTTAATGAGAAGTCTTCAAGTTTAATAAACATTTCAATTGTGTATGTTTATATGCCGTTAAGTCTTGATAAAAGGAAATAAAATACATAGCACATATTTCCATTTACTTGAAAAATATTAGTTTATTATTACGACCACTAAATCGGGTGCGACCAAAAGCCCCGTTTAACGGCAGTATCGGGTAGACTTCCACTGAGTCCCAACTCAAAACCCTATATAAGGGTGAGTGGAGTCTATTGGAGACTTTTTACACTCTCTCTCTATACTCTCTCTCTAGATCCGTTTTCGCCCCGAAACCGCAACCAAACGCTACCAAATAGTAAGTCCGCTTACCCTAGCTTATTCTAAACATATTGAATTGAGTTTATAGCCCAAAAATCGGACTTAGAAGCAATGAAAAAGGAGTTTACGGCCTAAGAACCTCCTTAGGCCGTAAACACCCAAAATGAGGCCAAAATGACCCAAACTTGTCCCTATAGGCTTGGAAATAAATTAAGGGGATTGCCTAGGAGTGTTTAAACATCAAAACACAATGATTTAGGGGACAAAAGAGAGTTTATGGCCCAAGCACAAGCTTAGGCCGTAAACACCTCAAAATCATGTTTAAATGCCCCAAAAACACTCCCAAACCTCCCATAGGCTTCATACATAATTTAGAGACTTGGTATTTTGGGTTTAGATCACTAAAACACATCAAAATGAAGGATAAAAATGAGTTTACGGCCCAAGCACATGCTTAGGCCGTAAACTCCCCAAACATGCCCAAAATGTTGGTTTTTGTCCCCCAAATGGCCTTAGACTATTTCTATAAAATGCTAGGAAGGATTTAAGGACTTAAACACAATGAAATGAGGCTTGATTTGGAGTTTACGGCCCAAGCAAGTGTCTAGGCCGTAAACTCCCCAAAACACACTCAAATGGTAGTTTTAATCCCCCCAAAATGGCATCACACTTCATTATAAATTACTAGAAAGGCATTAGGGGCTTTAAACTTCACAAAATCCAAGGTATGAGAGTTTACGGCCGTAAACTCCCATGGGAGGGTTCATAGGCCGTAAACTCCAATATAATGCCCTTAGAAGCCTTAAATTCACTCATGCCTTTTATGAAAAGTCCTTAGAAAAATCCCATGAGCAAGCTAGAAGCATTAAACACCCAAGAATATGACCTTGGGAGTTTACGGCCGTAAACTCCCTTGGGTTAGGCCGTAAACTCCAAAATGGTCCATACTAATGCTTTAAAACCCATTCACACACTTGATATTTGAGTTTAGCAAAGTTCCACAACTGATAGGAGACCCGTAGCACCCTTAAACGCTACCCGGGACCCCAAACACTTAACCAAAAGTGTTTTCCGCTCCTTAGAGCGCGTATATTTGTTTAATTAGTATTAAATATACTAATTGTATGTGAACATATGATATCATATGTTATATAGGTCATTGAGTGTGTTCGAGTCCTTACGTGACACCGAACGCCCAAACAACACTCGCGTTGGACCTACTTACACCAGGTGAGTTCATACCCCTGAATGAACCTTTTAAATGCTTTTAAATGTTTTATAGGGGGGAATACAAGTTAAACATGCCAGTTATCATGTCAATCGCATATGATTGATAACCTGCATGCACAAGATTTTACCACTTTACACTGTTTTACCGAGTGGGACACTAAAATGACTTTTACCTGTTTCATAACTTTTACTTTACTGATTTATTCAAATTCATTCTAAACTGGTTTATGAAAGATCCTCTAAGGTTTTAAACGTATTTTACGAAGGAATACAATTTGTGATTTTCTCTGTACATAAAGATTTTTCATCAAAGATTTCCTTTTTCAACGTATACTTTTACTTATAAAATACTGCTGCTTCACTTATACTTATTTTATACTCTGACTCGGTGACACTTTCACATATACCTATAGTCGCTTATACTTGATGACGCTTATACTTATTCACGCTCTTACTTAGTGATACGATTTCTCCTTCACTTATACTGGATAACGACTTTACTCCACTTATACTTGATAGACGTTCTTACATCACTTATTGTCGTCTCTGCTTCGTGATACACTTATACTTGGTACGCTTATACTTCATGGTTCGATTATCCCACACTGTACACGTATACTTCACGACTCGGATGTTCCACTGTACTCTTATACTTCACGACTCAGATGTTCCACTGTACACTTATACTTCACGACTCAGATGTTCCACTGTACACTTATACTTCACCGTATGATACACACTCAAGCGTAGTTAGATGTATGTTTATGCTTGTATAGATGCATATAAATAATGATTGAAGGACTTAGGAAGGCTTGTCCGCCCTATTTCCTTTTCTTCGTTGAGATGTGGTCTGGTGGAATCGGATGTCCATCTGAAGGTCGTTCTATTCATTAGTTATATATATTACGTATACGAGCATAGACATACGAGTTTTCTTCAGTCAATTCAGTTAAGAGTCTATACCTCTAGTCTACACTTACATAAGAAACCCACTCCCTCCTAGTAACACACTATCCTCTATTTGGGATGCATCTTCGGGACGCGGCCTTCTCCGTCGTCTAGTTGGTAACCAGAGTCTCCTGTAGGGAGAGCGGACATTGTGTGTATAGGCCTATACGGGATTGACAACCCCGCACCCTGACTGCTAGCTACAGTCCACGGCTTACCAAGCCAAGGGGTGACAAATGTCACATTATATAGATGCTTGTAGGGCGTCTAGTACTCTAGTCAGTATGGTTACGAGTATCCTGGGTTGCCTTATAATTCATGGCTTTAAGGTAACAGTATTTCGTCAGCGATTTACACTGTATGCTGATGTCACCTTTTTCAGAGTCACACTGTTTTGACCTTGCTAGCTGTATCTTTCATTTGATACCGTCTGGGGTCTGTTATCTCTGTTTGACCTTACAAGATGTATCTTTCGTTTGATACCGTCTGGGGTCTGTTATCTCTGTTTGACCTTACAAGATGTATCTTTCGTTTGATACCGTCTGGGGTCTGTTATCTCTGTTTGACCTTTCAAGATGTACCTTTCATTTGGTATCGTCTGTGGTCTGTCTTCACTGTTTTGACCTTGCGAGATGTACCTTTCATTTGGTATCGTCTGCGGTCTGTTTTCATTGTGATGACCTTGCAAGATGTACCTTCCATTTGGTAACGTCTTCGGTCTGCGTTCACTGTTTTAGACCTTACCAGTTGTACCTTTCATTTGGTACCTTCGGGGGTCTGTTTCTCCATTTGTTAGACTGAACCATGCATGTCGTTAGTTCGATACTTTCCTGGAGTCTATGACTCTTTTGCCTTAGTCAGCAGTCCTCACTGCTGAGGCATATGTTATTCCCTGATGCCTCTGCTTTCTTTAATAATCAAATTCAGTATTTTGATATTATTAGCAATTAAGGGAAACTTCTTCTTACCACATTACACTGACCAGTCTTGGTAGAAGGCTGCTTTTATTAAAGAAAATATAGGATTTTCTGGAAAGAACACTAATACACTAAAATCACTTAAACTACTGCTTTATAAAGTTATTTTACTAAATGACACTAAATACTTATGAACTCACCAGCATTGTAAAAATGCTGATACTCGCTTTTCAAATAACTTGTATTCTCAGGTTAGCATTAGACAGGTACATCCCCGGAGCTGATGATGAAGATAGCTTAGTACCACGCTGTATTTATACTATTACTTGTATTACTTTAAAGTGTTGTAATGTAACCTTGTAAAAACTATTACTATTAATGCAATGTTTTGTTGTACTTTGATTACTATAATGCATGTGTTGTGATACTTGACATGACGTCATCCACCCCAGAACGTTTCCGCCGTTCCGGTTTTGGGGTGTGACAGATTGGTATCAGAGCATTGTTTATAGTGAGCTAAGTATATCAATTCATAAAAGATATACAGCCTATAAATACAAAAGGGATAAATCACTCTGACCAAGAATTATACTTTAAAATATAACCATATTTTACCAAAGTATAATAACATCCGGAATCTAAGCACTCGAACACAAGTATCACAATAAGAACAAGAATAAAAGTCTTCGGATGTTGAGCACTACAGACAAATCTGGGCAGTTATGTAATCGTACGCTGGAATAAATGTAACCTGATCAACTACCTTTATTCGAGATGTGATGAACGTGTGCTCGGGAGTGATTGTGGTGTGCAACAGGTCTGAAACTTACCAACTAGGATTTTCTAGAGCCAAACATAAAGTTAAAATACTATAGGAGTATTTTAGAGCGCTAAAAGATTCACACTAATCCCAGAATGACATTCAGAAGATAAGAAAACAAACAAGAATTAAAATACCATAGGGGTATATTAAGAAGCATAAACAACCTTGCGTGAATAACTAAAAAGATCCTTATTGACATACCTACAACTACAGAGGGTATACTTCCAAGGTTATATATAATAAGGATCCCATAGGCTAAGAATGTGTGGTTTCGCTCTGTTTCCTTTTCCTCGTTGGGATGTGGTCCTAGAGTAGTATCACGTATTCGAAGGCCTATCGGATCTAAGCTATAGATGATTTGTATACCCTGTGTAATCGTAGCAGGACTCGATATGGATCATCCAGCGAAATGTTAATAATCTGATAGGATTCTTTAGACATTTCCATCCTCGCATGAACCCTGTAGAAAACCCTACCCACTTCAGTGCATAACAGAAAAGTTGATTCCGACCCCGAAGAAGTTCATTTAGAAGATTTCCTGTTCGGAAATAAATGAACTGGGAATGCACCAAGTGCCCATATTCTTTTAGGGACATCGGTGGGGAATTTGCCTAAACTTCTGAGATTCCCAGTCATCCATCATGAAGTGATGACACCCATAGTTGGAATTAGAAGAAAGGCGGAGTAGAAATTCAATATGTCCATACGAGAAAAGAATCCTAGGAAACTACCCGAAGGAAACCAACGCCGATTCCAGTCAAAGATACGAGGCAGACCGAGGGAGCCAGTACGTGGAACCCCGAGAAGTGTCTTTTCCTTGTGTTCTTCACACTAATACACCCATAAAATAATACAATTTAGTGAGTTAGTGGTTACACTGCTCACGCTATGTGTTAGGTAAATCGCCTTGTTCCCGTTGCCAGTAATGCGCTTAGAGCGGATCCTCACACCTCTGTGAGGTTATTTAGCCATAAGCCCTCATGAGCCTCTCTTCCCGCAGCTTCGTTCCAAACTCTTCTCAAATCTCTCCAGACCGGAGAGTGAAACCTTTCTCAGTATAAAGGTAACTTAGTAGGAACGACTCGCATCTTATGGCCTTTTTCTGATACTCATACATTCACTTCGATTACCAGGACTACATCATAGGGATGTAGGTCGACACTTAGACAACCAATACTCGAGGCACAGGAAAAATATTATGCCTAATACGTTCAGGACAGAAACGTCCAGGGTTAACTATCATCTTTCATTACCTTGTATTCCTTTCCGTGTAGGAAAAACCATGCCACCGAAGAAGCGTAACCAATCCACAAGCAAGAAACCTACTCTCCTATTCGATGAAGCTACATTCCAAGCTGCAGTCTCAGCAGCCGTAGCAGCTGTCATGGCTCACCTGAATGCTAATAACACCAATGTTAGCAAGGTGCCTGTCGGGATTTCCAATCCTGGCAATGGACAACATCAACCCACACTTCGATACTCAGTCACCCACGAACCTCAACCGAACCCACTAAAGAGGAAACTCAAGATAGAGGAGGGAGGTACCTCGGCTCAAGGACCTTCCGATGGGCAACGAGCTGAGGAAGTCTATACCCCTGCCAACCCTTCCCTCCCGACTCCAAGAAGACCGTATCTAGGAGACCTTCCCCACTGCAGCAGGTGCAGCTACCATCATCATGGTGCCTGCCGAGAACTCTATTGTGCTAGGTGCCACATGAAGGGGCATACTGCTCGTGTATGCAGAACTCCGGTGGAACGTATAACAGCAATCGCCAATGCGGCGGCCATACAGGTTTGTCGCCTATGTGGCGAGTTTGGACACTTCAAGAAGGACTGCCAACCGAAGGAAAAGACAAAGACACAGAAGGAGCCTGACACTACTGCTTAGGGAGAAACGTCAAGGAACTTGGTAGATTTTTGGTACGACTCTCGATCTCAGATAACTAAGCTAAGAACAATAAAAGACTAATTCAAATGCAAATTCTTTCCAGTAAGGCGAAAGTCGCAGCAGTGTTATAAAAATTAAAATTCATTAGGTAAAATTATAGTGGCTAAACATATACGTTACAGCCATGTATATTAAGATGGACAGACCTAGAGTGAGCGAACGCCGCCTCATCTCCTGTTCCTCGTTTGGTTGTGGATTTAGGGCGGGGTCGCTCAGTCAACAGTCCTCCCCACCTTAAACATACATGACTAGTATATGTGAGGCGATTATAGAAATGCCTTGTGAGAACCCGTTCATGAAAAGATACTCTATTCGGAAACACTTAGAACTCTCTATAGTTCCGCGTCGACTCTATCAATCCAAGTATCCGCGGTAGTGATACGTGGGACGAAACCCGAGACACCTCGAACTTGTGTGCTTGTTCGGCACATGACTCTATCGATCTTCACTTTATATCATGTTGGAGTGTGCTAACTTCAACGACTCTATTGATCATGGTTTGACTTCGTGCAACCATGTGTACATTCTTAGTGCTGTGTAAAAAGAACTTTCTCCATAGCCATATTGGAAAATAAAGGTTCTTCCGAACCTGAACCTAACACAAATGAACCCACCTAATACGATCCGTAAATCGTCCCTCTTATTTCAAACCTTTCGAAGTACCCAAAGGAGGGTAGCATACACTGTTGACCGACCCCTCGTAGTCAGATGAACACCGAAGCGAAACACACTACAAGATACTCCATAAGACAACAACCAACCGAAGCATACTCCGTAGATTCCCTCGGAAAACCCTTCGCACCTCGCACATCAGGTTCGTGAACCCAGAAGATAGAACTCATGAGACTGACCGCTATAACCAGGTATATGCATAAGGGTGGCATATAATTGAGATCAAAAAGATTAAAGGTGTGTGTTTCCTCCCTATTCCCTGTTCCTCGTTGGGTTGTGAGTTTGGGGTGGAGTCGCACAGCTGAACGTCCTGCCGACCTCAACTGTATACTGCTCGCATACACGCGGTATTTGCGGTTAGGCTTAGTATGAGCTCTACCACGGACCTCTTAGCAAAACACCTTCACCATATTCCATAACATAGGAGCCGAAGTCAAGAAAATCACTACGGGTTGAACTCTTAAAAGTTCCGAGTGAGAAGACTCTATACTCACTAGATTTAACCTAGACCGAGAAAACCCAGGATTTCCGGATGAGTAGTTGCAGTATATGCCCGCACTACTCTGGCACTTCGTCCACCTTGTTATAGACAACTGGTGCCTATCATCCTCTACCCTATTGCATAGAGTAAATCGTCGTCACCCTGTAGACGATGGAATACATTCTCCGAAGTGAACACTAGGATACCGAGAACCACAGGATAACCTTCGCAGCCAAGAATATTTGGGCAAGTGTGAAAGTAGCTGCGTTAAATCTCATGACTTGGATTCCGAAGAGATCATAGGCTTAACACCAGCCTTGGTGTTAGTAGAAGGGTTATGCAGGAACATACACCTTCCATGCAAGGATAAACCACAGTCTTAGAGATTCATTGGATTATTAGGTGTTCCACGAATACTATCTCACGCAGAGATAATAAGAACTACCTCCTGAGATAGTCCAATGCTCGTTAGGTGAAACCCTATCTCCTCAACCCTCAGGGTTTCCGTATCTCAATCTTCGTTAGTGCAGGTCCATTTTGCACAAGCGTAAGATAGACACTCTATAGCAAACCAATAAGCATAGTCACGCAACCCACTCGACGATCTAGAAAGTCTCTATCAGCCAGTTGAAAGAAAACACGAAACCAAAGACCACCTAAGCTTCCTAAGGACTAACCTGAAGGACTACACATCCAGTACAAGTGAGAACGTTAGGAACTTCGGAATGGCGATCACGCCAGTGTTGATCTTGCCATAGAAGTACACTATGTTCTTAGTACTGAAAAGCTCTACTCCTTTCCGAGAGCTTAGGACCATCCGAGAATCCTCATGGAGACATGGTCCGACCCTTTTCAGGCCGCTACTACCTTCGGATATACCATAAGATTCACACCGGTTTATCCACTCTTAGACTCGATATGTGATTTCCCGAAAACACTCTTCGTGCCTCACTCATCTTGATAGAATCCATTGAGAACTCTAACCTTGTAGATACACCAGTTGGAAACCACTAGCTACACAAGACGAAATTCGCATCCCGTACGCGAGCGTCTGTTGAAATGACAAACATAGACCAGAGATCACTTGGGAATGCGAGAACAACCACATAGGAAGTACTCTCTTACCTCTACTTGGCCATTCATACCTACTTCCTTGCCTAGATCTGAATTTCGGGACGAAATTCCCTCTAACGGGGGGATGATGTGACAACCCAAGTTGCCCCGTTACATTTCTCCGTTACCGTTAACGGAATATTCCACTGTTCAAAAGTTCCGTTAATGAGAAGTCTTCAAGTTTAATAAACATTTCAATTGTGTATGTTTATATGCCGTTAAGTCGTGATAAAAGGAAGTAAAATACATAGCACATATTTCCATTTACTTGGAAAATATTAGTTTATTATTACGACCACTAAATCGGGTGCGACCAAAAGCCCCGTTTAACGGCAGTATCGGGTAGACTTCCACTGTGTCCCAACTCAAAACCCTATATAATGGTGAGTGGAGTCTATTGGAGACTTTTTACACTCTCTCTATACTCTCTCTCTAGACCCGTTTTCGCCCCGAAACCGCAACCAAACGCTTCCAAATAGTAAGTCCGCTTACCCTAGCTTATTCTAAACATATTGAATTGAGTTTATAGCCCAAAAATCGGACTTAGAAGCAATGAAAAAGGAGTTTACAGCCTAAGAACCTCCTTAGGCCGTAAACACCCAAAATGAGGCCAAAATGAATCAAAATTGTCCCTATAGGCTTGGAAATAAATTAAGGGGATTGCCTAGGAGTGTTTAAACATCAAAACACAATGATTTAGGGGACAAAAGAGAGTTTATGGCCCAAGCACAAGCTTAGGCCGTAAACACCTCAAAATCATGTTTAAATGCCCCAAAAACACTCCCAAACCTCCCATAGGCTTCATACATAATTTAGGGACTTGGTATTTTGGGTTTAGATCACTAAAACACATCAAAATGAAGGATAAAAATGAGTTTACGGCCCAAGCACATGCTTAGGCCGTAAACTCCCCAAACATGCCCAAAATGTTGGTTTTTGTCCCCCAAATGGCCTTAGACTATTTCTATAAAACGCTAGGAAGGATTTAAGGACTTAAACACAATGAAATGAGGCTTGATTTGGAGTTTACGGCCCAAGAAAGTGTCTAGGCCGTAAACTCCCCAAAACACACTCAAATGGTAGTTTTAATCCCCCAAAATGGCATCACACTTCATTATAAATTACTAGAAAGGCATTAGGGGCTTTAAACTTCACGAAATCCAAGGTATGAGAGTTTACGGCCGTAAACTCCCATGGGAGGGTTCATAGGCCGTAAAATCCAATATAATGCCCTTAGAAGCCTTAAATTCACTCATGCCTTTTATGAAAAGTCCTTAGAAAAATCCCATGAGCAAGCTAGAAGCATTAAACACCCAAGAATATGACCTTGGGAGTTTACGGCCGTAAACTCCCTTGGGTTAGGCCGTAAACTCCAAAATGGTCCATATTAATGCTTTAAAACCCATTCACACACTTGATATTTGAGTTTAGCAAAGTTCCACAACTGATAGGAGACCCGTAGCACCCTTAAACGCTACCCGGGACCCCAAACACTTAACCAAAAGTGTTTTCCGCTCCTTAGAGCGCGTATATTTGTTTAATTAGTATTAAATATACTAATTGTATGTGAACATATGATATCATATGTTATATAGGTCATTGAGTGTGTTCGAGTCCTTACGTGACATCGAACGCCCAAACAGCACTCTCTTTGGACCTACTTACACCAGGTGAGTTCATACCCCTGAATGAACCTTTTAAATGCTTTTAAATGTTTTATAGGGGGGGGGGGAATACAAGTTAAACATGCCAGTTATCATGTCAATCGCATATGATGGATAACCCGCATGCACAAGATTTTACCACTTTACACTGTTTTACCGAGTAGGACACTAAAATGACTTTTACCTGTTTCATAACTTTTACTTTACTGATTTATTCAAATTCATTCTAAACTGGTTTATGAAAGATCCTCTAAGGTTTTAAACGTATTTTACGAAGGAATACAATTTGTGATTTTCTCTGTACATAAAGATTTTTCATCAAAGATTTCCCTTTTCAACGTATACTTTTACTTATAAAATACTGCTGCTTCACTTATACTTATTTTATACTCTGACTCGGTAACACTTTCACTTATACCTATAGTCGCTTATACTTGATGACGCTTATACTTATTCACGCTCTTACTTAGTGATACGATTTCTCCTTCACTTATACTGGATAACGACTTTACTCCACTTATACTTGATAGACGTTCTAACATCACTTATTGTCGTCTCTGCTTCGTGATACACTTATACTTGGTACGCTTATACTTCATGGTTCGATTATCCCACACTGTACACGTATACTTCACGACTCGGATGTTCCACTGTACTCTTATACTTCACGACTCAGATGTTCCACTGTACTCTTATACTTCACGACTCAGATGTTCCACTGTAAACTTATACTTCACGACTCAGATGTTCCACTGTACACTTATACTTCACCGTATGATACACACTCAAGCGTAGTTAGATGTATGTTTATGCTTGTATAGATGCATATAAATAATGATTGAAGGACTTAGGAAGGCTTGTCCGCCCTATTTCCTTTTCTTCGTTGAGATGTGGTCTGGTGGGATCAGATGTCCATCTAAAGGTCGTTCAATTCATTAGTTATATATATTACGTATACGAGCATAGACATACGAGTTTTCTTCAGTCAATTCAGTTAAGAGTCTATACCTCTAGTCTACACTTACATAAGAAACCCACTCCCTCCTAGTAACACACTATCCTCTATTTGGGATGCATCTTCGGGACGCGGCCTTCTCCGTCGTCTAGTTGGTAACCAGAGTCTCCTGTAGGGAGAGCGGACATTGTGTGTATAGGCCTATACGGGATTGACAACCCCGCACCCCTGACTGCTAGCTACAGTCCACGGCTTACCAAGCCAAGGGGTGACAAATGTCACATTATATAGATGCTTGTAGGGCGTCTAGTACTCTAGTCAGTATGGTTACGAGTATCCTGGGTTGCCTTATAATTCATGGCTTTAAGGTAACAGTATTTCGTCAGCGATTTACACTGTATGCTGATGTCACCTTTTTTCAGAGTCACATTGTTTTGACCTTGCTAGCTGTATCTTTCATTTGATACCGTCTGGGGTCTGTTATCTCTGTTTGACCTTACAAGATGTATCTTTCGTTTGATACCGTCTGGGGTCTGTTATCTCTGTTTGACCTTACAAGATGTATCTTTCGTTTGATACCGTCTGGGGTCTGTTATCTCTGTTTGACCTTTCAAGATGTACCTTTCATTTGGTATCGTCTGTGGTCTGTCTTCACTGTTTTGACCTTGCGAGATGTACCTTTCATTTGGTATCGTCTGCGGTCTGTTTTCATTGTGATGACCTTGCAAGATGTACCTTCCATTTGGTAACGTCTTCGGTCTGCGTTCACTGTTTTAGACCTTACCAGTTGTACCTTTCATTTGGTACCTTCGGGGGTCTGTTTCTCCATTTGTTAGACTGAACCATGCATGTCGTTAGTTCGATACTTTCCTGGAGTCTATGACTCTTTTGCCTTAGTCAGCAGTCCTCACTGCTGAGGCATATGTTATTCCCTGATGCCTCTGCTTTCTTTAATAATCAAATTCAGTATTTTGATATTATTAGCAATTAAGGGAAACTTCTTCTTACCACATTACACTGACCAGTCTTGGTAGAAGGCTGCTTTTATTAAAGAAAATATAGGATTTTCTGGAAAGAACACTAATACACTAAAATCACTTAAACTACTGCTTTATAAAGTTATTTTACTAAATGACACTAAATACTTATGAACTCACCAGCATTGTAAAAATGCTGATACTCGCTTTTCAAATAACTTGTATTCTCAGGTTAGCATTAGACAGGTACATCCCCGGAGCTGATGATGAAGATAGCTTAGTACCACGCTGTATTTATACTATTACTTGTATTACTTTAAAGTGTTGTAATGTAACCTTGTAAAAACTATTACTATTAATGCAATGTTTTGTTGTACTTTGATTACTATAATGCATGTGTTGTGATACTTGACATGACGTTATCCACCCCAGAACGTTTCCGCCGTTCCGGTTTTGGGGTGTGACAAACAACCACTACTACTAGTTACCTATTATATTTGTAAAACAATGTCGTCGTGATAGATCCGACAGTAGCACCATTTTTCTTATATATATATATATATATATATATATATATATATATATATATATATATATATATATATATATATATATATATATATATATATCATAGATCTATTTCGGAGCTCCATCTCTCTTACACATCCGATAATAGAGAGATAGTAAGACGAATCAGAAGATCGAAGACAAATTAGAAGATTGAAGGTTTGTAATCTATACAAATATGAGTTAGAGCGTCTTCTTCATCGCAAAAGCCATAGTTGGGGTCTACACCTTCTTCCATTGTACAGTGGTAAGCTCCATCATATAGTGATTATCACCACTTTCTCTCACTAGTAGATCGATTTCGAACAATAATAGTTAGGTGTGATTTAATCAATGGCACATAAAAATCCTCATGTGTGAGGATTTGTTCGACTGACACACAGAAAATCCATTTCTCCATATACGATTCCATGCGCTCTTCTCATTTAGACCCGAAACTAAAAATCGAAGGGGGAAAGGGGGTGATTTTTGAAGTCTTTTAGTCTAAACCAATAGAGATCACACATAGGGGTTGCAAAAAGTAAAACATACATATAGATAATGAACTGATGATGATTCGATGCGTGGAGGGGTAGGATTCCGAACATGTTAAGGTGATTATTTTCTTCAAATGAGTGATTTTTTTTATTAAAATGAAAGAAAAAAGGAATTGTGCTCTTATGCCACACATACACACACAGAGAGCATTTTTTATTTATTTATTTTTTAATTTCTTTATAAAAAAATTATAAAAATTAAATAGAAAAGGCAACTTTTTTTTTTTTCTTTTAAACATAAAAATATTTAAATAATTAAAAAACTAAAAAAAGAAAAAAGTAAGGGCAAAATCATCATTATGAAAAAGTTTAACATAAATTGGATCAAACCCGTAACAAAAAGAAATTTTTTGACATGTTGTGTTAGTAAAAATCTTTTTGGACCAAAATGACAATTATAAACAAATTATATGGACCATTTATGCAATTTAGTCTAAATTTAAGGGTGTTTGTTTGGGTAAGCTTATTTAACAAGTTTTTTTATATTATTATTGATTGGACACATATAAAACTAGTGTTATATAGATTTTTTTTCAAAATAAACTTATAGGTGTTTTAGAAGATAAGTATGTTTTGACAAGTCACTTCTCACTAACATATCAAAAGCTCCAAAACACATTTTTAAAATCATCATTTTGAAACCATTATAAGGTAATTAGTTAAACACTTAAAAATTGTTTCTCTTTAAATAAACATTCTCGAACACCCTCTAAGTATCGTCAGATAGTGATCTTATATATATATATATATATATATATATATATATATATATATATATATATATATATATATATATATATATAATGAAGTTCAACAACGAACTCAAATTAAGACAACGAATTCAATAACAACCCTGAAATTCGATTTATCTTCCGATAGATAACTCATTCTCACATTTTCTCTCCTCTCACATTCTTCTTAAGTCATCTCTTTTAATTAGTTAATGAAAAATCAGAGTTTCAAAAGTTTTTTCATCTTTATGTGAAAAACTTTGAATAAAAAAAGTAAAACATAAGATATTATTTCAAAAGTTTACTTGAAAAAAGAAACTCTGAGCTTATTATATGTAATTGTAGTTAGGATAGATTCTAAATGGCTCCAACATTATCATTTGTGGGAATTCAACAATCAGTTGGCAAAAATTGTGAATTTCGTGAGTACATTCGTACAAGCAAATCTCCATAAACCTGCACTCATACATGCTAGTTCGAGGCTTTTATTCTGAATCATTTCATAAGGTAATAAGACATTCTATACTCCCCATGTTTTGATATAATCTTTTGTTTCTGTATTGTATTCTCAAGAAATTGATTGATATGATAACGATTTTACCAAGTATTCCTTTAATTGTAAGTGATGGTACATTTTGATTTCTATGATTAATCATGTCTTGTGTCTATGCCTTAAAAAATCATTCATGGTGAAAAATGTATTTATAATGATCATAGTGGGTACGGAACAGATTTTCCATGAAAGTTCTTTTAAGTAAAATTTTAATGCAAATATTCAACTTAATTGTTTTTCCTATATGAATCAAATATTGGTGACACATTGATATAATTAATTAATAAGTTTCTTAAATTCAAATGCATACCACCCACGACTGAACAATAAATTTATAAACTTTTTCCCAAGTAAACAAGTATTGGATTGAAACATATGTTTTTTGGTTTTTGTTTCAGCATTATAAATTTTTTTACTCAACTTTGAATATACATAACTTTCTCATGACATCAGAACAAAGTCATATTTTCTATATTGTAGTATTATATATGGTTTCATTTTAAGCTCAAAAAACATCTTAATATGTTAAGAAATGATTGGATTGTACAACTCTAAATAGGGATTGTTGAGTTTTTTACTTTTTGTTTCAGCATTTTATAAATTTTTTACTCAACTTTGAACACACATAACTTTTTCATATAACCTTGGAACAAGGTCATTTTTTTCTAGATTGTAGTATTCTGTGTGGGCTTCATTTTAAGCTAAAAAAACATCGTAATTTGTTAAGAATTCACTGACTTATACAACTATAAACAGAGGTTGTTGGATTTTTTGTTTTTTTATCAACATTTATAAATTTTTTACTTAACTTTGAAAATACACAATTTCCTTAAATAACCTCGAAAAAAGGTCATTTCTTTTCTAGATTGTAGTAATTTGTGTGGGCTTCGTTTTAAGCTCAAAAAATATCTTAATATGTTAAGAATTCATCAACTTATACGACTCTTAATAGACGTTGTTATGTTTTTTTTTTTGGTATTTGTTTAAGCATTATATAAATTGTTAGTCAACTTTGAACATACATAACTTTTTCATATGACATCGGAACAAGGTTTTTGTTTTTCTAGAATGTAGTACTCTTTGTGAGCTTCATTGTAAGCTCAAAAATCATCTTAATCTTTCACTATTTAAAAAAAATCAGCGAGTTCCATCTAATATTACTTTTGTTTTGTTTTGTTTTTTTTCCTATTATTCATTTTCTTTAATCTTTTTTTTTGTAGGATTATTGCACGATGTGGATCACGGTCCATTCAGCCATTTATTTGAGCGAGAGTTTCTTCCTTAGGTTATCCATGGCTAGAAATGGTAACTCCTTTTAGATACTTTTGAGGGCTTGTTTAGTTATTAAATAGATGTAATTCAGTTCCGATGGAATCCTTTAAACATAATCATATGTATTTAGTTGGCTTATGCATATACTTGTTTTTATGCATATGCATATACTTATTCATATGTGTGTGTGTGTGTGTATATATATATATATATATATATATATGTGTGTGTGTGTGTGTGTGTGTGTGTGTGTGTGTGTGTATTCAAATGTGGATTGATATCTATTGTGCGCACGTGGGAAAAGTGATATTCTGTGAAAATGACAAAGAAAATATGTTGTTTGATAATATGAATATGTTCAATCTTACATAACTATTGTCATTATCACACATTCTTACTAATTAAATAGTCTATAAGGTTATTATAAATTTTTTTTAATTATTCACATTTTGTTGGAATGTTGTCAGGATTTTATTGATTCGTATTCTATAAGAATTAAAATAAGTGAAAAACGATGCGTGAGAATAAAAATGAATAAGAATGATTTAGAATGCATTAAAATAACAATAGTTGTATTAGGTTTAACGTATTCACATTACTAAACAAGTTATTCTTTTAATAATTCCGTAGTATAGCATTGTCACACATTCGCACAATAGTTGTCCAGCCACAAAATAACATATTGGTAGGTTCTTATGTGGATGAGCATCTATTGTGTAGAGTATGGACCAAGAAAAAATACATAAATTATAAATATTATAAGAACATAATAGTAATATTACTATTATTTAATCATAGAAAATATTTAAACCATTTAAGGAATATCCCTTTAATTAAGGAAATCAGTTTTAAAACCCTATATACCATTGATATCTATACAGAACCCATCACCATGTTCATCAAAATCGTCTGCAACATCCACCATCGTTAATTACCACTCCACCAAGCAAATCGGACAGGCAAATAAAGAAATACGTGGAAGAAAGGGCTACATCAAATATAACAGAAAGTACAAATATATAGTATATATTAAATGTCAAGTTATGTGGAAGATGGAAGAATATATAAACGCGATAATTGTCTCTAATTTCTTATATGGTTTATATGCTCATATGTGTTATGCATGAATACATAAACACGGTAATTGTTTACATGGTTTATATGCTCATATTATTAGGTATGTATTTATTCTTATCATGGTGGAACCAAGAATTTTGATATGGGTATAAACATTGTCAATATATATTATATATAGTTATCAAATACCGGACATTAAAAACATGTTATAATCTCTTTAGTTGGGGGTAGAATAACATGAAAAATGTTTATAAATAATATTATATATAATAATAATAATAATAATAATAATAATAATAATACTTTTTTGGAAAACTGAAGTACCCCAACACCCCATCTAGCTCCACCACTCATTCTTATAATATTAAACGTTAAATATGAGCAATGACATTAATTGTTTGCAAAGAGGATGCTGACCCTTTAATTTATTTTGTAAAAAGAGTAGGTATTGTTTTGTGCATTCATTGCATCTCACTGTTGAATTTGGCTTCATATAGTTACATAATTTTACAAAACTATGTATCTTTCTTGCCTAGTAGTTATATTATTTCTAGATGCTAAATTTCAATATGGACGAACTTGTTTGTTTTCCTACTTACTTTTTTCTACAAGTTTCCAACAACTAGATAGTATCTACAAAATAATGTTGATGGTTAATTTTTATCAGAGTATATTCTAGATTTATAAATATTATTTTATAATATTCTTGCACATTTTTTCAAAAACAAAAGAATCTCTCGCAAAATGTCATTCTAACATAATTTTGTTCCGACATAATTTCATTCTCGTTAATTCTCATTTGTAACTTTTATATATGATTTTTCAAGATTCATTCTTTGAAAAATAGTATTAGACTATATTTTTCATAATGAATGTCAATGTAATTGATAGAAATCTGTATTTTTTTCGGTAGAGACATGAGCATTAATTGTGTTAGATGATGAAGATAAATATATTCTCATAGAATGGTATTTTTATAGAATCCCGTTCACACCTAATGTTATTCTCACATAATGTCATTCTCGTAAGTATGATTGGAATCAAGTCGATTATATAAACCATTGAAGAAGATAAATGGTAGTCCTTAAAGACTTGTATATTTAAGAATGCTATTCTTTTAGGAATTTTATTCATTTTTTATGAGATTTTGTTAAAATATGTATAATTGTATTAAAATGTATAATACTATTATTCTATATGAATATGTATGCAATGATATTGAAATTCGGATGTTTATGCATATATTAGAATCTTGTTATTATTCAACTACTCGTTTTAGAAAATTATTCTTAAAGAAATTTCATTATGACATTCTCATAGAATATCATTTTAATAAAGAGCCATTATGATATAATAAAATCTGTTATGATTAAAATAGTTATAATACAATTGAAATTAAATTAATTTAAAGAAACTAGATTTTAAAATTTTAGAGATTTAATTATCCTTTAAAAGTTCAAAATTTTCCTTTTATGAATCTAGTCGAATTGACAAAAATACTCTAATAATGAAAATTATGTGATTATATAGTACACATTATTTGATTGTAATATCAGATCATAGAAATTTATTATTTTCATCCATTATTCATGAACTGTTCTTACGGCTACATAATAAATGTCATCCATATTATTATCAAGCTCATATATATATATATATATATATATATATATATATATATATATATATATATATATATATATATATATATATATATATATATATATATATATATATATATATATATTGAAAGGCCACATGTATTAAACGGAGAAAAACTTCAGCAACGAACTAAGGAGCTCAAAAAATGAATTACATGAGATTAAGTGTTATTCTAGAAGATAAAATTCAAAGACTTCTATCATGTGATATTTCTAAATCTAAAGAGGAAGCAATTGCTCATTTCCTTTCAGATTGTGAGATGCTGTATAGGTTTGGGGAAAAGTGAAGTTTTGGTGGGATCTCAATAATAAGGAGTTGAAGAATGGTGGGGTGTCAATAATAAGGAGTTGAAGAATGTAAATAATAAGGAGTTGAAGAATGGAGAGTACATTTTTACTTGGTTTGAGGTTAAGGCACATAATAATGAAAGAAAATTGGCTTTGATTTCTATTGGGATAGCCACCTTGTGTGGTCTGTGGGGAAATCGAAACAATGCAACTTTTAAAAACTGTTCTAAGAAGGCGGGATATATTTTCCTCCAACATAATTATATAAGAGTGAGTTCCGTTTAAAACTTATAGTTCATGAGAACTAAAGGTGGAGCGTTAGATCAAAATTAACTCAATAAGGATATGATCGTCATTTTACCAATATCATTTAATCTTTAATTTTTATTTTAATTTACCTAAAACTAAAGGTGGAGCGTTAGATCAAAATTAACTCAATAAGGACATGATCATTAGCTTACCAATCTCATTCAATGTTTAATTTTTTATATTATTTAGTATAAATGTCTAAAAATCAACTGAATCAAATTTTCGATTTTTTTTATAAAAATAATAATTTTCGATTTCATAAAAAAACATATTTTTTAAAATTTTTTAGGAAACATGATTTTTTTTTTAAAATGCAAATAAAATACTTTTATAAAAAAACCGCAATTTTTAAAAATTATATTTTTTTTAAAAATCTTTTACATATTTAAATAAAAAAAAAGAAACTGGAATAAGTTTTAAATACGTAACTATAATTTTCTTTTAACAAAAAAAAAATAATATTTTAGGTGCATATATACATATTTTTCATCAAGTGCGTATATGCATATTTCTTATACTATATGTAACATCCGGTTTGAAATTAAGTAAATAAATAATAAACCCTTAACCCCGAGATGTAAATCATGTTATTTTATAGTTGCCCTAAATTCGGAATAATTTAGCAAGGCGTTGGTTTTGGGGGTTAAATGTCATAACTTTTAAATATTGGGGGCTAAGTGTAATTTCCGGATTGGTATGTAAATATTTTTTAGAAGTAAGGAGGTGTTTGACAAAATATTGGACTTGAATTGAAAGGATTATTGAATGTTGAGGGATGAATGGTAACTTACAAATTTATTTTAAAAACATTATGAATGGGAGGGACTGGAAGTATCAAATTCATATGAAGTTTGTATGGGATACAAATTTAAACTCGACGCCTTCTTTTCCCTCTCGTTGCATCGCCTAACCCTAACCCCAGCCACCTACCTTCAGCCGCCACCATGAGAAGCCTCCTCAGCTGCCATCGCATAGTCGAATTCGATCACCATTTCACCACGCGTCCGCATGCTACCTCACCATTGAAGCGCCACAACTGCAACCTTACTGCCGGATGTCATCGGCAATCGGAGAACCATCGAGGACCGTGAACACGCTTTGTTCGCCGTGCATGAATCGTGAGCCACTGGAAGCACTCGGTAAGTCTAACCGCAACCCACATTTGCTCTCTCTCTCTCTCTCTCTCTCTCGTTATTTTCTATGGATACAACTTTGGAGACGTCATTACTATCGTCGGTGGCCCTTGGGTCATTGTTTTCGTCCTTTTCGACAACGCCTGCCACCTAGACGGTGGTTATATGGGTTTGTGTTTAAGTGTACAAGCTGCTTTCATTGTTTGTATTGTTGTATGTGCATTATTGGCGAGAAAACCCACTGCTACCACCATGAGGTGGTGGGTACCACCATTTACTGCCGGCTGCCACCACGTGGTTGGTTGTGTGTGTGTGTCATTAGGTGTGAGTGTAACATCCCGGAATCGCAAGAGTAGAGTTGAAGGGCCGAAAGTGTAAGTTTTAGAGGATGACTCGGCGAGTCAGGTCGCGGTCATGGTCGCGTGTCAAGTGGCCTACTCGGCGATTCCATGAGATGGACTCGGCGAGTAGGTGCTGTATGGAGAAAACCCTAAACTCCAGGGTTGAGCCCTATATAAAGAGCATTATACTCCTCCACAGCCTCCCTTGTTCCCCCTTGAGTTCCAGAAACCTTAAATACGTGGAGAGATCATTTGTGGAGCAAATTAGAGCTTGGAGAGGTGTTGTTTGAAGAGATCTTGAAGGAGAAGTGGCTTGGATCAAAGGGCTTTGCTTGGATTCGAGTTTGACTGCTATTAAGGCATCTTTTGGAGGTAATATCTTCGTCCTTAGGCTGTGCATTCCTAGTTTCTTCATTTTGGGGTTTGTGGGGAGTATGTCTTGGAATGTTTTGGAGTTTGGAGGATAGATCTGAGGTTGCTACCTCAGATCTGGAGTATTGAGGGCCTAGAGTGCATTAAAGTTCCTGTGTTGTGTGCTTAGTGAAGTCACCATGTCCCAAACCTTGGTTTTAAGGTGAAAATGGCTTAGATCTCGTTAGATTCACGTAAAGTTTGCCACTTTACGTGATGGATGGATTGTAGGAGGTTGGATCTATGTTTTGGATCAATTGCATGGCCTGAGATGCTTCGGTATGGGTTCAGATAGGTGGTACTCGACGAGTCACATGGGTGGACTCGACGAGTTGCTTGAAGATGGCCTGGGACTCGACGAGTTGGAAGAACAACTCGGCGAGTAGGTTGAAGATGGCCTTGAACTCGACGAGTCCATTTGGACTCGGCGAGTCTTGTCGAGGAAGTCCCAATATTTCTGGTTGAGTCGATGAATCGGCGAGTCAAGGGATGACTCGGTGAGTTGGGTGCGAGTGGACTCAGAGTTGTTGGACTCGACGAGTCTTGGGTGACTCGGCGAGTTGGGTCGCTAATTGAGGGAAGTTCTGAGTTTGAGGACTCGGCGAGTCATCAGGATGACTCGGCGAGTAGGGTCAGTCAGGGGTTGACTTTGACTCGTCCAAGGTTGACCAGTTGTCTTCCAGGGGTATTTTGGTAATTAAGGGTATTTATTGAGTTGTATGTTTTGATGTTTAGTAGAGGAGTTCGTGCCAGAGTTTGGAGTAGCGGGATCTTATCTTTTCAGCCGGCAGTTTCGAGGTGAGTTATCCTCACTATATCAATAGGGTCTAAGGCACCAAGGCCGGCCCTTTATTGTATTGAGATTCGGTTATGGTTATTAGGTTATTGTTTGATGTGTCTGCATCCTGGTAGCTAGGATGGTACATGCTAGGAGGCCTTGCTAAGGTCAGTTTCCCGATATACAGAGTGATGCTATGCTAGTGACCGGTTAGGTCGGTAACCCGGTTAGGGTAATGATATGCTATGTGATCTGCTTGCTCGGTTTGTTGACTATGACTGCTATAGGAATGTATGTTTTGTGCACATGGTTGTTTGGACTGGAGATGGGTTGAGGCGGGCCCTGCTTTGTGCTGTAGGCCAAGATACCCAGGGCGGACCGGTTGTTCCGAAGGCCCAGCGAGCGGTCCGGATAGGCTGTAGGCCCCACGAGGGCGGACCAGACGTGCCGAGGCTCGGAGAGTGGACCAGGCCGACTGAAGGCCCGATGCGGGCGGACCAGTCACACTGTAGACTCGGAGAGTGGACCAGGTGGGTTGAAGGCCCGATGCGGGCAGACCAATCCCACTGTAGACTCGAAGGACATGACTAGACCTGGAGGATGGATCCGTTGGACTGAAGGCTCGATACGGCGGACCAGTCACACGGTAGACCTGAAATGCATGGCTGTTTTATGATCTGTTATGTTATGTATGTTTTATATGTTTTGGACCGGAAGGTCGTAGCCTGGAAGGGCGTATACGTGGTTTGTATTTTGGGGGTATCTCACTAAGCTTTCGGGCTTACAGTTGTGGTTTAATGTTTTTCAGGTTCTTCAGGAGACTGTGGCAAGGCGAAGGCACGATCGTACCGCTCCTCATGATTTTGTGGCAATGTGATTCTGGGAATACTCAAATGACTTGTATTGAAAACCTTTTGTAAAATTTTTAATGAAAATCAGGTTGTTTTGAAAAATTTAAATTGGGTGTATTTTTCGGATGTTACAAGTTGGTATCAGAGCCTTGGTTTGAGTGAATTGGAGGAACACCTGTGTGACTCCAGTCTCAAATCGAGGAGAGTTTTCAAAAAGAGAATTTAAAATGGTTTTCAAAATAAGTAAAGGAGGACGCGGAGGTACGATCAGCCGGAGCCAGTAAGTAACCCCAAATTACCATACATGACAATTGTTTTATTGAGCTTTGATAGAACAGCATGCTAGAGTTAGGCTAGGGATCTTCAGGATTTATTGATAAGTTTCCTGATTTATGATGCCTGCTAGCCTAGGGTTCCTTATGAGAGATTTCTAGTGTTCCTCTAGTTGTGAGGATAGAGCGATGTTATGTGTGTCACTAGGGTGTTGTGGGTGTACTTCATACAAATATGGGTTGGTGTGGAAGGTAGTATGGGCCCGTACTACTGAAAGCACGGACTCATACGCGTATCAGGGAAACCATGACCCCTAGGGTTGGGATGAGAGCTGGTTCCTGGGATTTTGGAATATGTCTGAGATTTGGTGTTTTATTTTCAGTATGGAGATTTCAGGGCACGCTGGGAGTGGATCCGGGTCAGGATCAGGAGCCGGAGAGGGAGTTCTGGGTGGGTCTGTACAACCCGAGGTTGTCAGTCAGATGAGTACGCACGAGTTGGATGCGAGGATCCGTGAGATCCTGCATGATGAGGTTGCTGCATTGTTTCGGGCTGAGCGGCCGGAGTTGTTTGGGTCGATCAAGACCGCCATGGTGGAGTATTGTGATGAGCGCTATGCGGCCCTCACAGAGACGGCTGCCACCGCGGCTACCGCAGCAGTAGCAACGGCAGGGGGAGGAGCCAGTAGGGGTTTTCAGTATCGGGACTTCGACAATACGAAGCCTCCCACTTTTGATGGAGTCCAGGATCCGATCGTTGTTATGAGATGGTTATCAGATGTGGAGGGATGTTTCTTCACGTGTTCATGCCCTGCTGATCAGAGGGTGAGGTGTGCTTTGAACCTGTTGAGGCTCGGAGCAAAGGATTGGTGGAGATTGACCACAGGGTCGTACTCGGATGCGCAGAGGGCTGCGATTTCATGGGATCGGTTCAGAGAGATGTTCAGCACTCGTTATGTTCCGCAGGTCGAGAGGGAGAGGTTGGCTCAGGAGTTCTTGGAGCTGAAACAGGATTCGGAATCGGTGACGAAAATCACCAAAATGTTTACTGAGAGGGCGATGTTTTGCCCTGAGTTCGCTTTGGAGCAGGCTCAGATGTCCCGATATCTGAGTATGCTAAAGAGAGACATCAGACAGTTTGTGTCTACGCAGAGGTGCGAGACTTTGCTGGAGTTGCAGGAGGCCGCCAGGCGGCGTGAGTTAGAGGTTGAGTTACAAATGCGTGAGCTGAGGCAAGCTCCGGTTCAGTCGCAGCCGGCGACGAAACGGTCTAAGACCGTTGATTCCAGGATGGCAGATCAGGGTAGCCACGTCTGTGGAAGGTGTGGGAGGGGCCACGCCGGGGTTTGTCGGTCCGGTGGAGCGTGCCGCAAGTGCGGAAAGGAGGGACACTATGCGAGGGATTGTCGGCAGTCAGTGCCGGTTCGGGATTTGAGGATATGCTACCATTGTCATCAGGTTGGACATTTGAAGGTCAACTGTCCATGGCTTGCTGCAGGACCGGTGCAGGCTCCAGCACCAGCTACATTGAGGATCACAGGTGGAGATCAGGGTGGAGCTGAGCCCCCAAGGGCTTAGAGTCGTGTTTTTCAGCTTGCTGCTGCGGGTATGTTTCTTTCTGATGTTTGATTATTTATGACTAGTGTGGAGTATTGTTATCTGTTGGTTTCGTTGAATTGCGTTTCGGATTTTCGTGTGGTATCCGTTGTTCCTTGAGGGTTTGGCGAGTTGTGATCGAGATTTCGTTTTAGTATCTTTTGTTCCCTGAAGGATCGTTATGGTTATGGATTTGTACTTCGAGCTATCGTTGATTATTTTTGTGAGGATTGGTGGCGGACGCGGCGTTGGTTTGGAGGCCAGTTAGATTCTGTAGTCTGAGGAATTGATAGTTGAAGATTGGGTTCCTTTCGAGCAGGTTGTGCAGTATGGGAACATGGTTGTATGAAAGTTGTTGGTGCTGGTGAAAAACATTTTTGAGTGCATGTGTCGATTCCTGCAAGGTTGCTTGAGGAGATCGGTGATGACGACCGGTGATTAACTGTCAGTGTCTTAAGTGGGGGAGAATTGGAAATTCTCCGGATGATCGTTGGGTCTGAGAGGTTGTTTAGCTGCTTGGGAAATTCAGCGGTATTTCTATTAGTCGAGAGCAGGCTCGTATGAGTAAGTAACAGGTGTGCGGGGCGGAATACAGACCTAGAGCAGTTGATTGAGGAAGGCATGGGAGCAGGCCGGATCGAGCATGTATGATGGAGATAGAGTTCGGAACCCCTAGAGGGCTAGAACGGTATGCACAGGAGGATTTCCCGAAGGGATGGTTCGGAGTGATGAATGCTAGTTGAGCGGTCTGGATAGACTGTAAGCCGGTAGGCGTACCAGTCAGACCGAAGGCTCGGAGAACGGTCCAGTCAGAGTGGCTGAAGGTTCTGAGAGTGGTCCAGGTTGGCTGAAGGCCTGGGGAGGCGGTCCAGTCATGCTGAAGACTCTGCGAGTATTGTTGGATCGGATTGAGGTTATGGGTTGTGTATGTTGCAGTGTGATTACATTGGGAGGTCTGGCCCCGGGTAGTGATCTTGAGCAGTGAAGGTAGTGCATGGGCTTGAGAGTCCCTGTGATGAGAGTCAGAGTAGTGGTGATGCATAGATGTTGGGTACGCTTTAAAGGGGTAATGTAGCGTGGGATGAGCACCAGGGTGCCTGTCATGGTGACTGGGCGGACAAGCGGTTCCTTGGTAAGGAAAGAGGGAGGAATGAAATCCCAAAAGGGAGTGCGAATTCACTGAAGTGAAAGCGGCAGTGTAGAGTTATGATTGGAATGGTCCGTCGATGGTCCTTGAGTAATGTGTTGCGGCGGTGGAATAAAAGCTCATTCGACTTGATGTGTTGCTTTGGGCGCGGAGGGAATACCGCGATGTAGAGCCAGAGAAAGAGTCTTGGACTCTCAGTGTGATTCTGATCAGGGTTTTGGCTACGTTTTAGCGACTCATCCTGGAAGGATGTTCGAGGATATAATCAGTGTATCAGTTTTTCCAAACCTGAGGGTGCTAGAGCTAGATCAGCATGCGTGTGTGATTGCGAGAGGAGAA
The DNA here is from genome assembly GCF_052625555.1 of Lactuca saligna. Classification (NCBI taxonomy): domain Eukaryota; kingdom Viridiplantae; phylum Streptophyta; class Magnoliopsida; order Asterales; family Asteraceae; genus Lactuca; species Lactuca saligna. Next base: position 38,966,528 of record NC_136417.1, on the reverse strand, counting down.
CTCGGGGGAGTTGCTCCGAAATGGAAGAATGGGTCTTTCGGTCGTCATGGGATGGTTAGAGTGGAATTCGGATCGGGAGTCCGATGATCCGTGGCTTTATAGCCATATGAGTCAAGTGAAGGATGAGAATTGGAGCAGTAAGGCATCATGGGTGATTCTTGGTTGTGAGTGTGGTTATCGGCGGGTACAGTTGGTGCCCGGTTTGAGTAGGTGGTGGGGACACCGTATGGAAGGAGAGAGTGAGCTTCTAGTTCTATGGTTGTACCTTGTGGGACTTGGTTCGGTCAAGGTCAAGTGGTGCGTCATGGGAAGTAAATTGGAGAAGAGATGCCGAAGGCTTCGAGGACGAAGCCTAATTTAAGTGGGGGAGAATTGTAACATCCCGGAATCGCAAGAGTGGAGTTGAAGGGCCGAAAGTGTAAGTTTTAGAGGATGACTTGGCGAGTCCATGGGTGACTCGGCGAGTCAGGTCGCGGTCATGGTCGCGTGTCAAGTGGCCTACTCGGCGAGTCCATGAGATGGACTCGGCGAGTAGGTGCTGTATGGAGAAAACCCTAAACTCCAGGGTTGAGCCCTATATAAAGAGCATTATACTCCTCCACAGCCTCCCTTGTTCCCCCTTGAGTTCCAGAAACCTTAAATACGTGGAGAGATCATTTGTGGAGCAAATTAGAGCTTGGAGAGGTGTTGTTTGAAGAGATCTTGAAGGAGAAGTGGCTTGGATCAAAGGGCTTTGCTTGGATTCGAGTTTGACTGCTATTAAGGCATCTTTTGGAGGTAATATCTTCGTCCTTAGGCTGTGCATTCCTAGTTTCTTCATTTTGGGGTTTGTGGGGAGTATGTCTTGGAATGTTTTGGAGTTTGGAGGATAGATCTGAGGTTGCTACCTCAGATCTGGAGTATTGAGGGCCTAGAGTGCATTAAAGTTCCTGTGTTGTGTGCTTAGTGAAGTCACCATGTCCCAAACCTTGGTTTTAAGGTGAAAATGGCTTAGATCTCGTTAGATTCACGTAAAGTTTGCCACTTTACGTGATGGATGGATTGTAGGAGGTTGGATCTATGTTTTGGATCAATTGCATGGCCTGAGATGCTTCGGTATGGGTTCAGATAGGTGGTACTCGACGAGTCACATGGGTGGACTCGACGAGTTGCTTGAAGATGGCCTGGGACTCGACGAGTTAGAAGAACAACTCGGCGAGTAGGTTGAAGATGGCCTTGAAATCGACGAGTCCATTTGGACTCGGCGAGTCTTGTCGAGGAAGTCCCAATATTTCTGGTTGAGTCGATGAATCGGCGAGTCAAGGGATGACTCGGTGAGTTGGGTGCGAGTGGACTCAGAGTTGTTGGACTCGACGAGTCTTGGGTGACTCGGCGAGTTGGGTCGCTAATTGAGGGAAGTTCTGAGTTTGAGGACTCGGCGAGTCATCAGGATGACTCGGCGAGTAGGGTCAGTCAGGGGTTGACTTTGACTCGTCCAAGGTTGACCAGTTGTCTTCCAGGGGTATTTTGGTAATTAAGGGTATTTATTGAGTTGTATGTTTTGATGTTTAGTAGAGGAGTTCGTGCCAGAGTTCGGAGCAGCGGGATCTTATCTTTTCAGCCGGCAGTTTCGAGGTGAGTTATCCTCACTATATCAATAGGGTCTAAGGCACCAAGGCCGACCCTTTATTGTATTGAGATTCGGTTATGGTTATTATGTTATTGTTTGATGTGTCTGCATCCTGGTAGCTAGGATGGTACATGCTAGGAGGCCTTGCTAAGGTCAGTTTCCCGATATACAGAGTGATGCTATGCTAGTGACCGGTTAGGTCGGTAACCCGATTAGGGTAATGATATGCTATGTGATCTGCTTGCTCGGTTTGTTGACTATGACTGCTATATGAATGTATGTTTTGTGCACATGGTTGTTTGGACTGGAGATGGGTTGAGGCGGGTCCTGCTTTGTGCTGTAGGCCAAGATACCCAAGGCGGACCGGTTGTTCCGAAGGCCCAGCGAGCGGTCCGGATAGGCTGTAGGCCCCACGAGGGCGGACCAGACGTGCCGAGGCTCGGAGAGTGGACCAGGCCGACTGAAGGTCCGATGCGGGCGGACCAGTCACACTGTAGACTCGGAGAGTGGACCAGGTGGGTTGAAGGCCCGATGCGGGCGGACCAATCCCACTGTAGACTCGAAGGACATGACTAGACCTGGAGGATGGATCCGTTGGACTGAAGGCTCAATACGGCGGACCAGTCACACGGTAGACCCGAAATGCATGACTGTTTTATGATCTGTTATGTTATGTATGTTTTATATGTTTTGGACCGGAAGGTCGTAGCCTGGAAGGGCGTATACGTGGTTGGTATTTTGGGGGTATCTCACTAAGCTTTCGGGCTTACAGTTGTGGTTTAATGTTTTTCAGGTTCTTCAGGAGACTGTGGCAAGGCGAAGGCACGATCGTACCGCTCCTCATGATTTTGTGGCAATGTGATTCTGGGAATACTCAAATGACTTGTATTGAAAACCTTTTGTAAAAATTTTAATGAAAATTAGGTTGTTTTGAAAAATTTAAATTGGGTGTATTTTTCGGATGTTACAGTGTGTGAGTGCGTTTCCTGTATGTTGGGATGTTGATTAGGTGTTTTGGCCGGAGAAAAGTCAAGGATAACTTCCACCACCACCATGGGGTGGTGGTTGCCGCCGTGAGCCGCCGTCGACCACCGGTGCCCGAGGTGGCTATGGGTGGTGCTCGACATAGTGAAACTTTATTCAGCCAAAAACCTAATAATTTGGACTAAATGGGTTGAAAACCCTAATTAGTGTTAAGAAAACCCTAATTTTGGAAATGCTAGTTTTGGATTTGTCGGGACCCGCGTTTGCACCATTGGATTTATGTTATGACTTATGCCCGATTACATTGTATGTTTGGCCTAGTGGGGTGATGGACTTAATGGATTAAGTCCTTAATGGGTTAAGTAAGAGCGCTTAACCCTAATCGTCGTTTTATGTGAAAAAAAACCTAATTGGGTTTGGGTTATTGTTGGGCTATTTCTTGGACTAAGTTCTTGTGGGCCTTCATGGGCTAAATGGGAACAGGTTTGTAGACTAAGGAAATTATTGGGCTTTATGATAAGGCCCATTGGAAAGGCTTAATCCTAATTTTGGAAGATTAGGCCACAAGTGGGCCATAATTACGCCTTGATGATTATGATATATTGGACCATTGGAATGCCAAGTGTTTGGACTAGAATAAATGGTTGGGCCATGAGGTAAGTGAAGGGTTTTGAGCATCCTAACAACCTTAAGATGCACATACAACCCTAAATTCTTTGGAACTATGTTTTCTCTATTATACATGCAAAATTGATTTCCAAAGCATTATCCTATCTAGCATGCAATTGTAGGTTCTTGTATAATACAAATTAGATAGAAATACATACCTTTTCTTGTAGTTGATTGCTTAGAGCTTTAGGAGCCTAGTACTAATAATGTGAATGCCTCAAGTGGAATCACAAATCACCAAAACAACTTGGAAGTTCTTGAGAGAGTATAACACACACTATTTTTTGGCTATGCTCACTCACTACACACATCACTAGTAACCGAAAATGGTAGCCTTGGTGCTCTTTATATAGTGTAGAGTAATTAGGGTAAACCCTAATAGCCATGACTCTTCATTTACTCAGGATCCATGGGTTATAACTCCATGTAAGCTTAGCCCATACTACATAAGAGTCCATATTTAATTAGTCTTATTTTTTATCACAAAATTAATTCCAAATCAATTGTTGATCAATACTAATTTAATAATAAGATTTCATATTAATATATTATAACTTATAATATATTAATAAATCATAAATATATAATCTATTCAAAAGTCTATCCATACAAATTGTTCTGGTGTAGTGCAACCCAAATGGACCATGATGGGTCGGGTCAAGTACATACCAAATATAGTTATGGACTTAGACACCTTATCCAATAGTCTCCTACTTGGATAAGTCTGATAACTATAGTTGCAAGTATAACTTCACGAATCGGCCAACAATCGTAGCTCTTAAAACCTTGTCGAACAATGAATTGCCATTTTAGATAATTGATCATATAATCCTCTGTTCTCAAGATATCAGTTGGATAAATACATGGAACAATGTTGTACTTATTGTCCAACAGTTTGTTTCCCGATTTCAGCTTTGTTTGACATTGAACTTAATTGAACACCTCAATTTGGTTTTGACCGGTCCCAATACATATGTCAAAACAAAATCATCGAGGGGCCCATGATATCGCTTTTTATCCTCGAAGGACTAAAAGGAACAGATAAACTTCGACTCATATGTTTGTACTAACTACTTGTTGAATCATACACAAGAGCACGTTTTATAACATCAAGTTACAGATGCGTTTTCGTACAATCAATGTACAACCAACTCATAGTCAACAACTCATATCTCTACGTTTGAAGACTTATATGATATTAGCATCTCATGATCACTCAAGATAAATTCCATGAAGTGATACAAGTGAGCGTGAGTTTAATCCAATACTCAGAACTTATGAGTGCTCATGAATGTTGCAGCAATATTGCTATGTCTAATACAATTCAGACAAATCTACATATTCAATTCATGACAGTCTTATTTCGATACCTACTTCCAAATTATTATAGACTATGGATAGTTTGAATAATATGATATACCATAACATAATTATTCTAGAAGTGAAAACATGCAAAATGAAACAATAGTAAACGATTAACACAAGATAGTAACTTTACTCATAAATAAATAACATCTTATATTTAATCATCAAATGTCAACTACATTTTACAAGCTTCAAAAATAGCTACCTAATTATTAAAACTAATATCGTCCTTCAGACCGTTGCTCCTGGCATGCTGCAAATGCTTAACACTAGTCAGTCCCTTCGTGAGGGGATCTGCATGGTTCTCTTCTGATGATACCCTATTTGCCACGAGGAGTGCTTCTTCAATCTTTTGTCTTATCAAGTGATATTTTCTCTCAATGTGCTTAGATCTGCCATGATCTATTGGTTCCTTGGCTAAGGCAGCCGCACTATTGCTGTCACAGGAAATCTCCATAGGCTCCTTTATAGCTGGTACAACTCCAAGGTCTCCGATGAAGTTCTTCAGCCATATCGTCTCCTTCGCCGCTTCACTTGTTGCTATGTACTCTGATTCACATGTCAAATATGATACTATCTCCTGCTTGGAACTTTTCCAAGTAACCACCCCTCCATTCATATTAAAGACCCAGCCCGACTGAGAGCAAAAATTATCTCTGTCGGTTTGAAAGCTAGCATCACTATACCCCACCTCTTTCAAGTCATCACTCCCACCAAGGGTAAGGATCCAACACTTAGTCCTCCGTAGGTACTTGAAAAGGTTCTTTACCACAATCCATTGAGCATTGTCGGGGTTCCCCTGATATCTGTTGACCATGCTCAAAGCAAAGGCCACGTCAGGGCGAGTACAATTCATAACATACATGATCGAACCAACAACAGAAGCATACGGTAATCGACTCATCTCAGCTATCTGAACCTCTGTACTCGGACTCTGAGTCTTACTCGGTCTAGCATTATGCTATATCGGTAATTCACCTTTCTTTGAATTCTGCATGTTAAACCTCTTTAACACCTTATCCAAGTAAGTACTCTGACTAAGTCCAATTGTCTTTTACTCCTATCTCTCAATACCCTTATCCCTAGAATATAGGCAGCTTCTCCAAGGTCCTTCATAGCTAAACACTTCCCAAGCCAGGACTTAACCTCCTGCAAGGTTGGGATGTCATTTCCTATGAGTAGTATGTCATCTACATATAGTACCAAAAAGATAACTATACTCCCACTAGCTCTTACGTATACACAAGACTCATCCTCGCTTCTCGAAAAACCAAACTCTTTGACTTTCTCATTAAAACAAGGATTTCAGCTGTGAGATGCTTGTTTCAATACATAAATGGATTTCTCAAGCTTACACACTCTATCATGGTACTTTGCATTGACAAAACCCTCTGGTTGACCCATGTAAACATTCTCAGCCAACTTTCCATTAAGGAAAGCAGTTTTGACATCTATTTGCCATATTTCATAATCATTAACTGCAGCAATGGCTAGCATAACCCTAATAGACTTAATCTTCACTACTAGCGAGAAGGTTTCATCATAGCAAACTCCTAGAGTTTGAGTGAAGCCTTATGCTACCATTTGCGCCTTGTAAGTGTGTACCTTGCCATCCATCTCTGTCTTCTTCTTGAAGATCCATTTGCATCCGACTGTCTAATGACCCGATACATTGTCAACCAAGTTCCAAACTTGATTTTCATACATGGATTGGATATCGTTGTCCATAGCCTTTTTCCATTTAGCAGACCCAGGGCCTGCAATGGCTTCCTTGTAGTTGTTAGGTTCATCCAGATTTACCACTGTACTATTGCTAATAAAGGTATCACCCTCCGCAGTAATATGGAAACCATAGTAATGCTCAGGTGGATTCCTAACTCTGGTGGAACGCCTCAGAGGTAAAGACTTGCTAGCTGGTTCAACAGGAGTTTCCTCCTCAGGTTGATTTCTAGGGTTCGAGGTTCCTTCACTGCTTGACTCTTGAAGCTCTTCAAGGTCAATTTGCCTCCTACTATTTCCTTGGCTTATGAATTCTCTCTTATAAAAGACTGCTCTCGTTACCACAAAGACCATATTTTCACTGGTCTACAGAAGAGGTAACCAAAGGATTTATGTGGGTAGTCGATGAAAATACACCTCTCATTATGAGGTTTGAGCTTATCGTGAGTTTTCATCTCACGAAAGCCTCACAAGCACAAATCTTGATGTGATATAAAGTGGGAGTTTTCCCATTTCACATCTCGTGAGGTGCTTTGGCAACCTTTTTAGTTAGGAATAGATTAAGGATATAGGTGACAGTCTCTAAGGTATACCCCCAAAATGAGATTAGTAATGAGCTCAAATCATCATGGAATGAACCATGTCCAACAAGGTTCGATTGTGCCTCTCGGCCACACCATTAAGCTGTGATGTCCTAGGAGGTGTCAATTGTGTGCTAAGATACTCACCACCTCGATCGGATTGAAGCATCTTAATGTTTCTGCCAAGCTGAGTGTCCACTTCCTGTTTAAACTCTTTGAACTTTTCAAAGGTTTTCAACTTATGCTTGATTAAGTAGACATAGCCATATCTACTATAATCATCAGTAAAAGTCACATAGAACTGGTTAGCATGCCTAGTGGTGGTTTTGAAGGACCACACACATTTGTGTGTATGAGATCCAACAAAACCTCACCCCTTGCACAAGTACCAGTGAAGGGTGACTTTGTAATTTTTCCAATAAACAAGACTTGCAAATATCATCTGACTTTAAGTCAAATGATTCCAAGACTCCAGACTTTTGGAGTTAGCCTATGCAGTTCTTGTTGACATGTCCAAGATGACAATGCCACAAGGATGCCTTATCCAAACTAGTGGAAGAATCAATATGCAATACATTATTTCCTAAGTTATCTACAATATTCATAGATTAATATACACCATTGCAAGGTAATGCTTTAAAATAAAACACATCATCATAAAAAACATTAATATCACAACATTCATTATCAATTGAAAAATTATAACCTTGTTTGTACAAGCCATGAAAAGAAATAATATTTCTCGCCATTTTAGATGAGTAACAACATTTATTCAAATCTAATGTTAAGCCACTACTTAGCAATAAAGAGTAAACTCCAATCTTGGTGACAGGTGGTGCTTTCATATTCCCAATGATTAAGTTTATCTTCCCGCGATCCACTTCCGCACTTCTTCTTAGTCCCTGAAAATTAGAACAAATGCGAATTCCACACCCTGTATCAAGGACCCAAGAGTTAGTATGTTGTGAGTTATTAGACAATATAGTGTAAATACCTGCAAAGGATGGTGTGGTCTTCCCATCATTTATATCCTGCAAGTACTTAGGGTAGCTTTTTTTTCTCCAGTGCCCCTTTTCCTGACAATAGAAACATTGTGCATCTTTTGGGTTGGAAGAGGGAGTAGCAGAACCACCTTTGGTTCCACTAGAAGAGGAGCCTTCAAGATATTTTCCCCTTGTACCATTCAGAGGGTCTTCTTATTCTTCCCCTTACCTTGCCTGATTGCTAGAACTGGGCAGTGGTAGGAGTAGAAACAACATTTTTCCCTTTGAGGTTGCTTTCAGCAGTCCTCAAAAGTCCCTGATGCTTGCTCAAGGTGACCTCCTCCTTATTTATATGATAGGTCATGCAGAACTGATCATAACAAGGAGGTACGGAGTGTAGAATGATATCTATAGCCAACTACTCATCAAAGTTCGTAACATCCCAAAATACAACCCAAAAATTTTGTTTAATCATTACTAAAATCATTAGATCAATACCATAAAATAAAAACCTATACGTCAATATCTCAAAACCATAAAAAAGTATCACAAGAAAACTGTATCAAGACTGTATCAAATCATATATATATGAAAAGCTAAATCAACTCCCTGGACAAAAACTGAAGCTATGGTGTGTGCGATGCCATCATCCCGAGCTCTTCCCTTCACTTACGGAAGCACCTGAAACCAACACTGAAACTGTAAGCACGAAGCTTAGTGAGCTCCCCCAAACTACCACATACCATACAATAACATTTAACACATACTTGGCATTGCCCACTGCATCAGATCGATGTCCGAAAACTGCATCAGACCGAGGTCTGGAACTAACCACGGCCTTGCCCTCTGCATCAGACCGAAGTCTGGAACTGACTAGAACCTTGTCCCCTGCATCGGACCAAAGTCTAGAACTAACTACATTAGACTGAAATCCAGAACTGACTGGGACCTTGTCCCCTGCATCGGACCGAAGTCCGGAAACTGACTGAGCATAACATAGCATATCATAAACATATCAATTAGCGTAAGCTTATATAATGCATACTGCATTGAACCGTATTCTGGAACATATAACACAAATATGCTTGAATCACAAAGACATCAAGCAATCTAACTACTGCATCAGACCGAGGACTGGAACTACTGCTAACTAAATGGGTCGGCATTGTGGCCGTAGACCCGTTCCTACTGGGAGGAAAACTCACCTCGTAGTCTGGCTGCTGAGTGAACTGCTATGGAATCTGTCTACTGCTGCTTCGGTATCTCCCCGGCTCAATAAAATCTGTAGTGGGTGCAAGATCTTGGATCTCCTTCTACTCCTTTGGATCTAACCTCCTTCTTCTCTTCAAAACTTTAAGATTCACACAAGAAATGCTCAAAATGCTCAACATTGTTTAAATAGGGTGCAAAACCCATGGATCTACGGTTTCTTCTAGACTAGCGGACTCGCAGAGTCGCCAACTTAAACGTGCTCAATATCTTGTCTCTACTCGGCTAGTCGGGCCTACAACTCGCTAAGTCCCAGTTAAAAAATGCAAAAATACTTAGATTAAAATACATACCAGGAATAAAGTGCTACGAATCTCCCCCACTTATTTTAGACTTCGTCCTCCAAGTCTATTGTTGCTGCATCAGGAAACAACTCTGGGTAGTTCTCCTTCATCTCCTCCTCTGCCTCCCACGTCCACTTAGACCCCTTCCAGTGTTTCCACTGCACTTTTACCAATTGATCCAACTTGTTCCTCAAGGTCTTCATCTTTCGATCCAAAATCGCAACCGGTCTCTCAATATAATTCTGGCTGCTATCAACCTAAATATCCTCCAAGGGTACAACTGCTGACTAGTCCACCAAACACTTCCTCAACTGGGCCCCAGGTTCATCGGTCCTTTTAGGGTATAATCTAGGAAACATGCCCGGAGCATGTCCTCAAGAGTCTGATTCGTCCTCTCGCTCTACCCGTCCATCTGAGGGTGGAAAGCGGTGCTGAAATGGAGACGAGTACCCATCTCGTCATGAAACCGCTTCCAGAATCTGGAAGTAAAATGGACATATCGGTCTGACACCACTGAAACAGGCACTCCATGCCATGCCACAACCTCTCGCATATAAATATCGGCTAGCTTCTCATCCGATATGCTCTCTTGGATCGGTATAAAATGAGCACTCTTCGTCAATCGATCCACTATAACCCAAATCAAATCCACTCCACGTGTGGTCTGTGGGAGCTTAGTGATAAAATCCATGGTGATGTCTTCCCATTTCCACACTGGAATGTCTAACGGCTGCATCTTGTCATTAGGCCTCTGGTGCTCCGCCTTAACCTTCCTGCAGGTCCAGCACCTTTCCACATACCAGGCGACACCCCGCTTCATGCAGGGCCACCAATAGTCGGGTCGAAGATCCCTATACATCTTCATTGCCCCTGGGTGGATGGAAAATTGAGACTAATGAGACTCATCCATCAATACTTGCCGTACTCTGCCCCAGTACGATACCCAAACTCTCCCATGAAGGGTCAACAATCCTTGACTGTCATAGTCGAAGGAAGCTACTCGGCCAACAATCCTCTCACACTTCTACCTCTGCTCCTTAAGGCCCTCGACCTGAGCCTCTATGATCTTCTCTAACAATGGAGTAATTACTGTCATCCTCAAACATATATCCCTGATCGGGGCCACTGCCGCCTTGCGGCTCAGGGCGTCGACCACTACGTTGGCCTTCCCTGGGTGATAAAGGATCTCACAATCATAATCCATTACCACATCTAACCACCACCGCTACCTCATGTTAAGATTTGGCTGATCCATGAGGTACCTCAGACTCTTATGATCCGTGTAGATGGTACAATGGACCCCATAAAGGTAATGCCTCCAAATCTTGAGAGCAAATACCACTGCCCCCAGCTCTAAGTCATGCGTAGGATAGTTAGCCTCATGAGGCTTCAACTGTCTCGAGGCGTAAGCAATCACATGACCTCGCTGCATCAACACTGCTCCCATACTTGTGATCGAAGCATCACAGTAAACCACAAAATCCTTTACTCCCTACGGCAGGGTAAGGATCAGTGCCTCGCACAATCTCTGCCTGAGGGTCTCAAATGCTGCCTGCTGCTCAGGCCCCCAGCGAAACACCACCAACTTCTTAGTTAGTCGGGTGAGAGGTACTGCTATCTTGGAGAAATCCTGGATAAATCTCCTGTAGTACCCTACTAAACCTCGGAAGCTCCGAATCTCAGATGGAGATCTCGGGACCTCCCACTGCATCACGACCTCTATCTTGGCCAGATCTACCAAAATACCCTTCTGGTTGACAAGATGTCCAAGGAACTGCACCTCGCGTAACCAGAACTCGCACTTGGAGAACTTTGAGAAAAGTCTCTCCCTCCCCAAAATCTCTAGCACCTCTCTCAGGTGCTCCTCATGCTGCTCCTGAGTCTTGGAATAAACCAAGATGTCATTAATGAATACTATCACCGACTGATCCAACAACGGCCTACATACGCGGTTCTTGAGATCCATGAACACGGCTGAAGCGTTGGTGAGCCCAAACGGCATAACCACGAACTCATAATGACCATACCGGGTCCTGAAAGTAGTCTTCTGCACATTTTCATCTCTGACTCGCATCTGATGATACCCAGAGCATAAATCAATCTTGGAAAACCAAGATGTGCCTTGCAGCTGATCAAACAAATCATCTATCCTCGAGAATGGTTAATGGTTCTTCACCGTTACCTTATTCAACTCCCGGTAATCTATACACATAAGGTGCGACCCGTCCTTCTTCTTTACGAACAAAATCGGTGCGCCCCAGGGTGAACTGCTCGGCCTGATAAAACCCTTTTCTAGAAGCTCATGCAGCTGCATAGACAACTTCTGCAGCTCTGGGGGAGCCAACCGATATGGTGCCTTAGCTATCGGAGCCGCACCAGGGATTAGGTCAATCCTGAACTCGACCTGTCTCTCGGGAAGTATTCCAGGAAAATCCTCTGGAAATACATCCGGGTAGTCTCACACTACAAGAACATCATCAATTGTCGTATTTTCCTTCTCCCGGGCATCTAAAACATAGGCAATATAACCGGCGCATCCCTGCTGCAAATAGCGCCTCGCTCTCGCTACTGAACACAGAACTGGTCCGCGCTGTGGCCTCTCGCCTTAAATCACTAACTCTCCCCCACTGGGGGTGCAAACCCTTACTAACTGCAGCTCACAATCTATCACCTCCCCATTAGGGCTTAGCCAATCCATGCCTACTATGACCTTATTCCCTCGTAGGGGAATAGGGACCAAGTCCACCGGAAACTGCTCATCGAATAACTGTAGAGAACATCCTCTATGTACTCTCGCCACCCTAACGGTCCTTTCAGTTGCTATCTCAACCTCAAGTGGACAATCTAGCTCTCCTGGAGCTCTGCTAAACCTCTTGCTAGGTTCAAGACAGATGAATGATCGGGTAGCCCCCGAATCAAATAATATTGTGGCTGAAATGTCGTTCACTGATAACGACCCTATACAAAACATATAACCATAAGAAACAATCAATAATAAATGAAGATATAAGGGAAAAATACATACCCATCACCACATCAGGAGTCGCTCGCGCCTCCTCTGTTGTCATCTGAAAAGCCCTACTCTTCTCCACCGGTGTCTCAACTCAGCCCTGATGGCCATCTATAATCCTCAAAGTAGCAGGAGCATGTGCTGACACTTTTCCTTCAACAGCTAAACTCGGACACTAGGACTTTTTATGTCCCCTCTGATTGCACTGGAAGCAAATCAGATCTGATGTCGCAATGGCGGTAGTAGTGGTTGTACAATCTCTACTCATATGCCCAGTCCGACCGCACTTGTAGCAGCCGGAACTCCCTGCCTTGCACGCCCATCATGCAATCTTCCACACTTTCCACACCGACTGTGGCTCTGCTAACTCCTGGATCTATGATCTGAAACCTTGGGATTTTTGCCCAAACTCCCTAAACCTGAATCTGCCTCCGACTTCCTTTTTCTCTCCATCTCAAGGTCAATCTCTCTCTCCCGAGCCCTAGCAATCATGTCATCCAACGTTTTACAGGTGGACCGGCTCACAAACTGGCGGATGTCACTCCGTAGCATGTCATGATAACGGGCCTTCTTCATTTCCTCATCAGTTGGGTACTGAGGAACGAGAAGCACCCTTTCCCTGAGCTTGGCGGTAATCTCCGCCACTGTCTCTGTAGTCTGGGTGAGATCTTGAAGCTCCCTGGCTAACTGCTGCACCTCAATAACCGATGCGAACTCAGCTTTGAACCAGATAGCAAAGTCAACCCAGGTCATAGCATCCAAAGCTGCGTCATCTCCAATGACATGTCCGAACTCCTCCCACTAATGTCGTGCCCTGTCCTTCACAAGACATGACGCCAATCTGACCTTGTTCCCATCGGGACACCTGCTCGTGCGGAAAGCGTTGGCCACATCCGCCAACCATCTAGTACTCGCTATGGGGTCCCGCGCCCCATGAGAATCTGGAGCTCCACATGCCCAGAACGCCCTGAATGTAAGCTTGCGCAACCCCATCATGGCCGCCACCTCAGCATGAAATGTTCCTATTCTCTCCTCCATCAACTCTAGTATACCCTCCTTGATCAAACCAAAGATCACTGGAGTCTGCTCAAGAATGATACGGGTCACCTATGAAGTGAAAAACTCTCTTGTCTGCTCATCTAGATGCTCGGTTCCCGAGCCTGATCCGGATCCCTCTCCGACACCTGAACTGCCGGCTGCTGGCCTAGGTGGCAAAACCACCATTCTGAAAACATATCATGGCAAATGTCAGTACACTGAAATATCTCAAGGGATCGTTGCTACTACAAGCTTCCCGGTCTCATCTCAGCCTTCCTTGATTCGAGTATGGATCCTATGCTTTCAGTAGTATGGACCCATACTACCTTCCATATCTATCTGTACTTTCCTCAAGAACTGCCTTGACTTCACCAAGTCACTCTATTGCTAATGACTTTTGCTACTCACATCCTAGGCTTGCCCAAGGGAAACCTTTGACTCCACCCAAACCAATCCTCAGCTGCTGAAGGCCTCCTTGTAATGCCAATTAGCCACCACCTGAATACCATCACATGCAATGAGGCTCGAATAATCCTTCGAGTAAAAGACTCATCCCTACAATAGTTAGACTGAAATAAGAGCTACGCAATAGGGTCAAATTCGACACTCTGAGATTATTCAACCCTGACCACATGTGACATGATGTATTCACCTAATGGCTAACTCCCATCACTCAGAGTCACACGAAGCACAAATCAAGCAATATTCGGATAAAGAAAACATACTCATGCAAACTATTCTCATAACAAGAAACTGTACTAGCATACAATGCTAAGCTCATACTATCAGGCATAACCTACACAGGCTATCCTACTACTGTCTATTTACTACTAGCATGCAAATCTCATCAAGCTGAAACACATAAGACAGGCACATAAGGTATCCCCCTAGATCCTTAGTCCTATACTAGCATGCTGTTCTACTGAAACTGAAACTGATAATATAAACTTGTATGGGTAACTTGGGAGTACTTACTTGAGCTCGGCTGATCGCACGCACTACACCTTTTTCTCTTTATCGAAACTCTTTTTCTTTCTAAGTTCTTTTTCAAAAGTCCTTTTCGAAAATGTTATTTCTTTCAAAATCTTTTACCATTTCTTTAGTTTGAGTTCAGACACACCCGAAAGTGTATCCGAATCCCTCAAACCAACGCTCTGATACCAACTTGTAACATCCCAAAATATGACACAAAATTTTTGTTTAATCATTACTAAAATCATTAGATCAATACCATAAAATAAAAATCCATACGTCAATATCTCAAAACCATATCAAAGTATCACGAGAAAACTGTATCAAGATTGTATCAAATCATTTCTATGAAAAGCTAAATCAACTCCTAGGACAAAAACTGAATCTGTGGTGTGTGCGATGCCATCATCCCGAGCTCTTCCCTTTACTTGCGGAAGCACCTGAAACCAAAACTGAAATTGTAAGCACAAAGCTTAGTGAGCTCCCCCAAACTACCACATACCATACAATAACATATAAAAACATACTGGGCATTGCCCACTGCATCGGACCGATGTCCGGAAACTACAACAGACCGAGGTTCAGAACAAACCAGGGCCTTGGCCTCTGCATCGGACCGAAGTACGGAAACTGCATCTGACTGAAGTCTGGAACTGATTGGGACCTTGCCCCTGCATCGGACCGAAGTCCGGAACTAACTGCATCGGACCAAAATCCGGAACTGACTGGGGCCTTGTCCCCTGCATCAAACCGAAGTCCGGAAACTGACTGAGCATAACATAGCATAGCATAAACATATCAACTAGCATAAGCATATATACTGCATACCACATCGGATCGTAGTCTGGAACACATAACACAAACATGTTTGAATCACAAAGACATCAAGCAATCTAACTACTGCATCGGACCGAGGACCGGAACTACTGCTAACTAAACGGGCCGACATTGTTGTCACACCCTGAAACCGCAGGCGGAAATGTTCCGGGCGGAGGTGACTTCATGATGAATATCATAACCAATGTACATAGTAAGCAAAGTAAACAACCATTACATTACATATGAAATTTACAATTGTTTAAAAGTAAAGTTGTACAAGTGTTATACATAAGTATATATGAGCAAAAGTAATACGTGTCTTCAACGCACTCCGTCTTCATCAAAAGGATCACCGAGTACCTGTCTAATGTGGACCTGAGAATACAAGCATTTTAAAAATCAGCATAAAGCTGGTGAGTTCATAAGCGGTTTTGTTTTCTAAAAGTGTACAAGTTTCCTTTCGGTTTCTGAAAAAGTTACGAACCCAAGAAAATTCCATATTTTCTTATATGTAAAGAGTAGTTAACTGTTTTGTTACACGATTCTGGTAATGTACAATTGTTTCCCAAAAAAATCCCATATTTTCCTAAAAGTTGGTTACCGATCTGAAATGTAATGTAAAAGATGTATACTGAAAACGTGGTTATCCTTATGAAATGTATGAGTTTTAGCACGTATATAAAACTAAAAAGTACAAAGTAAACTAGTTACTGAATCCATTATTACTAAAACGTAAATCCCTGTTATCCAAATTGCGAGTTCCATAACCATACGATAGACTAGATATGGCAACAAATAGTCCAAATCACCTTATAACTTTCGTCACCCTTGAACCTTTCGGTTCGGCTGTAGCTAGCAGCAAGGTGCGGGGTAGTCAGCCCCGTATAGATCTATACACTCAAGTCACACTCCCTATCTAAGAGATTATGGTTATAGAGGCGGTCCTCCACTCGCGTATCTCTGTGGAGTGTTCTCCGAGGACGTGTCTCTCCAATTTATAGGAATAACAAATTTACTAGTAATAATACATAAGTATTCTATTACAATTGACGATCCTGCACTCGCGTATCTCTGTGGAGTGTTACCGAGGACAAAATGATGTACTAAGTTTCATGTTCAAAGTTCAGATGTTATTCTTTTAACTATTATAAAGTGGAAACCATTTGTGAAAAATATAAAGTACAACATTTTATAATGTTTTTCACAAATAATACGCTAATGTGTTCTACAAGTTCAAACGGTTATCTATTATGATTGTCAGTGTTAAAAGCATATGTAATATGAAACACAACACATATAAAACAAGTTTTGAGTACAAGTATTCATTTTACTTTGCTTGTATTCCCCCCTGAAAACAATGTAAAACATTGAAAAAGGGTAGGGGTATGAACTCACGAAACGAGAAAACATGTCGGTTTGAATGCTATGTGTTGGTTCGGGGCTTGATAACGCGCGAGGTTCCTATGTAAAATGAAATGGTACATAATTTATCTAATTAGACTTTGAATCACTAATTAGATAGGAATAAATACTTCTAGACGTGAAAACACTTAAATTCAAGTGTTTGGAATGACCCGGGTAGCATCTATTGATGTGTATGGTTTGTATATGGAGTTTACTCCCCAAGAGTAAACTCCTTTGGGAGTTTACGGTTCAAATGACCCATTCCCCATGATTTTACAACCGTAAACTCATGGTGAGGTGTTCTTGGTTGCTAAATGGTCTTATAACACTTGTAGGTTGATGTTAGAGTTGGTTTCAAGGCTTTTGAATGAGATTTGAACATCCTAAGGACCATTTAAGGACTTTACGGCAGTAAACTATGAGTTTACAGCCGTAAACTCTTGTGTGACATGTTTCAATGTGTTTTTGTGGTCTTAGGTCATTTATAATGCACAAAGGAAGGTTATAGGGTTGATTCTATGGCTTAGGAAGTGTTTGGGACTTGAATTGACCTTGGAAAAGTAGTTTATGCTCTATGAAGATGTTCTTGGGAGTTTACTACCTTAAACACATGATTTTACAACCATAAACTCATTTTTGTTCATGATTCATGGGTTTTAGTGGTTAAAGGTTATACATACAAGGTTCTAGCTTCAATTCCAAGCCATACAAGGTGTTAAAGGCACTTTAACACCCATTTGAAGAGTTTATGGTCTAAGGAGATGAGTTTACGGTCTAAGAATGTTCTTGGACCGTAAACTCAAGTTTTTCCCATTTGTGTAAGATTCGGTGCATTTCTTGAAGGATTTTAAGGTTCTATGCACTCATGGAAGTTCATTGGAGGTGTTTAGCGGAAAACTAACACCCTAAAAGGTGTTTAAGGTCTAAGAAAGAGGGTTCACGGTTTTGGGAGGATCCCCAAACTGTAAACACATGTTCATGGTGTTTTTGGGTGATTCAAACATAGATTTGCATGCTACTCAAGCTAGACAACAAGTTAGGATAGATTGCTTACCAAAAATGAAGCTTGAGAGGGGTATTTGGATCAATTTTCGAGTTCTAGAGAGAGAGTAGTGAGAGAAAGTTATGAAGTGGGCAAAAGTCTTCAAAAGTTGTCCACTCAACCTTTATATAGGGGTCAGGTTTGAGACCCGGTGGAGTTCTACCCGATACCGACTTTATACGTTGCTTTTGGTCGTACTTGATAAAGTTGCCGTAATTACGACTTAAATAAAACTAAATATTTTCTAAATGAAATAGAAAATATTTTAATGTTTTAAAATGTATCCCAACATTTTTTTTAAAACCTAAATAGAAGTTGCAGTAATTTTATTTTAAAACAAAGCTAACGGAAAATTTTGGAACGTAGCGGCTCTATTAACGAAAGCGGGTTACTGTGACGGAATAAATCACGGGTCTCACATTATCCCCCCGTTAGAGAAAATTTCGTCCCAAAATTTAGAAAATTAGGATACAAATCATGAAATTTAAAAGAGATGCGGGTACTTCTGTTTCATCGAGTCTTCGCGCTCCCAAGTGAACTCGGGTCCCCGCTTGGCATTCCAGCGAACCTTCACTATCGGGATGCGACTTTGTTTTGTACGTTTGATCTCTCGATCCATGATTTCGAATGGGCTCTTCCACAAAGTTTAAGTTCTCGTTGATCTTAATCTCATCAACGGGAATCACGAGGGTTTCATCGGACAGACACTTTTTAAGATTTGAGACGTGGAAGACGGGATGAAAGTTGCTAAGTTCTTGAGGGAGTTGGAGTTTGTAGGCTACAGGACCGATCCTGGATAGGATCTCGAAAGGTCCTATGTACCTGGGGTTAAGTTTTCCATGCTTTCCAAAGCGTATCTTTCCTTTCCAGGGCGAGACCTTTAACAGGACACGGTCTCCAACCTGGAACCCCAGAGGTTTCCGTCGCATATCCACGTAACTCTTTTGGCGATCTCGTGAATCTTTCAATCGTTCCCGGATTTGGATGATCTTTTCAGTGGTTTCACGAATGATTTCAGGACCAGTGAGAGCACTGTGGGGGAATCGACTCTTGGCTAGCTATATGTCTCCTATCTCGGCACAGCACGGAGGGGATCTGCACTTGCAACCGTAGAGGGCCTCGAACGGAGCAACTTTGATACTGGTGTGGTAACTGTTGTTATACGAGAACTCAATCAAAGATAAATGTGTGTCCCAAGACTTTCCGAAATCAATGACACATGCTCTAAGCATGTCTTCCAAAGTTTGGATAGTCCTCTCACTCTGTCCGTCGGTCTGAGGATGATAAGCCGTGCTCATGTCTAGTTTGGTTCCAAGAGCCTTCTGAAGAGACTACAAAAATCTGAAGGTAAACCTGTTATCTCGATCAGAGATAATGGATGCAGGTAAACCATGCAGTCAAACTACCTCCTGGATGTAGATTCGCTCAAGTCTTTCCATTTTAAACGATTCTTTAATCGGAATGAAGTGATCGGATTTTGTCAACGATCGACAATTAACCAAATGGTATTGTACCCACTCGGAGATTTGGGTAACTTGGTGATGAAATCCATGGTAATCATCTCCCATTTCCACTTGGGTATCTCAGGCTGCTGGAGCAGACCCGAGGGTTTCTGGTACTCAAATTTCACCTTGGCGCAAGTTAGATACTTGCCCATGAATGTAGTGATCTCGACTTTCGTGTTTGGCCAACAGTATTGTTTCTTGAGATCCAAGTACATCTTATCCGAACCCGGGTGAACCGAGTATCTGGTCTTGTGTGCTTCCTTCATGACAACTTCCCTAAATCCTCTGAACTTTGGGGTCCAAATTCGGTCCATGAAACAGTAGACTCCATCACTTCTGATCTCAAGTTTCTTATCCATTCCCCTCAAGGCTTCGCTTGACACGTTCTCTGGTTTGAGGGCTTCTAACTGGGCGTCTCGAATTTTCATCGATAAATGGGAATGGATAGTCATCGTGAGTGTCCTCGCTTTACAGTTTGTAGTTTCCTTTCGGCTAAGGGTATCTGCTACCACATTGGCCTCGCCGGGATGGTAGCGAATCTCGCACTCATAATCACTGATCAGCTCTACCCATTGATGTTGCCTCATGTTTAAGTCCTTCTGATTGAGGATGTGTTTCAGGCTTTTATGGTCAGTGAAGATCATACACTTGGTTCCGTAGAGATCATGTCTCCAAATATTCAGTGCAAACACTATGACTCCTAACTCCAAGTTGTGCGTTGTATAGAGGACCTCGTGTGCCTTCAGCTGTCTTGAGGCATAAGCAATTACCTTTCCTCTTTGCATAAGCACACAACCTAAGCCCTGATTAGACGCATCACAATAGACAAGGAAGTCTTCTGTCCCTTCGGGTAGAGACAGAACAGGCGCGCTGCACAAGGCTTGCTTTAATGTCTGGAATGCTGTTTCTTGCTTTTCACTCCAACAAAAGGGTACACCTTTCTGTGTTAGAGTGGTTAGGGGTTTGCCGATTTTGGAAAAATTTTGGATGAATCTCCGATAATAGCCGACGAGACCCAATAATTGACGGATTTCTGTGGGTGTTTTCGGTGCCGACCAATTCTCTATCGCTTTAATCTTGGAAGGATCCACATGAATACCCTCCTCGCTTACCACGTGACAGAGGAAAGTCACCTTCCGAATCCAGAATTCACACTTGGAAAATTTTGCGTACAACTTCTCGGATCTAAGGGTTTCCAACACTAACCTCAAGTGCTGTTTCTGGTCTTCTTCACTTTTGAAGTAGACAAGTATGTCATCAATGAACACAATGATGAACATGTCCAGAAAAGGGTGACACACTCGGTTCATCAGGTCCATGAACACTGCTGGTGCATTGGTTAGACCAAAGGGCATCACTACGAAATCCTAGTGTCCATACTGAGTCCTGAAAGCTGTTTTGGAAACATCACTCTCATGAACTCGTAGCTGATGGTACCCTGATCGAAAGTCTATCTTTGAGAAGTAGCTGGCTCCTTGAAGTTGATCGAAGAGGTCATCGATTCGAGGAAGATGATATCGGTTCTTGACGGTCAACTTGTTCAGCTCACGGTAGTCGATACACATCCAGAAGGATACATCTTTCTTATTCACAAACAAAACCGAGGCTCCCTAGGGTAAGGAACTCGGTCTGATGAACCCCTTGTTAAGTAACTCGTTGAGTTGGCTAGATAACTCCTGCATTTCTGCTGGAGCTAAACGATATGGAGACTTGGCTATGGGGGTAGCTCTCGGAATTAGGTCGATGCGAAATTCGACTTGACGTTCGGGAGGAATTCTTGGGAGCTCTTCCGGAAAAATATCACAAAAGTTGCAGACTTATGGAATGCTTGCGAGGTCTTTAATTTCTTGTTTCTCGTTAATGACATGGGCTAGGAATTCTTGGCACTCCTTCCGCAGAAGCTTTTATGCTTTGATGCAGGAAATGATGCGAAGATTGGAACTAAGCTTATCGACATAGATCATGAGAGTTTGACCTGCAGGAAGATTGAGACGGATGGATTTTTTGTAGCAAAGGATATCAGCATGATTGGGACTCAACCAATCCATGCCAATAATGACATCAAAGCTCTTTATGGAGACTGGCATAATATCGATGGGAAATAAATGATCGTTCAGGGTAAGAGTACAACCTATGAATATGTTGCGAGCGCTTTCTTTTTCGTCATTAGCCATCTCGACGGTAAACCTTTCGGTTAATGGTTTGGGATTAGGTTTAAGATTATGTTTGAACGAATGAATAACAAAGCTTCTTTTAGCACCCGAATCGAAAAGAATACTAGCATAAGAGTTGTCGAGAAGGAACGTACCCGAAATAACGGTGGGATCGGCGACTTCCTCCTCCCACCCCATGGCTAGGACTCTCCCGGTATTATTAGTTGTCGCCTTTTTCGGGTAGTTTCTCTTGAAATGCCCAACTTCTCCACAATTATTAACAGGCTTGACCAACACCTGCTCCAGAAGATTGGTTTGCAGATTGGGCTGGTGCCTTGCAGAATCGGACCGTATGCCCCTTTTTACTACAGTTGGTGCATGATAGCTCACGGAAGGGGCCAGGGCTATGGTGGTATTTACACTTTTCACACAGATGAAGGTTACCAACATATCTACTAATAGGTACTTGGGTTGTGGATCCCACAGCAGAAGCAGTAGCAACAGGGGTAGTAGCAGCATGGACTGCTACAGTCTGGTGTTTCTTTGAAGATCCTTGAGAAGGTTTGCCTTTCTTCTTCTTCCAAAACTTTCTTTTCTCACCACTCCTCTTGATTGGTTAAGTGGTGGTGGTTATTTCCTCAACATCGTCACTGTGGTCAATCAGGGCCTGGGCTAAACTTTTGGCACTATCATATGTATCCGACCTCGCAGATAAGACATTTCCTTTTGTCGGTTGGGTCAGCCCCCAAATAAATCTTTCTATCTTCTTACTCTCCGGGGTAACCAATCCCGGAAAGAACAGTGCCAAGTCATCAAATCTCGAGGTGTGTGCGGTAATATCAGAATCCTTCATCTTCAAGTTCCAGAGCTCGTGCTCTAACTTCTTTATTTCGCCCCGAGGGCAGTACTCAGCGAGAAGAAGTTCTTTCATGGATTCCCATCCCATAGAATTGGCTACAGGTAGGGTGAAGGATTTGACTTGGTCGTTCCACCAAGTCAGCGCCTTATCGATAAAGGTGCAGGCGGCAAACTTTACTTTGTCGGAATCCGAACAAGCACAGATTTCAAAGATAGATTCGATTTTCTCGAACCATCGGGTGAAGGAAATGACACCTCCAGTGCCATTAAAGGATGTGGGTTTCGCGTTCATGAAATATTTATAGGAACCCTCCTTTTGGTGTCCCTTGCTGCCTTCTTGGTTTTGGGTTTGGGTACCACCTCCCGAACCATCGGAACAACTAGAGTTCCTTTGAGACATAGCAGCTGCCACTGCGGCAGTAACAGCTGCCTGGAACATTACAGGGTCAAATTCAGGAGGAGGTGGTGGCGGAGTGTTGTTGGTCTTGGAGCTGGGTCTCTTCCTTGGAGGCATCTTGATCTAATAAGATGAGGAAGAGAAGATGGTAAGTCCTCTGAATTGAATCAAGAGATATGACAGATATATATTCCGAATAAGCGATAAAGCAGGAAAGAGTTATCAAAGTAGACAAATTATCGCTAGAAGAATGTTCAAGGAGCAATGCTTGAATGAGGATTTCTACAAAGGATTGGATCGAGAAATACTCCTATAGTATTTCATGATTCGCTACGACCATGGTTCGATGTTTGGGGTATTGGGGTAAGTTTTAGGCATGCTGAACACCACAGTCACTCCCAAGCACATGTTGGACGTGTCTCGAATGAATATAGTTAGCCAGGCTATATTGATCCTAGACACGACTACATAACTGCCCAGGTTTAACCGCAGCGTACAATACCCATTTACTTATGTTTTGTTCTACTTGTAGTTACGGATCTCGACGGATAGGTATACTTGTATACTTTTAAAAATACTTATACTTTGAAGTATACTTTTAGTTCAGAGCACTTAGGCCCCTTAGTGTTTATAGTGTTATACCATGTAAGGTTTATACTTTATTCACTATGAACAAGGGCTCTGATACCAATCTGTCACCCCCCAAAACCGCAGGCGAAAACCTTGCACGGCGGAGGTGACTTCATGTTGAATATCACAACCGATGTACATAGTAAGCAAAGTAAACAACCATTACATTACATATGAAATTTACAATTGTTTAAAATTAAAGTTGTACAAGTGTTATACATAAGTATATATGAGCAAAAGTAATACGTGTCTTCAACGCACTCCGTCTTCGTCAAAAGGATCATCAGGTACCTGTCTAATGCAGACCTGAGAATACAAGCATTTTAAAAATCAGCATAAAGCTGGTGAGTTCATAAGCGGTTTTGTTTTCTGAAAGTGTACAAGTTTCCTTTCGGTTTCTGAAAAAGTTACGAACCCAAGAAAATCCCATATTTTCTTATATGTAAAGTAGTTAACTGTTTTGTTACACGATTCTGGTTATGTACAATTGTTTCCCAAGAAAATCCCATATTTTCCTAAAAGTTGGTTACCGATTTGAAATGTAATGTAAAAGATGTATACTGAAAACGTGGTTATCCTTATGAAATGTATGAGTTTTAGCACGTATATAAAACTAAAAAGTACAAAGTAAACTAGTTACTGAATCCATTATTACTAAAAAGTAAATCCGTGTTATCCAAATTGCGAGTTCCATAACCATATGATAGACTAGATATGGCAATAAATAGTCCAAATCACCTTATGACTTTCGTCACCCTTGAACCTTTCGGTTCGGCTGTAGCTAGCAGCAAGGTGCGGGGTAGTCAGCCCTGTATAGATCTATACACTCAAGTCACGCTCCCTATCTAAGAGATTCTAGTTATAGAGGCAGTCCTCCACTCGCGTATCTCTGTGGAGTGTTCTCCGAGGACGTGTCTCTCCAATTTATAGGAATAACAAATTTACTAGTAATAATACAGCAATATCCTATTACAATTGACGATCCTCCACTCGCGTATCTCTGTGGAGTGTTACCGAGGACAAAATGATGTACTAAGTTTCATGTTCAAAGTTCAGATGTTATTCTTTTAACTATTATAAAGTGGAAACCATTTGTAAAAAATATAAAGTACAACATTTTATAATGTTTTTCACAAATAATACGATAATGTGTTCTATAAGTTCAAACGGTTATCTATTATGATTGTCAGTGTTAAAAGCATATGTAATATGAAACACAACACATATAAAACAAGTTTTGAGTACAAGTATTCATTTTACTTTGCTTGTATCCCCCCCTGAAAACAATGAAAAACATTGAAAAAGGGTATGGGTATGAACTCACCAAACGAGAAAACATGTCGGTTTGAATTCTATGTGTCGGTTCGGGGCTTGATAACGCGCGAGGTTCCTATGTAAAATGAAATGATACATAATTGTATTTAATTAGACTTTGAATCACTAATTAGATAGGAATAAACACTTCTAGACGTGAAAACACTTCAATTCAAGTGTTTGGAATGACCCGGGTAGCATCTATGGATGTGTTTGGTTTGGATACGGAGTTTACTCCCCAAGAGTAAACTCCTTTGGGAGTTTACGGTTCAAATGACCCATTCCCCATGAGTTTACGGCCGTAAAATCCTGGTGAGATTTTGAATGAGATTTCAACATCCTAAGGACCATTTAAGGACTTTACGGCAGTAAACTATGAGTTTACAGCCGTAAAATCTTGTGTTACATGTTTCAATGTGTTTTGGTGGTCTTAGGTCAATTACAATGCACAAAGGAAGGTTCTAGGGTTGATTCTATGGCTTAGGAAGTGTTTGGGACTTGAATTGACCTTGGAAAAGTAGTTTACGCTCTATGAAGATGTTCTTGGGAGTTTACTACCTTAAACACATGAGTTTACAACTGTAAACTCATGTTTGTTCATGATTCATGGGTTTTAGTGGTTAAAGGTTAAGCGTACAAGGTTCTAGGTTCAATTCCAAGCCATACAAGGTGTTAAAGGCACTTTAACACCCATTTGAAGAGTTTATGGTCTAAGGAGATGAGTTTACGGTCTAAAAATGTTCTTGGACCGTAAAATCAAGTTTTTCCCATTTGTGTAAGATTTGGTGCATTTCTTGAGGGATTTTAAGGTTCTATGCACTCATGGAAGTTCATTGGAGGTATTTAGGGGGAAACTAACACCCTAAACGGTGTTTAAGGTCTAAGAAAGAGGGTTTACGGTCCAAGCATGTTCTTGGACTGTAAACTCATGTCCATAACTAAAATGGTGCAATTTTGGGGCCCTAAGCTCATGCATGCAAGTTTGTAGGCCAAATCTAAGCAGTAGAATTGGCTTGAAGGGGTTTTGGGGCTTCGAAACCCTCATTAGGGGTGTTCATGGTTTTGGGAGGATCTCCAAACCGTAAACACATGTTCATGGTGTTTTTGGGTGATTGAAACATAGATTTGCATGCTAATCAAACTAGACAACAAGTTATGATAGATTACTTACCAAAAATGAATCTTGAGAGGGTTTTTTGGATCAATTTTCGAGAGAGAGAGAGAGAGTAGTGAGAGAAAGTATGAAGTGGGAAAAAGTCTTCAAAATTGGTCCACTCAACCTTTATATAGGGGTTGGGTTTGAGACCCGGTGGAATTCTATCCAATACCGACGTTATACGTTGCTTTTGGTCGCACCCGATAAAGTTGTCGTAATTACGACTTAAATAAAACTAAATATTTTCTAACTGAAATAGAAAATATTTTAATGTTTTAAAATGTATCCCAATATTTTTTTAAAAACCTAAATAGAAGTTGCAATAATTTTATTTTAAAACAAAGCTATCGGAAAAATTTGGAACGTAACGACTTTATTAATGAAAGCGGGTTACAGTGATGGAATAAATCACAGGTTGTCACAATTGTGGCCGTAGACCCGTTCCTACTGGGAGGAAAACTCACCTTGTAGTCTAGATGCTAAGTGAACTACTCTGGAATCTGTCTGCTACTGCTCCGGTATCTCCCCAGCTCAATAAACTCTGTAGTGGGTGCAAGATCTTGGATCTCCTTCTACTCCTTTGGATCTAGCCCCTTCTTCTCTTCAAAACTTCAAGATTCACACAACAAATGCTCAAAATTCTCATGGAATGGTTAGGGTTTGCTAAATGATGCTCTAAGGGGGAAGGAGGCGAGTTTGGGGCTCATAACATGGTTTAAATAGGGTGCAAAACCTGTGGATCTAGGGTTTCTTCCAAACTGGCGGACTCGCCGAGTCCAGGATATGGACTCGCCGAGTCCCCAACTTAAACGTGCTCAATATCTCGTCTCTACTCGGCGAGTTGGACCTACAACTCGCCGAGTCCCAGCAAAAATATGAAAAAAATACTTAGATTAAAATACATACTAGGAACTAGGTGCTACAAATTTCACATTCAGTTTGAGCAGACGGTCCACAAATCGTTTCATTTTTTGTAGGTGGCCTGTGATGGACTCTCAATCCTTCATCTTGGTTGTTATCATGGAGGTGATTATTTCATACCTCTGTTGACGGGCACTCTGATGGTACCTTTCCATCAGATCCTGGTGCATCTCAAAAGGGTAAAAGTCCTCATAGGACTTTTGGAGTTCAGGTGCCATAGTGGCAAGCATCATACAAGCTACCTTGGTGGCATCTTTCTCATGTGCCCTAAAATTAGCAACCTCCTGTGGAGTAGTAAATGACTCATCAAGTTCCTTAAGCTCCTTATCTGGGACATATTCCTTGTCCTCATAGTGTGTTCCCATTCTGATATTCCTAATCCATTCATTGAATTTATATCAATAAAAAATTACTCTCCCACAACGGTTCACGAGAGAGAAGGAGCTGGTGGGATTTGAGCCTGAAGCATTGTTGGAAGATATCTGAAAAGGAGGAAAGACAAGTTTAGATTAGATAAAGAGTCCTTAATAAGACACTCAAATGTAACATTAAGGCTATGACCCAACACAATATTTTATAACTTATAAGAGAGATGTCGTAATCCAAGCTATAAAATATTTAAAGGTAGGTGAATGACGATTCACCAATTTCCACCATGAAAAACGAAATATAAATAATGTTTTAAATGAATTGAAATTCATAGATTCTGTTGAGATTCATTGAACTTTTCAATGGCATCTTTAAATCTCTATTGTGCCCTTCAAGTTTGTGATTGGGATGCCGAGGATCACAAAACAAGGTATGACTAACCATGCAAATTAACTTGGTACACTTAGTTTTATCACCTAATCGATGTGTCGGTTAACCACACACACTCCACCAACCTATGATAAACGTTAAGCTACCCTTTTCCACTCGTACTAGTCCATGTTAGTGTGCTGATTAACCACACATGCTCCACTAACGACTTGGTAAGGTACATAGTGTAATTTCATGGGTTAGCACAAAATTCACATTTTCCTAAAATAAATAAGATTGGGATTTATAAAAATTTAGTTACTTTATAGTAATCATTATACTTAAGGAGAATTAGTGTCCTATTCTACCCGTTCGGCTAACGAACCTCCACCAGTCAAGGAAGCGGTGGGTGAGAGTGGACACCCATTAAGCTGCCATTTTATAGACAACAACGTTATACCCCCTTATAGACCGGCTTCGTGAATGAGTCGTACTAATGGTAAGACAGACTTATCTAATACATACATCCATCCATACATACTCACACACACACACACACACATATATATATATATATATATATATATATATGTTTATTAAACTTTTAATATTATAGTAGTATAAGGGCTGAATTAAAGTATTAGTGTATGAGACTTCACAAATTCCAAAACATAAGGGTAAGTTTTGAAACTCTTCAAAACTTTTCAACTTCATAACTTGTGAGTTGAATGGCCTATTAAAATGAAGAGTCTTCATTTCAATAACCTATGAGTTCTTAATTACTCTTTTAAAGGAAAAAGTCTTTTGATAATCCATAACTTGAGGAAAAATTAGGGACTCCATTAAAACACATACATCATGGATTTGATACATCAAATAAGCATGTATGATCATATTCAAACTCATATAACAAAAGAATTCATATCATCAATATTCAAGATACTAGAATAATCATATTAATACAATTCTTGAAATTATGACAATAACCTTGCAATTAGATTAGAATAATCATTACCATATCATAAAAAAATAGTTTAAATGATTCAAAACAATTATATGTAATGATCCTAACCCAATTCAGGCCAAAAAACTCGAACAACAAGCTGTTTGATCATAAGACTCATCGAGTTCATGCCTTGACTCGTCGAGTCCATGACTAAAACCATCACCTCGTCGAGTCTGTTCATGGATTGGGTGAGTTGAGCAGTCAGACTACAATTCCAGCTTTGCAAAATCACAAATAAGCAACAATATAATAGAAAACAAGCCTAGGTTCTGATACCACGGAAAGGTTTTGAGCATCCTAATAACCTTAAGGTGCGCATACAACCCTAAATGCTTTCGAACTATGTTTTCTCTATTATACATGCAAAATTGATTTCCAAAGCATTGTCCTATCTAGCATGCAATTGTAGGTTTATGTACAATAAAAACTAGATAGAAATACATACCTTTTATTGTAATTGATTTCTTGGAGCTTTAAAAGCCTAGCACCAATAATGTGATTGCCTCAAGTGGAATCACAAATCGCCACAACAACTTGGAAGTTATTGAGAGAGTATAACACATACTATTTTCGGCTATGCTCACTACACACACCACTAGTAACTGAAAATGGTAGCCTTGGTGCTCTTTATATAGTATAGAGTGATTAGGGTGAACCCTCCCCATGGACTTCCATGTAAGCTTAGCCCATCCTAAATAAACCTTGGCCATACTATATAAGAGTCCATATTTAATTAGTCTTCTTTTTTATCACTAAATTAATTCCAAATTAATTCTTGATCAATACTAATTAAATAATATGATTTCATATTAATATATTATAACTTATAATATATTAATAGATCATAAATATATACTCTATTAAAATGTCTATCCATACAAATTGTTCCGGTGAAGTGCAACCCAAATGGACCATGCTGGCTCGGGTCAAGTACATACCAAATATAGTTATGGACTTAGATACCTTATCCAAAAGTAATACCACATAGAGGTTTGGACCTAATTTGGAAAATTGGGCCATATGTTGGGCCTTGATTGATTATTTGGCTTTTGGGCCTTTAGAGTGTGAGTTTTGGCCTTGGTTTTGAAAAAAGCTAGGTTAGGGGTAAAACGGTCCTTTTACCACAAGTGTGGATTTATGGTTATGCATTGAAACCCAAATGGTTAATTAGGTGTTGTTTTGGCATGGATAGTTTGAGATTCTATCATCCAACAACTAGAGTTTTATTTGTAGGACTTCAACAGTGCGAGGTGAGTCTCTTGACCATACCAACGGGTCGAAGGCACCAAGGCCAACCCATTTGGTGTTATATGGTACACTAGTTGATGTAGTGATATGTGGTATACTAGTTGGTTATATACTATGTGGTATGCTAGTTGTTTCTGTGTTATTGCATGAAAGACCATAGGGGGTGCCCATTACACTTGGTTGGAAGACCATGTGGGGGTGCCCATGGTATTCTAGGTAATGACCATGGGGTGCCCATGGCACTTGCTTATAAGACAAGGTGGGGGCGCTCATGGCATTCTAAGTAAAGACCATGGGGGTGCCCATGGCACTTGGTTATAAGATCATGTGAGGGTGCCTATGGCATTCCAGGTAAAGACCATGGGGGTGCCCATGGCACTTGGTTATAAGACCATGTGCGGGTGTCAATGCCATTCCAAGTAAGACCAAAGGGGGTGCTCATGGAACATAGGTCTAAGACCATATGGGGGTGCCCATGGCATCCTGGAGTAAGACCCTGGAGGGCGTGGAAGGCATCCTTGTATGTTTATATGCATAGATTATGTGATTGATATGGTTTATGCAGTTATGTGGATTATGTGGGGTATGCTCTAGGGAATTCATTAAGCTTCGTGCTTACAACTTTGTTTATGGTTTCAGGTATCATCGGTTTGGAAAGGAAGGACCTGACTTGATTGCAATGCACACACACGTGGTTTTCGTATTATGTGATTTTGGGATGTAACTATGATAAATTCTTTCATTAAACAATTTTTTTGAATGGATGGATTAAGTAACATTTGTATCAAGTTGGTATTAGAGCCATGGTTTGAGGGATTCGGACATACTCTCAGGTGTTTCTGAACTCAAACCGAGGATTTGGTAACGTTTTCAAAACAAAAGATGTTTTCAGAAAATAATTTTATTTTTTTGAGAAAAGAAACTTTCTAAGATAAGAAAGGTGTATGGTGCATGCAATCAACCGAGCTTAAGTAAGTCTTTTACCCAAAATACCCATATATATTATCTGTTATGACTTCATTTATGAATCTGTGAATCGCATGTTAGTTAGGGCTAGGAGAGATGCCTTTATATGGTTTATGAGCTGGTAGACTTGTATGCTAGTGCTGAGTACTAAACAATGGATTGTCTTGATATGTGTTGGTTGTAGCCTTGGGAATACTGGATGCTAAGCTGGAATGAGAATTACTATTGGTATTGGTAACTGCTAAGTGTATGCTTTGAAAATTGTTTATGGTTAGGATCTTATAGCCTTAGAATAACATATTTGGCCTTATTTCTTGTTCCTTGTCTAGTTGTAGTCCTAGGGTAGAGTCTATTATTTGACAGTCTATTAAATCCTATTCTATGTATAATTTGCATGCATAAGGCAACCAACAGCAAGGATGGATGTGGCAATCATGAGTTATGATATGTGGGTTGAACTTTCTATGATAGTTTCATGGGTTGGAGATTTATTGCACAAATGTTTCTTTCTTTGAGCTTTGTAGGACTCTTGAATGATGGGAGTCAGCTACTAAGTGAAAATGATGATATTCAAGAGGTGGATGACTGGCAGCATGGGAATTTCTTCAGCATCTGATGGCAGGGTGAGGTTGGGAACCTAGGGAAGCCTAGGTTATGCTCATATGAGTTAGTGGGGGTGGCTCGGTGAGGTTAGGAGCCTAGGTGTTTCTTTGGTGGGTATTATGCTGCTATTTAGAAGATATTTGGTGCATCAAGGGGATAGGTGACTTAGAGGATTCGGGAGGACTGCTGAGAAAAGCATGGATAGGTGTGGAAGGTAGTATGCATCCTATACTATTGAAAGCATAGAACACATATTCGATTCGGTGAGACTCTTGGAGAATCTAAGAAGCTTATGGGAAGGAAAATTTTTGGTTATGCTTTGGTAGGGGGGATAGTTGTTTTACAAGATGAGGACGACCACACATGGGGGAGGAACAAGGTTTGGTCCCGACTCCACTGGTGAGCCAGTTAGTGGAAGGACTGCAGGGATTTGAGTTCACGTTGGACTAAGGGATGAAAAGTGTTTTCCGCTCTAGTTCCTACCTCTTATGTAACGACCCAATTTTCAAAAGATTTTTTTTTAATTTATAAATAGTCAAAAACATTTTCTATAAACCATAAAATATTAAGTACATTTGTTTTCAAATTCATAACATCAACAATATTATTCCAATCATCAGATTGTTCCATAAAAATGCCTGAGAGAAAGTGCGTGTTTCGCCATCAAGCCTTGCCCTTACATCAGAAGTACTTGAAACAAATCCACAAACTGTAAGCTAATGGTTAGTGAGTTACCCAGAGCATACCCTACACAATCCACATAATCAAATGAACCATGCATACAAACATATGAGCTATAGTAGCTACATAACCACATAAGACATGCATACAAAAATATAGGGAAGCCATGGAAACCCTCCAGGGTCTTACACATAGTGCCACTGGAACCCCCACATGGTCTTAACTAACTATCATGGGAACCCCCACATGGTCTTCCTGCCATGGGAACCCCAACATCGTCTTCCTATCATGGGAACCCCAACACGGTCTCCCTGCCTTGGGAACCCACACACGGTTATTACTACTAACAGATAACATACAAACCACACATGCAAATATACTAGAATGCCATGGAAACCCTCCAAGGTCTTACACATAAGTGCCTCGGGAACCCCCCAAGGTCTTTCGTGCGAGTATCACAAATAACTAGCATATCACATATCCCATACCTAACTAATCATAACTCATAACAATAATGGGCCGGCCGTGATGCCTTCAATCCATTGGTAAGGTGAGGAGACTCACCTCTCGTGAATGCTAAACTGACAAGATAAGATCATATAAGTCCCACACACAGCTCCAACTCAACTGCCTATATGCCGCGGCCCCAACTTGCCTCTCTTCCGAAACCTAATGACTCCCTTCCATGGCGACACCTTTAGTAATACAAAGTCCCGCACCTTGAAATCAAGATTCAATCGCCATCTGTCAACATAGCTTTTCTAACGATACTGTGCGACTAGCATCCGATAGTCTTGAGCATTACTTCGGTGCTCCCCAAAGAATATCCTTGAGTGTCTGGATCATCCTCTCGCTTTGGCCATCTGTCTGGGGGTGGTATGCCGTACTGAAATGCAACTGCGTGCCCCGTTCCTCGTGGAACTTCTTCCAGAATCTAGATATAAATCGAACATCTTGGTTGGAGACCACTGACACTGGAACCCCGTGCCTAACCACCACCTCTTGTATGTAAATATCTGCTAACTTCTCCGTGGAGCACCTCTTGGAGATCGGAATAAAGTGGGCACTCTTCATCAATCTATCCGCAATAACCCATATGGAATCCACACCCCTCGCTGTCCTCGGTAACTTCGTGATGAAGTCCATAGTGATCTCAACCCACTTCCACATGGGAATGGGTAGCGACTGAACATTGCGATGAGGCCGCTGATACTCGGCATTGACCTTCCGATTGGTCAAGTACCACTCCACAAACCAGGCGATCTCCTGCTTCATGCAGGGCCACCAGTAACTCAGTCTCAAGTCTCTATACATTTTTGTATCCCCTGGATGTATAAAGAACCTGGACTTGTGTGCTTCTTCCAATATCTTCTGCCTAACAACCCCGGTTACCGGTACCCATACCCGGCCACACCATGTCAGAAGACCTCGACCATCCCAAACAAACAAGGGAACCTGGCCCTGAAATCCACTCTGTCTTCCAGTTCTCTTCCTTCAAACCCTCCACTTCATCCGCCTTGATCGTATCCAACAATGGAGAGATCACTGTCAACCTCAAACAAACATTCCCAATCGGTGAACCCACCATTTTGCAGCTCAAGGCATCAACCACCACGTTGGCCTTCCCTGGATGATATAAGATCTTGCAGTCATAATATTTTAGCACGTCTAACCACCTGCTCTGTTCAATGTTGAGGTTTTGCTGATCCATAAAGTACTTCAAACTCTTACGATAAGTATAAATAGTGCACCATACCCCATACAAGTAGTGCCTCAAAATATTGAGGGCGAACACCACATCCCCTAATTCCAGGTCGTGAGTAGGGTAGTTCACCTCATGAGGCTTCAGCTGCCTCGAGGAGTTAGCGATTACATGCCCCCTCTGTATCAGTACCACACCTAACCCCGAGATCGAAGCATCATAGTACACTACTAAATCGTCTAGCCCCTCAGGTAGTACTAGAATCGAAGCCTCACAAAACCTATATTGCAAGGTCTCGAAAGCCAACTGCTGATCTGGGTACATCGAAATGTCATGGAGACCCGACCATCACCAGGAAAGATAGAACACATACCAACTAGGAAAGATAGAACACATACCAACCATAACGTCTGGTGATGGTCGGGTATAATTTTTATTGCTTATATGTGTATATCAAGGAGACCCGACCATCACTAGACATTGAAATGTCTGGTGATTGTAGGTCAAGCGGGTCAAAGGCACGACAATCTTGGAGAAGTCCTAGATGAATCTCTGATAGTACCGCGCTTGAGCCACAAAGCTACGAATCTCAGATGCATTCTTCAGCACTTACCAATGCATCACTGCCTCAACTTTGGCTGTATCAACCAGAATAACCTCCTGGTTAATGATGTTCCCTAAAAATTATACCTCTTGCAGCCATAAATCACACTTTGAGAACTTGGCATAAAGCCTTTCCATTCCCAGTTTCTCCAATACTTCCCTCAGATGCTGCTCTTGCTGCTCCTTGGTCTTGGAATAGACCAAGATATCATCAATAAAAATAATCACCGACCGATCCAGCATCATTCTACCCACTCTACTCATGAGATCCATGAACGTTGCTGGGGAATTAGTGAGCCCAAATCTCATCACTACAAACTCGTAGTGCCCATACCGAGTCTTGAAAGTTGTCTTCTGTATATCCTCATCTCGAATCCTCATCTGATGGTACCCTGAACGACAATCAATCTTGGAAAACCAAGATGCACCCTAAAGCCGATCGAACAAATCATCAATCCTCGGTAGCGGATAACGTTTTTTCACCATTAGTTTGTTCAGATCTTGATAATCAATACACATCCTGTGTGATCCGTTCTTCTTTTTCATGAACATGATTGGAGCTCCCCACGGGGAACTGCTCGGACGGATAAACCCTCGGGCTAGCAGCTCCTCAAGCTTCGTAGATACCTCCTGCAACTTGGGCGGAGCTAGACGGTATGGTACGTTGGCTATCGGAGCGGCACCCGACACCTAATCAATGTGAAACTCCACTTGCCTCTCCAGAGGCACTCCAGGTAACTCCTTGGGAAATACATCCCGAAACTCCTGTATAATCGGTAAACTATCCAAATACATTAGTGTTTCAACACTAATATCCGAGATATATTGTAAAAATCCTGTACAACCCTGCTGCAGAAATCTCCTAGCTCTCGCAGTTGAACAGAGGGTTGGCCCTTGCGAGGCCGTGTCTCCACGAATAACCAGTTCACCCTACTCGGGGTTCGAAACCTCACCAACTGCTGCTCATAATCTATGATGGCCCTATTTTCCCCCGACCAGTCCATCCCGACAATCACCTTCAACCCTCACAACGGTATCGGGACAAGATCAACACAAAACCTCTCCCCAAGTACATTCAGGACACAATCCTAATACACCCTCGTAGTACTCACAGTGCGGTCGTCTACAATCTCAACCTCAAGTGGGGAATCCAAAGTCCCCAACACATCCCATAACTTCTTGTTAAGCGCAAGAGATACAAATGATCGGTAGCTCCCGGATACAACAAAAGGTGACCCGACATACCATTAACCAAAAAGGTCCTGATACATGAGCATATATATATATACACACACACACACACACACACACACACACACATAAGCAATACAAATCAATATAAAACAGGAAAGATAGAACACATACCAACCATAACGTCTGGTGATGCTCGGGTCTCCTTGATATTCAATTGAAACGTGTGGCTCTTCACCAATGGAGATTCCGACTTAGCACGACAACCATCGATAATCTTTATTGTGGCAGGCGCAGGCACCACCACCGCTCATCCTTCTCCTTGAAATCACCGACAATCAGTCTTTTTATTGCCAGTCTGGTTGTAGTGGAAACAAATCAGGCCCTTCTTGGGGTGATACCTGCTTATGTGGCTTGACTGACCACACGTATAACATACCGGGCCCGTCCCCCCGCATGCTCCACCATGAGATCTCCTATACATAGCACACCGACTACGACCCTGCTGGCCCCTACTGGATTAATCCGAGGTCTTAGGCTTTTTAGCCTGACATACTGCTATCTGTGCCTGGTCGGGCTTGCGCTTGGTGCGGAACTCCAACTCCATCTCCTGCTCACGGGCCTTCTCTACCATCTCATTCAGGATTTTTCACCATGTAAAGCTCATAAACTCACAAATATCATCCCTCAACATGGAATGATACGTCATCCTCCTCATGTCAGTTATCTTTACCTAAGAACAATCATGGCACCAGGGTGATTCACCCAACAGCGAAATAGATATTGCTGAACATCCTGCCCAGGGTCTTGACATTCTTTGTGTCACGCAAAACTGCGGAGACTCAAATGTATTATTAGATACGTTCTTTGTAGGTAATCAATTAAGGGTTATTGCCACTTGGGCGATGCACCTTGCAAGGCACGATTATCGCTGAATGTCCCACCAAAGGGCCTTCACCTCATGTCATGTTGAACTGTGGAAATATGTCTTCGAATATTTTGTAACATGATGGTTTTGTGAGTTATTCCTTATTAACTCTCACTAACACTAGAATGGCACATTCAGTTGAGATTCAGAAACCGATTAATGTCTCGCCAAGGCCCAAGTTAACTAGTTAACTTTAAAAAACCGTATTGACATATTTGATCAACGATATGCAGGGGCTGACATCAAAAATAGCCATGAGTAGTTCTCCGATACTCAACAAATCGCAGTGTGTTCCTCCGTGTTTACACAAATACTTTGAGTAGTCTCCATCTAAGCCAAGGCTGAGTCCTTCAACAACAGTGGTGAGAAGGGTCTTTATGATTCTATGATCCACATGGACTATTTAGTCATAGTTACATTTTATGACGCATCTGTGATCGATAAAGAATTTTTCATTCGAAAAAACAAGAAGCGAATATTTTTTTTCAACATATTACCTTTCAACCCATAAGCAAGGTGAAGCTATATTTGAAGTTATGTGTGAAATTGCATTGAAGCCTCCTCAAACAATTTTCTGCTATCTATGAACTTGCTAAAGTGATCCAGAAGAATCGGTCTCTCTTTTATTATCTCTGAACTTTCTCAAAGCTAGAAGTGATGATTTACAAGAACCCATACAAGAAGCCCCTATACCCAATGTGCGTTCAATGTCAATTTTTCCAACTATTCAAGATGAAGTCATTCATGAAGAAATTCATATGTTCATCTTGAAGTTGTGAAGAAATCGAAGATAAAAGCTGAAGGTCATGAACAAAGAGAAGATTGAAAAGAAAAGAAAGCTATAAACCAATGGGAGATTGTTAGGACATGATTTATTGTTTATACTTTACTTTTGATTACTTTTAGATTTCTCGGTCTAGGACCGAAAACACCATCTTTTCAGTGGTGTTTAGACCAAAATCACCATGGGATTTCAGTGGGCTTAATTAGGATTTCGGTTGGGTTTTGGGCTGGGCCTTTGTAATTAGGTCTAGCTATATATATATATATATATATATATATATATATATATATATATATATATATATATATATATATATATATATATATATATATATATAATTTTTTTTTTCAGCCGTGTAAAAAGGTTGGTCATTCTAAGAAGTGATATCAAGTTTAGAGAGAAAGAGAGAACCAAGAGTAATTGAGAATATGATGTACTAGACTATTGTTCAATATTGTGTGCATTGAAGATTCAGTAACTATGTTCATAATTTGATTTAACTGTTTTGCATTCTTCACTTGTTTGGGATTTGGCACCAATTCTAGTGACTTCAATTGATACTTAAGATCGGGTTTTACAGAAGTTAGTTTTGGATGTTCTCTATATGCACGCTCTCGTTTTTGTGATTACTACGAATTTCAATTAGAGTTCCTAGGAAAATAAGCCGCCCATCTAAAATTTCCTTTTTATGATGTGTGTAGCAGTGCCAATTTAATTGCAAAGCTTCGAAGAAACATAACTTCTTCATATGAAGTTGGATTTCAGAGTTCTTTTTATGGACGAAATCCTTGTCACATATACTATAACTTTGATTAAGATTATTTATCCTAAGTAATTTTCTATGAAAATGTCATTTTATCTCTAATTATATCTTAATTATCTAACCTGAGTCTATGGGTGTTACAATTATATCCCCCTTAGGATGATTACATCTCGGAATCATCAGTAGAACAGAGCTTGTATAATTACTCTGTATGTTACCTTTCCATCCTAGATAATAATCATAACTAGTAAGTCTTTTTAAAAGAGTTTATAACTCTTAGACTTTCGACTGTTGGCGATACATAATCTTGCATCAACTTCTCATTCTCTTTTGGTCCTCACCTTCGATTTACCACTCGTTCTTCATTGGATACACCTACTCCTTCTCAAAGTGACTTGATCTATAGTAAGTTCTTTACTTTTACTACCATAACAGATCGAATGGTCATGCTGTAATGAGTTTTCATCCTGCAATACGATGGTTAGACTCAGGTTTCTTTAAGTTACACTCTAGCATGGAAGACATCTTCCTTCTTATTCTAATGTGATGTATAATACATAACAATTCTTGTTACAGGATGCTAATTATTTAACGACAATTTCAATACTTTTTTCGATCGCTTCAATTGTCTTCTCCTTCAATCTCCTGACTTAAGTCAGATGCTACATTAAACTTGGCTCTCTAAACTGAGTAACTTACATAGTAGCTTTTATCTTATTTGGAGTAAATTTGTTATGACCACTAGGGTCATAATACATTCATCTTCTTTATTCATTACAGAAATGATGGTAATGAAGGAAACAAACAAAATGAATTCAACTATCAGTACCTTGATAACCTTGTGACTCTTCATGATCCAAATGTCGGTCATGTGCTTCCGCTAGTATAGGTTTGTACTACTTTCCACACCTACTCAAACTTGTCCCAAGAATTGCTGTGCAGTTTTTAATGTCACCGTACAAGAAAATCACACATCTTAACACCTTGAGTCATATAATTAACATAATTAAGGATTCTATTACTTCTTGAAAACAATTACATTATCTATTCAAGTTTACATATACCAGGCCTTTTTCATTAGGATACACAACCTACTAATATATATATATATATATATATATATATATATATATATATATATATGATGATGATGACTGCTTCATGTCTTCATTTTGGAGGAGCGGCTTCCTTCTGTTTTTTTACTCAAGCGTCATCTACTTCATCAAGGATCATATGGAATGCTCTTGGCTTTGGCTTTGGCAGCGCATTCAGTTTTGCAACTTCTTTCTTCTTTGGCCATTCCTTTATAAGTACCATTCTTCTCTACATTCAAAACATACTCTCCCATTGTACCTTCACTCATCAGCATTGTGACGAGTCCTCCCACATTTGAAGCATGTCATTGTCCGAAGTTCTTCTTTTTGCAATTCTCACACCACTCGGCTTCATTGTTACCCCCATACCTCTTTTCGTTAGGGTAAAAATTTGAGAACCTATATTTTTTTCTAGGTCTTTAAGATCCTTCAAACTTCCTTTTTATCGAGTTTTGGCTTTCCCTAGACCTTTTTCCTTTATCTGGGTTTCCACATTTTTTGCTGCCTAAATGACTTCTTTCAGCATAGTTACTAGCTTCACTATTGGCCTATAATCTGCTGCTAGTACCATAGAAAACTTATTTTCCTTGGAAAGTTTGGTTGGAACCAAGTTAGGAAGTAGCTTCATCTTTTCAGTGAAAGTTTTAGCATACTTACTGATACTCATTTTTCCTTTCTTCAAATTATGGAATTTGTTGATAATCTCCAAAAGATATTGTTGTTCAAAGCAATATTACATCTTTAACTCTTGAAGGACGTTCTACCAAGACATTTAAATGGCTTCTCCCTTCGCTATTGTATCAACGAATAAATTCTACTAGCTTAGTGCTCCAGTCTTTGGCTGCCTGACCACAGGGAGGCTCTTCTGTCTGTTATTGACATGGTAGGTCTCAAACACCATCTGAATCTCATAGATCCAATGCATAAATTTCATTAGTTTTGGGATCCCAAAAATATTTTTTGGTTTAGAATCCATGAAGTCCTTGTACTTTCATCCATCTTTTTCAATTCATTCATCAGAGTTGTTCCTTCTAACCCTTCATGGTTCAGCTTGGTTAGTTGTCCTACTATAGCTTCCTTCTTCGGATAGTCCCTCATTCAGCTCAGGTAGCACAATTGGTGCAGTAGGTTCATCATTATTATTATTGCAGTTTTCTCACCTCCTCCCTTTGCTCGAACAACATGGCCTGAATCATTACTTGGACTCTTACCATTGTGATAATTTTGAGTGCATGTATAATGATCGGTGCATAACCCATCACTCGCTCAGGATCAGGTTTTTTGTTTCATTACCATTTCCTAATCTGCTTCAAGTCCTTACCATGATGTTCTGTACATCAGAACGACTGTTCAATGGACCGGAATTAACGAGTTTATTGTGATAGAGAAGGTTTCTTTTCTGTTAAGATGCACAATCCTCATTGTCACCCCGAAAAGTTATATACCTATTCTAATACAATAATTAAATGTTTAGAAATCTGAACACATAAAATTTCCTAATCAAGGTTAGCAATAGACCTTAGATATAATCAAGTAATATCAGTTTAGGCAACTCAAAACATGTTATAAATCATTTAGCACATAAAATCAATTTAGTAAGCTAGTGCTTCTACCAATTCAGGTATACTACTTAAAATAAAATGGACACACACCTCACGATCATTCCTTAGTAGGATAAGTTTAAGTATATAAATCCTTAGCAGTTCCTAGTTCACTTAAACTAATGCTCCAATACCAAAAATAACCCAGTTACAAATTCCCGTTATCCTCACATCATAATCCGAATGAGAGCATCAGCAACAACATTTTCTTTACCAGGGTGATAAAGTATCTCACAGACGTAGTCTTTGAGTAATTCCAGCCAGCGTTGTTGCCTCATATTCAGTTCCTTCTAATTAAAGAGATACTGGAGACTCTTATGATCAGTGAAAAGTTTGCACTTCGTACCATAGAGGTAATGTCTCCATATTTTTAGAGCGAAAACTACCGCTGCCAACTTCAAATCATGAGTAGTTAGTTCTTTTCATGCTCCTTCAGTTGTCTTGATGCATATGCTATTACTTTATCTCGATGGGTCAGAACACAACCTAACCTAACTCTAGATGCATCACTATAGACTGCAAAGTCTTTAACTCCTTCGGGTAAAGAAAGAATTGGTGCTTCACATAATTTCTTCTTCAACTTCTCAAACGCTTCCTTATGCTTTTCACTCCAAGTATAAGTAGCTCCTTTGTGGGTCAAGGCTGTCAATGGAGCGGCTATCGAAGAAAAGCCTTGGATAAACCTTCGGTAATATCCAACAAATCCTAAAAAGCTTTGAATCTCCGTAGGACTTTTTGGTTGTTCCCAATTTATTACAACTTCAATCTTTGCTGGATCAACCATTATTCTTTCTTGGTTAATCAAATGACCCAAGAATTGGACTTCTTGAATCCAGAATTCACATTTTGAGAACTTTGCATACAACTTCTCCTTTTTCAGGACTTCTAGCACTTCACGTAGATGCTTTTCATGCTCCTCTTGCCTTTTCGAGTAGATGAGAATGTCGTCGATGAACACTATCACAAATTTATCGAGGAATGGTTTACAAACCCTATTCATCAAATCCATGAAAGCTGCTAGGGCATTGGTTAGTCCAAACGACATAACCAAAAATTCATAGTGTCCAAATCTTGTTCTAAATGCAGTCTTTTCGATATCCTGCTCTCTCACCTTTAGTTGATGGTATCCCAACCTAAGATCGATCTACGAGAAATAGCTCGAACCCTGTAACTGGTGGAACAGGTCATCGATCCTTGGCAACGGGTACTTGTTCTTTATTGTTGCTTTGTTTAGCTCTCTGTAATCAATACACATTCTCATGCTTCCGTCCTTCTTCTTTACGAATAACACCGGAGCTCCCTAGGGTGATGAACTAGGTCGAATGAAACCGCTGTCCAACAGCTGTTGAAGTTGCATCATGAGCTCCTTCATCTCCATCGGTGCTAATCAGTAAGGTGCCTTTGCTATCGGTGTTGTTCCTGGTAACAAGTCTATACGAAACTCTACTTGCCTATCAGGTGGTAATCCGGGAAGATCTTCGGGAAAGACTTCTGGATAATCACATACAACCGGTATATACTGCACCTATTTCTTCTCCTTCTTAGCATCAATTACGAATGCCAAGTACGATGTACATCCTTTGGATAAACATTTCCTAGCTTTGATCAGGGAGATAATTCCAGAATTCACTCTGAGTTTGTCCCCGTACACCATAAATGATTCTCTTCCGGGTGGGTTCACCCTTATAATCTTC
The DNA here is from genome assembly GCF_052625555.1 of Lactuca saligna. Classification (NCBI taxonomy): domain Eukaryota; kingdom Viridiplantae; phylum Streptophyta; class Magnoliopsida; order Asterales; family Asteraceae; genus Lactuca; species Lactuca saligna. The sequence goes on along the minus strand of NC_136417.1, from coordinate 38,924,244 downwards.
TTCTTGCAAAGAATCTCAGCATCGTTGGCTCTAAGCCAATCCATACCCAAAACAATGTCGAAACCGTTTAACTCTATGGGTAATAGCTTTTCGTGGAATTCATTTCCATTTAGGTCAATGATGATGTTCCTAATACGATTACTAACAGGTACGAATTTGCCACAGGCAACTTCTACAATCAGGGCATTATCAAGTTTTTCTACAGGTAATGCTAATTTCCCACCAAATTTATGCGACACAAAGGAGTAGTTGTCTCTGGAATCAAATAGTATGTTTGCAGGAAAACCATTTACAAGAAAGGTACCTGAAGCGACATCTGCTGCCTCCTTTGTAGCCTCAAGTGTCATCTGGAAGGCTCTCGCCTTCAGCTTTGGTGGTATGTTGGGTCTTCCTGCCTCCTTCTTCTTTGGGCAATCCTTTGAAATTTGCCCCTCCTAGTTGCACTCATAACAGACCTTCTTAGTGAATGTGCATTCGTTGGCATAGTGCCCATGATTTCCACATTTGAAACAAGTGACCCCTTCGTCACATTTTCCAGAGTGCTTCTTCTTACACTTGTCACACCACTTCGCTTCTGATCCTCCTCCTCTCGAACCAGACTTCGAGAATCTACTCTTCTTGTTGGACTTCGAGGATCCATCGAACTTCCGTTTCTCACCAACCTCAGCCCTTTATAGACCTCTTTCCTTTTGTTGGGTGTCCACATTCTTAGCTGCTCGAACGGCTAAATTCAGAGTGGTTGCCATCTTGGTTGTTGGGCCAAAGTCAGCCGGCAGTCCGTTTGCGAACTTCTCAACTTTGGAAAGTTCGGTTGGCACTAGGTATGGAAACAACTTCATCTTTTCCGTGAATGCAACAGCATAGTCATCGATGCTCATTCTCCCCCTTTTCAAATTTTGGAACTCATTGTTCAGATCAATGAGATCTATCTCTGAATAGTACTGCGCCTTCAGTTGTTCCAAGAACTCATCCCACGACATTTTCAAAGCTTGTCCTCGCGGCATTGTATCTGTCAATAGCTTCCACCAGCTCAAGACTCCAGTTTTCAATTGTCTCACAGCGAAGACAGTCTTCTGCTTCTCGCTACAGTTGCAACTTTCAAACACCATTTCCATCTCGGAGATCCAGTCCATGATCTCAACAGGCTTTGGGCTTCCTGAGAGACTTGGTGGCTTCGTACCCAAGAAAGTTTTGTACATCCTCCCATCCTTGTTGTTTCTCCCTTCTGGGCCATCCCTTTGCTCACCTTGAGTCCCTATTTGACTCACTTGGCGGTTGTAGTTCCCCTCCTCAGATTGCTCGGGAATTGGCTCCATCGGTTGAACATGTATGGTAGATTCGTCCCTATTCTCGTGGAGAATCTGTCTCATTTCTTCCCTTTGTTCAGCTAGTATAGCCTGAATTATGGCTTGAACTCCAGCCATGGTGACTGGCTCAGGTGCAACTTCTTCAACAACTGGTATATGCTGAACCACTGGGGGTTGGTTCCGATCCCCATTTGCGTTTATGTTTCTGCTACGGGTCTTTGCCATCTTGATCTATACACCGAATAAGGTGAATTTAGATCTTTATTCACTATAGACTCCGAAACATTTATATGCTAGTTCTAAAATCGTAATCATACGCTTAGAATCCTACACACATAAGGTTTTCCAGATCCGGTCGGCAACAGACCATAGATCCGAAAAAATATCATGTATAACAAACACATAACATTTAGCACATAAAAGCATTTTAGGCATCTTTCCTAAAATATACTAGTGCTCACACCTCACAATCATTGCTAGCATTCTAAGTTTAAGTTTAGAAATCCTACAAATTCCTAGTTAGCTTAAACTAATGCTCTGATACCAACTGTGACATCCCCAATTTCACGCCAGAAAAGACCGGTTTTCTTTATACTTTATTTCAAAATCAGATTAATCTTTTAATAAAAGAATTGCGGAATTTGTCCCAAAACAATAATATGATGAATATTTATCAAAAGCATTTCCTTAGAAATGTATTTCATTAAAAGACTTGGGATGTCATGTTCGATACAGTACATAAGTATAAACAGTACATTATAAGCCTTACGACAGTTATTTACAACTAATGGCCTATAATCCAAAATTCCCTCATCGTCATCATAATTATGCTCTGAGTCCACTACCTGTAAAATAGAAAGTTGAGTGGGTCAGGCTTGGGAGCCTGATGAGAATATAGGGTTTTCAACCCACAAATAATAATAAATTTATTAATTTCATCGATCAACAATAAATTTATTAATTTCATCAACCAATAATAACCCTGATTACCCATTCCCGTTATCCTCACTTTACGTCCCTAAACACCTATACAAGGGACCTAGTCTAAGGATTTTATCATCGGGATCGATACTACTGATAAGGGGGTTCCTCAACAATAAATGTCCTAAAGGCAACCATGAGGGGGATGGAGTACACCGGTGAACACATCGTTCACAACACCTACAGGTTGCGAGCCTGCCAGCGTTCCACTGGACTGTCTAGAAGAGTCCGTGGTCGTCATCCATACTCCGCTAGATGACTGGAACAACAACAACATTGAGGCCTCTCATCATTTTAACACACATCAACTATTTTTTCTACCCATGTTCTACCCAACATATTTGTAGATAAAATACATATACAGTTTATAACTTGTATAAAACATTGTATTCAATAATCATCTCGAATAAACAATCAATATAATTACACATAACACGTATTTTATAGAACATAATTCATATTTATGTGTAAGATGAAAGTGACTATACACTCACTTGATTTGATGATAATCGGGTAGCAATTCGTTCCTTAAAATGATCGTTTCTAATAAAACTGGGAGTTTTATTGAGAAACCGATCTCTGTGAGAGTTGGAGCTTCAAAACCGAAAAGATAAAATTTTCCGGGTTTTCGGGCACTTCGGGACGTATTCCGGGCTTTAAAAATGATATCGGGGCTTCGGGGGAAGTCAAAATAGTCAAAATATAAGTTTAGGGGTGAAAAATGTCAGATTTTCAAAAGTAGTCGGGATATCTCGCAGCCCCACTATTTATAGGGTGCGAGGCCGAGGTCTTCGTGGCTGAGGAGCTTCCACGTAGCACCTGCGATGTTCGGACACGGAAGGGAAACGTGGCAATGAAGGGGCGAGGTGCGTGGCAGCAGCGAGCCGAGATGCGGAGGTTAGCTACGAGGTTCGGACGTGGCCCTGCAAGATTCGGACACATGGCGGCCACGAGGCGTCTTCTGATTGGCCGAGGCTTCGGTCTGAGGGAATAGCGACATGTTTCGGTACCGGATTCGGCCACATCCTCGGTGACGCAGCAGCTTCGTGCGAGGTGACGTGTCCGGTTACTGTTCATGCGAAATTTTTCGAATTTTGAGCCCCGAACTTCTAAAATTCATAACTTTCGCATACAAGCTCCGTTTTTTACGTTATTTATATGCACGCGTAGCTAAAATCATGCTCTACAACTTTTGTTTAGACTTCTTCGGCTAAGTTTGATATTAATTTTAATATTATTATTTTTAACAGACCGGGACAGGAAAATCCGTTAAAAATTCATAACTTCTCCATCCAATGTCCGTTTTCGTCAGTCTTTTTACCGTTGTACTGCTATTGACGAGACCTTCAATTCTTGTTTAGGTTGTGTCGGCTGAATTTCGCTCGATCTTAAATTCGAGTATTTAGCTGTCTACTGTTAAGTTAAAACTTAGAAAAATCATAACTTCCTCATACAAAGTCAGATTTGGGCGTTCTTTTTATCGAACTTCTCGGTTTAACGAATACTACGACTTTCGTTTAGATTGTTAAGGCTAAAAAGTGCTTTATTGCAATATTCACTTTTTACGCTTCCCGGTGCTATGTCGGTATCGTCGTGAAACTTTGGCAGGTCATAACTTGTTCGTTATAACTCGGATTTCGGCGTTCTTTATATCTTCGGAATCCTTGTTTCGGCCACTACAACTTTCTTAAAAGATATCGACTTTTTCTAATATTTATTTTAAAAGTTTACTTTCATTATTAATTAATTAAATCATAATAATTAAGCAAATAAGCATATAATCCACATGATATTCACATAATTCCTCTTTATTACTTCAAAATGAGTTACAAAGGTTGACATAGACTATTACAACTTTATTAATGCTTTTAGCCCAGAAACACGGGCGTTACATTGACCAAGGGATGTACATCATATTTAGCATTCGTGATCGATGCTAAGAAGGAAAAGAAGGTGATGCAGAGTATTCCAGTGGTGTGTGATTATCCAGAAGAATTTCCTGAAGATCTTCCTGGATTACCACCAGATAGACAAGTGGAGTTCAGAATAGACTTGTTACCAGCAACCACGCCAATAGCAAAGCACCTTATCGATTAGCACCGACGGAGATGAAGGAGCTGATGATGCAACTTCATGAGTTATTGGAAAAAAGGTTTCATTAGACCTAGTTCATCACCTTGGGGAGCTCCGGTGTTATTCGTGAAGAAGAAAGATGGAAGTATGAGAATATGCACCGATTACAGAGGGCTGAACAAGGCAACAATAAAGAATAGATATCTGTTGTCGAGGATTGATGACCTGTTCGATCAACTACAAGGTTCAAGTTATTTTTCAAAGATCGACCTAAGGTCAGGATATCATCAGCTGAAGGCAAGAGAACAAGTTATCGAGAAGACTGCATTCAGAACTAGATATGGACACTACGAGTTCTTGGTTATGTCGTTTGGACTAACCAATGCTCCAGCAACATTCATGGATTTAATGCATAGGGTTTGTAATCCGTTCCTTGATAAATCTGTGATAGTGTTCATAGATGACATTTTGATTTACTCGAAAAGCCAAGAGGAGCATGGCAGACACTTGCGAGAAGTGTTAGAAGTCTTAAAGAAGGAGAAGTTGTATGCAAAGTTCTCTAAATGTGATTTTTGGATTCGTGATGTCCAATTATTGGGTCACGTGGTAAACCAAGAAGGGATAATGGTTGATCCAACAAAGATTGAGGCTGTAATGAAGTGGGAACAACCGAAAAGTCCCATGGGGATCTGAAGCTTTTTAGGATTAGCCGGATATTACTGAAGATTTATCCAATGCTTTTCTTTGATTGCTACTCCATTAACAGCTTTGACGCACAAAGGAGCTACCTATGGTTGGAGTGATAAGCATAAAGAAGCATTCGAGAAACTAAAGAAGAAGCTATGCGAGGCACCGATTCTTTCTCTACCCGATGGAGTTGAAGACTTCGCTATTTATAGCGATACGTCTAGTGTTGGGTTGGGTTGTGTTTTGACCCAAAGAGAAAAGGTGATAGCATATGCATCTCGACAACTAAAGGAGTATGAAAAGAGCTACCCCACTCATGATTTGGAGTTGGCAGCCGTAGTTTTCGCTCTGAAAATATGAAGGCATTACCTCTATGGCACGAAGTGCAAAACTTTTCACTGATCATAAGAGTCTCCAATATCTCTTTAATCAGAAAGAGTTGAATATGAGGCAATGACACTAGCTAGAGTTACTCAAGGACTACAACTGTGAGATACTTTACCACCCCGGTAAAGCTAATGTTGTTACTGATGCTCTTAGTCGGAAAGTCAATGTTGAGAGAAAAAGGCCAAGATCGTTGAGAATAGAAGTTGTCTCAATAATTATGGAGAGTATAAAGAAAGCTCAAGAAGAAGCTTTAGAGAAGAATGACCGCAAGAAGGACCGTTTGGGTAAAATGTTAGTGTTCTGTATAAACATTCACGTAGTGAAGGTGTTCCAAGATCGGATTTGGGTACCTAAGTCCGGAGGAATTAGAGATCTTCTGATGGAAGAAGCTCACAAAGCCATGTACTAAATTCATCTTGGCAGCACTAAATTGTATAGGGACCTGAAACCCTACTAATGGTGGCCAACGATGAAGCTTGATGTTGCAAAGTATGTGGTCGAGTGTGTGACTTGTGCGAGAGTCAAGACACAACATCAAAAACCATATGGGAGTTTAAAACCTTTACCTGTGCCTATGGGTAAATGGGAAGACATTGCGATGGATTTTGTCACTAAACTACCCAGAATGAAAAGTGGTCACGACATGATTTGGGTGGTCGTTGATCGATTCACTAAGAGTGCGCATTTTATAGCAGCGAATGAGAAGTGGTGTATGGATAAGCTTGCAAATTCTTATGTAAAGGAAATTGTAAGGCTTCACGGTGTTCCGTTAACGATTGTGTCGGATCGTGATAGCTGTTTCACCTTAAGATTTTGGAAAAGTCTTCAAGAGGAAATGGGTACTAAGTTATGTTTAAGTACAGCTTACCATCCACAGACTGATTGTCAGAGTGAAAGAACAATACAAACGCTTGAAGATATGCTGAGAGCATGTACCCTGGAATTCCTAGGTAATTAGGATGAGAATTTACCTTTGGTATAATTTTCCTACAATAATAGTTTCCACTCGAGCAAAAAGATGGCACCTTATCAAGCTTTGTACGGACAGAAGTGTCGTACGCCGTCTTGTTGGCTTGAGGCTGCAGAAAAGCAGTTTATGGGACCCGAGATGGTCCATCAGACTGCTGAGAAGTTGAAAGTGATCAGGGAAAGAATGTTAGCAGCTCAAGATCGTCAAAAAAGTTATGCTGACAAGAAGCGAAGACCGATGACTTTTGAAGTTGGGGATTCGGTTTTACTTAAAGTCTCCCCGTGGAAGGGACTTATAAGATTTAGTAAATGGGGAAAGTTGAGTCCAAGGTTTATTAGACCGTTTAAAGTTCTTTAGAGAATTGGGAACCAAGCTTACAAGCTAGAACTACCAGAAGAACTGAATGGAATTCATAACACTTTTCATGTATGTTATTTGAGGAAGTTCACGGGAGAAGTTCCTAACATAACTCCAATTTCTGAATTTAGAGTTGAAGAACCAGAGGCAATTGTTGACCGAAAGACTAAGAATCTTCGACGCAAGATGGTCGAATTAGTGCTTGTCTGTTGGAAACATTCGAATGGGCCAAATCTCACGTGGGAAACGGAGAGTGACATGTTGAGTCGCTATCCGCATTTGTTTCTTGTTGTGTGATTCTGGTGACGGAATCATCCTAAGGGGGGGAGAATTGTAACACCCAGGTTTCCAGGCTACGCATTTTCGTTGATGTAATAGTCTAGGTTAACCCTTGTATCTCTTTTTGAAGTATTAATGATGAAATATTATTTGAGTATTATGTATATTTATGTGCTTATTACTTAATTATAAAGATATAATTAATAAAAGATAAAAATAAGCATCAAAATGAAAGTGTGAGATAAGCCCGATGTCTTTACATAAAGTTGTAGTGGTGGAAACAAGGATTCTGGGGATATAAAGAATGCCAAAATCCGAGTTATAACGAAGAAGTTATGACATGTTGAAGTTTTGCGACAGAACCGACACGACGCTGAATGACGTAAAATATGAATTTAAGATAAAGAGATATCTAGCCTTATTGATCTAAACAGAAGTTCTAGAGTTCGTTAAACTGAGATTGTGCATAAAAAGAACGCCCAAATCTGATTTCGTATGAGAAAGTTATGATTTTCCGAAGTTTCCACTTAGCAGTATGTAACACGAATCCTCGATGTGAGATAGAGTGATTTTTAGCCAAAACAGTCTAAATGAGAATCGAAGATCTCATCGATAGTAGTGAAACGATAAAAAGATAGGCGAAAACGGACCTCGGATGAAGAAGTTATGATTTTCTAACGGAGTTTTCCTGTCCCGGCCTATTAAAAATAATATGTTAATAATATTTTAAAATTAAATTCAAAATTAACCAACAGAGTCTAAACGAGAGTTGTAGAGCCTTTTCACACCTACGCATGCATATAAAGAACCTCAAAATCGGAGGTCGTACACGAAAGCTACGGATTTTACAAGTTCGGGACACAAAATCCGAGACTGACTCAGCCTCACGACGTGAGGGAACCATGCTCACGACGTGAGTCTGTGAGTGATGGGTTCCATATCATATCAATGAGTTGTCAAGTCTATGTGAGGAGACCTGGTCGAGCTCACAATGTGAGCCTCCCATGCTCACGACGTTAATACATCCTATAAATAGAAGTCGATGGTTTCGGGTTTAGGTGCTCATTTCGGCTCGTCTAAGTGTTGTTACTCTGCGTAATTACCTCAATAAGCCATCCCGAAGCCCCGATGCTCATCCTGAGACCTGAAGCTAACCCCAAAGATCGAAGATCCCTAGAAGAAAAGAAGTTCTGAGCCGAAGCTCATCCCGCGAGAAGCCCGGTGTGTGAAGTGATCCCGGTTTCACAGAAGAATACTACTCTTAGAGCCGTAGTGCTGTCCGATCATCTTCTGATCAAGTGAGTGTGTGGTTACTTTCTTGTAACGCATAATTATGAAGTATTTTATACGAAATACGTGTTATGTGTATATTTTGTTGTTATATGGGTGAATGTATATTCACTTTCTTCTATCTCATAGATATGATTTATTCTTTATGAAATACGTGTTATGTGTATGTGTCTTATCTGTTGTTTGGAATATGTATTGAATGACAATGCTATACAGGTTTTAAACTATGTATAAAAATATATATTTTTATCTACTAATATGTCGGGTAGAACATGGGTAGATAGTTGTGTGATAAACAGATGAGAGACCTCGATGTTGTTTTTGATTAAGTCATCTAGCGGAGTTTAGATGACGACCACAGACTTTTCTAGATAGTCCTGTGGAATGCTAGCAGGTTCGCCACCTGTAGGTGTTAATGAACTTGGGTTTTCATTCGCTATACTCCATCCCCCTCATGGTTGCCTTATTTGACATATATTGCCGGGAAACCCCCGAATGCATGTGTTGTCACCCCGATGAAATATTCTTAGATTAGGTCCCTTGTGTTAGTTATTTTAGAGACATAAAGTGAGAATAACGGGAATGGGTAATTGGGTTATTGTTGGTTGTTGAAAACTAATTTAATCATTTATTGCAGGTTGAAAACACTATATGCTCACCAGGCTCCCAAGCCTAACCCACTAAGTTTTATTTGTATTACAGGAAGTGGCGCAATGGCATAAGATGGATGAATCATCAAGTTGTTTTATTTACAAGTCTGTATATGTATATCTTCGTTGAATGACTTGTAATGTTATCGTTTATGATTTATGGTCTGTATCGGAACATGACATCCCGAGTTTTGGTTATATAATGAAAATACATTTCTTGATGAAATGCTTTGGTAAATATTATTTTATCATACTTTGTTTTTGGGAACAAATTCCACAACTCTTTCAAATCAAAAGGATTTACTCTGAAATTATTTTAAAAGAATAAATGAAACTGGTCTTTTCTGGCCGTGATTTTGGGGATGTCACACAAAATATACCCCCATCAACAACACTTATCCCAGAATCTACCCCATCACCAACACAATCAACCATGACTGAATCTGTTGTGGAAAATGTAGAAGGTGAAAAAAATTCATCTGAAGATTGTGGGCTAGATAGACGTTTAATTGTTGATGTTTCGAAAAATGTGAGTTACCAATCATATCTTACAACTTTTTCTATGTATAACCTTTTGGTTTACACGTACATATCATTTCAAAACTAAATCGATCACATGATTATTTGTAGGCTCATGCCACTAGGCCCTTGTGCACACTTTATTAGTCAGTCCTTTTTACAAAGAGTAGATCCACAAGGGTACACTTGGGGAAAAGTAACCAAAGAAATGCACGGATTATGCTGGGAGGAGTTCTAGGTAGTTAGCTATATGTGATAAATTGTTGTTTGGTAAACATTTACATTTAAAGTTATGTTTATATTGTTAGTGTGTAGAAAAAATGTTGTTGGGATGAAACACTAGAATTGCTGGTGAGGCAAACTTAGGAAAGTAAAGCTGCACAAAGTTATGGACAATATCTGTACAACATGAAGAGCCCACAAAGAAACCTGCATGCCTTAAAACCAGCTCATATTCCACATGAAGTCTGGAACACTTGGCAATTAAAATGGAATACAAATGAATACAAGCTAAAATCTGAGTAGAACGCGAAAACTAGGCGTAACGATATGGTTGATGGAGTAGCACAACGTACACATAACGTTGGATCAGCAAGTCATTTGAAGATAACTTCTGATTAGGTAACGATATGGTTGATGGTACATCAATGTATATGTTTATCTGTATATTTAACATTTTATGGTATTTATACAGAAGAGGAAATTATGATGCGATCCACCCCATAGTGAATTGTTCCTGTATACACACATGCAGAATCATGATAGAGTCACTTTCACAATTAAAAAAGATAGACAAATTCATATAATATTCATTTTAGTGCAATTAAACTTTTATATTGTGGCTAGTCCATAATGTCATTCATAAATTTGATATTTTTTAACTAATATTATTTTTATTTTGTAGGCGGCCTATACAGAAAAGTGGGAAGAGTTGGAAGCTGAAGGTGCTGAATTTGAGGAGGACAAAGTATTTTATGATGTTGTTGCTGGTCATGACAAAAAAAAGACTTTATAGATTAGGCTCTTTTGCAAAGGCGGTTCCCAATATTAACGGTAAAACGGATTTCTCTTACATTCTGAAAAAAAATGATGAGATAGAAGAAATGATGGAGCTTGTTGTTAAACAAAAAGAGCAAAACAAAGGGCCTAAATAAATGATGAAGTCCCAAGAAGAACAAAACAATGCAAGAGTCGGGCAACTTGAAAAACAACTTAAAACAACAATGGATCTTATTAATGTCATTACAAAACAACAATACTAATAGGTCATAAAGTGTTAATATGTTTATTATAAAATATTTATTTTAGATTATCCACTTTTCATTTTCCATGTAATAAATAATTATTGTATTATTTTATGATATAATGTTATTTGATTTTTTTTATTTTTGTTTTTCATATATTACTACAAAATAATTTGGATCTAATTTCTAAATCAATTATCCATCCGTCCATTTGGAATCTTTGATATGAAATCTGACATATAATATACACCACGAAAATTGTTAGGGATTCATCACCACATAATTTGCTAGGGAGTCATCAAACAGATGTTGCTACGAATTCATCACCACCAAATTTGCTAGGGATCCACGACCATGAACTTTTCTAGGATTCATCACCACAGAATTTGCTAAAGAATCACCACCACATAATATATGCTAGGGATTCATCACCACGGAATTTGCTAGGGAATCACCACCATGGAATTTGTTAGGGAATCACCACCACGGAATTTACTAAGGAATCACCATCACGGTATTTAGTAGGGATTCACCACCACGGAATTTGCTAGAGAATCATTACAACGGATTTTGCTAGGGATTAACTACAACGGAATTTCTGATGAAATAGCTATCATGGAATTTGTGATGGAATCCTACTACGGAATACACAACATAATACCATCTACTACTGATTTCATTACGTTGTCACAATTACGACAAAATGATTGTTTCCCAAGCAAACGCTCGCTACAAGGTTTTTTGGGATGGAAATCGTTCGTCGCAAATTCCATCGCTATTCGCTCTTTGCAACAAAATTTCAACTTTTCGCAATGAAATCGTTCCTTAGCAAAATCATGTTTTTCTTGTAGTGCCTCGCCCGGCACCTCCGGGCGGCCTTGCCCAACTCTTTGTTAGTTGGGCCAGAATTGGACTGGCCCAAGGCATGACCTAATTCCACTTGACCTAATTGTCCCCTATAAATAGAATAGTGCCTTCTCGATAAGGGGAAACTTCCCCCTTGGCTCAGCAATGACACTATACTCCGGCCGGGTGGCGGCTCAGCAGTCACACTATATGCCGCCGTCTGCCACCATACACTACCAGCACCAAGTTGGTCCTCTCCAGCTAAGGAGAACCATCTCAGATCTACCAGCTGATCTAACTTGATCGGCGGATTCCGCTCCCAGGCACAGTCCTTGGGCCGGCTCTGACGCATCTCTCTGATTGTGACTAGCAGATCTCTCCGCCTTAGTTGTCATCGAAAGAAGAGAAGACCACAAAAATAGATATTCCAGATCTATGTCGCATCATATATATATATATATATATATATATATATATATATATATATATATATATATATATATATATATATATATATATATATATATATATATATATATATATATATATATATATATAATGACTAGTATCTGTGGTCACTAAATTTTTTTCATTTTATAATTCAGTAACCACATTTGTATGTATGGTCACAATGTTTCTACTTGATGTTTAGGTTAGTTAAAAACTATCAGTATTTAGTTACCATTATTTTTGGCAACGCAGTGACCACTATTATTGCTTATTAAGCGTGAAATGCAATATCCATTATTTTTTTCAATAATACTTGTTATGATTGTTAGAGAAAAAATATTTCTGTTTAATTTTATGTTTTAGTGTCTAGTGAGTTTGGCTGTACTTTTTTAATAAGCTTATTGGATTATTAATGATTCTATACGGTTATAAACTAAAGAAAACATTTGGCTAAAAATAGTTTATAGGAATAGGAAACTGTTATTATATTATTTTTTTCATTAGTTACTTTACTCTAACTTATTAGCTTGTAAGCTAATAAGATAATAAACAATATGTTTTTTTTTCAAACATCCCTAAGTTTTAAATCGTCACTTACAAAGACTTATTATTATTATTATTATTATTATTATTATTATTATTATTATTATTATTTTGTGATTACTTGATATAGTTTTCAATGTACAATGTTATAAAAAAAAATTTGAATGTTAACATAAACAAATTGATAAATTACATTGTTGTTTAGGCTTTAGGTTTATAAAAGAATAGATATGTTTTGTCATTTAGAAGACAAAGGCTTTGAATTTAGAAAGAATAGACATTTTTAAAAGTGTGAATAAAATATTCAAAGAATAATGCTTTAGCACACATTTTGTTATGCTCGAGAGTTTTACCAAATAGGTACTTAAAAGAATTATAGTTCCTTAACATAAAGTTAGTATATAATTTATTAACTTAATATTGATTAATTGCAAAGTAACGCTTTGGGCTTATATTCCATAACTAGTGACATCAAATCAACTTTAAAGACAAAATGAAATACATGTTTCTTATAAATTACCTAATTTAGTAAAATTAGTTCTTTAATATTTGTACTGCGTATGGATTTATTCTAATGTGGATCTTAAAATTAATTACATAGAATAATGATTTAGGGTGGATTGAAGTCGAGCGTCAAAAGGTGTTGTTTGGTAGTGGTATCGGTGGTACCGTCAGGAACACCGATATACAGTGGGTGGTATCGCAATAATTTATGAATCGAACAGGTTCTATATGTTGTTTCTTCCCTGTTCCCTTCTTCTTAACCACTGGTATTATATGCATGCATGTTAACTTTAAAAAATATAAGGTTTAGGATGATGGATTTCTATTTGTGAAGCTTTGGCACGTCCAACCTTAGTAAGAATCCAACCTTGTGATTTCCATCCAAAAGTCCTTAGCTTTGAAATGGGTATTTTTTTCTCGCATAAATCATAAATGAGAACTATAAGTATTTATCGTAGAGATCCCTAAAAACCCACTAAGATCGTCAAGATTCGTAAAAATTGCAATTTCATGAGATTGAATGAGAATCTTTTGGCATCGTTATTGAACTCTAGAGATTGTAAGAATTCAAGAGTTGTGTTTTTAAACGAATCCTTAGGTGGTAAAGTCAGGATCCCCTAAACAACCAAAGGATGCCATCATATACTCCTATTTCTTGGAGAGTATGAATATCTACAAACCGTTGCTGAGCGTAGTCGCAACCTTTCAGGCATGGTTGCAGAAATCGGGATCAATCGGCGATTAATCGTGGATTAATCGTTTGGCGTTCTCCAAACGTCGAGGATTAGGGCGTTAATCGGAAATTTAGGATTAATCGGGTTTGGCGGGATTAATCGGTTTTGGCGGGATTAATCGGTAAACAAAAGTCAACAAAAGTCAAAAAAAAGTCAAAAAAAAAAAAAAAAAAAGTGAAAAAAAGGTCAAAAAAATCTTAAAAATTTCAAAAACCAACTTTCTTTTTTTTTTTTACTCCAAAATTTTCAAATTTTCAAAATTTCAAATATTATACCAAAATGTTCATATTTTCGTATTTCCAAATTTCCAACTTACAATTTTTCTTATTTTCTAATTTTGAAGTACTTGTTTTTTCTTAAGATATATTAATATTTAAATAATTTTAGTATTTTATTAATAATCTATTGTCCCTGGTTAATCATCGATTAATCCCCGACTAGACCGATTAATCCCTTAACACCAGTCGACCATCGAGCTACTGTCAAACGATTATTACAACATTGCTTTCAGGTGATGGTAGCGGTCACACTGCGCAAGAGAATTGTGAAAAATGGTGGTGACACCATACCTGGATTCCAATTCCTCTTTTGGGTTCTTGCGTTTTTTCATGGTGCAAACCAAGTTTGTGATAGACAAAATATTATCAAAAGATAAAGCACAACTACACAATTAATGACCAAAAGCTCAAGTACAACAATTGAGATATGAATATATAACTATATGAAGCACATGGATGGATTGTCAACAATTCTAGTCAAACAATCTTAAGATTCAGGGATGAAACTTTAGATATTGAAGGATTGTACTAGTGAAATTCTTGAATTTGTGATGTTTCCTTGAATTGTTCACTTCATCTTCAACCTCAAGAAAAGCTTTAACTTATTAATGCTGGAACGCACAATTGGAGATGAAAGCTTCCGGTCTTCCTTCCAAAACACATCCTCAAGCTTTCTCTTGAAATCCATTGCAATAATCTTGAAACCTAATACAAAAATCAAGTCAAAGTCTAAAAAGAAAAAACTAGGGTTTCAAAGTAAAGTCTGGTTTAAACTTCCTTGGGGGAATTCGACCTAGATGATGATGAAAATGGAGTTAGGAACTTAAAACAACATACCTTTGAGCTTTAATTTTGGATTAATTGAAGAAAATTCACAATTCTTGTGATGGTTTGGCTGAATGGGGGTTTGAGGGCGAGTGAGGATGCATGACGTGAGTTTGAACGGAACGAATGGGGGTTTGAGGGCGAGTGAGGATGCATGACGTGAGTTTGAATGGAACGCATGAGACAGAAAATAAGATCGATCGAAGACCGTGAGTTTCTTACTTTTTCCCATGCATTTTTTCTTTGAGAGGGCAATGACGACACACTGTCATGACGTAGGGCGTGTGATTCCTAGTGTTACCTATGAATTTCGAGAAGCGGGATCCAAATGCACAGTTCAAGATGAGGATGTGCATTTTCTTTTTTTGGTTGTGCGTTTTTTCAACTTATGCTGAGAATTGCGATGACATGTAGGGGTGAAATTCAGCCATGGGTTTTTTTTGATACAAAGCCGTGCGTTTCTATCGTGGCTCGTGCAATTTTTTTTCTTTAAAAAGTTATGTGGTCGATGCATGGGGTGTGTCCAAGCCTTGTATTTTGATGTTGTACCGTGCGTTTCGAGTATGCCCCATGCATAGTCTTTTGTTCCTTGGAAATCTATGATAGCCACACAGTGTGAAATTAGACCATGTGTTTTTAGTGCTTAGCCATGTGTTTTAATGATTTCCCATGCATTTTTCTAACATTCTCACATAAACATATTTTTCAACCTTTTCAAACCGGATTTGCTCTAGACCCTTACATATTATATTTTTTTGGACAGAACCTTGAAAAGACTCAAAACATTGCAACACAAAAAAATAAAGTAAATAAAAGAATAACTGAAAGAAAATACTGATGGGTTTTGGTCATAAGACATCCTATGTGCTCATACAAACCCTAATGCTTGGATCTAGGTTTCTCTATTGTACATGCTTTGAATCCAAGACTATAAACCCTAATTCTAGCATTCAAGTAATCATATTAATATGTAATTAGGTTTAATATCATACCTTGATTGTTATGTAGCAATAACAATCCCAAATCTCCTTGAATTGACTTTGGAATGCTTAGAGTCACAAGTGTCACTCCTCTAATGGTTCACAAACACCATAAGCAAGAGTTTGAAGAGGAGAGAGGTTGGAGGCTGCCAAAAACATGTGTAAACCCTTACAAGAACCTTAGCCACGTTTTTGAGCCTTAAGGGGTCTTTATATAGTTGGGCTATTAGGGTTATCTAACAAGGAAACCCTAATTTGGATGCTTAAGCCCTAAGCAACCCATAGACTCCTTTTATTAAGCCCATGGACGATTTCCTTATGGGTTTCCCATTAGAATTCGTCCATCCCTTAATACAAGGCAATCCATGGCCCAAATTGCAATTATCTTATAATTACAATTCCAGTCCCTTAAGTTTAATTAATCTCTTTTAGTCACAAAACTAATTACCAATTAATTATTGACTAATATTAATTAAACAATATGATTTCTCCTTTAATATATTATTCCCATAATATATTAATAAATCATATTTAATCCTTTCTCTCCATAATTCATCCTATCAAGTTGCTTTGGTGAAGGCAACCCAAAAGGACCATGCACCATCGGGTCAAGTACATACCAAAATAGTTATGGACTTAGACACTAATCCAACAGTCTCCCACTTGGATAAGTCTAACTACTATTCTGCGTATGACTTCAGATCCCGATCTGCAATCGTAGCTTTCCAAAGCCGCTGTCAACTCTGATCCTATCAGATACGCGTGTCCTTAGATAAGGGATCATATATTCCTCCATTCTAGATATCGTATGAGATATGATTTCAAATCATTCTCTTTGTACTATATCTCGATTTCCGATTTATGACGACAGACTAATTTAACAAATCAAATTAGCCCTAGCCCGGCCGAGCATTTACGTATGTCATCACTAAACCATCGAGGGGCCCAAAGATATCGCTTTTATCCTACTTTGGATAAAAGGAACGGATAAACTTTGATACAATGCTTGCTTGCACTCACTAACCAAATCGCACACAACAATATGTTTTATAACACCAAGTTACTAGTGCGTTTACATATTATCAATGTGCAACCGATTCGCAAGATACAACTCACACATCTCGGTTTCAAGAATATAAGATGTTATCGTCTCACTAATCACTCGTAATACAATTCATGAAGTGATCCAAGTGAGCGTGGGTTTAATCCAATGCTCAAATCATATTCGTAAGCACTCATGAACGTTGCAGCAAACATTTGCTTATGTCTAATACTCTTTTAGACAATCCACACACCAATTCACGACAGTCTTCATTCATATCTACTTCCAACATATGAACGACTGTGGCCCGTTTGAATAATTCGATTATTCTTAATAAACTCAATTATTCTGGAAGTCAAAACATGCAAAGTGAAACACAAGAATAATACTAATCCCATATGGCCTCAAACCTTTGAGTATAAACAAAACACATTTTATTTATCACCATATCGATTACTCATTATTTGTCGTTTCGGGTAATCAACTTTTTACTTGAATCATTACACTTGTCCCATGCTCCTAGCATGCACACAATGTTTACTTATGGTTCTTACTTTTGTGAAATAGACAAATTGAACACATTTCCAATCATTCTCATTTCACAACTCCAAATCCATTTTCTTAAGTGTAAGAATATCAAATTCTTGTTACTTATAGAATATACTAGATTCTAACACTTTATGCAACGATCCTTTTGTAATGTCACTGCACCAAAGTCTCAAAGACTATTGCCAATGATATTACAAAGTCCTCTATCGGAGATTGTTACAAGACAATTCCTTAGATGTGATGTCTCTCACTCAAAGTACATTCCTTTGAACATCCTTTTGCATAAAAGTTTCTAATCTAGACATAGATTTTCAATCTTCACTTCCCAATATGGACACATTTCCATACTTTCCATATGACAACTCATTTCTTAATAGAATCTTTTCTATTCATCATAATGTCAATATGGTCCATTAATACCATGCTTCCAACTACTCACAAGCAACCAATCCTCGTCGAACTTTGGATTGTTCTTTGACAGTTGTTTAATTATTTTAGTCAAAACCGATTCTAGTCCCTTTTCCCTCTAAATGCGCTAGACATTTGGAAAATTTTAGAATGGTCAAATATTAAAGCATTTGCAATCGATCCTATACCCGAAGCGTATGGGACATGATGCACAATGTTTTATTTGCTATGTTCTCAAAATTCGAATTGTGAAGAGGAATGCCGTAATCATAATCGAAATTTTAAGAACACACTATGTACCTTTGACTAAATTTAGTAACATTTCACAACCTAATCCTTTAGATTTGAAATGAAGCATAATATTCTGTCCCTTAATTATAGCAAAACAACCTTTCAACTCTTACAACTTTGCAAAGTATGACTCTTGTTTTCTATAATTAATATTGCCAACTATGCAATACTTGCCTTAATAATCATAACATTTATGCTCCCACTATCATGATGATTATTATAAAACATAACACTTATGCTCCCACTAGCTTCGATATATATTCATAAACATCTTAACTTTTAGAAAAACAATCCTTATTGAATTTCTTAAGTTCATGTTTCTAATACTTAGCGCTTTGATAATCTTTTATCAAGACTTCTTGAACTTATACACTTTTGCCTTAGATAGTTCATATGTGTGTCTTAACAATTAAGACTAATTGCCAAACCTCACAATTCAAATTATGGAAAGGGATGCCGTAACCATGATCGAATTCGAGAATGCAATTTTACAACCACTATCTTTTAAAATCTTTCTTGGTGAAAGCATTTTCTCACAATCATTTTCATGAAGGAGGAAATCTTATGACACTTAGATTTAAACGGTGTATGTGTTCCTATCCATGTGAATTTGTTAAAACCAAAGTTTACGACAAATTCAAACTCATATGGATCGAACTTTCTTAATCTTGATTTCTTGCCTTATGGTAGCACAGCTGCCCACCACGTCTTCCAAGTAGTTAAGCAGCTCACCCTTTCCTATCAATGTACTTTCCATTGATCAAGGTCCTTGCCTTTTATGCATTCAAATGAGAACTCATAGGACTCATATGCATAATTAACTTGATTGGATTGGCACAGAAACAAAATAATGTCTTCACGATAGGTTGTAAACCTCAACTCGTGTGCTAGTGATGATCGATAAGGTTTATTTGATTTGTTCTTGAAACCTTTCAAGACCATTAAGACTCCCACTGACTCCTTGACATATAAGATTCTCTTGTCAAAACATTTCTTGACAAACAAATATTCAAGAGTTAGTGTAGCTTTTATCAAAACAAAACACTTCATAATTTTGGTCTTAGTTGGTCTTTGTCTTATCCAAGACATCACAACTTTCCACAATTGATGAATGTTATAAACCTTCTTAACACTATTCACTCAATGTCACAATCTTAACTTTAAGACTTGTTATTGGAACGAAATATGATTGTCTTCTTGATTTGACCATTTCATCAATCTTTGATTCCTCTTCTTGGACATACAATTGTACAAAGACTCACTTAGAGGATCAATTGAGATATGGTTCTTAATCATTAAGACTTATCATAAAGCATAAAAGCTACTCTCCCTTCTTCTTAGAATGGAGAAACTCTTATCTTTCTGCCTACTTGATTCTTCTTATTCGTTTTGCTATTGATCTAAACCCTTTAATCAATTCAAAATTACACTTAATCTTGTAAGTGTAATCATATTTACTAAGCCTTTAGTAGATCATGACGAATATCTTTGTTACTCTTATGGTGGACTTGATCAACACACAACTTTGTGTACTCGATCTCCTAGTCCTTCACTTGACACTTTGTCAATGAATTAGTCCAATTTCCAAATACGAAATTTCTCATTCATCATGCAACCAAGTTGCATGATTCCAAGTTTCTGTCCAATTGAAACTTGGGCGATGAGAAACTCTCCCTATTTGGTAAATTCTCGACATTTCCATAAATAACATAACTAAGAATCATATCCATTCGTTGTAGAAATGTGTAAACATCAATTTTCACATAACGATTTCATTGCAAGGAAGTAAACAAATAAATAAGTCAAACAAAATTTATTTTATTTATAAAAGCAGCGGAAAAACATTTGTCCTTACAATGCAAAATCTATTGAAAACTATGTAAAAAGAAAATTTCTAACAACTCTATCATAACTATTTAAGCTCAAAATCCAATCTTCAAGTCCATGCGATCAAGATCCATCTCTTGTGATTAGATTCATCTTGCTCTCTTATCAAGCTTCCTTTCTTTTCACCGATCCTTCAAAACATTCAAATGCAATCTTATCACATCATGTATTAAGAATCAATGAATAGGAACTTAATGGAGTTAGATAGTGGATTCTTACCTAAATCGTAGTCATACTTTTGACTCTCCCATCTCTTAGATCTCTTAGGTAAATAGGGCAACTTCGTCTCCAATGCCCCTTCTTTTGGCAATAAAAGCAAATTGACTCTTTTGGAACAACACATGGAACTACTTCAGACATCGCCTTTCTCTTATGATAAAACTTTTCGATCATTGCATGTCTTTCATTGCCATTTTCTATATCCATAGAGGTCTTGAAGGCAGATTCACCAATCAACTTTGCTTTTCTGTTGCGCCAAACCATTGTTGATTCAGCAGCAATAAGCATGTAGGTGAGATCTATAAGTGTCACGTCGTGGTTCATCATATAGTACTCTCTTACGAACTCACTATACGAGTTAGGAAGTGACTGAAGAACCCAATCAACAGCCATTGCTTCACCGACAACGGATCCCATCATTCTTAATCTATCAATGTGTGACTTCATCCCTAAGACGTGTGCATACACCGACTTGCCCTCTTTATGTTCACTTGCCAAAAGGGCTTGAGTGATATTGAACCTTTCAATTTTACAATCTTGTGGGTTAGGGAGAATAATTGGAGGAGGAGGAGGAAGTGAAGCATGATTTCTTGTTCCTCGATCGAATCGTGGAATATCATCTTCATGTGGAATGCTTGTTCCACAGGATTTGAGAAGACCATAGTTGTCGAACTTTGACATCGGGAGAAAAAACGAATTCAAGTTAGTTGATTGATTGAGTCCTTGGTAAATCACCCAAATGAAATTCCAAGGCTAGGACCCAACACAATATCCTACAACTCGGGAGAGGGATGCCGTAACCCAAATTGCAGAACATTTGAAGGTAAGTGAATGACGATTCACTAGTTTCCACCATGAAAAACGAAAAAGAAATTTAAGTTTTAAATCTATGAAAACTCCTAGATCCTTTAAGATTCATTGAACTTTCAATGGCATGTTTAAATCTC
The DNA here is from genome assembly GCF_052625555.1 of Lactuca saligna. Classification (NCBI taxonomy): domain Eukaryota; kingdom Viridiplantae; phylum Streptophyta; class Magnoliopsida; order Asterales; family Asteraceae; genus Lactuca; species Lactuca saligna. The sequence goes on along the minus strand of NC_136417.1, from coordinate 38,902,997 downwards.
GATATGCCCCTCTTGTTTGTGACTGGGATGCCGAGGATCACAAAGCGGGTGTGAATAACCATGCAAACTACATGGTGCCCTCACATGTTACAATCACCTATTCGATGTGCCGGTAAACCACACACGCTCCACCGAACTATGACAAACATTGAGTCACCCTTTGCTACCTTTGCTTAGAACCATTTAGTGTGCCGGTAAACCACACACGCTCCACTAACGTCTTCGCAAGGGCACAAAGTGTAATTTCATGGAATTGCATAAATTCACTTTTGCCTAAGTAACTAAGATTGGGAATTTGAAAAACATTTAGTTACTTTGTATTTCATTATACTTATAATGGAAGGTTTCATCCTATCCTACCCGTTCGGCTAACGACCCTCCACTAGTCAAGAGTGCGGTGGGTAAGAGTGGATACCCATTCAATCGCCATTTTATAGGCAATTTCCTTAAACACCCCTTATAGACCAACTTCGTGAATGAGGCCTACTAACGGTAAGACTGACTTTTACTCATACATATATATAATGTTAGACTTTTAATCTTATATATAGTATAGGGTGTATTTTATACTTTTAAAATACTATATGGTTAACTTTAACAATTACACTTTTAATTCAATTAAATGGTTAACCTAAACCTTTATGGATTTATTAAATCTCTTTTAATTATACTCCTTAATTAATTAGTAAAACCATAAGGGTGTGATTTGAACTTTTGAAAACATTACTAGGGTTTTAGAATTTAACATTCTTAATTAAACTTTTAATCAACTTTTAAATTCCAAAACTTGATGGCAAGTTTTGAAACATTTCAAAACATTAGGGTTTTAACTATTTAAATTTCAAAACTTCAAAACTTTTGGGTTCAAATTTAAACTATAAAACCTAAAGGGGAAAATATGAAACTTTTCATAACAACAAGGATCAAACAACAAGTAATCTAAACTAACATTTAGTTACATAAGTATCCCTATTTGATTTGTTTAATGATTTCTTGCAAAACAATTTATCAATTTACTCAAAATAATTAATCAATTATCTTATAAGGAAACAATTATCTTATTAATTGATAATTATCTTTAATTAGATCAAGAATATAGTCATATATATCATAAAATCTGATTTATATTGATCTAACATGATAAGGTAACTATCCAAATGTAAAAACAGCAAGAAATCCCGAGATAAGCATTATCTGACGCTCGAACTCGCCGAGTACTACACTGTACTCGCCGAGTTGAGGGGTACTCACCGAGTTCCTCAGCCATAAAGCCCAAAAAACGATTTTCCAGTTATACAATGCATCAATACAATTGAAACCATCCTAGGCTCTGATACCACTGATGGGTTTTGGTCATAAGACATCCTATGTGCTCATACAAACCCTAATGCTTGGATCTAGGTTTCTCTATTGTACATGCTTTGAATCCAAGACTATAAACCCTAATTCTAGCATTCAAGTAATCATATTAATATGTAATTAGGTTTAATATCATACCTTGATTGTTATGTAGCAATAACAATCCCAAATCTCCTTGAATTGACTTTGGAATGCTTAGAGTCACAAGTATCACTCCTCTAATGGTTCACAAACACCATAAGCAAGAGGATGAAGAGGAGAGAGGTTGGAGGCTGCCAAAAACGTGTTTAAACCCTTACAAGAACCTTAGCCACGTTTTTGAGCCTTAAGGGGTCTTTATATAGTTGGGCTATTAGGGTTATCTAACAAGGAAACCCTAATTTGGATGCTTAAGCCCTAAGCAACCCATAGACTCCTTTTATTAAGCCCATGGACGATTTCCTTATGGGTTTCCCATTAGAATTCGTCCATCCCTTAATACAAGGCAATCCATGGCCCAAATTGCAATTATCTTATAATTACAATTCCAGTCCCTTAAGTTTAATTAATCTCTTTTAGTCACAAAACTAATTACCAATTAATTATTGACTAATATTAATTAAACAATATGATTTCTCCTTTAATATATTATTCCCATAATATATTAATAAATCATATTTAATCCTTTCTCTCCATAATTCATCCTATCAAGTTGCTTTGGTGAAGGCAACCCAAAAGGACCATGCACCATCGAGTCAAGTACATACCAAAATAGTTATGGACTTAGACACTAATCCAATAGTCTCCCACTTGGATAAGTCTAACTACTATTCTGCGTATGACTTCAGATCCCGATCTGCAATCGTAGCTTTCCAAAGCCGCTGTCAACTCTGATCCTATCAGATACGCGTGTCCTTAGATAAGGGATCATATATTCCTCCATTCTAGATATCGTATGAGATATGATTTCAAATCATTCTCTTTGTACTATATCTCGATTTCCGATTTATGACGACAGACTAATTTAACAAATCAAATTAGCCCTAGCCCGGCCGAGCATTTACGTATGTCATCACTAAACCATCGAGGGGCCCAAAGATATCGCTTTTATCCTACTTTGGATAAAAGGAACGGATAAACTTTGATACAATGCTTGCTTGCACTCACTAACCAAATCGCACACAACAATATGTTTTATAACACCAAGTTACTAGTGCGTTTACATATTATCAATGTGCAACCGATTCGCAAGATACAACTCACACATCTCGGTTTCAAGAATATAAGATGTTATCGTCTCACTAATCACTCGTAATACAATTCATGAAGTGATCCAAGTGAGCGTGGGTTTAATCCAATGCTCAAATCATATTCGTAAGCACTCATGAACGTTGCAGCAAACATTTGCTTATGTCTAATACTCTTTTAGACAATCCACACACCAATTCACGACAGTCTTCATTCATATCTACTTCCAACATATGAACGACTGTGGCCCGTTTGAATAATTCGATTATTCTTAATAAACTCAATTATTCTGGAAGTCAAAACATGCAAAGTGAAACACAAGAATAATACTAATCCCATATGGCCTCAAACCTTTGAGTATAAACAAAACACATTTTATTTATCACCATATCGATTACTCATTATTTGTCGTTTCGGGTAATCAACTTTTTACTTGAATCATTACACTTGTCCCATGCTCCTAGCATGCACACAATGTTTACTTATGGTTCTTACTTTTGTGAAATAGACAAATTGAACACATTTCCAATCATTCTCATTTCACAACTCCAAATCCATTTTCTTAAGTGTAAGAATATCAAATTCTTGTTACTTATAGAATATACTAGATTCTAACACTTTATGCAACGATCCTTTTGTAATGTCACTGCACCAAAGTCTCAAAGACTATTGCCAATGATATTACAAAGTCCTCTATCGGAGATTGTTACAAGACAATTCCTTAGATGTGATGTCTCTCACTCAAAGTACATTCCTTTGAACATCCTTTTGCATAAAAGTTTCTAATCTAGACATAGATTTTCAATCTTCACTTCCCAATATGGACACATTTCCATACTTTCCATATGACAACTCATTTCTTAATAGAATCTTTTCTATTCATCATAATGTCAATATGGTCCATTAATACCATGCTTCCAACTACTCACAAGCAACCAATCCTCGTCGAACTTTGGATTGTTCTTTGACAGTTGTTTAATTATTTTAGTCAAAACCGATTCTAGTCCCTTTTCCCTCTAAATGCGCTAGACATTTGGAAAATTTTAGAATGGTCAAATATTAAAGCATTTGCAATCGATCCTATACCCGAAGCGTATGGGACATGATGCACAATGTTTTATTTGCTATGTTCTCAAAATTCGAATTGTGAAGAGGAATGCCGTAATCATAATCGAAATTTTAAGAACACACTATGTACCTTTGACTAAATTTAGTAACATTTCACAACCTAATCCTTTAGATTTGAAATGAAGCATAATATTCTGTCCCTTAATTATAGCAAAACAACCTTTCAACTCTTACAACTTTGCAAAGTATGACTCTTGTTTTCTATAATTAATATTGCCAACTATGCAATACTTGCCTTAATAATCATAACATTTATGCTCCCACTATCATGATGATTATTATAAAACATAACACTTATGCTCCCACTAGCTTCGATATATATTCATAAACATCTTAACTTTTAGAAAAACAATCCTTATTGAATTTCTTAAGTTCATGTTTCTAATACTTAGCGCTTTGATAATCTTTTATCAAGACTTCTTGAACTTATACACTTTTGCCTTAGATAGTTCATATGTGTGTCTTAACAATTAAGACTAATTGCCAAACCTCACAATTCAAATTATGGAAAGGGATGCCGTAACCATGATCGAATTCGAGAATGCAATTTTACAACCACTATCTTTTAAAATCTTTCTTGGTGAAAGCATTTTCTCACAATCATTTTCATGAAGGAGGAAATCTTATGACACTTAGATTTAAACGGTGTATGTGTTCCTATCCATGTGAATTTGTTAAAACCAAAGTTTACGACAAATTCAAACTCATATGGATCGAACTTTCTTAATCTTGATTTCTTGCCTTATGGTAGCACAGCTGCCCACCACGTCTTCCAAGTAGTTAAGCAGCTCACCCTTTCCTATCAATGTACTTTCCATTGATCAAGGTCCTTGCCTTTTATGCATTCAAATGAGAACTCATAGGACTCATATGCATAATTAACTTGATTGGATTGGCACAGAAACAAAATAATGTCTTCACGATAGGTTGTAAACCTCAACTCGTGTGCTAGTGATGATCGATAAGGTTTATTTGATTTGTTCTTGAAACCTTTCAAGACCATTAAGACTCCCACTGACTCCTTGACATATAAGATTCTCTTGTCAAAACATTTCTTGACAAACAAATATTCAAGAGTTAGTGTAGCTTTTATCAAAACAAAACACTTCATAATTTTGGTCTTAGTTGGTCTTTGTCTTATCCAAGACATCACAACTTTCCACAATTGATGAATGTTATAAACCTTCTTAACACTATTCACTCAATGTCACAATCTTAACTTTAAGACTTGTTATTGGAACGAAATATGATTGTCTTCTTGATTTGACCATTTCATCAATCTTTGATTCCTCTTCTTGGACATACAATTGTACAAAGACTCACTTAGAGGATCAATTGAGATATGGTTCTTAATCATTAAGACTTATCATAAAGCATAAAAGCTACTCTCCCTTCTTCTTAGAATGGAGAAACTCTTATCTTTCTGCCTACTTGATTCTTCTTATTCGTTTTGCTATTGATCTAAACCCTTTAATCAATTCAAAATTACACTTAATCTTGTAAGTGTAATCATATTTACTAAGCCTTTAGTAGATCATGACGAATATCTTTGTTACTCTTATGGTGGACTTGATCAACACACAACTTTGTGTACTCGATCTCCTAGTCCTTCACTTGACACTTTGTCAATGAATTAGTCCAATTTCCAAATACGAAATTTCTCATTCATCATGCAACCAAGTTGCATGATTCCAAGTTTCTGTCCAATTGAAACTTGGGCGATGAGAAACTCTCCCTATTTGGTAAATTCTCGACATTTCCATAAATAACATAACTAAGAATCATATCCATTCGTTGTAGAAATGTGTAAACATCAATTTTCACATAACGATTTCATTGCAAGGAAGTAAACAAATAAATAAGTCAAACAAAATTTATTTTATTTATAAAAGCAGCGGAAAAACATTTGTCCTTACAATGCAAAATCTATTGAAAACTATGTAAAAAGAAAATTTCTAACAACTCTATCATAACTATTTAAGCTCAAAATCCAATCTTCAAGTCCATGCGATCAAGATCCATCTCTTGTGATTAGATTCATCTTGCTCTCTTATCAAGCTTCCTTTCTTTTCACCGATCCTTCAAAACATTCAAATGCAATCTTATCACATCATGTATTAAGAATCAATGAATAGGAACTTAATGGAGTTAGATAGTGGATTCTTACCTAAATCGTAGTCATACTTTTGACTCTCCCATCTCTTAGATCTCTTAGGTAAATAGGGCAACTTCGTCTCCAATGCCCCTTCTTTTGGCAATAAAAGCAAATTGACTCTTTTGGAACAACACATGGAACTACTTCAGACATCGCCTTTCTCTTATGATAAAACTTTTCGATCATTGCATGTCTTTCATTTCCATTTTCTATATCCATAGAGGTCTTGAAGGCAGATTCACCAATCAACTTTGCTTTTTTGTTGCGCCAAACCATTGTTGATTCAGCAGCAATAAGCATGTAGGTGAGATCTATAAGTGTCACGTCGTGGTTCATCATATAGTACTCTCTTACGAACTCACTATACGAGTTAGGAAGTGAATGAAGAACCCAATCAACAGCCATTGCTTCACCGACAACGGATCCCATCATTCTTAATCTATCAATGTGTGACTTCATCCCTAAGACGTGTGCACACACCGGCTTGCCCTCTTTATGTTCACTTGCCAAAAGGGCTTGAGTGATATTGAACCTTTCAATTTTACAATCTTGTGGGTTAGGGAGAATAATTGGAGGAGGAGGAGGAAGTGAAGCATGATTTCTTGTTCCTCGATCGAATCGTGGAATATCATCTTCATGTGGAATGCTTGTTCCACAGGATTTGTGAAGACCATAGTTGTCGAACTTTGACATCGGGAGAAAAAACGAATTCAAGTTAGTTGATTGATTGAGTCCTTGGTAAATCACCCAAATGAAATTCCAAGGCTAGGACCCAACACAATATCCTACAACTCGGTAGAGGGATGCCGTAACCCAAATTGCATAACATTTGAAGGTAAGTGAATGACGATTCACTAGTTTCCACCATGAAAAACGAAAAAGAAATTTAAGTTTTAAATCTATGAAAACTCCTAGATCCTTTAAGATTCATTGAACTTTCAATGGCATGTTTAAATCTCGATATGCCCCTCTTGTTTGTGACTGGGATGCCGAGGATCACAAAGCGGGTGTGAATAACCATGCAAACTACATGGTGCCCTCACATGTTACAATCACCTATTCGATGTGCCGGTAAACCACACACGCTCCACCGAACTATGACAAACATTGAGTCACCCTTTGCTACCTTTGCTTAGAACCATTTAGTGTGCCGGTAAACCACACACGCTCCACTAACGTCTTCGCAAGGGCACAAAGTGTAATTTCATGGAATTGCATAAATTCACTTTTGCCTAAGTAACTAAGATTGGGAATTTGAAAAACATTTAGTTACTTTGTATTTCATTATACTTATAATGGAAGGTTTCATCCTATCCTACCCGTTCGGCTAACGACCCTCCACTAGTCAAGAGTGCGGTGGGTAAGAGTGGATACCCATTCAATCGCCATTTTATAGGCAATTTCCTTAAACACCCCTTATAGACCAGCTTCGTGAATGAGGCCTACTAACGGTAAGACTGACTTTTACTCATACATATATATAATGTTAGACTTTTAATCTTATATATAGTATAGGGTGTATTTTATACTTTTAAAATACTATATGGTTAACTTTAACAATTACACTTTTAATTCAATTAAATGGTTAACCTAAACCTTTATGGATTTATTAAATCTCTTTTAATTATACTCCTTAATTAATTAATAAAACCATAAGGGTGTGATTTGAACTTTTGAAAACATTACTAGGGTTTTAGAATTTAACATTCTTAATTAAACTTTTAATCAACTTTTAAATTCCAAAACTTGATGGCAAGTTTTGAAACATTTCAAAACATTAGGGTTTTAACTATTTAAATTTCAAAACTTCAAAACTTTTGGGTTCAAATTTAAACTATAAAACCTAAAGGGGAAAATATGAAACTTTTCATAACAACAAGGATCAAACAACAAATAATCTAAACTAACATTTAGTTACATAATTATCCCTATTTGATTTGTTTAATGATTTCTTGCAAAACAATTTATCAATTTACTCAAAATAATTAATCAATTATCTTATAAGGAAACAATTATCTTATTAATTGATAATTATCTTTAATTAGATCAAGAATATAGTCATATATATCATAAAATCTGATTTATATTGATCTAACATGATAAGGTAACTATCCAAATGTAAAAACAGCAAGAAATCCCGAGATAAGCATTATCTGACGCTCGAACTCGCCGAGTACTACACTGTACTCGCCGAGTTCCTCAGCCATAAAGCCCAAAAAACGATTTTCCAGTTATACAATGCATCAATACAATTGAAACCATCCTAGGCTCTGATACCACTGATGGGTTTTGTTCATAAGACATCCTATGTGCTCATACAAACCCTAATGCTTGGATCTAGGTTTCTCTATTGTACATGCTTTGAATCCAAGACTATAAACCCTAATTCTAGCATTCAAGTAATCATATTAATATGTAATTAGGTTTAATATCATACCTTGATTGTTATGTAGCAATAACAATCCCAAATCTCCTTGAATTGACTTTGGAATGCTTAGAGTCACAAGTGTCACTACTCTAATGGTTCACAAACACCATAAGCAAGAGGATGAAGAGGAGAGAGGTTGGAGGCTGCCAAAAACATGTGTAAACCCTTACAAGAACCTTAGCCACGTTTTTGAGCCTTAAGGGGTCTTTATATAGTTGGGCTATTAGGGTTATCTAACAAGGAAACCCTAATTTGGATGCTTAAGCCCTAAGCAACCCATAGACTCCTTTTATTAAGCCCATGGACGATTTCCTTATGGGTTTCCCATTAGAATTCGTCCATCCCTTAATACAAGGCAATCCATGGCCCAAATTGCAATTATCTTATAATTACAATTCCAGTCCCTTAAGTTTAATTAATCTCTTTTAGTCACAAAACTAATTACCAATTAATTATTGACTAATATTAATTAAACAATATGATTTCTCCTTTAATATATTATTCCCATAATATATTAATAAATCATATTTAATCCTTTCTCTCCATAATTCATCCTATCAAGTTGCTTTGGTGAAGGCAACCCAAAAGGACCATGCACCATCGGGTCAAGTACATACCAAAATAGTTATGGACTTAGACACTAATCCAACAAATACTCCCGAGTTGCCACTCGGTTAGTTGCCCTTTTTCAAGTCATTGGCTACACCTTGCCCTTTAGATTTTACTCGATGTAGTTCCAGTGTTCCAAGTTATCGACCTTTATATCCTCCTCTTGGAAACCTTCATAAAAGACCTTTAACCTATGACCATTAACTTTGAATACTTTTCCAGTTTTGTTACTTTTAATCTTGACTGCATCATGATCATATACATTAGTAACAATTAACGGTCCTATCCACAGGAACTGTAACATAATGGAAAACCATTTAAGACGGGAGTCATAGGCTAATACCTTTGATCTATCTCAAATGTTTTACGAGAAAGGTAGTTATCATGGAATGCTTTGGTGTTGTCTTTCTAGATGTGATAGTTCTTAAAATGCTTCATTTCTGATCTCCTCATACTCTTGGATCGCTTGCTTTCGGTGAACACCTGATTCATCAATCCCATGTTTAGCATTTTTATAGCCCAAAAAGCTTTGTGTTCTAGTTCAATGGGAAGATGACAAGCTTTGCCAAACACGAGTCTATAAGGTAATATCCCAATTGGAATTGTGTATGCGGTTCGGTATTCCCAAAGTACATCTTCTAGTATCAAGCTCTAATCTTTGCGGTTTGTATTCACTGCCTTCTCAAGTATGGACTTGGTTTCTCTATTTTACATTTTGGTTTGTCCATTTGTTTGTGGGTGATAAGCTGTAGATACCCGATGTTGGACTCCATCTTTTTTTAGAACAGATCTGAGACCTTTTTGCATAGATGTGTACCTCTGTCACTAATCAAGGCTTTCGGAGTTCCAAACCTACATAAGATGTTAGCATTGACAAAACTTACAACAAATTTAGCATCATCAGTTTTTGTTGCCTTTGCCTCTACCTATTTGGAAACATAATTAACAACCAAATAAATGTATAAGTTCTGAAAGGATGAAAGAAAATGACCTCTAAATTCAATACCCCATATATCATATATTTTACATACCAAGATAAGGGTTAAAGGCATTTGGTTACGGGAACTCAAAGAACCATTCATTCGACATCTCTCACAACTTTTAGAAAAGGTGTAGGATTCATGAAAGAGTCGAGGCCAATGAAATCCACAATCTAAACTCTTTCTAGCAGTTCTTTGTGGACCAAAATGCCCTCCACATGCGTAACAATAACATAATTAGAGGATAGATTTTACCTCATGCTCTTCAACACATCTTTAGATTACATGGTCTATATAGTGTTTCTAAAGATATAATTCATCCCAAATGTACCTTTTTTTGTCATTTTTCTTGACCTTGTATATCTATGACCTTGTGAGATCAGGTGGGAACTTCCCTGTAACCATGTAACTACATATATCTGCATACAAAGGTGGCATTCAGATAGCTATGAAGTGCTTGTCTAGGAAGTGTCATGAATAGGTCTCGCATCCTCAGGTTGAACTATTCAGCTCAAATGATCGGCAACCATGTTCTCCTTCTAACTTTTATCTTCAATCTCAATATCAAACTCTTGCAAAAGCAAGATCCACCGTATTAAACTTGGCTTAGAATCTCTCTTGGTTAGTAAGTGATTTATAGTTGCATGGTCTAAGTATATGATCACTTTAGTTCCAAGGAGGTATTACCAGAACATCTCTAGCTCAAAAAAAAAAAAAGAGAAAGCAAATATTTTTCCAGTTGTGGTGTAGTTTCTTTGTGCACTATCAAGGGTCTTCGACGATTAATAGATGAAATGATGAGATCGGTCCACCTTGTAACACCCGTTTTCCAGGATGGGCCAATTTAGGGTTTTAATGAGTCAAAAAGAATGTTTTGAGAGAGAATCGAGTGTGATGACGTGACCATTGAGTAGTCATGATATGACAAGCAAAGTATGAAGAAATGCGTTGTAATCATTCTCATGACGTGAGACATAAAATCTCACGATGTGAGATCATTGGAGCCATAGCCTATGATCTTTTAGGCCCTCCTTCATACTTAAACCCCTCTAAACCAATTTTAGGTTTCAGAATCAGCCTCTTCACACCCTTTCACCTTAGAAAAGCCTTAGCCCTAATTTCTTGAATGATTCTTGGCCTTTTTGGAGTAGTTCTTGGATTGAAGAAGAAGAGAAGAAGTAGAAAAAGGTGCACTTTTGGTGGAGCTTTTAAGGAGACATCATCATCATTGTCTCGTATTCTTCTTGGACCCTTGTAAGTATCAAAGCTCCCACATTTATTATTCTTTATGGATAGATCTAAGTTTTGTCCGACTTTTCACATTGAGTTAGAAAACTTGCATGAAAGGAAACCATAAAGCTGGCAACTTTATGGGTTATAAGGATCCTTAGAATGTCATGAAGTGTAGATATTGTGAATGGTTGGGTTTTGAATCCTTTCATGAGAGTTTGGTGAACTTTTCCACATTTTTTATCCAATTAAGATCTAGTCATGTATTGGACATATGTGTCCATCAAACATTGACTTTTAACTGGATTTTAGAGTTATAAGACCTTCTGGAAAAGTTAGAGTGAAAGACTTAATGGATTAAGGACTTAAATCATTGGATTTTTGCTTTAGATTGTGCTCACAACATGAGACATAAGGTCTCACTCATCTGATGAGGAAGGGAGTCGATTTCCAATAGGACCCTGAGCAGCAAGTTGCTTTTGAGACACTGCGACACAGGTTATGTGAGGCCCCGATGTTAACCCTTCCAGAGGGTGTCGAGGATTTCATGGTAATTTGTGATTCATCCATCACTGATTTGGGGGCAGTCCTTATGCAGAGGGGATGAGTGATTGCTTATGCTTATCGGTACCTGAAGCCGCATGAGGCACGATATCCTACTCATGACCTGGAGTTGGGTGCATTGGTGTTTTCCCTCAATATTTTGAGACATTATCTATATGGAGTCCATTGTACCGTTTACATGGATCACAAGAGTATGTGGTGTCTCATGGATCAGCCGAACCTGAATATGAGGAAGCACAGGTGGCTACATGTGGTCAAGGATTATGACTATGAGATCCTTTACCATCCGAGTAAAGAGAATGTAGTAGCGGATGCCTTGAGCCGCAAGTCGGCCGGATCTTCAAGTGGACAGATGTGTATGAGGATATCCATTGATTCCCTGCTTTTGGATTTGATCATAGGGGCTTAGACAGAAGGACTCAAAAATGAGAAATGGAAATAGGAGAGGATCAGAAGCGAGATCGACAGGTTTGTCACTGATAGTTGGGAGTTGTTGACCCAATGTGGTTGGGTTTAGGTTCTAGTTTCTGGTGGGTCAGGCAGATAGTATTGGAGGATGCTCATAAGTATTTCTTTTCTTTACCTCCAGGAGGCACGTGGCAAGCTATAGTCTAGTATGTTGAGAGGTGCTTGACCTGTAGGATTGTCAAGGTCGAGCATCAGATGCCACATGGCAAGCTATAACGTTTAGAGGTTCCTATGTGGAAGTGGGAACAAATCACCATGGATTTTCTCTCCAATTTTTCGAATACTACCAAGGGTTTTCATGCTATATGGGTCATCGTGGATCGATTGAATAAGAGTGCCCACTTTTTGGCCATCCAGGAGAGCTCTCCGGCCAAAAGGTTGGCCGATGTGTATGTACAGGAGATTTTTGATCATCATGTGGTTATGTTCTCTGTTATATCAAATCGAGATGTTCGGTTCACTTCCCAATTGTGGAAGAAGTTCCACGATGAACTGTATACGAGACTACTTTTCAGCACTGCTTATCATCCGAAGACTGGCACCAAAGTAAGCGGATCATCCAGACCCTTGAAGATATGTTGTAGACATGTGTCATAGATGTTTATGGGAGTTGGGATTCCTACCTACCTCTTGTAGTGTCACACCCCGGCCGTCGGCGAAAACACCGGGCAGTGTAACGTTATTTCTCATATCATAGATATCAACTTCCTGAAAACACATGCAATTTAAAATACGTCAACATAAAGTTGGTGAGTTCACAGGTTTTGACTCCATATAAAAATAATACATTTTTCCAAGTTTCAAAAGTATAGTTTTGAAAGTAAGGTTTTCACTCTCCAACGTCTACTATATATATATATATATATATATATATATATATATATATATATATATATATATATATATATATATATATATATATATATATATATATATATATATATATATATATATATATATATATATATATATCCTAGGTATAAAAGTTTACTTACAAAATAAGTATATACCTATAAGTCTCATATACTATGAATATAAGTGCTTGTAATTCCATACAAACGAGAGTTGCTACGTATAAATCTTATTTCAGTTCTATACAAGTAAAACCACTATGTATAAATCCATTTCAATTCTATATGAGTAAAAATCCTACGTATAAATCTATTTTAATTCTATACAAGTATGTGTGTTAGGTATAATTATCTATTTAATATACAAGTAGTACCTAGGGTACAAGTAGGGGAAACTTATACTTAACATTAATACCTATATAACGACAAAGTATAATGCTTCTAACAACTTGCTACCATGAGTCTGTAACCGCTTCTTGACAACAAAACCTCTAACAAAACAATACACTCATGATTTACCATGAGAAACAATACACTCATGATTTACCATGAGAAACAACACCGTACGCTTCATCGATGCTGGAATAAAAATAAAAGGAACGAATTGTCACTCGCTTGTCTTGGGTTGTAATTAACAACCACGAGTGGGGTCGTCAGCCCGTATGTTATTCATACACGACTTCCTCGCTCAAACGGGATTAACGGTTACAGGTCGGAGGACTTCCACTAAGATCCCCAATCTTAGTTGATGAATGAGGTAGCTCATGTAGACTTTGACGGCTTCCTATAGCTCTAACAACAAAAGTATTTTCATGTCTGAAACCCTAAGTCACTAGACTATGCTTTTAAACATTACTCCTAACTTCATAACATTTAAGTAGTATAACAGTTAGAACTTGAAGTAAAAACCAGGTTTTATCTTGACCTAAAACCAATAATAACAACATATATCATTTCTAGTTTTATCTTGACATTAAACTAACAATAACAACATATCCAGTTTTATCTTGACATAAAACTAATAATAACAACATATAACATATCTAGTTTTATCTTGACATAAAACTATTAATTGCAAGATACTATATAATGTAACACTGAATTTTTCAAACAAAATTTTCGATTTTTATAAAAGCATAATTCCATCAATATTCATAGAAACAACCCCTTTTTAATTGTTCAACGATATATTACAAAATCCCAAGATCAAAATGTCAAGCTCCAAACGTGTGTGTACGGATCAAGCCGGCGCCTTCCCACGGTCGTCACTAGTACCTGAAACAAATAACATCAACACTGTAAGCACAAGGCTTAGTGAGTTTCCCAAAATACTACATATAACACATATTAGCCACTCGAGGCTATAACTCTGTGGGTCCGTGCACCCAAACTCTGCGAACCCTCAGGTTCTAACTCTGTGAACCTTCCGGTTCTAACTCTATAAACATGCACAGCATCAAACATATAAAGTAATGCAGTACAACACATAACATATATAGCATACAATTACTCTATCACATAACTCTGGTTACCTACTCAAGGTAAAGTATAGTGAGAAGACTCACCTCGTATGTCTCGGTAACTCGTAACCCTGAAATCACTAAACACTCGATCCGCCGAGCTGTAGTCCCCCTATAGCACAATACATCTCTAATTAACACTCTCCCAACTAGGGTTGATCATACTATAACAAATCACTCTTGGTCAACGCTGGTCAACGGTCAACGGTCAACTCTGACCGGACTCGGCGAGTGCACTATGGCGACTCGGCGAGTCTGTGCGCATGCACCAATTTCCCTGGAAACCTCCCTTGACACGTCGAGTATTTCCCCCAACTCGACGAGCTCCACCTGGCACGAGTTGTGGGGCCACCACGACTCAACTCGCCGAGTCTCAAGAACAACTCGGCGAGTCCAGTTTGACTCGGTCCACCTGTCCATCCTGAATCTCCCTTGACCCACTGAGTTCACCTTTCCCCACTCGGCGAGGCCACTCGCTGAGTGGTCGCGCAACATTCATGCTACTCGCCGAGTCTGTTCTTCGGACTCGGCGAGTCCGTGCCATGCACTGACTCAATCTTGCTCTAAAGGTCAGATCCAGTCCACTAATCCCTAGATCCAGTCCCTCCATGCTTATTTAGCACGTAAAGTCACAATCTTGATGCATAAATAACCTCCACATGATCACAAATGATGTTTTTGACTCTATTACTTCAACACAAGGCCAAGGACTCCATTTCCACTCATAAAGCTTGATGAGTGAGGCCCTCTGGACCTCTATGGATCCAGATCCATGGTCTCAACTCAAAGAGGGAACAAAAAGGGCACCAAATCACCCCATAATGATCATATTAAGCCCTAACTTGCATCAAGTTTCACCAAACAGGAAATGGTCCGAAAATAATACCTCTAGAGTGATGATCCAAGCTCCAAATCCACGAAATAGCAACCTCCTTTGCTTCCTCTTGCCTAGAGCCTCCTTCTTCTTGATAAAAAATACCCACAAGGTCAAGATTTGCTCTCAATCCTTCACCAAACGCTCAAGAACTCTAGGGACACACTCTGGGGGTTGGATGAGCGCAAATGACGGCCATAAGGCCCTTTAAATAGGCCACAAACCCGGAGATTTAGGGTTTCATTACACAGTGCAGACTCGCCGAGTCCAAGCGCGCACCGTCGATCAGTTCCGCGTCCCTACTCGGCGAGTCTGAGCCCCAACTCGCCGAGTCCCTCACACAATATAACGAAGTTAAAACTTACAAGATACCTGGTAAAAATCCGGATGTTACAATTCTCCCCCACTAGAACTGGACTTCGCCCTCGAAGTCCCGCTCTAAAACAGCTCCGGATGCTGCTCTCGCATCATACCCTCCGGCTCCCAGGTCATCTCTGATCCCTTCTGATGTTGCCACTGAACCAATACCAGAGGTACCTCCTTGTTCCTCAAAACCTTGATCTTCCGATCCCTAATAGCCACTGGTCTCTCCGCATAGTTCAGGCTCGCATCAACCTGAATATCCTCAAGTGGAACCACTGCCGACTCATCGGCTATACATTTCCTCAACTGCGATACATGAAAAGTGTTGTGAATCTGACCCAACTCTGCTGGTAACTCCAGCCGATAGGCTACCCGGCCCACCCTGGCGATCACACGAAATGGGCCAATAAACCGGGGTCCCAATTCGCCCCTCTTCCTGAACCGGATCACTCCTTTCCAAGGAGAGACCTTCAGGAGAACAAAGTCGCCGACCTGAAATTCCAACTCGGACCGGCGCCTATCCGCGTAACTCTTCTGCCGGCTCTGAGCGGTCAATAACCTCTGCCTGACCAGCTGTATCTGCTCTGTCGTCTGATTCACGATCTCTGTACTGCCCATTACCCTTTGCCCAACCTCTCCCCAACATATGGGAGTCCGACACCTCCTACCATATAACAGCTCAAAGGGTGGCATACCAATGCTCGAATGATAGCTGTTATTGTAGGAAAATTCCGCCAAAGGCAAATACGTGTCCCAACTACCCCCGAAATCCAGTACACAAGCTCGAAGCATGTCCTCGAGTGTCTGTATCGTTCGCTCACTCTGACCGTCGTTCTGGGGGTGGTATGCAGTACTAAAATGCAACTTAGTACCCAATTCCTCATGAAATTTCTTCCAAAAACGGGAAGTGAAACGCACATCACGATCTGAAATAATCGAGATCGGCACCCCATGCCGAGATACAACCTCCCTCACGTAGACCTCCGCCAACTTCTCTGCTGAAGAACTCTCACTGATGGCAAGAAAGTGAGTGCTCTTTGTCAATCTATCCACAATCACCCAAATTGCATCAACTCCTCTGGCAGTCCTCGGCAATTTGGTGATAAAGTCCATAGTGATCTGTTCCCACTTCCACTCGGGAACCTCCAATGGCTGCAACTTTCCATGCGGTCTCTGGTGTTCGGCCTTTACCCTTCGACAGGTCAAACACCTCTCGACAAACCACGCTACATTCCTCTTCATACAGGGCCACCAATACTCCTTCCTTAGATCCAAATACATCTTCATGGCCCCGGGGTGGATCGAAAATTTCGATTTATGAGCCTCCTCCATCAATGTAGCACGGGTACCGCCCACAAACGGTACCCAGATCCTGCCCTGATAAGTCATAAGGCCTCGGCTATCCGATATAAACTCAGAAACCATCCCAACAACCCGCTCTCTCTTCTGCATCTCCGGACGCACGGCCTCGGCCTGAGCCCCACAAATGGCGTCCAGAACTGGAGCTATCACGGTCAGTCTCAAACATACATCTCGCAGGGGAGTACTCTCCGCCCTGCGACTCAACGCGTCGGCTACCACATTAGCCTTGCCCGGGTGGTACAAGATCTCACAATCATAGTCCTTGACCACATCTAACCATCTCCTCTGCCGCATATTTAGGTTAGGCTGATCCATCAAGTACTTCAAACTCTTATGGTCCGTGTAAATCGTACAACGAACCCCATACAAGTAGTGCCGCCAAATCTTGAGGGTGAACACCACTGCCCCCAACTCCAAATCATGAGTGGGGTACCTCGTCTCGTGAGGCTTCAACTGCCTCGATGCATAAGCTATCACATGACCCTTTTGCATCAATACCGCCCCCAATCCTAGGATCGATGCATCACAGAATACCACAAAACCTTCCATTCCTTCCGGAAGGGCTAATACTGGGGCTTCACACAACCTTCGGCAAAGCGTCTCAAAGGAGGTCTGCTGCTCGGGACCCCATGCAAATGCCACACCCTTCCGGGTCAATCTGGTGAGTGGAACCGCTATCTTGGAGAAATCCTTAATAAATCTCCGATAATACCCTGCCAACCCGAGGAAACTCCGTATCTCAGAAGGTGACCTCGGCACCTCCCACCTCATCACTGCGTCAACCTTGGCCGGATCGACCAATATCCCCTTCTGGTTAACGAGATGTCCCAGAAACTGGACCTCCCGTAACCAGAAATCGCACTTGGAGAACTTTGCGTAAAGTTTCTCCGCTCTCAAAACCCCAAGCACCTCCCTCAGATGCTCCTCGTGCTGCTCACTAGATCTCGAATATACCAGAATATCATCAATGAAAACAATCACCGACCGATCCAACATCGGCCGACATACCCTGTTCATGAGGTCCATGAACACAGCCGGGCCATTAGTGAGCCCAAAAGGCATCACCACAAACTCATAATGCCCATAACGTGTCCTGAATGTTGTCTTCTGGACGTCCTCGTCCCGCACTCTCACCTGATGATAGCCCGACCTCAAATCAATCTTGGAGAACCAAGATGCTCCTTGTAGCTGATCGAATAAATCGTCGATCCTCGGCAGTGGGTAACGGTTCTTGACCGTCAGCTTATTCAATTCCCGGTAATCAATACACATGCGATGCGAGCCATCCTTCTTCTTCACAAACAAGATGGGTGCTCCCCACGGCGAGCTACTCGGACGAATAAACCCCTTCCCCAGCAACTCCTGAAGTTGCGAGGATAACTCCTGCATCTCTGGAGGCGCAAGGCGATACGGCACCTTAGCAATAGGTGCGGCCCCCGGAACCAAATCGATGCCAAACTCCACTTGCCTCGCGGGAGGCACTCCTGGAAACTCTTCGGGAAATACATCTGGAAACTCCCGCACCACCGGAACTTCCTCCACAGAGCTCGGTCTCTCGGAGATCACTCGCGTATCCATCAGATACGCTACATAACCCTTACAGCCCTGCTGTAAACACTGTCTCGCCCTAGCAGCCGAACAAAAGGCTGATCCAGAACGTGTACCCTCGCCGTACACAGAAAGAACTCCCCCACTAGGATCTCGTATAGTCACCAGCTGTCGCTCGCAATCGATAACCGCACTGAATCGGCTCAACCAATCCATGCCCACTATAACACAAACATCACCCATCGCAATCGGAATCATGTCGATCGGAAACTCGACCCCGAATATCTCCAATACACATCCCCGGAAGACCTCTGTAGCACAAATCACTCTGTCGGCGGCTATGGAAACCCGCAGGGGCCGACTCAATACTCCACGACTAACGCTGATACGCTGACTAAATGCCAAGGACACAAAAGATCGACTCGCACCCGAGTCAAATAACACTAAAGCAGGTACAAAATTCACAAGAAAGGTACCTAAGCATAGCATGATATAAGCATAATATCTCAACACCATAAACAATAATGAAAAGGAAACATACCAGCCACAACGTCGGGTGCGGCGCGGACCTCTTCCGCAGTCAGCTGGAAGGCTCTCCCCCGAGCCCTCGGTGCCTCGGCCTTCACGGGCCGACTCTCTGCAGCAGTAGCTCTGATGGCGGCGGGAGCAGACCCCTGAGATGCTCCGCGCAGCAGCGGACACTCTGCCTTCCGGTGTCTAGTCTGGTTGCAGTGGAAGCACACTGCAAATCCCTTGGGGCAGTCCTTAGCCATGTGCCCCTGCTTGCCACATTTGTAGCAAGACCCCGCCCGACAGGCGCCATCGTGACCCTTGCCGCACTTCCCACAAGTGCGGCCCTTCTGGCTCCCGGGTCTGGGATCAGCGGGCTTGGCCCGCTTGGCTGCCGGCTGGGACTGTGCCGGCCGCCGATCCCTCCCCATAGACTCCGCCTCCTCCTTGGCCTGAGTCTCAAGCTCAATCTCCCTCTTCCGAGCATTTTCCTGAAGCTCGGCAAATGTCCGGTACGAGGAGTTCGCAGCGAACTCCCGAATATCCCGTCTCAAAATGCTCAGATAACGGCTCATACGTGCCTGCTCGGTGGATACGTGCTCAGGGCAAAACATCGCCCTCTCCTGAAACATCCTCGTAATCGCTGTAACTGACTCGGTACCCTGCTTGAGGGTCAGAAACTCCTGAGCTAGACGTTCCCTCTCCACCTGAGGAACATACTCATCTCGGAACATGGAAGTGAACCTCTCCCAGGTCACTGCCGTAAGCTCGGTCGGTGTGAAATGCGCAGTCACAAACTTCCACCAGTCCTTCGCTCCCAAGCGAAGCTGGTTCAGCGCGAACCGAACCTTCAAATGCTCAGGGGATGAGCAAGTGAAGAAGCATCCCTCCATATCAGATATCCACCTCATAGCTGCCACCGGGTCCTGTGTACCATCAAACTCTGGTGGCTTGGTGTTGCTGAACTCCCTGAATAACATCGCATCACCTCCCTGGGGTCTCGCCGCAGCAATCGCTGCGGTAGCTGCTGCAACCGCAGCCTCAGAAAGAGCGGCATAGCGCTCGTCAAACGTCTCAATCAAAGCGGTCTTAATAGATCCGAACATCTCTGGTATCTCGGCTCTGATGACCGCAGCCACCTCCTCATGAATGATCTGCCGAATGTCCTCATCACTAGATCCGGCATCCTCCGGCATGTGTCGTGTCCTCACCATGATCAACCTCTGAAATACAACATGCGATAATTAGAATTCACTCGAACACTCTTACATTCAACAATCCACCCCTCCTTGATTCTTGGCATCCCCAGATTCTTATTTGAACTGTGTACCGCTCCGGTGCTTTTAGTAGTACGGGCCCAATACTACTGTCCACACCGTCTCGGTACACACCCCAAATCGTCCTCTTCGGATCCCAGTCCCCAAGTACTCTATTATACTTAAATCTCTCTGAACAGATCTCACACAAAACCCTAGCTGCTACCTAATTACTCTCAGCGTCTCATAGCAGCTCACCATTCCCTAAGCTAAGGCATCAGAAAACAGGCCACTCTAGCCCTATCAGCAATACCTAGCCTACTCTAGCATGCACACACATCACAATAATAGTTATTACATAACAAAAGATAATTTGGGAATTCACCGTTCGGGCGCTGACTGATCGTACACACGTTTCTCCCTGGAAAACCCTTTACTCTTTAGAAAATTTGGTTTTTATTTTGAAAATATCTCTTCATTTCCTCAGTTTGAGTTCAAATACCCCCGAAGGTGTACCC
The DNA here is from genome assembly GCF_052625555.1 of Lactuca saligna. Taxonomy (NCBI): domain Eukaryota; kingdom Viridiplantae; phylum Streptophyta; class Magnoliopsida; order Asterales; family Asteraceae; genus Lactuca; species Lactuca saligna. Next base: position 38,882,047 of record NC_136417.1, on the reverse strand, counting down.
GAATCCCTCAAACCAAGGCTCTGATACCAATTTGTAACACTGAATTTTTCAAACAAAATTTTCGATTTTTATAAAAGCATAATTCCATCAATATTCATAGAAACAACCCCTTTTTAATTGTTCAACGATATATTACAAAATCCCAAGATCAAAATGTCAAGCTCCAAACGTGTGTGTACGGATCAAGCCGGCACCTTCCCACGGTCGTCACTAGTACCTGAAACAAATAACATCAACACTGTAAGCACAAGGCTTAGTGAGTTTCCCAAAATACTACATATAACACATATTAGCCACTCGAGGCTATAACTCTGTGGGTCCGTGCACCCAAACTCTGCGAACCCTCAGGTTCTAACTCTGTGAACCTTCCGGTTCTAACTCTGTAAACATGCACAGCATCAAACATATAAAGTAATGCAGTACAACACATAACATATATAGCATACAATTACTCTATCACATAACTCTGGTTACCTACTCAAGGTAAAGTATAGTGAGAAGACTCACCTCGTGTGTCTCGGTAACTCGTAACCCTGAAATCACTAAACACTCGATCCGTCGAGCTGTAGTCCCCCTATAGCACAATACATCTCTAATTAACACTCTCCCAACTAGGGTTGATCATACTATAACAAATCACTCTTGGTCAACGCTGGTCAACGGTCAACGGTCAACTCTGACCGGACTCGGCGAGTGCACTATGGCGACTCGGCGAGTCCGTGCGCATGCACCAATTTCCCTGGAAACCTCCCTTGACACGTCGAGTATTTCCCCCAACTCGACGAGCTCCACCTGGCACGAGTTGTGGGGCCACCACGACTCAACTCGCCGAGTCTCAAGAACAACTCGGCGAGTCCAGTTTGACTCGGTCCACCTGTCCATCCTGACTCTCCCTTGACCCACTGAGTTCACCTTTCCCCACTCGGCGAGGCCACTCGCTGAGTGGTCGCGCAACATTCATGCTACTCGCCGAGTCTGTTCTTCGGACTCGGTGAGTCCGTGCCATGCACTGACTCAATCTTGCTCTAAAGGTCAGATCCAGTCCACTAATCCCTAGATCCAGTCCCTCCATGCTTATTTAGCACGTAAAGTCACAATCTTAATGCATAAATAACCTCCACATGATCACAAATGATGTTTTTGACTCTATTACTTCAACACAAGGCCAAGGACTCCATTTCCACTCATAAAGCTTGATGAGTGAGGCCCTCTGGACCTCTATGGATCCAGATCCATGGTCTCAACTCAAAGAGGGAACAAAAAGGGCACCAAATCACCCCATAATGATCATATTAAGCCCTAACTTGCATCAAGTTTCACCAAACAGGAAATGGTCCGAAAATAATACCTCTAGAGTGATGATCCAAGCTTCAAATCCACGAAATAGCAACCTCCTTTGCTTCCTCTTGCCTAGAGCCTCCTTCTTCTTGCTAAACAACACCCACAAGGTCAAGATTTGCTCTCAATCCTTCACCAAACGCTCAAGAACTCTAGGGACACACTCTGGGGGTTGGATGAGCGCAAATGACGGCCATAAGGCCCTTTAAATAGGCCACAAACCCGGAGATTTAGGGTTTCATTACACAGCGCAGACTCGCCGAGTCCATACCTTGGACTCGCCGAGTCCAAGCGCGCACCATCGATCAGTTCCGCGTCCCTACTCGGCGAGTCTGAGCCCCAACTCGCCGAGTCCCTCACACAATATAACGAAGTTAAAACTTACAAGATACCTGGTAAAAATCCAGATGTTACGTATAAATTAACATTTAAAAATTCCAAATATAACTTCGGAACTATATCGTACACAAAATATATATAGAATCCTAAGTATAACTCAAGATATACATTAATATACTACTATAACAATAACATGTTAACAACGTTACGATAGTTGTATATTTTCAGATACGAAATAACTATATCCCGGTTATGATAGCTATCAATGTTGATACTAATATACTATCATATAGACACAATAATAACATATATACAATGACTAGAATGCATTTTCCCCCGAAATATTAGAAAGTGGGGCCGTGAAACTCACCTTAGCAATGTGAGTTTATGTAATCTAAGCAGAAATGGTCAGCGGTACGAGGTCGTCGGGGCTCGAGAAGAGAAATGACTTCAGAAAACGAGAGAGAGAGAGAGAGAAAAGAAATGGTGTACTAAGCCTTGGGGTCGAAATGACTATTTATAGTAAGATTTTATGGCACTCACGTCGTGAGTGTCATAAGGCTCACGTCGTGAGTCTACCTGATTCACTCAGTAGACTTGCCATTTGCGTACCTAGTTTCGGAAGGTGGCCATGACTCCTCAAGTCGTGAGTGTCATAAAGCTCACATCGTGAATTTGGTTCCTATCCTCTCGCAGCTTCTAGATTCTGAATTATGATAGAATGAATCCTCACCTCGTGAGTGTCATAAAACTCACGTCGTCAATCAGCTAGTTTAGGGTTTTTGAAAGCTGAATCTTCGGAATGCCATAACTTTTGCTTACGAACTCTGTTTTTGATGTTCTTTATATGCACGCGTAGGTATTTAAAAGTAATACAACTATCTTTTAGACATAAATAGCTATTTATAAGTCTATTTTAAATTCCTCTTATTATAGAGATTTATATAGTTCGGTTTATCATAACTTCTTCATGCAAAGTCAGATTCAGATGTTCTCTATATATTTGGAATCGTATGGTTGTATAATTTGAGTTGTATCATAAAGAAATTTCATATTTGTATTAGAGTTTGTCATGAACTACATAACATTCTTACCACATTACATAATCACATTACATGATTGGCATAATCACATGTGATTGTTATTGACCTAATTTTGATAGGTGTTACATTCTTCCCTGTTAGAATAATTTCGTTCCAAAATTTATCTTGTGGACGAGGAATTGTTAATTAGTTTGCATAGCACTTGATGTAACTTAAGTTGATATGCGACAAAACCAATTCTTGCTAGAATTTCAGTAGGTTTTATATATCATGGGTTTAACTTTCCTCGTTTCCCGAATCAAATCACGCCTTTCCAAAGAGATGTAACAGCCCGGAATTTCCAGGTATTTATTTTGGATTTATTTATGAAAATTGTGAGTGGACTCGGCGAGTTGGAGCTCAAACTCGTCGAGTAGGATCGCGGATTTGGGCAAGGGTTCGCGCTGTGTGGTGAAACCCTAATTTCCGGGGTTTGAGACCTATATAAAGGGCCTTATGGCCGTCATTTGTGCTCACCCAACCCTTAGAGAGAAACCCTTAAGTGCTTGAACGTTTTGAGAGAGAAAGGAAGCATTTCTTGACCTTGTGTGTGACATTTAGCAAGAAGGAGGAGATTCTAGGAAAGAGGAGGCAAAGGAGGTTGCTATTCTGTGGATTTGAAGCTTAGATGATCAATCCAGAGGTATGATTTCGGCTTACTTTCTGTTTTGTGAAGTATAATGGGATCTAGGGTTTCTTATGGGCATTTTTGGGTTGATTTGATGGCAAATAGTTCCCTTCTTGTGTTGAGGCTCTGGATCTGGACTCATCAAGCTTTATGTATAGCAATGGAGTTTATGACCTTGAGTTGTAATATTTGAGACAAAAACATCATATATGGTCATATAGAGATTGTATGTGCATCAAGATAGTGACTTTACGTGCTAAATAAGCTTGGAAGGACTGGATATATGGGTTAATGGACTGGATCTAACCTTATGAGCAAGTTTGAGTCATTGCATGGCACAGACTCACCGAGTCCGAAGAACAGACTCGGCGAGTAGTATGAATATTGCTCGACCACACAGCGAGTGGTCTTGCCGAGTTGGGGAGGGTTGACTCAGTGAGTCAGGGGGGAAGTTAGAGTGGACAGGTGGACTGAGTCAAGCTGGACTCGCCGAGTTATTCTTCAGACTCAGCGGGTTGTGTCGTGGTGGCCCCACAACTCATGTCAGGTGGAAGTCGACGAGTTAGGAGAATACTCGACGTGTTAAGGGAGGATTTCAGGGAAGTCAATGTATACCCTCAGACTCACCGAGTCGCTATAGTGCACTCGCCGAGTTCGGTCAAAGTTGACCGTTGACCGTTGACTAGCGGGTTGATTCCAAGAGGCTGAGGTCGGTTGAGGAGGTTTTGTGGCATACGTGTCAGATGCGCGGGTTGATTCCAAGAGGCCAAGGTCGGTTGAGGAGGTTCCTATAGTGCGTGACTTCCCGGATGTCTTTCCAGAGGAGTTGTCGGGGGTGCCTCCCGTGAGGCAAGTAGAGTTCGGTATTGATTTGGTCCTGGGGGCCGCGCCTATCGCTAAGGTGCCTTATCGTCTTGCACCTCCAGAGATGCAAGATCTATCCTTGCAGCTTCAGGAGCTGCTGGGGAAAGGGTTGATTCGGCCGAGTAGCTTACCGTGGGGAGCGCCCATTCTGTTTGTAAAGAAGAAGGATGGTTCACACCAGATATGCATTGATTACAGAGAGTTGAACAAGCTGATGGTCAAGAACCGTTACCCGTTGTCGAGGATCGTCGATTTGTTTGACCAGTTGCAGGGAGCATCTTGGTTCTCCAAGATCGATTTGAGGTCTGGATACCATCAGGTGAGGGTACAAGATGAGGACGTGTAGAAGACAGCGTTTAGGACGCGTTATGGGCATTATGAGTTTGTGGTGATGCCTTTCGGGCTCACCAATGCTCCGGCAGTGTTCATGGATCTCATGAACTGGGTATGCAGGCCGATGTTGGATCAGTCGGTGATCGTATTTATTGATGACATTTTGGTATATTCGAGATCTAGGGAGCAGCATGAGGAGCATTTGAGGGAGATCCTCGGAGTTCTGATATCGGAGAGGCTTTATGCCAAATTCTCCAAGTGTGATTTCTGGTTGCGAGAGGTCTAGTTCCTAGGACATCTTGTTAACCGGGATCGGATATTGGTCGATCCGGCCAAAGTGGAGGCAGTGATGAGTTGGGAGGTGCCGAGGTCACCCTCCGAGATCAGGAGTTTTCTAGGGTTGGCTGGATATTATCGGAGATTTATCAGGGATTTCTCTAAGATTGCAGTGCCACTCACTAGGTTGACCCGGAAGGGTGTTGCTTTTTCATAGGGCCCCGAGCAGCAGGCTTCCTTTGATACGCTTCACCAAAGGTTATGCGAGGCCCCGGTGTTAGCCCTCCCGGAGGGAATGGAGGACTTTCTTGTATACTACGATGCATCGATTTTGGGGTTGGGAGGGGTGCTGATGCAGAGAGGGCATGTGATAGCGTATGCATCGAGGCAGTTGAAGCCTCATGAGTCGAGGTATCCCACCCATGATCTAGAGTTGGGGGCAGTGGTGTTCGCTCACAAGATTTGGCGCCATTATTTGTATGGGGTTCGGTGCACGATATACACGGACCATAAGAGTCTGAAGTATTTGATGGATTAGCCCAACCTAAATATGTGGTAGAGGAGGTGGTTGGATGTGGTTAAGGATTATGATTGTTAGATCCTGTACCATCCGGGCAAGGCTAATGTGGTAGCCGACGCCCTGAGTCGTCGGGCGGAGAGTGCCCCGTTGCGAGGTGTATGTTTGCGTTTGAACGTGATGACTCCGGTGTTGGACACCATTCGAGGAGCACAGGCTGAGGCAGTGAGGTCGGAAAATCAGAAGAGAGAGCGAGTTGTTAGATTGGTATCGGAGTTCGTTACCGATGGTCGGGGGCTTATGACTTTTTAGGGGCGTATTTGGGTACCGTTCGTGGGAGGTACGCGTGCCATTTTGATGGAAGAGGCTAATCGGTCGAAATTCTCGATCCATCCCGGGGCCACTAAGATGTATTTGGATTTGAGGAAGGAGTATTGGTGGCCCTGTATGAAGAGAGATGTTGCGTGGTTCGTTGAGAGGTGCTTAACCTGCCATAAGGTTAAGGCCGAACATCAGAGGCCACATGGTAAGTTGCAGCCATTGGAGTACCAAATTGCCAAGGACTGCTCGGGGAGTTGATGCAATTTGGGTGATTGTGGACAGGTTGACGAAGAGCGCTCACTTCCTTGCCATCAGTGAGAGTTCTTCCGCAGATAAGTTAACAGAGATTTATGTGAGGGAAGTGGTATCTCGACATGGGGGTACCGATCTCGATTGTCTCCGACCGAGACGTGCATTTCACTTCCAGGTTCTGGAAGAAGTTCCATGAGGAGTTGGGTACTAGGCTGCATTTTAGTACCGCATATCACCCCTAGACAGACGGATAGAGTGAGCAAACAATTCAGACCCTCGAGGACATGCTCCGAGCATGTGTATTGGATTTTGGGGGAAGTTGGGATACGTATTTGCCATTGGCCGAGTTTTCTTACAACAACAGCCATCATTCGAGCATCGGTATGCCACCCTTTGAGCTGTTGTACGGGAGGAAGTGTCGGACCCCCATTTACTGGGGAGAAGTCAGGCAGCGTGTTATGGGAAATACGGAGATAGTGCTTCAAACGATAGAGCAGATCCAGCCGGTCAGGCAAAGGTTACTGACTGCTCAGAGTCGACAGAAGAGTTATGCGGACAGACGCCGGTCCGAACTTGAGTTCCAGGTCGGTGATTTTGTGCTCCTGAAGGTCTCTCCTTGGAAGGGAGTGATCCGATTTAGGAAGAGGGGCAAGTTGGAACCCCGATATATCGGACCATTTAGGGTAGTCGCGAGGGTAGGCAGGGTAGCCTATCGCTTGGATTTGCCAGCAGAGTTGCGGCAGATTCATGACACTTTCCATGTGTCGCAATTGCGGAAGTGTATAGCCGATGAGTCAGCAGTGGTTCCATTAGATGATATTCAGGTGGATGCGAGCCTGAATTATGCACAGAGACCAGTGGCCATTAAAGATTGGAAAATCAAAGTTCTGAGGAACAAGGAGGTACCTTTGGTCTTGGTTCAGTGGCAGCATCGGAATTGGTCCGAGATGACGTGGGAACCGGAGCGTGAGATGTGAGAGCAGCATCCTGAGTTATTTGCAGAGTGAGACTTCGAGGGTGAAGTCTAGTTCTAGTGGGGGAGAGTTGTAACAGCCCGGAATTTCCAGGTATTTATTTTGGATTTATTTATGAAAATTATGAGTGGACTCGGCGAGTTGGAGCTCAAACTCGCTGAGTAGGATCGCGGATTTGGGCACGGGTTCGCGTCCGGACTAGACGAGTCCAAGAGTGGACTCGGCGAGTCCACGCTGTGTAGTGAAACCCTAATTTCCGGGGTTTGAGAACTATTTAAAGGGCCTTATGGCCATCATTTGTGCTCACCCAGCCCTTAGAGAGAAACCCTTGAGTGCTTGAACGTTTTAAGAGAGAAAGGAAGCATTTCTTGGCCTTGTGTGTGACATTTAGCAAGAAGGAGGAGATTCTAGGCAAGAGGAGGTAAAGGAGGTTGCTATTCTGTGGATTTGAAGCTTAGATCATCAATCTAGAGGTATGATTTCGACTTACTTTCTGTTTTGTGAAGTATAATGGGATTTAGGGTTTCTTATGGGCATTTTTGGGTTGATTTGATGCCAAATAGTTCCCTTCTTGTGTTGAGGCTCTGGATCTGGATCCCTAGAGGTCTAGAGAGCCTCACTCATCAAGCTATATGTATAGAAATGGAGTTTATGACCTTGAGTTGTAATATTTGAGACAAAACATCATATATGGTCATATAGAGTTTGTATGTGCATCAAGATAGTGACTTTACGTGCTAAATAAGCTTGGAAGGACTGGATCTATGGGTTAATGGACTGGATCTGACCTTATGAGCAAGTTTGAGTCATTTCATGGCACGGACTCGCCGAGTCCGAAGAACAGACTCGACCAAACAGCGAGTGGCCTTGCCAGGTGGTGGTGGCCCCATAACTCATGCCAGGTGGAACTCGTCGAGTTAGGAGAATACTCTACGTGTTAATGGAGGATTTTAGGGAAGTCAGTGTATACGCTCAGACTCGTCCAGTCGCTATAGTGCACTCATCGAGTCCGGTCAATGGTGACCGTTGATCGTTGACCTAAGTTGACTTGTTAAAGAGTAATCAACCTTAGTTGGGAAAGTGTTAATTAGAGATGTACTGTGATTTAGGAGGACTATAGCTCGGGAGATCGAGCACTAGTGATTTCAGGATTCACGACTTACCGAGACACGCAAGTTGAGTCTTCTCACTATACTTTACCTTGAGTAGGTAACTAGAGTTATGTGATACAATGCTTGTATGCTATGTATGTGTTATGTGTTGCGCTGCATTATTATATGTGATTTATGCTGTGCATGTTTACAGAGTTAGAACCTGAGGGTTCACAGAGTTTGGGTGCACGGACCCACAGAGTTATAGCCTCGAGTGGCTAATATGTGTTATATGTGGTATTTTGGGGAACTCACTAAGCTTTGTGCTTACAGTGTTTGATGTTATTGTTTCAGGTACTAGTGACGACCGCGGGAAGGCGCCGGCTTGATCCGTACACACGCATGGATTTTATACATTTGAGATCTTGGGATTTTGTATTTACTTGAATTGGATAACTAAATGTGGTTGTTTTCTTAATATGAAATGAATTATGTTTTATAAAAATTTGAAAATTTTGTTTTGAAATTTACGGTGTAACAGGAGAGACATTCAATATTACTTTATCTCTAACTTAGAAATCTTAAGGCTTACGTCACACGTCAGCATAGCTCTTTTGACGATCACGTGCAGCTTCTAATCGATCATTAATTTGCACGATCTTTTGTGTTTGTCTTGTGGATTATTTCTTGTCCAGTACGTAAGGTATCACATATACATTCTATGGCCATCTACGTATCTCCAACTTCTACCCAACACACTAGGGAATGACATTTTCATCCATAAAGGGCCTCAAACGGTGCAGCCTTGATGCTGGTGTGATGACTATTGTTGTCGGAAAGCTCAATTAACGGTAAATGAGTATCCTAATGCATTTCCAAAGTCTATCACACAGGCTCGGAGCATATCTTCTAAAGTATGAATGGTTCTCTCACTCTGACCATCAGTCTGTGGATGCTAAGCTGTACTCATATCTAGACGTGTTCCTAAGGATTTTTGTAGAGATTGCCAAAACCGTGAAGTGATTATACTATCTCGGTCAGAAATAATAGAATTTTGAACTCCATGCAATCTGACAATTTCCTTAAGATAAACTCTAGTCAGCTTCTCCATCTTGTCGTTCTCCCTAACTGGTAAGAAATGGACGGACTTAGTCAATCTATCGGCTATTACCCAAATAGTGTCGAACTCATTAGGAATTTTAGGTAACTTAGTGATGAATTCCATTGCTATCTGTTCCCATTTCCATTTAGGTATTTCCGGTTGTTGAAGTAAACCTGAAAGCTTTTGATGTTCTTCCTTTAGTCTAGAACAAATCAAGCATTTTCTCACCTAAGTAGCAATTTATGCCTTCATGTTTGGCTACAAATAATGTACTTTTAAATCTAAGTACAGTTTGTCAGAGCCTGGATGTACGGAATATATGGATTTGTGGTCTTCTTCTAAGACCAAGTCCCTGACTCCACTAAACTTAGGTGTCCAAATTTGGTTCATAAAGTTTCGCGTTCCGTTATTTTTTGTATAAGTTGCTCTTCCATTCCTTGCAAAGCTTCGTGATTGATGTTTTCTTCATTTAGAGCCTCAAGTTGAGCTTCTCTAATTTGTGTGGGAAAGTTAGAATGGATAGTTATGGTTAATGCTCATACCCGTCGAGTTTTAATATATTCTTTCCAGCTCAAGGCATCTGCTACCACATTTGCCTTTCCGAGATGATAACGAATCTCATATTCGTAATCATTCAATAATTCGACCCCTCTTCGTTGTCGCATATTAAGATTTTTTTGGTTGAAGATGTGCTGGAGACTCTTGTGGTTGGTAAAAATAGTACACTTAGTACCGTATAAGTAATGTCTCCAAATTTTTACTGCAAAAACTACAACTCCCAATTCAAGATCATGGGTAGTGTAATTATTCTCATGCACCTTAAGTTGTTGTGATGAATAGGCGATAACTTTTCCTCTTTGCATCAACACACATCCCAATCCTTCATTTGATGTGTTGCAGTATACGATGTAATCTTTTGTCCCATCTGGAAGGGATAGGATTGGTGCACTACACAACATTTCTTCTGTTTTTGAAAAGCAGCCTCTTGTTTGTCTTCCCAGTTGAACTTCGTATCCTTATGGGTTAGTGTTGTAAGTGGCTTGGTTATTTTAGAGAAATTCTCTATGAATTTGCGGTAATAGCCAGCAAGTCCTAGGAATTGACACACTTCTGTTGGCATCTTCGATGCTTCCTAATTCTTAATTATTTCAATCTTGGAGGGTTGGACATGAATCCCTTTGTTGCTAACTACATGTTCTAAAAATTTGTACTTCTCTAATCCAAAATTCACATTCAGAGAATTTGGCTTACAACTTTTCTTTTCTTAGTAGTTCCAAGATTATTCGCAAGTGTTGATCATGTTCTTCCTTGGTTCGTGAATACATCAATATATCAACAATATTACTATCACGAATTTATCAAAGTACGGTTTGCAAACACTATTCATAAGGTCCTTGAAAATTGTTGGAGCGTTGGTCAATACAAAGGCATAACTAGGAACTCTTAATGACCATACCGAGCCCTAAATGTTATTTTCGGAACATCATCTTCTCATACTCATGACTTACCATGAGAAACAATACACTCATGATTTACCATGAGAAACAACACCGTACGCTTCATCGACGCCGGAATAAAAAATAAAAGGAACGAATCGTCACTCGCTTGTCTTGGGTTGTAATTAACAACCACGAGTGGGGTCGTCAACCCGTATCTTATTCATACACGACTTCCTCGCTCACACGGGATTAACGGTTACAGGTCCGAGGACTTCCACTAAGATCCCCAATCTTAGTTGATGAATGAGGTAGCTCATGTAGACTTTCATGACTTCCTTTAGCTCTAACAACAAAAGCATTTTCATGTCTGAAACCCTAAGTCACTAGACTATGCCTTTAAACATTACTCCTAACTTCATAATATTTAGGCGGTATAACAGTTATAACTTGAAGTAAAAACCAGGTTTTATCTTGACCTAAAACCAATAATAACAACATATAATGTTTCTAGTTTCATCTTGACATAAAACTAACAATAACAACATATCCAGTTTTATCTTGACATAAAACTAATAATAACAACATATAACATATCTAGTTTTATCTTGACATAAAACTAATAATAACAACATATAACATATCTACTTTTATCTTGATGTAAAACTATTAATTGCAACATACTATATAACTTAACATATAAAACTTCCGAATATAACTTCGGAACTATATTGCACACAAAATATATATAATCCTAAGTATAACTCAAGATATACATTAATATACTACTATAACAATAACATGTTAACAACATTACGATAGTTGTATATTTTCAGATACGAAATAACTATATCCCGGTTATTATAACTATCTATGTTGATACTAATATACTATCATATAGACATAATAATAACATATATACAATGACTAGCATGCGTTTTCCCCCGAAATATTAGAAAGTGGGGCCGTGAAACTCACCTTAGCAATGTGATTTTATATAATCTAAGCAGAAACGGTCAATGGTACGAGGTCGTCGGGTCTCGGGAAGCGAAATGGTTTCATCAAACGAGAGAGAGAAAAGAAATGGTGTACTAAGCCTTGGGGTCGAAATGGCTATTCATAGTAAGATTTTAGGACACTCACGTGGTGAGTTTCATAAGGCTCATGTCGTGAGTCTGCCTGATTCACTCCGTAGACTTGCCATTTGCGTCCCTAGCTTCAGAAGGTGGCCATGACTCCACACGTCGTGAGTGTCATAAAGCTCACGTCGTGAATTTGGATCCTATCCTCTCACAACTTCTAGATTCTGAATTATGACAGAATGACTCCTCACGTCGTGAGTGTCATAAAACTCACGTCGTGAATTAGCTAGTTTATAGTTTTTGAAAGCTGAATCTTCGGAATGCCATAACTTTTGCAAACGAACTCTGTTTTTGACATTCTTTATATGAACGCGTAGTAATTTATGAGTACTACAACTATCTTTTAGACATAAATAGCTAATTCTAATTCTATTTTAAATTCCTCTTATTATAGAGATTTATAGTGTTCGGTTTATCATAACTTCTTCATGCGAAGTCAGATTCAGATGTTCTCTGTATTTTTGGAATCGTATAGACGTATACTTTGATTTGTATCATAAAGAAAGTTCATATTTGTATTAGAGTTTATCATGAACTACATAACATTCTTACGACATTACATAATCACATTACATGATTGGCATAATCACATGTGATTGTTATTGACCTAATTTTGACGGGTGTTACATGTAGAATTTTCCTACAACAAGAGTTATTAATCCAGCATTGGTGCTCTACCTTATGAGATTTTTTATGGTCGGAGATGTCGTAACCCCGTTTGTTGGGGGAGGTTGGTTACAGAGTCATGTGAAGGACTAAGGTAGTCTTGCAGACCATGGAGCTTATTTAGAAGATCAGACAGAGACTATAGACTTGTTAGAGTCAGCATAAGAGTTATGTTGACCGAAGCCGATCGGAGTTGGAATTTCAAGTCAGTGATATGGTGTTACTGAAAGTCTCAACCTGGAAGGGTGTGATATGCTTCAGGAAGAGGGGGAAATTGGGTCTCCGGTATATTGGACCGTTCTGTCTGATTGTCGGGGTAGGCAGGGTGGTCAACCGGTTGGATTTTCCGAGTGAGCTCAGCCAGATCCATATCACTTTCCATGTTTCGCAGTTGTGAAAGTGCGTGTTGGATGATGAGAAAATGGTCCCTTTGGATGATATCTAGGCCCATGAGCATCTAAATTATATTAAGATGCCAGTAGTGTTAGTGGAGTGGAAGATGAAGGTGCTGCACGACAAGGAGATACCTTTGGTAAAGGTTTAGTGGCAACATCAGAAACGCTACGAGTGGACCTAGGAGCCAGAGGTAGAGATACGGGAGCATTACCCTGACTTATTCACAGTATCTAACTCTAAAGAGGAAGTCTAGTTCAAGTAGGGGATAATTATAATATTGTGATGTTGAGGTACTTTCAATTTTAGTCCTATGTAAGGACAAACATTTCATTCTAATCCTTGTACATGAGAAAGGGTACATAAAGGACCATAGCGGCATTTTTGTAATTTTCGGCCAGAACTTAGTATGTTGGGCGTACTTTTCATACGGATGGAGTAGATGCAAGGGACCTAGTACATTGGGCATACTCTTTCTATGTACGAAATACATACGAGGGTTCTAAACCCTAATATTTAGGGTTGGCACCATATTTAAACGACTTTATGGCCCAAGACCTTCACCCTAATCAGCCTCCAATTGAGAATTTGACCCTCTAGCAAACCCTAACTGAGAAGAGTGCTTTTGAGATGTTGAGATTTTGTTTATTATGCACTTAATGAATATGCAAAGTCATAAAGTTGGAAACTTTATAACTCTTAGTGGTATTTGACCTTGGATCTGAAAGTTGGATGTGAGAGCTTAACGTATTAAGCTCTTATTGAGAAAATGGGAAGTTTGAGTGTATGCCCTTCATAATTTGAAGTACACAGTGTGTACGTGGTGAATCACCTAACTATGGTCAAAGTTTATGTACGTACCGCGTACCTCTGGACTACCCCCGTATACGAGCCCTGTGTAGACTTGGCTGAGTTGACTTGGCTGGGTTAACTCAATTGACTTGTTGATTTTGACCAGTTTTTACCAAGGGTATTTTGGGAAAATGTTATTAATTTTAAAATGGAAATGTCCTGACATTTAGGATTTGGGTTGAGCCGGTATTTGGGAGCAGATTATTGATCAACTATTCATCAGGCTTTGAGGTGAGTCTTCCTCACAGTACTTATGGGTCGAAGGCACCAAGGTCGGCCCATTAGATTGATATCCTGGTTTTTTCGTATGTTGTTATAATGTAGTGATCTATTTGTTCGATATCCTAGTTTATAAAATGTTAGAAGATACCTTACTTCTAAATGTGTAAACTGTCATCCGAATCAAACCGCTCAAACTGCAACGCTGATTAATGCATCTGAAAAACTGGAATTTTGCATTATGAATTTTTAAGAAAAAAACATTTAAATATTATAGTACATGTTCCCCTATTTTCAAAAATATAAAGAACATCCAAAACTGAGTTCATATGCAAAAGATACTACAATTTTAAGAAAATGGACAATAAAATACTATTTTTCTTTAATCGTGTAAAACCAAATCGATCTGTTGAGCTACGTACGCATTTTCGACGAGATTTCTAAGAACGTTTTTGGAATCAGACTATAGTCTATTATTTAATTTCACACTTGAAATATTTTTAAAGAAAATATTTACAAAAGTCCTGAAACACTGACGTTATGACTATTTAGACGTAAAACTTTGAACACAATTTCCTAGAGTGACATAATGCCAAAAGTTAATCCGTTTGATGTTCTGGAATATCTGAATTAAACTCTATCTAACAGTTCTTTTTAAAAAATTTCTTGACTTTTCGATCCCAACGTAGCCGATTTGGAGTGTTTCAACCACCTAATGAGAGTATAACACCATGTAGGGCCCACGCATGCTCCAAGAAGCCAAATGATCACATTTGGTCTCATTCTTTGTCCAACCCCAAGTGCCTCTCTTCTCCTCCCCTCACTCTCCAACTTACACTCAACCTAGAAGTACAAGTTATGGGTTAGGATTAAGCCTTCCACAACTATGAGCTTACACTCAACCTAGAACTACAAGTTATGGGTTAGGAGTAAGGCTTCCACAAATATGTGAGTGTGTATGTTTTACTATAAAAGGATGCATAAGGAACCTCATAGACTCACTCAAAACTTCCAGCTCTCTTCCTCTCTATCTCAACCTCAATCTCTCCTTCTATATCCATCTCTATCTACCTTGGATTCAATAACCACCACAAACCACCATTCCACCACCACGCTACCACCCATACACCCTTATAACACCCTCTCGATCAAGCAACACCTCCCTCATACCTCCTCTCCCTTCCCCTCACCCTTTCTGCCAAGAAAAAGGGAAGAAAACCCCCGGACGGCCATCCTCCTGCCACCATCAAACCCTCACTACCACCACCGAAATTCACCATCCCTAACCATTGGTTGTTGCTATTTTTGATCCCCTACAACTCTCTCCCTCTTCCTTACGTCACCCCCTTCTGAGTAAGCAAGAAAGGAGCAGTAGGAGGCTACTGGAGTAGCCTCCTGCCACCCATCGTCACCCCCATTATCGCGGTTGTAAATTGTCGGCCACCACCTCCACCGGCTGTAGGTACCTTCCACCACCTCGTTAACATTTTAGTGTTGGTTTTGTACATTTCGTCGATAAAAAATAGAATCACAGGAGCCATTTACATTTTTTTTGGGTGCATCGACTTGACGAAGTTCATTCCAAACTCAAATATAAATTAATTTTATTTAACACCATTTCCAAAAATAATAACAAAAGAGGTCCTAATCTTATAAACTTCCATTTCAAATGTCCACAACTCACCCCTCGTCTGTAAGTCATTTTTAAATCAAGTCCAAGACTTAAACTTTTTTTTATTTATTTACGTTACGCCCTATCTTATGATTTATTTTTAAAATCAACCCAATATTTTAATACAAAGTTTAATAAAATTCTTTTTTTTAATTTAATTTAGATTAAATAAACCTTAAATGTAATAAATTTCTAAAAAAAAATTAAATAAAATTTTAATTTAATTAAGTTCTTAAAATTAGAATTTGGGAAAAATATCAAATTAACATTTTAGATAAAATGTATTTGAATAATTATTGATTTAACTAAATTCTGAATTAACAAAACTTGCCAAATTATTCAATAAGTCATTATACATTGTGAAAACACCAAATCACTCGAAAATATTAATTTAGATCAAAACTTTCTACGAAAGCGGATTAATCCCGGATATAACGACTTAACGATAACACATCCCAATTTTGGGGGAGAATACATGTATTAAATAATATAAATTACTCAAAAATATTATTACACTACCTTTTAACTGCTTATGGTATGGGGAATCTAGATCGGAAGGCTGCTTGAGTTGTTAGATTTCAGAACGACTTAATTGCTAAAATGATCATGCCCTCTGATGTTTCATGTTTGACCCTCGTCTGTGCATAGTAGTTGTAAAATATTGTTTAAACACTTATATAAGATAAGTAAAACAATATCACTTTTACACTTCAAGAATGTTATGTCATTTGAAACATACATCTATTGAAATAACATATGTCTTTTATTATGGAGTTTATACAAGGAATATACTTAGTTAAGTGCCTTATACTATACGTGCTTAACTTCTATACAAATTCATTATGCCTAATAGTTTAAGACTAAGAGCTTTTTCAACTACCTTAGTTGAGGGCTTTTTAGTGAGACACTATTCATTAGCTATGTTTAATCACTTAGGATACCCACAATACTATAATCGTTAATCTTTGGAGCAAGATACATATGTATATATCTATACAGGGTTGACATCCCTACATGAAATTGCTAGCTACAGCCTCGACCGATTAATCAAAGAAGGTGATAAGTGTTTACAATCGTTACTGGAACATCTAATAAAGCGTTATAGGGGGTACACCAAGTCAAATAGCCTGGTTATAAAACTCACTATAAACATTAACTAAAAACTCTCACTTTTCAAAAACCCATGGACTTGGTTATTTTCAAACTACTTTTAAGTATTGTTATACTTAAAGAAGGAAATACTTTTTGAACTTTTAAAGTATTTTACCGCCATTAGCAGAAAACATATAATTATCACCAACCTTGTGTTGATTTTCAAACTACATGTATTATCAGGAAATCAGTGAATTTCAAGCATACTTAAACAATGGAAAATATGGATTTTAGGCACTTTAAATTGTTACTTTTTGTTCTGTTAAGCCTAACAATTATAGAAATTCATGTATTATTTGTTAGGGTGCAAAGTCATGCTTGTATGTAGTGTTTTAGGCTTTCCTCTTGTATGTGTAAATGGGTTGAGTCTTTCCTATAAATAGGAAGTGAGTGACTCCCATTATGTAAGAGAATCCATTTGGAGTGTTAGACTGGAGAGAGAAACTTTGTACAAACCCATTTGTATATTCTTTCTAGATCTAATAAGAGCTTACAAAGATTTATTTACTCCTTGCGTTCTTGATTTTTACATGATGATTCACTAGATCTTTCTAATTCCGCACATGCCATCATAATCAACACCACTTCAATTGGTATCAGAGCGGGTGTTCTTGATTTCATCAAGAATTGATCCTTGATGGCGATTTTGATTTAGTGATTCATTTTACGATCTTGGATCTTTGTGTTTAGAGAGTGTTTTGGTGTTCTAGAAGTCGAATTTTTCCTTGATTTGATCCATAATTCGACTTTCTCTCTCTAGAACACTTGTTTGTATCACTTTCTTTCTCTAGAAAACCCATTCATAATCACTTTCTCTCTCTAGAAACCTTCAAGTTCTAGTGATCAAAAATGACAGTCTACTTGGAACACGCTTCTTGGATTGTGATCGTTAAAGTTGTCAAATACAAGATTGGTTTAGAACAATTCATTGGATTAATATTGAAAGGCTCAATGATTTCATGGGATACTTTGATTTCTTATGGAGGTTTGAAGGATGATCATGGAGGATTGATTTTTCAACCACTTTCAAAGATTGAATGCTTGACTAAAGTTTGCCATAACTTGAAGAATGAGAGAGATAAAAAGGAAAGAAAGGAAAAAGAATTGTTTGATGAGTATTTCATTTCTCTTGTTGAAAACCCAAGTGATCTTCAAGCTCTTATGTTTGTAGGCTAATACTCCACATGCAAGTGGGTTTTACAAAAGTCAAACATTACAAAGTCATTCATGGAAAACATTGTACCCTAACATTCTCCCCCTCAATGTTAGGAATGAATGACCCACTTCAAATCTTCCAAAGTTAAGCACTACGCGGTTCGAGCCTCAAAGGTGACACATGTCGACACGAACTTCAAACTTCAATTCTTCCATGATTCTTCAATTTGGGCTCTAGGATGTGAGACCATACAATCCGAGCAGCAACGAATGATCAAGAGTATTCCAAACTCCAAATAATCACCCTAAAGTTGCGCATAAAAACACACCCCAAAAATCTTCAATATTTCCTAACCCATTTCGAATACATCATTTCCGAACTTCCAATTGCATCATCTCGTAATGTTCAAAACTTCAAGATCACTTCGGTCTTCAAATCCGCGTAATATGAAAAATGCAAATTCGAATTTCCATATAAAACTTCTCCCTATTTTTATAATCGAAATTTGATTATAAAACTCCAAGGAAAAAGAACGTGCTTTATTTGGAATTTTTCATGTCAAAACTCCCCCTTAACATGTGGCATAAACTTTATGCTTCAATCCAGAAAACCCAAAAAAATATTCAATTTTTATTGTCGTAAACGGATTGCCTTTGACAAAATTTCTCAAAAATGGGTAGAAATTGTCAATTTCAAAATTCTGCAGTGACCCGTTGCGCCAAAAACAGCCAAATATGCGAAACACATCCCCATTTGCGAAACTGGGTTGAATGTGTAAATTCGCACAAACTGCATGGACCAGATTTGAGAATATTCCAATTTCTCAAAATTTTTACCCCAAATGCGAAACTGGGTAAAATTTATCATCTTGCGAAGACTGCAGGGATGCGAAATGGAAATTCTGCATTTTTGTCATTTTATGATCCCATTTACGAAGTTGGACAAATTGTGTCATTTCGTGAAAAGATCAGGGACCCAATTTGAAAATATTTGTTTTCTTCTTCATTGAACGAGTTATAACAGGGACGCTTCGCATATTCACATTCAGTCAAATTCTTCGCATCTTCAATTCTACGCACGTTTCTGAAACATGGATGCGAACTAACTATTTTGATCTCATATGCGAACCTGGGTAAAATTTACCACCTTGCAAAGACTTTTTACTTCGCATTTCAATTGCATATGAAAACTTTCACATATTTAACATCTGATCCATGGATGTGAAATCATGTTTGATCATCAACACAATCGTTTTATTATGCGAACACAATTGAAACCCAATTCACGACTTTGGAAATTAATTAATGGCATTTTTCTTGACTTTGCATCTTGGCTTCACATCGATCATTTGTTCTCAGTTCAACACTTAAAACAAAAGCAACATCAAATTCCAAATATGCGAATCTTATCGCTATTTGCGAACATTTAATCCAGTTAATCAAATGCGAACTGTTGTTGAAGACAAATGCGAACTTCATATCAGTTCCTTATACCCATCGATTGCTCGCATTTCATTCACAATCCAAGTTTTGTTCGTCAAAACAAATCTTTAATTCAAAACAAGATCAATACGCGAACCCAAAATTAAGACCCAGATGTGAATGGATGTTATCACAAGTCATAGCTCATTACACCAAATACTTCGATCGAACGACACCAAAATCGAAATCGCAACTCCAAAATCATCAATCAAAATCACGATTATACCATTTGATTTCACAGTTTGACTTTTCAAATTCAAAAGACTGTAAACATGAAATTGATGATTATAATAACCACTTTCAGATCAAAAAGTGTTCCATTAACTGTTCTTCACATGTTCTTCACAACAATTTCAAATTTCCTGTTTGGTATACATCAAAATCAAAAACTCAATTGTTGACTTCTCAACTACATCTTGATCATAATCGACTTTAGGAATCAACGGAATTAAAGAAAATCGATTCACAAGTTATAACAACCTAAGATTACTAATCAATTTTAAGAAACAAAGAAGTGAAATTGGAACTGAAGAACACTAATTATGATGAAAGACATGAAATATGACAATCGATTCAATCATCAACCGATATCAAAGAAAACCCTGAAAGTACAACACTTTTATGCATACGATGAAGAACAACATAGTTAATGTTCCCAATTGATTTAATCAGGATCTTGAAATTTCGATTGAAGTGTTGAATAAACTGAATGCAAGAATAATCGGAAGACGTGATATCTGGGTTAATAAAATGTAATAATACTTGGGCTCATCTAATCGGAAAAAATTAATTGGACTCAAGTTGGAATGAAGAACAGTAACCATACGACATTTTGGGCTCAAAGAATTGTGAGCAATAATAGATTCGAATTTGGGCTCAATGGATTAACATGAACAGTAGATGAATTCTCAAGTGGTTAACACGAATTGATGACCACTTATACGATTGATTTCATAAAAAAATTGCAATTATAAAATCAATTTGGACGAACTGATATTAGATTGGATCGAACCTTGATCAACAAAAATTATTGGATCACAACAAATGGGTTTTTCAATAAAATTTTGATCCAACAAGTCAAATGATCACAAATCAAAAACACAATGCACGAATTCAATGAAATTAAGAGAGATCATAAAGAGAGACTCACCAAAATTGATCAAATTGCGACAAAAGTTGCCAAACCAAGAATTGTTCTTCAAAAATCACCTTGATCTTGAAGACCCGCTCTGATACCAATTGTAGTGACAAAGAACATGGTTTGACATGCGGAATTAAAGCTTGTACAATTGAACATGGTGATTTGGGTGTTTAAGAGATGTATTGATTGTATATGGTTTTACAAAAAGGATCTAGATCTAGACTACATAAATAACACACACTTACACACACACTTTCACATCTCTCAAGCACACCTCTACAAGTGGTATGAACCCACTATTTATAGAGGTGTTTACATGTCTCTCTCTCACTCTCTATCTCTCATGTGTCACAAGGCTAATACTCCACATGCAAGTGGGTTTTACAAAAGTCAAACATTAGAAAGTCATTCATGGAAAACTTTGTACCCTAACATTATTATTATTATTATTATTATTATTATTATTATTATTATTATTATTATTATTATTATTATTATTATTATTATTATTATTATTATTATTGTTATTATCATTATTATTATTATTATTATTATTATTATTGTTATTATCATTATTATTATTATTATTATTATTATTATTATTATTATTATTATTATTATTATTATTATTATTATTATTATTATTATTACTATTATTATTATTATTATTATCTGTAAGAACCCTGTATTCAAAGATATAGATGGAATATAAATGTTGTTTTGTTTCTTATTGTACTTGTGCTATATATTTAGTTTATATGTAATCCATGAACTTAGTCGCACAACCCGACATGTCCTGCCGCCTGAATCAGGGTGTGACAGATTGGTATCAGAGCTAAGTAGGTTATAGAGAACTCGTATCCTCAAAAGAGGAATACAACTATATCAACTAGCTTCGAATAAAAGTATAATAAATAATAAAACTACTTCTCGACTACTTACGGTATAGGGAATCTGGTTCAAAGGGCCGCTTCGGTTGCCGGATTCAGAACAATTTAATTGCCAAAATGATCATGCCCTCTAGTGCTACATGTTTGGCCCACGTCTGTGCTCGGTAGTCCTGAAGTACGAAACAAAAATTAAGAGTACTACAACCCACCAACCATAATATATAAGAGTTAATATATACTCTGAACCGCGATGAGAACACTTAATAAAAATTCTAAACACCCTTTTCAACGAAAACTACCAACTCAGCCCTTTAGGTTAAACGCCTCAACTAAGGTTAGTACCATACATAATCGATACCACAACTAAACTTCGAATGCATAACTATCTTATTTATGGTCGGGCAGGTGCACAACCAACCTAGAGCGAGGAGTTTGAGAAACTACAACGATTGAGAGTTTTAGAAGTTGAAGAATGTTCACAAGATCTGATGCAGATACCTAGTACACTAGAACCTTGGTATTAACCTTAAAATACCTGTGAAATTCTAAATACTTATACTATAACATCCGAAGTTCCTGTATGTTAGTTTGTGTTTCAAAATTGAGGATTTAGGAGGGACTCGACGAGTCGAGAGTCTGACTCGCCGAGTCACGTTGAGTTGAATGCGGGTATTTAATGAGAGGACTCGACGACTCCAAGTATGGACTTGGCGAGTAGCTGTTGGGTAGAGAAAACCCTATGTTCCAGGGTTGGAGCCCATTTAAAGGAACATATGACCTTGCATGCGCCTCATATCTCCTGTGAGAAAGCCTAAACCACCATTGGAGCCAAGGGGAGAGTTCTTATGATGAAATCAAGTAGTTTGGTGTGATTTTGCAAAGGAAGAGAAGGGATTTAGCTAGAAGGACCAAAGGAGGGTGTCATTCTGAGACATTCAAGCAGGGATCTCCATTATGAGGTAGTAATTCGAACCTTTCTTCTGTTTTGTGAAGAATCCTTGAATCTAGGGTTTTCCTTACCCTTTCTTGGATAGTATATGATGCATGTGAGGTCTCAATGTGGAATAAGTATTAGATCTATACCTTAAGAGGTCCAGAGAGTCCCAATCTTCTAGCTTTATGTAGTTCCATTGGAGTTATGAATCTATGATGCCATGTTTAGAGCCATTTCACCATATAGAGCTATATGTGTGTTTCATGTGTATAATGTCTAGACCTTTACATGGCTATTGGGTGTTAGAAGGTCAGATTTATATGTTGGGGAAACATATCTGACCTCAGAAGGTCATTTGAGTGTAGCCATGGAGGAAACTCATTGAGTCCATAAGAGAACTCGACGAGTCGAGTCGGGTTGCCCAGCGATTCATGACCAGTGATAACTCGTCAAGTTAAAGGTTAACTCAACGAGTCGTGTGAAACCTTAGGTGGATTCAGAGGACAAGGATGGACTCGTCGAGTCACCTGAATGCACTCGGTGAGTCTGGTAAAAGTTTGCCTGTTGACTTAAGTTGACTTGAGTTGACCTTAGGGTTTTGGTCATACTGATTCAAGAGAGGTCAGGAAGGGGTAGAATGGTCTTCTATTGATTCTATAGAAATGAGTTCAAGCTAGAAGGTTTACTAGACATCATGAGAGGTGAGTCTTCTTACAATACATTACCTAGAGTGGTAACTATGTGTAGACCGAAATGTCTTGTGTGCTATGTGTATATATGAGATTATATGCATTGTAATATATGTATGCTATGTTTTGTATAGACCGGACAAGGATATAGACCAGATCGAAGGGTCCAACATACAGACCGGACCAGAGGGTCAAACAAGCTATGGGATTGGAGGGTCCTGTTGAGACACATCGACCAGAGGGTCATACTATAGTCTCGAGTGGCATATGTGTTGCATGTGGTATTTTGGGGAACTCACTAAGCATTTATGCTTACAGTGTTATTAGTTATGTGTTTCAGGTACTAGCGATGATCGCGGAAATGCGCCGGCATGATCCGCACACACTGGCATAAGATTTAGTTTATGATCTTGGGATATGTTTTATCATGATGGAATTTGTTAAATTTGTGAATTGAGCATATTGAATAAGATTTATGTTATTTGAAAAATGAAAAATTGTTTTGAAAATTCACGTTGTTACAAGTTGGTATCAGAGCCTTGGTTTGAGGGATTCGGATGCACCTCAGGCGTAATTGAACTAAAGCTGAGGATTTGAGAAAGTTTTCATACAAGAAACTATTTTTCTAAAAAGTAAAGGAATTTGAGAAAGCAGAAAGAAGCTGTGTGTACGATCAGTCAGCGCCCGAATGGTGATTTCCCAAAATATCCTTATGTTATGTTTTTTGAGATATGATATGATATGCTATGTATGCTAGAGTAGGCTAGGTATTCATATTAGGAATAGAGTGGCCTTATTTGTGATGCCTTAGCCTAGGAGATTACTGTTGCTATGGGATGCTTGAGAGTGAGTAGGTAGCAGTGAGGAGCTTATGAGGGGTCTACCGAAGGGTAGCCGGTGCTTAGCAAGAAGTAGAGTACTTGTGATCTGGGATCCTAGGAGGAGGACTTTGAATGAATGTTGATGCGGTGTGGAAGGTAGTATAGGTCCCGTACTACTGGAATCATCAGATCAGTGTGGAGTCCAAGTAAGAATCCTTAGGGTACCAAGGAACAATTAGGATTGGGTGATCGAGTACGAGCATACTCGATCGAGTCTCTGGTATCTTTGTGTTGTGTTTCAGAGACATCATGGTGGGTACACGACACACCATAGACCAACGGAGTTAGCGATGGTGAGATTCGTAGGATGACTCACGATGAGGTGGACCTCTAATGTTGAGGGACGTTTCTACACCTGTTCCTGTCCGGAGCATTTGAGGGTACGACTCGCACTGAACCAGCTCCGCTTGGGAGCAAAAGACTAATGGAAGTTTGTGTCGGAAGACTTCACTCCTGCAGAGATTGCAACACTGGCTTGGAAGAAGTTTACCACCATGTTTCGAGACGATTGGGTTCCCTAGTGGAGAGGGAACGGTTGATGCATGAGACCTTGTCCTTCAGGCAGAGTACGGAGGTCGTGACTGTGGTTACACAGATGTTTCATGAGAAAGCACAGTTTTGCCCTGAGCATGTGTCTTCTAAGTAGGCACGCATGAGTCGATATCTGAGCATTCTGAGGAGAGATATCCGGGAGTTCGTGGCAAACTCGATGTATCAGACATTTGTCGAGCTCCAGGAAAATGCTCGGAAGAAGGGAGATTAAGAGGTGGTGTCATGGTTCAAGTAACATGATTGGTAGCAGACCAAGAGGTGATGTCATGGTTCGAGTACCATGGTGGGTGGTAGATTGAGAGGTGGTATCATGATCTTGGTATCATGATTTGTAGCAAATAATGCTTGTACCTTTTTCCAGATTATTCCGTCATGATGGATTAGGTGGAGATCAGATGCGATAGGGTATTAGGCTTGAGGGCCATATTGAATGAGTTTCAAAAGAAGCATCCTTTGAGAGGGAGGTTGAGATAAATTAAAGGATTTATGGTGAGATGACAGATGCAGTCGCAAGACTCAAGGGTGAATAGAGATGGTGCTTATGAAGGATTACGACCTAAGTTAAGCAATTAGCCGATAGTAGAGATGTCGTTTTATGTGATCCAAGTAGCGCTATTTCCGTTTCCCATGGGAGACTTCAGAAGTGTTGAGATTTCGGTTTCATAGTTTGGGAGCGCACATTGCAGGATTACATTGATGGTGATCTTCCACCAGAGTATTAGGCGGTATATCTACCGTGAGATAATGATATAACGTGAGCAAGTTGTTAATGGTGACTGAGATGGTCAAGGACCAAGATGCACCCTATTTGAGTATAGTAGGGTGTATGTTAGTTGTAGCATTTGATGAACAATAAGAGTGTATCGGAACGGTGGCCCTTTTTGTTTATGGTGGGTATCGAGTGTGGGAATGGAGTCCCTATTTTTGTGATGATTCATGTGATGGAACGTTGGTTGAGAAGACGAGGATGAGGAGTATGACGATTCATTATTTCTGGACTGAGAGTCAGGGTTCTTACTAGACGAACGAGATTCTAGGTAGTCGAATAGTATGAGATTCTTAATGACTAAGAGGCAGTCATGATGAAAGTTCTAAAAAACACATCTGAGGTTTGGGGTTTTGGAGTTGCTTTCTCCCTATCGGGGAGATTATCGAGCGTTGCGTAGCACCTTCCAGGAGTAGGTTCAATGTTACAGGTGGAAATAGTCTGTGAGATAGATTGTTAGTGCACGAATTGGTGTTGGCTTGAACCCTCAGTGGGGGGGGGGGGGAGTGGATACATTATTGAGGAGATCTGGAATTTGTTCAAAAGCGGTTAGAAAACTGGATATAGAGATCTGCGGTGCAGGTTCATGAGATCATGGGTATTGGTGGTCGAGGCGATTCGTAGAGCGAGATAATGCATGTAGTGCATGTTTGTGAAAAAATGAGTGTCCCCACGGAAAGTAGCCGTTGGTCGGAGACCTTGAGGTGGTTAGGAGTTCTTTGAAATTATTATGGAGAACTCAAGATGGTTGGTTCGTAAGATTAGTCGAGCAACAGAGAGAAATCTAGTTCATTGTTTGGGCAGATGTATAGTTCGGAAAGAGCAGGAATTAATTTATCGACAACTTTAGGGTCGTTATGACTATTATTTCATGAGTTTTGAGCAATCTAGAAGGAAGTTTCGGATTGTTGCCAATATGTTCTGAGTCTCTGATGATTCCTTCATGTTTCAGTTAATAGTTGGGATACCCTGTAGTGGCGTGTTGTGAAATGAAGATTTGTTGTGAGATTCTAAGGAAATGCATGGGTATATCTATGTATGATGCTGAAAGAAGGAGATCAGGGGTTGAGGCAGTACGTCGTGAGGTTTTGTGGTCATTGTCGAGGTATCCGAGTATGATGACCTGAAGTTCGGATTAATGTTGAGTGTTGGGTTGAGACTGCAAGTGGCGTATTGAGTATCTACGGTATCGGTGGGAGCCCTTGGGTATTGGAATCAGGAGTAATTGTTTAAGAATGAGAATTGAAACGGGGAGAAGTGTCTTGGCGTTGGCGGTTATTGTCAAGAATAATGATGTGTAATTTGGATAAGTGTAGGCACCTACCTATGTTAGTCCACGGAGCATGTGCTAGTGGATGCAGGGTGATGGTAACGTGAGAATGAGAGGTTGTTGTGATGCTATGGGAAGTCATAGTACTCGCTAGTTAGAGGTTGTTGTGATGCTACGGGAATCCATAGTACTCACTAGTCAGAGGTTGTTGTTATGTTATGGGAAGTTGTAGTACTCACTAGTCAGAGGTTGTTGTGATGCTTTGGGAAGACGTGGTACTCACTAGTCAAAGGTTGTTGTGATGCTATGGGAAGTCGTAGTACTTGCTAGTCAGAGGTTGTTGTGATGCTATGAGGAGCTATAGTACTCACTAGTCAGAGGTCGTTGTGATGTTACGCGAAGCTATAGTACTCACTAGTCAGACGGAGGTTGTTGTGATACTACGTGAAGCCGTAGTACTCTCTAGTAAGGGAGAGGTGGTTATGAGGAAGTACTCTTTGATCTGAGCACAACATCGAAGAGTTTTGGGCTAGAGTAGCCCTAATAGTTGAGTCTTGGGGTGCTTGGCGGTCGAACCAAGAAAGAGACCGGGGTCCCCATATTTGCCGGGAATTGTATATTCTGACTTGAGTGGTGGTTGCCGCAATAGGAGGGAATTGGAAAAGTGGTATTAGTGTGGATTGCAGGTTAAGTCATGAGATGATTGTTTCATTGGGACAAGTGGTTCCAACTTTGGGTCGGACAAAACTCTCGAGTTTGAGCTTAGCTTCGGTAGTGTGTTGGATAGGCAAGAGGAGATTTTGGATTCAGAGATGGATTATTGGTTGAGGGGTATTGTTGTCACCCGATATCTTAGACCTGGTGGGGTCAGTTCGTTATTATGCGAAATAGCAGTAAGTGCTTGAGACAAGTGAGTATTAATTCGGATAAGGTCGAGGGTGAGGCGATTTCCCAATGGGAGTATGGTATTCGTTAAATGTAACTTGTGACTTGTGTGTCACTAGGCCGACATAGTCGATGTGAGAAAGAAGTCAACGAGACAATGGGAACATGTTATGAGTAACCTTTGGATGTTTATGACTGATTAAGAGATGACCTAATACCCAGAGTAGATAAGGGATCATCGAGAGTAAGTTGGGGGTTTATGATTATAGATATCATAGGACATTTTGTGGGAGCATGTTTATTTCTTATATCTAAATGCGGGGTGCTGGAATTTCTTTGAACTGGTGGGGTTTGATTTCAGGGCAGCAGACGATTCTTTGGTGTAATGTGCCCTTTTCGGCTATAGAAGTATATTTGGGATTGTTTGGTATGTATAGGATGGGTGATCGGTGTCCGATTGTTGGTTTTATGGTTGGAAACTCAGGAGGGATATCTTAGCAGCAGAGGGGCTGGTTTGTTCCGAAATTAGGAGTTCTTGGTCGCGTCTAGATATCCATAAAGGGAGATGGAGTTTTGGTGTGAGATTATTTCAGGGGTGATTTTCGGATATTTGGTTTCTTTCTATGTGGTTTGAGGAGCGATTTCGTAGGCGAAATCAAATTAAGTGGCGGAGGATTGTAACATCCGGGATTTCAGGTATGTTAGTTTGTGTTTCAAAATTGAGGATTTAGGAGGGACTCGACGAGTCGAGAGTGTCACTCGCCGAGTAATGTCGAGTTGATTGCGGGTATTTAATTAGAGGACTCGACGAGTCAAAGTATGGACTCGCCAAGTAGGTGTTGGGCAGAGAAAACCCTAAGTTTCGGGGTTGGAGCCTATTTAAAGGAACTTGTTACCTTGGATGGGCCTCATATCTCCTGTGAGAAACCCTAAACCGCCATTGGAGCTAAGGGGAGAATTCTTATGATGAAATCAAGTAGTTTGGTGTGATTTTGCAAAGAAAGAGAAGGGATTCAGCTAGACGAACCAAAGGAAGGTGTGATTCTGAGACATTCAAGCAGGGATCTCCATTATGAGGTAGTAATTCGACCCTTTCTTCTATTTTGTGAAGAATCCTTGAATCTAGGGTTTTCCTTACCCTTTCTTGGATAGTATATGATGCATATGAGGTCCTAATGTGGACTAAGTATTAGATTTGGACCTTAAGAGGTCCAGAGTGTTCCAATCTTCCAGCTTTATTCTGTTCCATTGGAGTTATGAGTCTAGGATGCCATTTTTAGAGCCGTTTCACCATATAGAGCTATATGTGTGTTGCATGTGTATAAAGTCTGGACCTTTACATGGCTATTTGGTGTTAGAAGGTCAGATCTATATGTTAGGGAAATAGATCTGACCTCAGAAGGTCATTTGAGTATGGCCATGGTGGAAACTCGCCGAGTCCATAACACAACTCGACGAGACGAGTCGGGTTGCCCCGCGATTCGTGACCAGTGGTAACCCGTCGAGTGAAAGGTTAACTCGACGAGTCGTTTGAGACATTAGGTGGATTCAAAGGACAAACATAGATAATGAGATGGAGAGATACACTTGGGGACTAGCATCATCAGTCCAAGGTCTGGTTACTGCATCCAGACCATACATTTTGATAGTGCTAAGCAACTAGCCTATTAGTTGATTAAGCAATGTATCCATCAAGGTACCATGGCCCCACCAAATGAAAAGAACCCAATTGGGAGTGCAAAAAGGAAGTTCCATGGAAAGCCAAAAGGAAACTTCATGCATCACAAGCCAATCAAAAACCTATAGCAGCATACGTTGCCGTCAGAACCACTCCCACTCAGGCTAAACCTCACTCTGGAACTCTACCTCGTTTCCCCAACTGTAACTATCATCATGCTGTAAATTTACATGATTTGCATTAATTTGCATCAACTATAACTTTAAGGGGCATACTGTTAAGCTTTGTAGGAAAGCTCCCCAAAAAAACAACCCAACTACTGTTGCAGGAGGAAGTAGGCCTATTTTAAATGAAACCAACTAGGGCATTTCAAGAAAGACTGCCCTAAACTGAAAAATCAGGGTGGTAAAGGAAGAGCATTTGTGATAGGTTCGGGAGGTGCACAGGAGGAACCAACTGTGTTAACTAGTACGTTTCCTATCAACAATATTTATCCTTCCGTATTATTTGATATCGGTGACGATAAAAGCTTTAATTCCATAAGTTTAGGAAAATGATAGATCATGAATCAAGAAAACTTAATGAAGCTTACACAATAGAAGTAGCAAATGGTAAAATAGAAAGCACCCTAAAAATACTCAATAACTTCCTTCTCACCCTGAATAATCACGTGTTCCATGTCGACCTAATGCCCATGACCATTGGATTTTTCGATGTAATCATCAGAAAGAATTCGTTATCAACCCATCGAGCAGAGGTTCTATGTGACGAAAAGGATATATGATTACCTTTACCAAATGACGAAGTCCTTGTAATATACAGAGACAATACATGGAAGAACCTAAGAGTCCTTACTTGCATTAAGGCTGTAACATCCTAATTTTCAAGACCAAAACATTTCATTTTTGA
The DNA here is from genome assembly GCF_052625555.1 of Lactuca saligna. Taxonomy (NCBI): domain Eukaryota; kingdom Viridiplantae; phylum Streptophyta; class Magnoliopsida; order Asterales; family Asteraceae; genus Lactuca; species Lactuca saligna. The sequence goes on along the minus strand of NC_136417.1, from coordinate 38,852,166 downwards.
CATGACAATTTAGAAAATCGTTTATAAGAAAATATCTTCAAGTCATATCATTTCATCAAACCCACAATTACATGTCACAAATCATATCATGAAAACAATAATAATATTAGAGTACAATCCGAAGAATGTCATAGTGCGGAAATCTTGTGTGTGTGATGCGTAGCTACCGTGCCAACTCTTTCCCCTTTGCTGAAGAGGTATCTGAAACATAACTTAAAATTGTATGCATGAAGCTTAGTGAGTTCCTTTTGGATTAGGTATCTAAGCCCATAACTATTTTGGTATGTACTTGACCCGATTATGAGCATGGTCCTTTTGGGTTACCTTCACCATATCAATTAATATAATGAATTAAAGAGAAGAGGATTAATTATGATTTATTAATATATTATATGGATAATATATTAAAATAGAAATCATATTGTTTAATTAATATTGATCAAGAATTAATTTAGAATAAATTTTGTGGTCAAAAGAGATTAATTAAATTTAGCGGACTGATGCTGTAATTATAAGATAGTTACAAAGTTGGGATTAGGATCCATTAGGTAGCAATGGACGAATACTATATGAGAGTCCATATAGAAATTGTCCAAGGGGTCTTCTGGATGGATCTTTGGGCTGCTTAAGGACTAAGCAACTGGATTAGGGTTTCCAAGTTGATAACCCTAGAAGCCTCAACCATATAAGGACTCGTAAGGCTCTTAAAAATGTGGCTAAGCTTTCTTAGAAGATCTTAGATGTTTTTGTGCCTCTCCTCTCTCCTTCTTGTTGATCCTTATTGCTAGTGGTGTTTGTGACTCTATTAGAGGTGCAACACTTGGGGCACTAGGCTTTTAGAAGTCAAGATCGAGGAGGTTTGTAATCGTTATTACTACATAACAAGCAATGTAATGTCTAAACCCTAATTATATGTTCATTTTGAAAATTACATGTGCCTCCTAGAGTTTTTAGTATTTGTCTCCAAAGCTTGTATGTCTGATAGTGAAAACATAGATCCTCAAATTAGGGTTGCAAGCACACATAGGATTTTTTGCTATGTATAAAACTGATCAACGGTATCAAAGCTTTTGGTTGGTATTTTCAATTAGATTTGATACAATAGTATGAATTTTACAAATTAGGGTTTATGACAACTAAACCCTAGGGCTTGGATTTTTCAAAATTAGGGTTTCAAAACCCTAGGTTCGGAAATTGATTAGGGTTTTTTGAACCCATTCCTTTAGCCTTCTAATTTCGAAAATTTAGGGTTTCCTAACCCTAGGGATATTTGAAATTATGATAAGGATTGAAATCCTTGCATTACTCCCCAAAAATAGGTAATTTTTGAATTTTTTAGGGTTTATGATATGGTTTCTTATTTTTGGTGATTATCTTTTTATGTGATAATGGGTGTTTAAGGAAGCAGCCTATAAAATGACCATCATTGGGTATCCATTCCTACCCACCGCACCATTGGCTAGTGGATGGTCGTTAGCCGAACGGATAGGATATGACACAACCTTCCATTATAAGTATAATGAAATACGAAGTAATTGAACACTTTTACAAATTCCTAAATCTTAGTTACTTTAGGAAAAATGTGGAGTTGGTGCTAATCCATGAAATTATAGATTGCACCTTGTTGGTCGTTAGTGGAGCGTGTGTGGTTAACCGACACACTAATATGGGACCAATAAAGGATGGAAATTGGTAGCTTGTACATTATCATATATCAATAGAGCATGTTTGGCTAACCGACACATTCATTAGGTGATAGACATCTTCGAGAGTACCAAGCCAATTTGCATCGTTATCCGCACCTTGTTTGTGATCCTTAGCTTCCAAGTCACACACTTGAAGGGCTTAAACGAGATTAAATAGGCCATTGAAAAGTTCAATGAATCTCAAAAGATCTAGGAGTTTCAATTCATTTAAAACTTCAATTTCTTTTTCATTTTTCATGGTGGAAATTGGTAAATCATCATTTAACTACCTTCAAATATTTTGCAACTGGATTATGGGATCCCTCTTCGAAGTTGTAGAATATTGTATTGGGTCCTAGCCTTAATATATCATTTGGATGTTTTATGAAGGACTCAATTGACGAACTTGTATTTTCTCCCGATTTTGTAGATGTTTGATTCTAATTGTGGTCTTCCCAAATCCCATTGAAAAAGCTTTCCACATGAAGATGATATTCCATGATTCGATTCAGGAACTCGAGATCATTCTTCACTTCCTCCACCTCTTCCTATTATTCTCCCTGACCCATGCATTCGAAGGCTTGAAAAGTTCAAGATCATTCAAGCCCTATTGGAAAAAAGACATGAAGATGGGAAGTATGTGTGTGCACACGTTTGGAGATGAAGTTACACATTGAAAAGTTGGAAATGATGGTTGTTATTTTCCCAAGGAAGTTGGTTGTTGACTTGGTTCTCCTATCACTTCTTAACTTGTATAGTGAGTTCATTAGAGAGTACTATATGATGGATCTCGACGTGACCATCATTGACTTGACTTATTTGCTTATTGTTGCTGAATTAGCAATGATTTGGAACACTAGTCTAGCAAATGTGTCTTGTAAGTCAACCCACCAAGCTTCCATGGACATTGATGATGGCAACATTGGAAGTCCATAAAAGTTTTGTCTACACAAGAGAAAGGCTAAGTCTGAGATTGTCGTGTGTGTTATTCCAAAGAAGTCCATTTGTTTCTACTGCCAAGAGAATGGGCATTGGTTGTGAAGTTGTCGTACCTATCTAAAAGGATCAAGAGGATGGGAGAGTCAAGATGTATGACTCTGTTTCAGGTAAATCCACTATCTGAATCTATTAATTTACTATTTGGAGATTCTTAATACATGATGTGATAAGATGTCACACCTCGGCCGTCGGCAGAAACACCGAGCAGTGTAACGTCATTTCTCGTATCACAGTTATCAACTTCCTGAAAACACATGCATTTAAAAATACGTCAACATAAAGTTGTTAAGTCTACAGGTTTTGACTCCATATAAAAATAATACATATTCCGAGTTTCAAAAGTATAGTTTTGAAAATATAATTTTGACTCTACAACGTTTACTATATATCCTAGGTATAAAAGTTTACTTACCAAATAAGTATATACCTATACGTCTCATATACTATGCATATAACTGTTTGTAATTCCATACAAATGAAAGTTGCTACGTAAAAATCTTATTTCAATTCTATACGAGTAAAACCACTATGTATAAAACTATTTCAATTCTATACGAGTATGTGTACTAGGTATAATTATCTACTTAATATATAAGTAGAACCTATGGTATAAGTAGGGGAAACTTATACTTAACATTAATACTTGTATAACGACGAAGTATAATGTCTCTAACAACTTGCTACCACGAGTCTGTAACCGCTGCTTGACAACAAAACCTCTAACAAAACAATACACTCATGATATACCATAAGAAACAATAGACTCATGATTTACCATGAGAAACAACACCGTACACTTCATTGACATCGGGATAAAAATAAAAGGAACGAATCGTCACTCGCTTGTCTTGAGTGGTAATTAACAACCACGAGTGGGGTCGTCAACCCGTATCTTATTCATACAAGACTTCCTCACTCACACAGGATTAACAGTTACAGGTCAGAGGACTTCCAACAAGATCCCCAATCTTAGTTGATGAACGAGGTAGCTCATGTAGACTTTGACGGCTTCCTATAGCTCTAACAACAAAAGCATTATCATGTCTGAAACCCTAAGTCACTAGACTGTGCTTTTAAACATTACTCCTAACTTCATAACATTTAGGCAGTATAACAATTTTAACTTGAAGTAAAAACCAGGTTTTATCTTAACCTAAAACCAATAATAACAACATATAACATTTCTAGTTTTATCTTGACATAAAACTAACAATAACAACATATCAATTTTTATCTTGACATAAATAAAATAATAACAACATATAACGTTTCTAGTTTTTTCGTGACATGTCACACCCCAAAACCGGAACGGCGGAAACGTTCTGGGGTGGATGACGTCATGTCAAGTATCACAACACATGCATTATAGTAATCAAAGTACAACAAAACATTGCATTAATAGTAATAGTTTTACATGGTTACATAACAACAATTTAAAGTAATACAAGTAATAGAATAAATACAGCATGGTACAATGCTATCTTCATCAACAGCTCCGGGGATGTACCTATCTAATGCTAACCTGAGAATACAAGTTATTTGAAAAGCGAGTATCAGCGTTTTTACAAATGCTGGTGAGTTCATAAGCATTTAGTGACATTTCATTCAAATAACTTAATAAAGTGATAGTTTAAGAGATTTCAGTGTATTAGAGTTCTTTCCAGAAAAATCCTATATTTTCTTTAACAAAAGCAGCCTTCTACCAAGACTGGACAGTGTAATGTGGTAAAAAAAAAAAAAAAGTTTCCCTTAATTGCTATTATTATCAAAATACTGAATTTGATTATTAAGGAAAGCAAGAGACATCAGGGAATAACATATGCCTCAGCAGTGAGGACTGCTGGCTAAGACAAAAGAATCATAGACTCCAGGAGAGTATCGAATTAACGTCACGCCCGGTTCAGTCTAACAAATGGAGACCTGGACCCCAGAAGGTACCAGATGAAGGTACGGCTGGTATGGTCTAAAACAGTGAACGCAGACCGAAGACGATACCAAATTAAGGGTACATCTTGCAAGGTCAAAACAGAGACTACAGACTGCAGATAGTATCACATGAAAGACACATCTAGCATGGTCAAACAGTGTGACTCTGAAAAAGGTGACATCAGCATACAGTGTAAATTGCTGACGAAATACCGTTACCTTAAACCCATGAATTATAAGGCAACCCAGGATACTCGTAACCATACTGACTAGAGTTCTAGACGCCCTACAAGCATCTAAATAATGTGACATTTGTCACCCCTTGGCTTGGTAGGCCGTGGACTGTATCTAGCAGTCAGGGTGCGGGGTTGTCAATCCCGTATATGCCTATACACACAATGTCCGCTCTCCCTACAGGAGGCTCTGGTACCAACTAGACGACGGAGAAGGCCGCGTCCCGAAGATGCATCCCAAATAGAGGACAACATATCTTTGCATTCAATTAGTATATTTAATGCTAATTACACAAATATACGTGCTCAAAGGAGTGCAAAACACTTTTGGTTAAGTTTTTGGGGTCCCGGGTAGCGTTTAAGGGTGCTAAGGGTCTCCTATCAGTTGTGGAACTTTGCTAAACTCAAATATCAAGTGTGTGAATGGGTTTAAAGCATTAACATGGATCATTTTGGAGTTTACGGCCTAACTCAAGGGAGTATTCGGCCGTAAACTCCCAAGGACATATTCTTGGGTGTTTAATGCTTCTAGCTTGCTCATGGGATTTTTCTAAGGACTTTTCATAAAAGGCATGAGTGGATTTGAAGCTTCTAAGGGCATTATATTGGAGTTTACGGCCTAGGAACACCCCCATGGGAGTTTACGGCCGTAAACTCTCATACCTTGGATTTTGTGAAGTCTTAAGCCCTAAATAGCTTCCTAGCAATTTCTAATGAAGTGTGATGCCATTTTGGGGGATTAAAACTACCATTTGAGTGTGTTTTGGGGAGTTTACGGCCTAGACACTTGCTTGGGCCGTAAACTCCTTTTTAACCCTCCATTTCATGTGTTTAAGTCCTTAAATCCTTCCCAGCATTTTATAGAAATAGTCTAAGGCCATTTGGGGGACAAAAACCAACATTTTGGCTTAGTTTGGGGAGTTTACAGCCTAAGCATGTGCTTGGGCCATAAACTCATTTTTATCCTTCATTTTGATGTGTTTTAGTGATCCAAACTCAAAATACCAAGTCCCTAAATTATGTATGAAGCCTATGGGTGGTTTGGGAGTGTTTTTGGGACATTTAAACAAGGTTTAGAGGTGTTTACGGCCTAAGCATGTGCTTGGGCCATAAACTCTCTTTTGTGCCACCTAATGATTGTTTTAAATGTGCAAACACTCCTAGGCTAATTCTTCTATTTATTTTCAAGCCATTAGGGACAAGTTTGGGTCATTTTGGCCATGATTTGGGTGTTTACGGCCTAAGGAGATGCTTAGGCCGTAAACTCCTTTTCCATTGCTTCTAAGTCCGATTTTTGGGCTATAAACACACATCAATATGTTTAGAATAAGCTAGGGTAAGTGGACTTACAATTTGGAAGCGTTTGGTTGCTGATTCGGGGCTAAAACGAGTCTAGAGAGAGAGAGAGTATAGAGAGAGTGTGTAAAAAGTCTCCAATGGACTCCACTCACCCTTACATAGGGTTTTGAGTCGGGACACAGTGGAATTCTACCTGATACTGCCGTTAAACGGGGCTTTTGGCCGCACCCAATTTAGTGGTCGTAATAATAAAACTTAACATTTCCAATTAAATGGAAATATGTGTTATGTGTTTTATTTCCTTTCATCACGACTTAGCGGCATGCTTATTGCAACCAAATGGAATGTTTACTAAATGGACGCCCTCTAAGTAACGGAACTTTTCTACAGTGGAATATTCCGTTAATGGTAACGGAGAAGTGTAACGCGGCAACTTGGGTTGTCACATCATCCCCCCGTTAGAAGGAATTTCATCCTGAAATTCAGGTCTACGCAGGGAAGTAGGTATAAGTGGCCAAGTAGAGGTAAGAGAGTACTTCCTATGTGGTTGTCCTTGCATTCCCAAGTGACCTCTGGTCTGTGTTTGTCATTCCTACAGACCTTCACGTACGGGATGCGGATTTTGTCTCATGTGGCTAGTGGGTTCCTACGGGTGTATCTACGAGGTTCGAATTCTCAATGGATTCTATCAAGATGAGTGAGGCATGAAGTGTGTTTTCGGGAATTTACGTATCAAGTCTAAGAAGTGGATCGATCGAATGTGAACCTTGTGGTGTATCCGAAAGCAGTAGCGGCCTGAAAAAGGGTTGTACCATGTCTCCATGAGGATTCTCGGATGGTCCTAAGGTCTCGGAAAGGAGTAGAGCTTTTTAGTACTAAGAACATAGTGTACTTCTATGGCAAGATCAACACTGGCGTGATCGCCATTCCGAAGTTCCTAACGTTCTCATTTGTGCTGGATGTGTAGTCCTTCAGGTTAGTCCTTAGGAAGCTCGGGTGGTCTTCAGTTTCGTGTTTTCTTTCAACTGGCTGATAGAGACTTTCTAGATCGTCGAGTGAGTTGCGTGACTATGGTTATTCATTCGCTATAGAGTGTCTATCTCGCGCTTGTGCAAAATGAACCTGCACTAACGAAGCTTGAGGTACGGAAACCCTGAGGGTCGAGGAGATAGGGTTTCACTAAACGAGTGTTGGACTATCTCGGGAGGTAGTTCTATTATCTCTGCGTGAGATAGTATTTGTGGAACACCTAATAGTTCAATGAATCTCTAAGACTGTGGTTTATCCTAGCGTGGAAGGTGTATGTTCTTGCATAACCCTTCGACTAACACCAAGGCTGGTGTCAAGCCTATGATCTCTACAGGATCCGGGTCATGAGATTTAACGTAGCTACTTTCACACTTGACCAAATATTCTTGGCTACGAAGGTTATCCTGTGGTTCTCGGTATCCTAGTGTTCACTTCGGAGAATGCATTTCATCGTCTACCGGGCGACGACGATTTCCTCCATGCGAGAGGGTGGAGGATGATAAGCACCACTTGACTATGACTGATGGACGAGGTGTCTGAGTAGTTAAAGCATTTACTGCAACTACCCATCCGAAGGTTCTGAGTTTTCATGGTCTAGGTCGAATCTAGTGAGTATAGAATCTTCTCACTCGGAACTCTTAAGAGCTCAACCCGTAGTGATTTTCTTAACTCGGGTTCCTATTTTATGGAATAGGGTGAAAGTGTTGTGCGAAGAGGTCTGTGGTGGGGCTCATGCCTAGCCTAACCACAATTACCGGATGTATGCGAACAGTGTACAATTGAGGTCGGTGGGATGTTCAGCTGTGCGACTCCACCCCAAACCCACAACCCAACGAGGAACAGGGAATAGGGAGGAAACACACACCTTAAATCTTTTTGATCTCAATTATATGCCACCCTTATGCATATACCTGGTTATAGCGGTCAGTCCCATGAGTTTTATCTTCTAGGTTCACGAACCTGATGTGCAAGGTGCGAAGGATCTCCCGGGGGAATCTAAGAGGTATGCCTCGGATCGTTGTCATTTCCTGAAGTATCTGCAGTGTCTTTCGATTCGGTGTTTATCTGACCACGAGGGGTCGGTCAACAGTGTATAGTATCTTCCCTTGGGTGTTTCGGAAGGTTTGAGATAAGAGGGATGATTAACATATCGTATTAAGTTTGATTATTTGTGTTAGATTTAGGTTCGGAAGAACCTTTATTTGCCGATATGGCTATGGAGAAAGTTCTTTTTACACAGCACTAATAATGTACACATGGTTGCACGAAGTCAAACTATGATCAATAGAGTCGTCGAAGTTGGCACACTCCGACATGATATAAAGTGAAGATCGATAGAGTCATGTGCCGAACCAGCACACAAGTTCGAGGCATCTCGGGTTTCGTCCTATGTATCGCTACCGCGGATACCTGGACTGATAGAGTTGATGCGGAACTATAATGAGTTCTAAGTGTTTCCGTATAGAGTATCTTTTCATGAATGAATTCCCACAAGGCATTTCTATAATCACCTCACATATACTAGTCATGTATATTTAAGGTGGGGAGGACTTTTGACTGAGCGACCCCGCCCTAGATCCACAACCAAACGAGGAACAGGAAATGAGGCGGCATTCGCTCACTCTAGGTCTATCCATCTTAAATATACATGGTCGTAACGTATATGCTTAGCCACTATAGTTTTACCTAATGAATTTTAAATTTTATAACAGTGCTGCGACTTTCGCCTTACAGGAAAGAATTTGCATTTGAATTAGTCTTTTATTGTTCTTAGCTTAGTTATCCGAGATCGAGAGACGTACCAAAATCTGTCGAGTTCCTTGCCGCTTCTCCCTAAGCAGTAGTGTCAAGTTTCTTCTGTGTCTTTGTCTTTACTTTTGGTTGGGCAGTCCTTCTTGAAGTGTCCAAACTCGCCACCTAGGCAGCAAACCTGTGTGGCTGTCGCATTGGCGATTGATGCAATACGTTCCACCGGAGTTCTACATACACGAGCAGTATGCCTCTTCATGTGGCACCTAGTACAATAGAGTTCCCGGCAGGCACCATGATGATGGTAGCTGCACTTGCTGCAGTGGGGAAGGTCTCCTGGATACGGTCTTCTTGGAGTCGGGAGGGAAGGGTTGATAGGGGTACAGACTGCCTCAGCTCGTTGCCCTTCGAAAGGTCCTTGAGCCGAGGTACTTCCCTCACTTATCTTGAGTTTTCTCTTTAGTGGGTTCAGTTGAGGTTCTTGGGTGGCTGAGTATGGAAGTGTGGGTTGATGCTGTCCATTGTCAGGATTGGAATTTCCGACGGGCACCTTGCTAACATTGGCGTTGTTAGCATTTAGGTGAGCCATGACAGCTGCTACGGCTGTAGAGACTGTAGCTTGGAACGTAGCTTTATTGAATAAGAGAGTAGGTTTCTTGCTTGTGGATTGGTTACGCTTCTTCGGTGGCATGGTTTTACTACACGAAAAGGAATACAAGGCAATGAGAGACGATGGTTAACCCTGGACACTTCTGTCCTGATCGCATTAGGCATAACTTTTTCCCGTGCCTCAAGTATTGGTTGTTTGAACGTCGACCTACATCCCTATGATATAGTCTTGGTAATCGAAGTGGGTGTATGAGTATCAGAAAAAGGCCATAAGATGCGAGTCGTTCCTACTAAGTTACCTTTATACTGCGAAAGGTTTCACTCTCCGGCCTGGAGAGATTTGAGAACAGTTCGGAACGAAGCTGCGGAAAGAGAGGCTCATGAGGGCTTATGGCTAAACAACCTCACAGAGGTGTGGGGATCCGCTTTAAGCGTATTAATGGCAACGGGAACAAGGCGATTTACCTAACACATAGCGTGAGCAGTGTAACCACTAACTCACTATTTAGTATTATTTTATGGGTGTATTAGCGTGATGAACGCGAGGAAAAGACAATTCTCGGGGTTCCACGTACTGGCTCCCTCGGTCTGCCTCGTATCTTTGACTGGAATCGGCGTTGGTTTCCTTCGGGCAGTTTCCTAGGGTTCTCTCCTCGTATGGACATATTGAATTTCTACTCCGCCTTCCCTCTGATTCCAACTACGGGTGTTATCACTTCATGATGGATGACTGGAATCTTGGAAGTTTAGGCGAATTCCTCACTGATGTCCATAAAATAATACGGGCACTTGGTGCATTCAATAGTCTCGACCCAGTTCATTTATTTCCGAACAGGAAATCTCCTAAATGAACTTCTTCGGGGTCGGAATCAACTCTTCTGTTGTGCACTAAAGTGGGTAGGGTTTTCTACAGGGCTCGTGCTAGAATGAAAATGTCTAAAGAATCCTAACAGATTTTTAACATTTCGCTGGATGATCCATATCGAGTCCTGCTACGATTACACAGGGTATACAAATCATATATAGCTTAGATCCGATAGGCCTTCGGATATGTGATACTACTCTAGAACCACATCCCAACGAGGAAAAGGAAATAGAGCGAAACCACACATTCTTAGCCTATGGGATCCTTATTATATATAACCTTGGAAGTATACTCTCTGTAGTTGTAGGTATATTAATAAGGATCTTTTAGTTCTTACACCAGGTTATCTATGTATCCTAAATACCCCTACGGTATTTTAATTCTTGTTTGGTTCTCATCTTTGAATTATGATTTTGGGTTTAGTGTGAATCTTTTAGCGTTCTAAAATACTCTTATAGTATTTTAACCTTATGTTTGGCTCTAACAATCCTAGTTGGTAAGTTTTAGCCCTGTTGCACACCACAATCACTCCCGAGCACACGTTCATCGCATCTCGAATAAAGGTAGTTGATCAGGTTACATTTATTCCAGCGTACGATTACATAACTGCCCAGATTTGACTGTAGTGCTCAACATCCGAAGACTTTTATTCTTGTTCTTCTTCTGATACTTGTGTTCGAGTGCTTCGATTCTGGATGTTATTATACTTTAGTAAAATATGGTTATATTTTAAAGTATAATTCTTGGTCAGAGTGTTTTATCCCTTTTGTATTTATAGGCTGTATATCTTTTATGAATGGATATACTTAGCTCACTATAAACAATGCTCTGATACCAATCTGTCACACCCCAAAACCAGAACGGCGGAAACGTTCTGGGGTGGATGACGTCATGTCAAGTATCACAACACATGCAATATAGTAATCAAAGTACAACAAAACATTGCATTAATAGTAATAGTTTTACAAGGTTACATTACAACAATTTAAAGTAATACAAGTAATAGAATAAATACAGCATGGTACAAAGCTATCTTCATCAACAGCTCCGGGGTTGTACCTGTCTAATGCTAACCTGAGAATACAAGTTATTTAAAAAACGAGTATCAGCATTTTTACAAATGCTGGTGAGTTCATAAGCATTTAGTGACATTTCATTAAAATAACTTAATAAAGTGATAGTTTAAGAGATTTCAGTGTATTAGAGTTCTTTCCAGAAAAATCCTATATTTTCTTTAACAAAAGCAGCCTTCTACCAAGACTGGTCAGTGTAATGTGGTGAAAAAAAAGAAGTTTCCCTTAATTGCTATTATTATCAAAATACTGAATTTGATTATTAAGGAAAGCAAGAGACATCAGGGAATAACATATGCCTCAGCAGTGAGGACTGCTGGCTAAGACAAAAGAATCATAGACTCCAGGAGAGTCTCGAATTCACGTCACGCCCGGTTCAGTCTAACAAATGGAGACACAGACCCCAGAACGTACCAGATGAAGGTACGGCTGGTATGGTCTAAAACAGTGAACGCAGACCGAAGACGATACTAAATGAAGGGTACATCTTGCAAGGTCAAAATAGAGACTACAGACCGCAGATAGTATCACATGAAATACATATCTAGCATGGTCAAACAGTGTGACTCTGAAAAAGGTGACATCAGCATACAGTGTAAATTGCTGACGAAATACCGTTACCTTAAAGCCATGAATTATAAGGCAACCCAGGATACTCGTAACCATACTGACTAGAGTTCTAGACGCCCTACAAGCATCTAAATAATGTGAAATTTGTCACCCCTTGGCTTGGTAAGTCGTGGACAGTAGCTAACATTCAGGGTGCGGGGTTGTCAATCCAGTATAGGCCTATACACACAATGTCCGCTCTCCCTACAGGAGGCTCTGGTTACCAACTAGACGACGGAGAAGGCTGCGTCCCGAAGATGCATCCCAAATAGAGGATAGTGTGTTACTAGGAGGGAGTGAGTTTCTAATGTAAGTGTAGACTAGAGGTAGAGACTCTTAACAGAACTGACTGGAGAATTTCCTGTATGTCCATACTCATATATATAGTATATAACTAATGAACCAAACGACTTTCGGACGGCCACCCGATCCCACCAGACTACATCTCAACGAAGAAAAGGAAATAGGGCGGATGAGCCTTCCTAAGTCTTTCAATCGTTACTTATATGTACCTATATAGGCACAGACATACATCTAAGTACGACTGAGTGTGTAATAATTGAAGACATATCATCGTGGTGTGAATTCATACAGTGTGGAATAACGGAATCGTAAAGTATAAGTGTATCAAGTATAAGTGATTCTTGTCAAGTAGGAGTGTCTAACGAGTGAAGTAGGCACGGTCGCAAGTGAAGTAGAAGTGTCGAACAAGTATAAGCGTATCACGAAGTAGAGGCGATAATAAGTGAAGCAAAGTGTATCAAGTATAATTGAAGTAGAGTCGTTATCAAGTATAAGTGAAGAAGAAATCGTATCACTAAGTAAGAGCGTGAATAAGTATAAGCGTCATCAGGTATACGCGACTACAAATATAAGTGAAAGCGTTACCAAGTAGGAGTATAAAATAATTACAAGCAAAGCAGCAATATTTGACAAGTAAAGGTATACGTCTAAAAAGGAAATCTTTAATGAAAAGCCTTTAAGTACAGAGAAAATTCCCATATTGTATTCTTTTGTAACATATGTTTAAAAACCTTAGAGGATCTTTCATAAACCAATTTAAAATGAATTTGGATAAATCAGTATAAGTAAAAGTTATGAAATAAGTAAAAGTCATTATAGTGTCCCACTCGGTAAAACAGTGTAAAGTGGTAAAATCTTGTGCATGCGGGTTATCAATCACATGCGATTGACATGATAACTGGCATGTTTAACTTGTACCCCCCCCCCTTTTAAAACATTTAAAAACATTAAAAGGTTCATTCAGGGGTATGAACTCACCTGGTGTAAGTAGGTCCGACGAAGGTGCCGTTTGGGCGTTCGGTGTCACGCAAGGACTCAAACACACTCAATGACCTATTTAACATATGATAACATATGTTCGCATACAATTAGTATATTTAATGCTAATTACACAAATATACGTGCTCAAAGGAGCGGAAAGCACTTTTGGTTAAGTGTTTGGGGTCCCGGGTAGCGTTTAAGGGTGCTAAGGGTCTCCTATCAGTTGTGGAACTTTGCTAAACTCAAATATCAAGTGTGTGAATGGGTTTAAAGCATTAACATGGACCATTTTGGAGTTTACGGCCTAACTCAAGGGAGTTTACGGCCGTAAACTCCCAAGGTCATATTCTTGGGTGTTTAATGCTTCTAGCTTGCTCATGGGATTTTTCTAAGGACTTTTCATAAAAGGCATGAGTGGATTTGAAGCTTCTAAGGGCATTATATTGGAGTTTACGGCCTAGGAACACCCCCATGGGAGTTTACGGCCGTAAACTCTCATACCTTGAATTTTGTGAAGTCTTAAGCCCTAAATACCTTCCTAGCAATTTATAATGAAGTGTAATGCCATTTTGGGGGATTAAAACTACCATTTGAGTATGTTTTGGGGAGTTTACGGCCTAGACACTTGCTTGGGCCGTAAAATCCTTTTTACCCCTCCATTTCATGTGTTTAAGTCCTTAAATCCTTCCTAGCATTTTATAGAAATAGTCTAAGGCCATTTGGGGGACAAAAACCAACATTTTGGCTTAGTTTGGGGAGTTTACGGCCTAAGCATGTGCTTGGGCCGTAAACTCATTTTTATCCTTCATTTTGATGTGTTTTAGTGATCCAAACTCAAAATACCAAGTCCCTAAATTATGTATGAAGCCTATGGGTGGTTTGGAGTGTTTTTGGGACATTTAAACAAGGTTTAGAGGCGTTTATGGCCTAAGCATGTGCTTGGGCCGTAAACTCTCTTTTGTGCCACCAAATGATTGTTTTAAATGTGCAAACACTCCTAGGCTAATTCTTGTATTTATTCCCAAGCCATTAGGGAAAAGTTTGGGTCATTTTGGCCATGATTTGGGTGTTTACAGCCTAAGGAGATGCTTAGGCCGTAAAATCCTTTTCCATTGCTTCTAAGTCCGATTTTTGGGCTATAAACACACATCAATATGTTTAGAATAAGCTAGGGTAAGCGGACTTACAATTTGGAAGTGTTTGGTTGCGGATTCGGGGCTAAAACGAGTCTAGAGAGAGAGTATAGAGAGAGAGTGTAAAAAGTCTCCAATGGACTCCACTCACCCTTACATAGGGTTTTGAGTCGGGACACAGTGGAATTCTACCCGATAATGCCGTTAAATGGGGCTTTTGGCCCCACCCGATTTAGTGGTCGTAATAATAAAACTTAACATTTCCAATTAAATGGAAATATGTGTTATGTGTTTTATTTCCTTTCATCACGACTTAACGGCATGCTTATTGCAACCAAATGGAATGTTTACTAAATTGACGCCCACTAAGTAACGGAACTTTTCTACAGTGGAATATTCCGTTAATGGTAACGGAGAAGTGTAACGGGGCAACTTGGGTTGTCACATGACATAAAACAAATAATAACAAAATAAAACATATCTTGTTTTATGCAACATACTATATAACTTAACATATAAAACTTCCGAATATAACTTCGGAACTATATCGATCGCACATAAAATATATATAGAATCCTAAGTATAACGCAAGATCTACATTAATATACTACTGTAACAATAACATGCTAACAACTTTACGATAGTTGTATACTTACAGATACGAAATAAATATATCCCGATTATCATAACTATCTACATTGATACTGATATACTATCATATAGACATAATAATAACGTATATATAATATTTAGCATGCGTTTTCCCTCGAAAATATTAGAAAGAGCGGCCATGAAACTCACCTTAGCAACGTGATTTTATGTTATCTAAGCAGAAACGGTCAGCGTACAAGGTCGTCGGGGCACGGGATGGAAGAAGGGCTTCAGCAAATGAGAGAGGAGAAAGGAAATGGTGTAAGGAAGTGAATGGGTCGATCTTGCTATTTATAGCAATTTTTTATGACACTCACGTCGTGAGTCTCATAAGACTCATGTCGTGAGTCTCATGATTCACTTCGTAGACTTGCCATTTGCATCCCTAGCTTCGGATGGTGGCCATGACGCCTCACGTTGTGAGTGTCATAAAGCTCACATCGTGAATTGGATCTTATCCTCTCGTAGCTTTTAGATACCGAATTATGACAGAATGTCATGAGTGTCATAAAACTTACGTCGTGAATTAGCTAGTTTAGGTTTTTTTAAAGGAAAATCTTCGGAATGCCAAAACGTTTGCCTACGAACTCCGTTTTTGATGTTATTTATATGCATGCGTATCTATTTACGAGTACTACAAAGATCTTCTAGACTCGAATAGCTAACTCTAAGTCTATCTTAAATTCCACTTATTATAGAGATTTATAGTGTTAGGGTTTATCATAACTTCTTCACGTGAAGTCAAATTTAGACGTTCTCTATATTTTTGGAATCGTATGGATGTATACTTTGATTTATACCATAAAGTTTGTATGAAAGTTCATATTTATATTAGAATGATCATGATATAGATAATGAGTTTACTACATTACTACTTTAACAAAATCACATTACATGATTGGTATAATCACATGTGATTGTTATTGACCTATTTTGACTAGTGTTACATTGTCCCCCCGTTGATATACCAAAATTTATTTTTAACTAGATACCATCGAAGGGTACTAGATAGCTTCCCTGGTTGATATTACAATTGACCTACCGCGACATAACTTCCTTGACTCCTTAACTTTGGACATTCCTTCTTGATATGTCCAATTTCACCACACTCAAAACACGCTCTTCCTCCATCATAGCTTGTTCCAATGTTTGTTCCTTGCTTTTCTGTTGTAGGTGTTTTGCTATTGAAAAAATTGGCGGTGTGTCCCTTCTTTTTGCACTTCATGCAAATATAACAGTCACGTGCATGCTGATGGTTGCATTGACTGCACCGTGAACAGTTACCTAGATGGCGATGGTTACACTTAGTGCATTTTGGGAGTTTTCCTTCATATCATTGTGGTTGTGTGGGTATTACTGTTGTGGCTACATAATTAGTTTCCACATCTTTTCTCTCTTCAGATGATTGTATGGGATTCTTCCCATTAAATTTGTGCTTGTTCGTTCGAGATTCAGGAGACTCGGCTATAAATCCCACTTGGATTTCTGTGGTGGTTAGCTGATGTGCTATACGCTTTCCATTGTCATATGTTGTAGGCTTCGATGAAATCACTATTCCTTTGATTTGTGATGCTAGAACCCAGATATATCGCCCGATCTTCTTGTACTCTGGGGTTACAAGTGTCGGACACATCACCACAAGATCATTTAATCTAGTAGTATAAGCATTTATCTCAGAACCCTTCATTGTTAGGTTCCACAACTCTTGTTCTAGATTTTGTATTTCCTCTCTTGGACAATACTCCTCTATTAGCATCCTTTTCAGCTCTTCCCATTGCATGGAGTTTGCAGCATCAATTCTCATTGTATTAACATGGTTGTTCCACCAAGTTAACGATGAATCAGCGAAGGTACACGCAGCAAATCGTACCTTACAGTCATCCGGACATAAGCTTATTTGAAATATGGACTCTGTCTTTTCAATCCACCTGGTCAAATTAACAACTCCTTCAATTCCATGGAAGCTCTTAGGTTTGCAATTCATAAAATCCTTGTAGGTACACATTATGGCGGTCCCTACATTGCCTTCCTTTCTAACTCCTCCTCTTGTGAAATTAGCAAGAGCTGCAGCGATTCTTTGAGCTATGATTTCTTCAAGTTCCTCTGAACTTATTGGAGGGTTTGTTTCCGGTGGTGGTGGTTGCGGTTGTTATTGTGGTTGTCCTCTTCGTTGGTTAAGGCTTAGCCGAGCGCTACTTCTTCTAGGCATTTTGTTTAGTTCCTATACATTTTAGATCATCAAGTGTTTAGTCTATCAAATATTAATCCCAATTTAAACCGTTCATATGATCTGATCATAATAAAATATAGTTGTACACCCACACCTAGTTGTGATAAGATCTATGCACATATAAACTTTAGTTGCAATATTTGATCTAAATCCTTGAGATCAAAAACATTTTGGGTATTTAGGTGTATTATCATCGCGGGTCTGAGTCTTCATATATGACTCTATATTTGTTATTTGTTGTATTCATGCTCTTTTAATTATTGTTTGTTACTTCAGGTCTAGCTGATAAGGCACCGGCCAGTCAGGACAGTCGAAAGGACAGGATCATTTTAGCATATAGTCGTTCTGAAATCCAGCAACCCAAGCGACATGTCTATCCTGTCACCGCTCCTGTAAGTAGTCCTTTAGTAGTATACTTATTAATACTTTATATTGTAGGCTAACGATACACCTAAACCTAACAGAGTAAGCCATAAACTATAGTCGTGCTTTCCTAAGAAAGTACTAATTCACTATAGTTAATAGCTCTGAAACCAATCTATCACACCCCGGCCGTCGGCGGAAACACCGCGCAGTGTAACATCATTTCTCGTATCACAATTATCAACTTCCTGAAAACACATGCATTTAAAAATACATCAACATAAAGTTGGTGAGTCCAAAGGTTTTGACTCCATATAAAAATAATACATATTCCAAGTTTCAAAAGTATAGTTTTGAAAGTATAATTTTGACTCTCCAAAGTTTACTATATATATCCTAGGTATAAAAGTTTACTTACCAAATAAGTATATACCTATAAGTCTCATATACTATGAATATAAGTGTTTGTAATTCCATACAAACGAAAGTCGCTACGTATAAATCTTATTTCAGTTCTATATGATTAAAACCACTATGTATAAATCTATTTCAATTTTATACGAGTATGTGTACTAGGTATGATTATCTACTTAATATACAAGTAATACCTAGGGTATAAGTAGGGGAAACTTATACTTAACATTAATAGTTGTATAATGACGAAGTATAATGTCTCTAACAACTTGCTACCATGAGTTTTGTAACCGCTGCTTGACAACAAAACCTCTGACAAAACAATACACTCATGATTTACCATGAGAAACAATACACTCATGATTTACCATGATAAACAACATTGTACGCTTCATCGACACCGGAATAAAAATAAAAGGAACGAATCATCACTCGCTTGTCTTGGGTTGTAATTAACAATCACGAGTGGGGTCGTCAACCCGTATCTTATTCATACACGACTTCCAAGCTCACACGGGATTAACGGTTACAGGTTAGAGGACTTCCACTAAGATCCCCAAACTTAGTTGATGCATGAGGTAGCTCATGTAGACTTTGACGGCTTCCTATAGCTCTAACAACAAAAGCATTTTCATGTCTGAAACCCTAACTCACTAGACTATGCTTTTAAAAATTACTCATAACTTCATAACATTTAGGTAGTATAACAGTAATAACTTGAAGTAAAAACCAAATTTTATCTTGACCTAAAACCAATAATAACAACATATAACATTTCTAGTTTTATCTTGACATAAAATTAACAATAACAACACATCCAGTTTTATCTTGACATAAAACTAATAATAACAACATATAACATGTCTAGTTTTATCTTGACATAAAACTAACAATAACAACATATAACATATCTAGTTCTATGCAACATACTATATAACTTAACATATAAAACTTTCCAATATAAC
The DNA here is from genome assembly GCF_052625555.1 of Lactuca saligna. NCBI lineage: Eukaryota > Viridiplantae > Streptophyta > Magnoliopsida > Asterales > Asteraceae > Lactuca > Lactuca saligna. Next base: position 38,833,050 of record NC_136417.1, on the reverse strand, counting down.
TTCGGAACTATATCTCACACAAAATATATATAGTATCCTAAGTATAACTCAAGATCTACATTAATATACTATTATAACAATAACATGCTAACAACTTTACGATAGTTGTATACTTACAGATACGAAATAAATATATGTCGGTTATTATAACTATCTACGTTGATACTGATATACTATCATATATACATAAAAGTAACTTATATATAATATTTAGCATGTGTTTTCCCCCGAAAATATTAGAAAGTGGGGTCGTGAAACTCACCTTAGCAACATGATTTTATGTTACATAAGCAGAAAGGGTTAGCGTACGAGGTCCTCGGGGCTCGGGATGCAAAAAGGGCTTCAGCAAATGAGAGAGGAGTAAGGAAATGGTGTAAGGAAGTGAATGGGTTGATCTTGCTATTTATAGTAAGTTTTTATGACACTCACGTCGTGAGTCTCATGATTCACTCCGTAGACTTGCCATTTGCGTACCTAGCTTCGGATGGTGGCCATGACAGCTCACGTTGTGAGTGTCATAAAGCTCATGTCGTTAATTGGATCTTATCCTCTCGCAGCTTATAGATTCCGAAGTATGACAGAATGTCGTGAGTGTCATAAAACTCACGTCGTGACTTAGCTAGTTTACGTTGTTTTTATAGTTAAATCTTCGGAATACCATAACTTTTGCATACGAACTTCGTTTTTGATGTTCTTTATATGCACACGTAGCTATTTACGAGTAATAAAACTATCTTTTAGACTCCAATAGCTAATTCAAAGTCTATTTTAAATTCCTCGTATTATAGAGATTTATAGTGTTAGGGTTTATCATAACTTCTTCACGCGAAGTCAGATTTAGACGTTCTCTATATTTTTGGAATCGTATGGATGTATACTTTGATTTATAACATAACGTATGTATGAAAGTTCGCGTTTATATTAGAATGACCATGAAATACATAATGAGTTTACTATATTACTAGTTTAACAAAATCACATTACATGATTGGTATAATCACATGTGATTGTTATTGACATATTTTGATTAGTGTTACATAAGATTACACTTTGATGTTTTGTTGGATCAAACAAAAGAATGGAAGCTTAAAGGAAAAGTGAGCTAAGTCTGATTGCGAAGAAATGGATTTCGATCGCATGGATCGATGATCGAATTTTTGAGCTGCTACTTAGAGAGTTATGGTAGATTGCTTAGGAATATGTAAAAGCATAGATCTCATTTGAATTGCGTTGTAAGGACAAGTTTTTTCCGTGTTTTTATAAATAAAATAAATTTTGATTTTTGTCTTATTTATAATTCCTTGCAATGGCATTTGTGAAAATTGATGTTTGTTTGTTTCTATTATTAGCAATGTTGAAATGGATGTGATTCTTAGTTATGTTATTTTTGGTAGTATCAGTAATTTAACAAATAAGGAAAGATTCTGAACTCCCAAGTTTCAATCGGATAGAATCTTGGAATCATACAACTTGTATTGTGTGATGAACGAGAACCTTCGTATTTGGGAAATTAAGACTTATTCCTTGTTCACACAAGTATGTGAGTAAAGTAGAGGACTAAAGGACTAGAACAAAATGTTGTGCACTGGTCAAGTCCACCACAAAAATGATAAGACTATTCATCATGATTTACTAAAAGTTTAGTAAATATGGTTATGCTTACAAGATTAAGTGTGATTGTGAATCATTAGAAAAGTTCCAATGAATAGCAGAACGAATAAGAAGAATCAATTAGGCAGAATGATAAAAGTTTATCCAATCTAAAAAGAAGGGAGAGTACGTAAGTATCATTTTTATGGTCATCTTAGTGATTATGATACCATATTACAATTGATCCTCTAAAGACACCTTAGTGTATAAGTATGGATAAGAAGAGGAAACGAGAATTGTTGAAATGGTTAAATCAAAAGGATGAGTCATACTTTGTTCCAAAATCTAGTCTTAGAGTAATACTCCAAGATTGTCACATGAGGGACATAATCATAAGAAAAGGTTGAAGAACACTCATCAAATGTGGAGTAGAAAAGTTTCTTACTCTTGTACATTTGAAATTGGTAAGTTGTGATGTCTTTGATAAGACAAAGACTAACTAAGACCAATTATGTGAGGTGTTCTTGATAAGAAACCACACTAACTCTTCAATATTTGTTTGACAAGAAATGTTTCTTGACAAAAAAATCTTATATGTCAAGAGGTTAGTAGGAGTTTTAAAGATCCTGAAAAGTTTCAATAACTAATCAAGAGTAAACCTATTGTTAATCACTAGTTGACACAATTTTGTTTCTATGCCATTCCATTAAAGTTACTTATGCATATGACTTTTACGGGTTCTCAATTGACTGCATAAAGGCAAACACCTTGTTCAATGAAAGTGCATTGACTAGTATAAGCGAGCTACTAAATAACTTGGAAGTAATGGTGGGACCCTTGATGGAAACCAATTAAGAATGAACAAGTTTTATCCATAATAGTTTGGATTTGTCACAAACATTATCTTATGATTATGGTTATGAAAAATTCACATGGATAGGAGCACATAAAACATAAAACCTAAGTGTCATAAGGTTTCTCTCCGTTTCATGAAAATGATTGTGAGGAAACACTTTCACTAAGAGAGATTTTAAGGAGATAGAAATTGTGATATTTGTGTTCTCAAATTTGATTATGATTTCGGCATCCCTCTTCATAGTTCGAATTGTGAAATTTGGAAATTTGTCTAAATATTTAGGACTTATTACTATAAGTTCTGAATTAGTTTAGACATACATATGAGCCATCTAAGGAAAGGTGTATGAGTCTGAAAAGCTTAGATAAAGGCTTATCGAAGCATATCGTATTAGAAATATGAACTTTGGAAGTCAATAAGCATTGATTTCTAGAAGCCCAACTCCTTTCTAAATACATCTAAAAGCTAGTGGGGCCGTAAATGTTATGTTGGTATGGATATAGTTATCATGTTAGTGGGAGAATGATTATTATTCTAAGTGTTGCAAGTTAGCAATATTAATTATAGAAAACAAAAGTTTCACATTGCAAAGTTGCAGGGGTTGAAAAGTTGTTTTGCTATAATTAAGGGAGAGAATATTATACTTCATTTTAAAATCTAAAAGCTTGGATCGAGAAATTTTAATTTAGTCAAAGGACATATATGGATGTTATGTTGAAAAGGTTCAACTTAAAAGAATTCTATATATGGCAATATTATAGTAAGAAATTCGTAAAGTATCTGTTGGGTTGAAGTTTATTTTGAAGATTGCGTCTTTTTGGGCTCGATAGCATAAGTTATTTTGTATTCCGGTTTGGGCCTGTCCAGCCGTGAACCTTTTATGTTTTGTATATAAGTTTACGCTTGCATGCATATTAGGTTAAGGTTTTTAGAGATCTGCGAAATAGCGATTCATCCAGAAGATAACAGGTTTCTTTAATCGTTCTTGTAACCTTCCAATCCTCTACAGTTGATGTTCTTAATAGAGCTCTTCTGAGGATTTTGTTTAATCATTCGACACGTTTGATTCAATCTTGACTTGTTCTTATTATGGCGTTCATTCAGTTTTGTATTTACATACTTGTTCAAGATCTAATCGATCTTTATAGATTAAAGGTTGGTTTAATCTCATCAATTGGTATCAGAGCAGGAGGCTGTGTAATCTATACACATCTTTTCTGTGAAAAAGATTTCCATTAGGGTTTTTCCGCAATTATCAATATTTATTGAGCCGTCATCTCTTTATTGACGTATCTTGATATTTATTGTTTTGCCCTAATCTGCTTTATTACAAGTCTGATCTGTGAACAGGTTTTTACGATTATAATGGACGCGACGCAATCAAACCTTATTAATATTTCCAACAGCATCGGTTCAACGACAAAGATTCCAATCTTATACACCCATGACTATGAAGTATGGGCGCATCACTTTGAAGACTACGTGATTGGATAGGAGGATAATGGGTACCTCATATGGGAAGCCATCACCAATGGACCGTTTTCTCATTCTGCATCGTCCAGAATCATCAAGACACAAAAGGAGTACAATGATCTGCTAAAGGACGTGAAGGATATTGCACAAGATGAAAAGGATAAATTCCAGTGCAATATTAAGGCGTTAAGGTTGATCAGATTCGCCCTTCAGTCCGACACATTTAGGTTGGTCAGCTCATGCACGAAAGCAAAGGAAGTTTGGGATAGACTTCGTGAACTGTACTCTACAGACGAGGATCTTGAACCTTCTATTCAAACTTTGCTTTTATCTGAGTTTGGAGAATTCAGGCAAGGAGCCGAAGAAACGGTGACCCAGACGTTTGATCGTTTTAATCATCTTCTCAGCAAGATGATCAAACACGATATTGAAAGGAAGCTTATCGAACAGAAGGTTACTTTCTTGAACAGATTGAGGTCTGAATGGAGAGCAGTAGTTTCCACAGTCAAAGCCCATGAGCAGTTTAAATCATACTCTTTGGCGAAACTGGTGGGTATTCTTAAGTCCCAAGAAAAGATTGTGGTGCAAGAAAAGAACGTCGTTTCTAGTCTTGGTTCGCTAGCCCTCCTATCTAAAAGTAAAGCTGTGATGGAAGATGAAGATCTCAACTTGGAGGAATATGATCTCACGTCTGAGGATTATGCCATGATGGTGTCCAATCCCAAGAGGTTCATAAAGAAGAGATTCCCCAGCAACAAAAACCGAAACTGGTAGGGGAGTTACAGCTCTGAAAAGGTGAACAATGAACCGAAGGCTGAGGAGCACAAGAAGGAACCAAAGGTGGATGGCGATTCCGGAGTAAGCTGTTTCTACTGTGGTGGGAAAAACCACTATGCCAAGGACTGTGTCCTTAAGAAGATGGCTGAAAAAGATGATGGAAATGATGAGGAAGCTGTGTTGCAGAAAAGATTGGACGAATTGAGAAAGAAGAAGTCTACCGCTAACCCTTCTATTAATGCTCTCATTGTGCAGGGTTCGGTTAAAGATGACGAGTTCGGTAGCACGGAAGTTTGGTCCACCGACTCAGAAGACAATGAAGTGAGGAAGCCTACCCATGGAAAGGCTTATGTGGCAAAGGAGGAAAGCAGTGGAGGAAGATGGTTCATGGTAACTGATGTATCTCAAATGCGGGGATACAACACCGATGGAGGAAGCGATGGACCAAAGGTACAGGAGGACATGTGCTTTACGGCCAAACCTCTCAGCCAGCAATTCAATGAGCTCGATGAACTGATAAAGAAGGTACAATCTGTTTTTGTTTCATCCAAAGTACCATCAACCTCATATGAGAAAGAACTAAAAAAATGTTAATACAAGAATTTCTCATCTAGATAGTAGCTTAACTCAAACTCGAGTCACCAATTCTAACCTAACTGATCAATTAAGCAGGGTGGCATCGAAAAGTGAGGAGCAGAGAATGTGGATCGAGTTAAAGGAGTCGGAATTAGTTAAAGTTAAAGACGAAAATATTTATTTGCAAAGAGACAATTTAAAATTGTTAAAACAGCGGAATGTTTTTTGTTTAATTGCTAAACGTTTGTACTCTAATATTACTCAGCTTCACTTGGATTGTGAAATAGGCCAAAAGATCCATCGCATGATTTTGCCCTTCCTAGAGTTTAAGGAGGATGAAATCGATGCCGAAGCCTACAATTGTGAGAGTGTGATATCGTCTGATGATGTCAATCCGACCGACATGTATGGACTGGACAAAATTGAGTCCTTCATTAAATCCAAGGACCACAAGGACATGCTTAAAAACCTTTTGGATGAAAATGACAGACTTAAACTGAGAACCGAAACCATGCAAAAATTTAACTCTTTAAACGCCAACGTAAGCTTAGAAAACAAAATTGATGTTGAAAATGCATCTGAGCTTAACGAGGATGAAAACATGAGTGAAATTTCTGTAGAGGACACGGTTGACTGCTCAGAATTTACTAAAAACGAACCTGAAAACCACAAGAATCTTATTTCTGAAAATTCAGTAGATTTCGCTCGTTTGTCCCATCAAAAGTCCCCAGTATTAGTTGAGAAAGCAGTTGTGTATCAAAAGGTCAGGACCACTCCGAATCAAGTATACAAGGTGACAGGAGTAACCGAACATCAAACAGCTGAACTCACAGCTATTGTAAATGAAGACAATGCTGATGGCTGCGATGAGTACTTCTGGGAAGCTCCAATAGATAATGCAAACGAAACCATTGGTTTATCTGAAAGAACCTCCTGGAAGAGCAAAGGAAGATACATACCTGAACCCTTGAATAAGCCAGACAACTTCGATGAGCCAAGCACCAGTGGTACAAAAGATATTCCTCAGAAGATTGATCGTTCAGCAAAAGAAGACATTCCCTCTGCTCCTTTGTCTCAAAGTAATACTCCTGTAGTTCAAAAGGAACCAGCCAAGGGGACACCAAAAACGAAAGAGAATGTTCATCATCAACCTAATCAGATGAGGAATAGGAAGAGAGAAAGGAACAATAGATACAGGAAGAACCTTTCTGAAAGGAAACAATTCTGGCATTCCCAGAATGCATATTTCTCACACCAAGACAAGAATCTGAAGTATGAAAACAATCCTGTAGGAAAGCCTGAAAGTCACAACAACCGAAAGCCAAGGTTCGGGTCACGAGAAAATATCAACCGAAGGCTAAGGTTCGGTTCTGAAAAAGACTTCAACCGAAACCAAAGGTTCGGTTCCAAGGACAGCTCCAACCGAACGCAAAGGTTCGGTTCTGAAGTCAAAAGAGACCAAGACTCTAAGGACGGTCCCTCTAACGATCAAAAGAAAAAGGGTCACCTAGAGTCTCAAGCCAGGAAGTCCTCTCAATCCAAACCCTTTCATTCTAATTCTTCTCGTTCTTCTAATTCTTCTACTTCCACCGATTCCTCTTGTTCTCAAAAATCTCATTCGTCAGCTGAACAAAAGGGAAAGCAGAAGGTCAATGAATCCAAACCAGAGTCCAAACCGAACACACCCAATCCTAACAAAATAAAAGTTTTTACCATTAAAAAGAAAGATGAAACAACTCTTATAAAATGAACTTATCTTGTTGACGTCTCTCTACTGTTCCCGTTCCCATGCAAAGCTCACGTGGACCCAAGAAGCTTTGGGTTCCTAAATCTGCCTAATTTTTGCAGGTTATAAGTGACGAGCAGTTCGACGAAGAATGGTACATCGATAGTGGCTGCTCACGTCACATGACAGGGAGGAAAGAGGAGCTTAGGGAATACAGATCTCTTGCAAATGGTGGCAACATCAAGTTTGGAAATAATTCTTTCGGCACCATAAAGGGATACGGGATGATAACAAATGGGGACTTTACTATAAGGAAGGTGGCTTATGTGGAAGGACTCCAACACAACCTCATTAGTGTATCTCAGCTTGTTGGAGGTACAGGTCTCAAAGTCTCGTTCGATGATGAAGGTTCTGAAATCATAGAGAAAAAGACAAAGAAAGTGATTCTCAAGTCAGAGCGAAAGGGTGAAATGTTTCCCTTAAACCTTAAACCCATCAAAGGAAACCCGGCTATATGCTTGTTGTCAAAAGCTCAATCCGACGAAAGCTGGTTGTGGCACCGAAGATTATCTCATCTCAATTTTAAAGATATCAACCGACTTGTCACTGGAGGTCATGTTAGGGGTCTTCCATTGCTCAAGTTCGACAGAGATCATTTGTGTGCTGCATGCGAAATGGGAAAGCAGAGTCGTCAAAGTCACCCATCTATAATCAACACAAAAGTTGTTGAACCACTCGAATTACTTCATATCGATTTGTGTGGTCCTTCATCTATCGACAGCATCGGTGGTAGCAAGTATATTCTTGTTATTGTTGAAGACTTTTCACGATTTACATGGGTGTTCTTTCTAAAGCTCAAATCTGAAGCGACTCAAAAGCTGAAAGTGTTTATCAAGCAAATTGAAGTACAACTCAAGAAGGTTGTTTGCAACATCAGAAGCGACAATGGTCTTGAATTCAAGAACAGGGAGTTTGAAGAGTTTCTTACAGAAAAGGGAATTAGTTACAATTTCTCAGCTCCCTACACCCCGCAACAGAACGGAATAGTCGAAAGACGAAACCGATCTTTGTGTGAAGCTGCCCGAACTATGCTAAGTTTCGCTTCCTTACCTCTTTATTTTTGGGCTGACGCTATTTCGGCTGCTTGTTTTACACAGAACAGGTCCTATCTCAACAAGAGGTTCACGCTCACTCCATATGAGATACTAAACAACAGAAAGCCCAATGTGAAATTTTTCCATGTGTTCGGCTCAAGGTGTTTCATCTTTAATTCTAAAGAACACCGCAACAAGTTTGATGTCAAAGCCGATGAGGGAATTTTTCTGGGTTACTCACTCACATCCAAGGCGTACAGGGTCCTAAACAAGCATTCGAGAAGGATTGAAGAGACATACTATGTGACCTTTGATGACAGCTATGTCAAGAAGCTACAGGCTAAAGAAGACACCGCTGGGGAAATCTTTCCTCTAACTGGCCAGGTCACAGTCTCGGTCGCCAACTTATACGAGACATTTCTGGAGCTCTTTGACGAACCGGAGAAAGCTTCACTCTCCGAAGCAGGTGCAGCAGACAACAAAGTTGATCAAATGAAGCAGATTGTCGAAGATGCTGCAAGAAGAATGCATGAAGGAGAATCAACCACTAACGACTCTCCAACCAACAACGATTCTGTCGAGGGAGAGCCAAGCTCTCATGTCGAGGGAGATCCAAGCTCTCATGTTGAGGGGGAGCCAAACTCTCATGTCGAGGGGGGGCCGAGCTCACAAGTCCAGGGGGAGCCAAATTCTACAACTGCAACCGAAGGTCCTTCATCAACCGAAGAAGCCTCAACACCTGGAAGCTCAGTACCACAAGAAACACCTGAACCTCATGTTTTTCAAAGCTCATAAATTGAGGGGGAACATAATGATATGACGCTCGGTTACGATAGCCAATCTGAGCCAAAAGAAATAATTAATGCTGAACTAGACCCAACCTTTGATCCGAATTACCCTCCTCTTATCAAATGGACCAGAGATCATCCTATTTCTCAAATAGTTGGTGATGTATCTGAAAAGGTTCTGACCCGATCACAACTGAAGGCAAAACAGACATCCTTATTTTCAAAAGTTGAGTTTTGTATGTTTAACTCATTCGTATCAAAAGTTGAACCGAAGACAGTTAACTCTGCCCTAGATCACTCTGACTGGGTTCAAGCAATGCAAGACGAATTGAACGAATTTGAAAGGAACAAAGTCTGGCGCCTCATTCCAACTCCTCCAGATGCTTCGGTTGTTGGTCTCAAATGGGTCTTTAGGAACAAAATGGACAAGGAAGGTAATGTTATAAGGAACAAGGCTCGTCTGGTGGTAAAGGGATACTGTTAGGAGGAAGGGATAGACTATGAAGAGACTTTCGCTCCAGTAGCTAGGCTAGAATCTGTTAGAATATTTATGGCTTATGCTGCTCAAAAGAACTCTGAGGTTTTCCAAATGGACATCAAGTGTGCATTTCTCAATGGAGAACTCGAAGAAACTGTGTACGTGGAGCAACCTCCTGGGTTCGTGAACAAAAAGCATCCAAATCATTGCTATATTCTGGATAAAGCTGTGTACGGCCTCAAGCAAGCTCCGAGAGCCTGGTATGAAACGCTTACAAAATTTTTAAAGATGTCTAAATTCAAACAAGGTCCGGTTGAACCAACCTTCTTTCGCAAAAAGGAAGGTAACCACCTTACGATAGTTCAAATTTATGTCGATGACATCATCTTTGGCTCCACGAATCCCAGCTTAACAGCTGAATTCAGAAAGCTGATGGAGACTAAGTTTGAAATGAGCTTAATGGGTCCTATTAACTTTTTCCTTGGTTTAAACAGAAGACAGGGACCCGAAGGCATCTTTATTAATCAGGAAGCTTACATGAAGACTCTCCTAGCAAAGTTTGGTATGATGGGAGACACAAAAGTCAAAGTCCCAATGGCATTCGGCACCAAGCTTACCCCATCCCTAGACAAACCGGCTGTCGATATCACGCTCTATCGTCAAATGATTGGCTCACTGATGTATCTAACTGCTAGCAGACCTGATATCATGTTTTCTGTGTGTTATTGTGCTCGATTTCAGGCAAACCCACGCGAACCTCACATGCTTGCAATGAAGAACATCTTACGCTATCTCAAGCGAACCACCTCCTTAGGTCTATGGTATCCATCCAACTCAGGCTTCTTTGTTCAAGCCTATTCTGATGCTGACCTTGGAGGATGTGGACTCGACCGTAAAAGCACAACTGGTGGCTGTCAATTCCTTGACGGGAAGTTGGTCAGCTGGCAATCCAAGAAACAAACGTGTGTGTCATTGTCCACTGCCGAAGCGGAATACATTGCAGCTGTATCCTGCACATCACAAGTGATTTGGATCCAAAGTCAACTTCGAGACTATGGACTCAATATGAAGAAGATCCCGCTATATTGTGACTCTGAAAGTGCAATTAGGATCTGTCATAACCTAGTGCAACACTCCAAAACCAAACACATAGCACTGAGGTATCACTTCATCAAAGATCACGTGGAAGATGGAAACATCGAAGTTCACTTCGTAAGAACCACTGATCAACTGGCTGACGTCTTTACAAAAGCTCTTCCTGAAGCATCATTCAATAAAATATTGCAAGGACTAGGTATGATGGAATCAGAGTCAGTTCCTCACACTACCTCTCAAACTTAAACGTAAGAACCGAAACCAACCGAACGTTCGGGTTCGGTTCAACTATCTGACTCACTCATTACTTCAAAGGTAGTTTTTCTCTGTTGTATATTTATTGTACAATTTTGTTTTTCCTTGTGTTAAAATTATTTTTCCTTGTTTGCCTAAATTTCTTGGTTCCTCAAAATTTTATTGAACCGAAACCAACTGAAGGTTCGCGTTCGGTTTTTCAAAATTTTCTAGAACTGAAACCAACCGAAGGTTCGGGTTCGGTTTTTCAAAATTTTCAAGAACCGAAACCAACTGAACGTTCGGGTTCGGTTTTTCATATTCTTTCCAAAGTTTTTTTTTTTTTGTCTTATTTTTTTTAAGTCTTATTCTTTTTCTTTTCCTCTTACTTATTTTTTTTTATCTCAAAAACTCCAAAAATATTTTTTTTATTTTATTTCTTGTGTGTTCGTGTTCGTTTATGGGGATAAATTTGATAAAATACCTAAGTGTCCCTAGAAGCATGTTGCTGTATGTGTCTCAAGCCTTATAAGATTTTGAATAATGGCCTTCATGACCTGGTATACACAAACCTTGTCTTCCCAATAAGGCCAACTCATTTATTCTAATCGTGAGCTACCTCACTCTTTTCTCACATGAGTTAAGAGTTTCCTGCTTGGTCCTTATTTTCGCAACAGAGGTACTACGTTCTCTTACACCATCTCCACTTTACTTCTCCACTACACTCATTCCATCATAGTAACCCTTGAGACTCTCAGAAATTACCGCTGAGGTTTATGGTTACACAACATCTGTGTTTATGATCTTAGTATCGTGTCACTACGAGCTAAATGAAACCTAAAATTCAACACCTAATGAATTGACGGTGACCAATTAAGTTGCTTAAGTTTTCACTAAAGGATTGACGAATGTACCCTATTAAAATCTCCAATTTTATGAGATTCCTATGAAATTGTTAAAACCCATAACATTTCTTCCCTTGGGATCTAGTTCTTATTTTTCATACTGCGATTTTATTTTTTTCCAAGCCACTCTTATTTAGCCTAATTAAAAGAAGCCTTTCAACATTTCTTAATAAATGGTTGATCGTAATTTAACGGGAATCCACTTTTAAACCTTAAGTTCTCTCTTGTCCTGTGGCATTAAATGCGCGTGTGGAAATGGTAACGGCTTGTCCCTATGAAACGGCGCTTGTTGGGCGGCGTGATCCTAGGAACCTGACACTCTCTCTCCTACGTGATCATCGCACACCCCAACTGTCATCCATCTGTCACTCAACAACCCGGTTCAAATTTCCATAAGAGATTTGAAACGATTTTTCTCTCTCCTATCACCCACTATAAATAGCCCACTACACAACCTTTTACCTCTTTACCACCTTCAAAATTTCCAGAGCGCAAATACTCCCAAACAGTTTCCTATTCATCATCTTCTTCATACCTGCAAGAATGGCTGATTCCTCTTCTGTTCATGCTACCTCACAGATCCTTCCCATTCGCCCACAACAATGTCTGGTCATTGATCTTAACCCACTAGCGTACGACTCCTATATGTCGCTGGTCATAGAGTGTTTGAAGTATTCCTAACTTGTTCCGGCTCTCTCCAGAATCGAATCTGTGCCGATGGTGGCCCTATCGCAGGTCTACGCGACTGCATACTACGACAAGGCCGTCGACCGGGTGTTTTTCGAGATTGCAGAACACAAAACCTCAGTCTCTCGCCAATGTTTTTGCACCTTGCTAGGGTTTGCTGTTGACCCTTCAAGAGTTCATCCGGAGTCGATTCAGATTGGTCATCTGTATAACATGTTTTACAACATGGGATACACAGAAGTTCTTACCTCTGTTGCTAAATTCAAAAAGTCATGCCTGCCGCCACAGTGGAATGGCCTATTTACAGTCCTCTTCAAGGGCTTGTCGGAAAGAAGCTCAGGATCAGACGGTGCAAGTCGTCTTTTCCTAACCATAATGTATGGGGTCTATAATGGGATTAACCTGGACTATGGGTTTGTCCTATAGCAAAAACTTATTCAAAGTCTCTCCTCATCATCCCGACACTCTGAGGTGTCGTTGGCCCACTTCTGGATCCTGATCACAAAATGGGCCATGGATAGATTTGATGTTCCTACTGCTGACGGTGCATCGATGTCTTCTGTTGGTACTTTCCATACCAAGAAGATCATCATCTCAGATGCATCGAAGTTTTCCTTCATTGGCTCCATCCCGGAGTCAATGTATGGCGACGTGCCCTCTGACAGCAGGTTGATTCGGAAGATCAAGGAGCTAAGGCCATCTGGTCCAAGGGAACTGACACCGGATATGCTCAGGTCGATTCACGATGCAGACAAACCGGTGAGCAGGGGCAAAAAGGTGGAAAAAGGGAAGCATGCGTCCAAAGCTCCAAAGGTACCTTATTCCAAAAAGAGGAAACAAACGAAAGATGCATAATCCCCCCAGCCAAAGAGGAGGAAGACTCAACCGAAGCGAAAGCTTATTATTCCCTCTTCTTCAAGTGACTCTGAGAGTGAGAGTTCGGGTTCTGACGGCTCTCAAGGAGTCGAATCTCCTCAACGAGGCAACTCACCACCTCGTTCCCCTACCCCAGAAATGGCACTTCCCAATTCCCCAGTACCTTCACCTCCACCAATCTTTGCAACTACAACCGAATCACCTCACATAACCGAACCACCTTAAACCAAAACCCATACAACCGAAACTACCCATACTCAACCACCACCCAAAATTATACCAACACCCATTCAACCTGATCCTACCAAACCTACAACACCCCCAACTTCACCACCCCTTTCCTCTCCTGAAAATGCCTCTGAGGGTGAAAACCCTTATCTTGGTGGTGAAAATATGATCTTTGATTCGGTCTACTATAGTCCGTTTCAGGTTCAGAGTGACGAGGAGGATGATGCTCCAGTAACAAAGAAGCATCTCAAAGAGCTCAACGAGAAGATTGACCTACTTCTCGCCTCCTTTTCCAACCAGCAGTCCTCTCTTTCTGAAGCTGCCCTTCAGAAAATTGTTGATGCCTTCTCTAGGGCTCAACATGATTCGGTGGCTTCAGCAACTGCTGCAATTGATGCATCCACTCGATCCTGTGAGACAGCGACCGAAAAAGTCAATAAACTATTTTCTGACGCTTCTACCCTGCTGATGTCCTTGCAGGAAAGTGCCAATGCCACTAAGACATCTTTGGAACCAATTGTTCAACAATTGGCCAACTTTGTCTCATCGGAGTTGCCTTCGTTTGCTACTCTTCGCCAAAACATAAGCGACGACAACTCGGCCCTTCGTGCCTCCATTGATGCTCGCCTCGCCAAGCTACAAGAAGATCTTGCAACCGAGCGTTAGTTGATTGACGATCTGGCAACCAAAACAACCACCCTTGAGGTCAAAACAACTCAACTCTCCCACTCCCAACAACAAATGGAAGATCTTCGATCCGAAAGGGAGGTGATCAAGATGTGTGTTTCGGATGTCCACGCCGCTATATCCAACATTCTGGAAGCACACGATCCCATCTTAAACTTTTCGGTGAGGCGTTCCCTTGCTGAAAAACTCTCTCCGGCCATCGATCTTCTCAACAAAGTCGAAGGGCTACCTAGTTTCGTGCCCATTCCGAAACAAGGGGGAGATGAGAAGTCAGGATCGAAACCACCTCCTTCCTCCAAAGCTACTCACATGACCGAACCATCTCCGACTGGTCAAGCCTTAGGCTCGGGTGTGAAGAACAAAGGAAAAAACATAGCTGAGGAAGAAGATGAAGAAGGAGACAAGGAGACCATTGCTGACATTTTAAAAAGAAAGAACAGTCGCAAGGTTGACGAAGATGCCAGTCGTGTGGCGCGAGAAGCTGAAGAAGCCGAACGCAAACAAAAAGAAGCCCACGATCTCCTTGAGAGCCGAAAGACTCTCTTCCCTGCCTGGACCAGGGAACGTTTGATTAAAGAGGCCATTGAAACTCCTAGCATTTTATGGCTCGAGCCGGTTATCTCGTTCGACTGCAACAACACTGTCGATTCGCAGTTCGATATGCCGCTGACTCGAAAGGCGTTCATCTTCCACGTCTTCTCAAACATATTTGAAGTCCCTCACCCGAATGCTAAGCTTGACAGGGAGCTCATTGACTTCTATCTGGCAGCTGCTCGTCCACAATACCTTACTTGGAGCGCCCAGAAGATTGTAAACGTTCGGGTGCTGAAACCTTATACCGAAGGTCGTTTTATAAATGTTCGGTTCAAGTTGATTCGGGGATCTGCAAGAACTGCTCATATTATCTCCCTGGCAGATCTACCAAATCTAAATCCTCATGATTGGATTGTCCTGTATAATATCCTTTTGACTAATGAAGCCGAATATGGTCCCATTCTAGACCATGTCAAAAGGATGTTAGCCTGCTACATCATGGAGGTTGCCCTAATGGATCAGGAGGTCGCCACAGTCTTCAAGAAGAAACCAAAGATTGCTCCTGTGGGATTGGCCAGTGATCTCAACCAAATGCTATTGGGCAGGATCGACCCGAGACGCAACTCGGTTATGTTCACTAGAGCGGAAGGACAGAAATGTCTCTTCGCTTTAGCTGACAAGCATCTTTACACCACAACTTGTTTGGAGCATGTGTTATTCATTATCAAAAGGTGTAAAGAGAACTTGGCTGATGACATCAAGTACTTCGAAGATATGATTAATTGGTACATCCGGTTTAGACAGACCATTCTCTCCATCACCAAATGTCTGTTTAGCACCGTGAAAAAGAAGGTACCTGCTTCAGCTGCTGGCCCAAGTAACTAGTGAAGGTCTCGCTCCAAATTGACGCAAAGGGGCAGATTGTTGGGCTGAAGTTTATTTTGAAGATTGCGTCTTTTTGGGCTCGATAGCATAAGTTATTTTGTATTCCGGTTTGGGCCTGTCCAGCCGTGAACCTTTTATGTTTTGTATATAAGTTTACGCTTGCATGCATATTAGGTTAAGGTTTTTAGAGATCTGCGAAATAGCGATTCATCCAGAAGATAACAGGTTTCTTTAATCGTTCTTGTAACCTTCCAATCCTCTACAGTTGATGTTCTTAATAGAGCTCTTCTGAGGATTTTGTTTAATCATTTGACACGTTTGATTCAATCTTGACTTGTTCTTATTATTGCGTTCATTCAGTTTTGTATTTACATACTTGTTCAAGATCTAATCGATCTTTATAGATTAAAGGTTGGTTTAATCTCATCAGTATCAAGTTTTTAATGAATCGTGTCGCATACGCTTCTGGTATAGGATCGATTGCATATGCTGTAACATTCGACCGTTCTAAATTTTCCAAATGCCTAGGGCATTAAGAGGGAAAATGACCAGAGTCGGAAGTGACTAAAATAATTAAACAAATATCAAGGACAATCTAAAGTTCGCCAAGGATTGGTCACTTGTGGGCAGTTGGGAGTATAGTAATATATGAACCATAATGAATTTATTATGATTAGATATGATTCTTCTAATAATGAGTTTTCGTATGGTAAATATGGAAATGTTTTGATATTGGGAGTTGGATATCAAGAATCTATGTCTAGACTAGAAACTTTTATGTAAGAAGGATGTTCAAAGGAATGTACTTTGAGTGTGAGACTTCATGTCTATAGAGTTGTCTTGTAACAATCTCCAATAGAGAACTTTGTGATTTCATTGGCAAAGTCTTGGTGACTTTGAAGCTATGAGATTACAAAAGGATCATTTCATAAAATATTAGAATCTAAAATATTCTAATAGTGGGAAGAATTTGGTATTCTTACACTAAAGATGAGGATTAGGAGTTGTGTAATGAGTATCGTTGGACATGTGTTCAATTGATCTATTTCACAAAGTAAGGACCATAGGTAAAAATACTGTGCATGCTTGGAGCATGGTACAACTGTTGTTATAATTCAAGTAATAAGTTTATTATCTGAAACATTATACAATGAATGATGTGTAATCAATATGGTGACTAAATAAAAGGTGTTTTATTTAGACTCAAAACTTTGGGGCCATATTGGATATGATTGTTCTTGAGTTTCACTTTGCATCTTTTGACTTCCTGAATATTAAGATTATTCAAATGAAACACAATCGATAAATACTTTGGAAGTAGCTATTGAAGCTAGACTATCATGAATCCAACTATAGATTGTCTAAAACGTTTAGACATAGAAAAATTTTGTTGTAGTGTTAATGAGTACTCTTGAAATAATATTTAAGTATTGGATTAGACCCACAATCACTTGAATCACTTCATGGATTTTATCACGTGTGAATAGTGAGACTATAATATCTTATATTCTTGAAACGGAGACATGCGAGTTGTAGTTTGCAAGTCGGTTGCACATTGACATATCTAAATGCACCAGTAACTTGGTGTTATAAAACATATTATTGTGTGTAATTTGATGAGTAAGTGCAAGCAAGCATTTGAGTCATCCCTTATATCCTAAGAGGATAAAAGCGATATTTGTGGGCCCCTCGATGATTTAGTGATGACAACCCTAAGCACTTGGCCAAGCCTGGACTAAGTTGAAGTGTTCAATTGTAGTCTGTTGTCAGCAGTTATAAATTGGAAAATCGGGAAACAACACATAGACAGAGACAATGATTAAAATCCATGTCTCATTTCTATACGATATCTCGAATGGGGGAATATATGATCCCTTATCTAAAGGACGTGTTACTGATAAGATCAGAGTTGATAGCGACTTTTGAAAGCTACGATTACTAATCATATTATGAAGTCTTATTTGCAAAATAGCTATTAGACTTATCCAAGTGGTAGACTGTTAGATTAGGTGTCTAGGCCAATAACTATTTTGGTATGTAGGTAATCCGATTATGAGTATTGTCCTTTTGGGTTGCCTTCACCATAGCAACTGATAGGATGAATTAAGGAGAAAGAGGATTAATTATGATTTTTTAATACATTAATATATTATATTCATAATATATTAAAAGATAAATCATATTGTTTAATTAATATTGAGCAAGAATTAATTTAGAATTAATTTTGAGGTCAAAAGAGATTAATTAAATAAAGGGGACCGATGCTGTAATTCTAAGATAGTTACAAAGTTAGGCTTAGGATCCATAAGGTAGCTATGGATGAATTTTATATGAGAGTCCATACAGAAGTTGTCCTAGGGGCCTTCTGGAAGGATCTTTGGGCTGCTTAAGGACTAAGCAACTAGATTAGGGTTTCCAAGTTGATAACCCTTGAAGCCTTGACTATATAAGGATGCTTAAGGTTCCAAAAAACGTGGCTAAGCTTTCTTAGAAGATCTTGAATGTTTTTATGCCTCTTACTCTCTTTCTTGTTGATCCTTATTGATAGTGGTGTTTCTTACTCCATTAGAGGTGCAACACTAGGGGCACTAGGATTTTAGAAGTCAAGATGAATGAGGTTTGTGATTGTTATTACTACATAACAATCAAGGTAATGTCTAAACCCTAATTATATGTTAATTTCAAAAAATACATGTGGCTCCTAGGGTTTCTAGTATTTGTCCTCAAAGCTTGTATGTCTAATATTGAAAATAGAGATCCTCAAATTAGGGTTCCATGCACACATAGGATTGCTTGCTAGGTATAAAACCCATCAGTTCCCCCATCATAACACATACCATACATAACACATATTGTATATCATCACTGGGTACTAACTACCCCTTTGGTCCTGTCGACTAGTACTTTACCTAGCATATTCAGGTTCTGGCCTCCCCTTCGTTCCTATCGACCGGTACCTTGCCTAGCATATTAGGGTACTGGCCTACCCCTTCGGTCCTTTCGACCGATACCTTGCTTAGCATATCACGATGCTGGCATACCCCTTCGGTCCTTTCGACCGGTATTGGGGACTATTTCTCCCCTACTCTACCACATAGCATCCTGGTGCATAAACATACAAGTCACATACTACCTAACTGATATGGATGCTGGCAAACCCCTTCGGGCCTATGGAATGGTTCTGTGGTTAACCCTTCTATCTCATATCACATAACAACATAGCATACTAGCACATAATCAAAATATATAATAAAATCCCAAATAGTTATCACAAAGACAATTATCTCTACTATAACTCTTACTAGTGGGCCGACCATGGTGCCTTTGACCAACTTCTACTGGAAGGTAGCTCACCCCAGTGTTGTGAAGTTTTTGAACTATCCTTGTTGTTGGGATCAACTCCTCTCAATTCCTACACATAACAACCTTCCTTAATTACTATTTCATACTCTTAACCCCTTTTGAGGGTTAACTCAGGTCAAAGTCAAAGTTAAGGTCAACAACTTGGTCAAAGTTAAATCTGGGTCAAAGTCAACATCTGGTTGACTCAACTCGCTGAGTTCCATAATCCTGAAAATGCTAAAACTTCAACCCTACTCGCCGAGTCCTTCAAGAGCTCACCAGGTTCTCCTTTAAACAAAGTTGCGACCTTTTGCAACTGACTTGCCGAGTTCATCTTTGAACTCGTTGAGTCCTGCATCTTGCAAGATGGCACATCTGGTCTTGGACTTGTAGAGTTCTCCATGAACTCGTCGAGTTCTTCTTCATGCAGTTATGGCTTAGTCTTGAACTTGCCGAGTTTTATTCTTGAACTCGCCGAGTTCCATCAGGTCCGTAATAAACCAACTGGCTGAGCGTTCTTCTAGCTCAACATATTTCCCATTATCAGAAGATGTTTGGGGGAAACTGTGACCCAACTCGTAGAGTCGTATGACCGACTCGTCGAGTTCCTCCATGTCCAAAGCTATTCAACCGATTTTAGTTGGTCTTAATGCATTCAAAACGTAGTTATGACCTTCTAGGGTCCATATTCCACGTAAAGTTACAAACCTGACTTTCATGCATGGGGTATTTAGCTCAAATGTTCCTAAAAAGCAGTTTATATGATACATGTGACTCTCATGGCCACAAAGTTGGCACCTTTATGCCATGGGGTCCCTTTAAGTCTCTCGATCCATAGTTATAACTCCCCCTAACAAGCTTGTACCCATGTATGGTTCCATAAAATGCTCCATAAAACCCTAAGCTACCCTCATGGGGGGATCGAAGTAAAGAATAAGCAAGGTATAGGCTTTTTACCTCAAATGAGCTGGAAGAGTGGCACAATCTTTGGATCTACTTGCTTCCCAAAGAACCTTAGAGCTTTCTCTTCCTTCTCTAGCTTCAAAATCACCATAAACACATAACTATGGCTCAAGAATACTTAAAATGGGATAGGGTTTCGTGAATGTTGTTTAGAAGTGATGGAGGCTGTAATGAAAGCCATTTAAGGCATTGAAATAGGGTGCAAACCCTTAAAATTAGGGTTTCATCCAGACAGGCCTACTCGTCGAGTCAGGTCATCGGACTCGGCGAGTAGATCCTTCCACCCGTGTCCAAGTTTTGCCTCGAATCAGTGAGTTGGGGCCTTTAACTCTTCGTGTCCCAAAGTAAAATATGAAATTTTTTATATAAAATACGTACCAGGAACCGGACGCTATAAATCTCCCCCACTTATTTTAGACTTCGTCCTCGAAGTCTGCTACTGCATTTGGAAAAAGCTCGGGGTAGTACTCTCTCATCTTGTCCTCTAGCTCCCAAGTCCATTCTAAGCCCTTGCGGTGCTGCCATTGCAACTTCACCAGCTCAACCCTCTTGTTCCTCAAATCCTTCAACTTCCTGTCGAGGATAGCTACTGGTCGTTCTATATAGTTCAAGCGATCATCCACCTGAATATCCACTAGAGGTACCACTGCTGACTCATCTTTCAAGCACTTCCTTAGCTGGGAGAAATGGAAAGTGCTTTGGATCTGCCTAAGCTCGGCTGGTAGATCCAATCTATATGCCACCTTTCCCACCCAGGCTGCAACCCTAAAAGGCCCAATGTACCTGGGGCCCAACTAGAGCTTGTTATTTTTTCTCAGTACGAGCTTAGATAGAACGCATCTCAGATAACCAGGTCAATGTTGATTTCATGATTAGGAAAGTCACAACAGAGCTCAAAACTAGGGTTTAGCCAAACATGGCAAAATATGATCAAAACATATAAAAAGAGACACCAACCAACTAATCTTACTAATCTACTTGAAGGAGATGATCCCCATTCTTCAGATCTTCAGAAATCGTTGAAATTGGAGAAGAAACATCTCCAAAATCGTATTTTCGTTGTTTGGTGCCTCTGGAATTGCCAACTTAGGTTATTGGAATGCTATCAGGGTGTTTTTATTCGTGCACCAACAAAAATGGCGCACATGCGATCACATGTGCACAACCTGCGATCGCAGGTTTTGAAGTAAATGCATCCCATGCCTTTTTAATGATGTAGGATGCTATTTTGACACTTTTTGGCCAACCTGCGATTGCATGTACACAACCTGCGATCGTAGATATTGAGTTTTCACTCCGAATGAATTTTGGGCACAAAAGAACCTCGAAGACAAGTTGCAACCTAACCTACGATCGCAAAAAGGCCCCATGCGATCGCATGAAGGAAACCTACGATCTCATGTTGTGACTAAGACGTCCTAAATTTCTTCTACTTTTCAAATCATTTTAAATCGTGTCAATCGGAGTTACGGTTCTCGAGATATGGTCAAAATACTAACAGGGGGTCAAAGCTGCCAACAACATCCTTAAACTTTAGAATGTAGATTCTATCTTTGTGTGATCAGTTCAATTGAATGTGTCTTGACCAAAGCATCTTCAATCATTCCACAACATACTCCATAAGTTCCAAGCTCCATTTTAACCTCCAAACACGCATCCAACTGCTCCCAAAGCACTGCTCCACTCGAACTATTTTAAATCAACAGAAAAACATGAGCAGTACCGGAATTCTAACAAAAGACATGAGCTGAACATTATTTAAACAAATGGCATGAAAATGTACAAAATATGATTCTAAAATGATAACAAAATCTACCTTATAAGATGCATAAAATGGCATCTAACAAGGACCATATCTCCGACCTGAAACTCCAGGTCCGAACGACGCTTGTCGGCATAAATTTTCTACCGACTCTGAGCAATCTGAAGCCTACTCCAAACCTGGTGGATCCTCTCCGTCGTCTTGAGTACCACTTTGATACTCCCTATGACCCTCTGTCCAACGTCACACCAAAATATTAGGGTCCTGCACTTCCTCCCATATAACATCTTGAAGGGAGTACGGTCAATACTCGCATGGTAGGTATTATTGTAGGAAAACTCTACCAAGGGAAGGTAGGTATCCTAGCTACCACCAAAGTCTAAAAGGCATGCAAGCAACATATCCTTCAAGTTTTGGATGTTACGCTCGCTCTGACTTTCCATCTGTGGGTGAAAAGCGGTGCTAAAGTGCAGATGAGTACCCAACTCGTCGTGAAAGTTCTTCCAGAATCTAGAAGCGAACCGCACATCTCTGTCAGAAATCATGTAGACTGGCACTCCGTTTCTGGCTACAACCTCTCGAATATAGATTTCGGCTAACTTCTCTACCAAGATACTCTTCTGGATCAGTATGAAGTGGGCATTCTTGGTTAATCGATCAACGATGACCCAAATAGAATCCACTCCCCATGAGGTCCTAGGAAGATTTGTGATGAAATCCATCGTACTGTCTTCCTATTTCTATATAGGGATATCCAATGGATGCATCTTTCCATGAGGCCACTGGTGATCTGCCTTGACCTTCCTACAGGTCAGACAACTCTCAATGCACCAGGCTACATCCCGCTTCATGCAGAGCCACCAATAGTTAGGACGAAGATCTCAATACATCTTTGTTACCCCGAGATGGATAGAGAACCTAGATTTGTGGACTTCATCCATCAAAATCTATCGTACTCCGCCCCAGTACGGAACCCAGATCCTCCCGTGAACGGTCAGCAGCCCGCGACTATCATAGTTAAACGAGACCGCTTGCCTATGATCCGCTCACACTTCTGGCGCTCTTCCTTCATAACCTCAACTTGCGCCTCTTGGATCTGCTCCAACAATAGAGTCACTACCGTCATCCTCAAACAAATGTCTCTTATCGGGGTTGTCTTGTCACTAAGCGCATCAGCCACAACGTTGGCCTTCCTCTGGTAGTAGAGGACCTCACAATCATAATCCTTCACCACATCTAGCCACCGATGTTGTCTCATGTTCAAGTTCGGCTGATCTATGAGGTACCTCAAACTCTTGTGGTCCATGTAAATGGTACATCAGATGTCACAACTAGGAATTCTAATATTCTTGTAATCATTAACAAGGATAACATTGTAACTAAAATTTGAAAGCATGTATGACGCTTATTCAATGACAACAAATTTTCCATCAAACAATCAAATAGTCAACAAAAGGTTGGAAACCCTAGAAATAATAGCTTAAGTCCATTATGGACTAGGATTTCCTTATTGGGCCTAATGGGCCATTAAACTTCCACTTTGACTATTTTGGGCTTAGAACTCATAAATGGGCTCTTATTGGACCCACTCTCATGAGACTTAACCTTGTTAGGCCTGATTAGCCTAAAATGGACTAGTTTATCTTTAATGGGCCTTATTAGGCCATAACAAATCCAATTAGCCTTAATGGACTCAAATCCATTCATTTGTGAAAAAATTGGGCGATGAACTACTCTAAAGGCCCAATGGGCCGAAAACCATCAAATTGGACTTCATATTATCGGACTCAAGCACTAAAGGCCCAAACGAGCTCTCTCCTTTCTCCCTCTCGGCCCAACATATATTTAAAAAAAAGGAAATGGAGGTTGACTTTTGAGGTGCCACCTCCATATTACACAACAAATAATAATACAATTGCATCTCATACTTCCATGCAAGCTTGTATGATCTAACATGCATCAAGGATTCTCTATCTCCTCTCTTCTTGATATCTCGGCCGAGAGCCACAACCCACACACATAAACTTCTTCGATCACCTTCCTTAATCACTCTTAAGTATTCTCTTCCTTGTGCCTCCAAAAATCTCGAAGTTTTGCTTGCGTATCAAGGGGATTTCCACAAGAATATCATCATTTCTTGGTAAGTGATACATATCCAAGAATTATATAACTCTTTTCTCATGTTGGATCACTTCTCTGACTCATTTTTGGTAATCATACTCCTAGAATCATCTCAAGTTCGAGATCTTCCCAAAGGTGTTGCTAGGACAAAAAACCTCTTCATCTTTTCTTCAAAAACCGAACCCATAAACCCAAGGTGAGTTCATACCCCTCTATTTTCGGTTCTCACATGTTTTATGGGGGAGAATACAAGTAAACATTTTAACTGTTGGGCTTGACAGATTCTAATCATGCTTATTAGGCCTTTGTGACCCATTAACATGACTTTTGGCCCTAACATAAATAATACATGTTTATTGGGCCTCCTGTGACCCAATTACATGCTAAAGGGACCCTCAATCGCTTTTACATGCTATTGGGCCTCAGTGGCCCATTAGCATTGCTAGTAAGGTCCAAATAAATCATATGCGAAATAGGCCAACGCGCCCTTCGTACACTCGACAGCCTTAAATAACGTATGTGATTAATAGGAACTCGTGGTCCTCTTCTCCTCGTGTGTTAGGCTTTCCTTCTATTCAAGTAAACAAAAATCAAGTCGTTAATCAAGGTTAATCAAAATCATTTGGACTAAGTGAGTAATAACGGGTGACACCAATAAGTTTCGGTCATAGTCTGTAGTTATAATCAAAGTCTCCTCGAGGGAGAGCGAGAGTTTTTGTATAGATCTATACGGGGGTGACTCCCCCTCACCTAAGTTGTTCGCTACAGTTAGACTCGGCCAGTCTAGGGTGACCAAATTTTAAGATCAATTCCAGCGTTCACTAGAATGCCAAGACAGAAGCACTAGTCATTATTATGCATGATTTTAATGATTCACATAAAAATCCAATACCATCTAAGTAATCAAGGAAAATCCTATTCATTCGATGAGACAATACAATAATACAACACGATCATAGTATTTTATTGGAAAACATCGGGTTTTCTGGGGAAATCAACATTATTCACTTGTACTTTTAATAACTATAATGCAAAACTTCTCATTTATACATGTTTTGAAATCATTCATGCATATACCTATGATTCATCACACTTTTTGTATAAACCACTGTTGTTTAAGAAAATATCGGAGTTTCTGGGTTTTATAAACTACACAAAACATTTTCATATCAAACCTACATATGAACTCACCAACATTCTATATGTTGACGATTTCAAAATAACTTGTATTCTCAGGTAATAGATAAGTTGAAGAACAACACCAAGTGTGTTAGGATGTTATTTTTTGAAAACTCTCAAACAATTTATGCTATGGATATGTAATATTTAGACAATGTACTTGATGTGAACAAGGTTAGTTGTAATGTATTAATGCATGGTGATTT
The DNA here is from genome assembly GCF_052625555.1 of Lactuca saligna. NCBI lineage: Eukaryota > Viridiplantae > Streptophyta > Magnoliopsida > Asterales > Asteraceae > Lactuca > Lactuca saligna. The sequence continues at coordinate 38,807,988 of NC_136417.1, read as the reverse complement.
GATGTTATGTTTCATGCATATTCATTGTGATGATATTTCAATTTAAGCCATGCGAGCCCTCGGATGTTTCCGCCATCTGGTTTGAGGGTGTGATAGGTTGGTATCAAAGCTCTGTTTATAGTAAACTGGCATATCTAATCACACATTGATATGCAACTATAAACCTAGCAATGGACTAAATAACTCTAAACAAAAGAAATAAATTATACTAATAAACACTCTTACTTGTGCGACTTAGGAAAATGAACATAATAACCATTCAAAGAAGATGATTGGAGGATCCCAACATCTCGATTAAGCCAGGACGGTTCACAGTTGTATTAGGGGCGAATGTAGCCTGATCAACTATATTTCCTCCGGAATACAACTATCACATGCCCTGGGGAAATCGCGATTGTCGGTAAAATTAAAACATACCCCTTTGTTACCAAGAAGAGAACATCAACTCAATTTATATAACAACTAAACATCTTAGGAATAATAGTAGTATATTTATATACACTCTTGCAGAGAGTATGGCCGGCTTCCATCACCCTAGAGATCCTTATTTCCCTAACCAGGGGAATACCAGATGGTTGGAAGAGGAACCTGAAGAAGACTCCGAGGAGGAGTCTGAAGAGGAACCTGAAGCGGAAGTCGAGGGTGGACCTACCGAGCCAGGGGTAGACCTGGAAGAAGAAGAAGTCGAAGGACACCTCAAAGGAAGAACCCAGTGATGAATATGAAGTTGATTCGGACAGGGAGTCCGAAGTCATCTACCCCCTTACCCGATTAGGGTGCCGACACATCAGATGGGCCTAACTGGTCCTACACCTCCCCAGGTATCGGCATTTGGAGGTGGAACAGGCAACATGGACAACGACCGCCGTTTGGCATGGCACGCGAGTTCTATGTCTTGAGAGAGGGGAGATCAGATGATCGCGCACTTCCAGTTATGGTGAGATGATTGCGGGATACTGGGGATCTGGCTCAGAGCACCGCCGATCAGATGCACTAGATGCGGACTAGTGTTGAGCATGCAGAGCAGAAGACATGAGAAGTTATCTTAGAGTTCCACATGAGACAAGTGAGGTGGGAGACTCAACTCCAAGAAGCGGAGCGACAGGTGGCTCGCCTTCAGGGAGCATCCACTTCCTCAGCACCACCCCCTGGCACATCCCACCATGGCTAGGATTAGTCGTATCCGTCTTTAGTATTATGCTTATATGATCTATGCTATGTACCATCGACTCTATGTTTAAGTGATTACACTACTCATAGAGTCGTTATGCTGCCAAACTTTGTACTCTTTATGTATGCTCTTTCGAGCAAATTTTCATGTATCAAAGTACGGATACTATTAGTGGAAAATAATATGTGTTCTATCGTAACGTTGTTATCTGCTATGTGCTATATTTCTATGTTGTATGTGATGGGTTTTAGCCATAAGAACTTTCCTATGTGCGCATGCAAAACCCTATTGCTCGGATCTAGGCTTTCTAATTAAACATGCTTTGAATCCAAGACTTCTAATAACTAATTAGGTTAAATAACAACATTGAAACAGATCTAGAATCATACCTTTGAGTTCCTTGTTGATATTGTTTGTCTTGGAGCTTCTAGAGTCACAAATGTCACTCCTCTAATGGCTTACAAACACCAATAGCAAGCAAGATGATTTAGGAGAGAGGAGAGGGGAGGAATTCGGCCAGAGGTTCCTTACTTTAGGTTGTGTGTCGAATTCCCTCACCCCTAGGGTCTATTTATACTTGTAGACTCCTTAAGGGTTACAACCTAAACCCTAATTGGATAATCTTCTCTTAAGGCTATCCAAATCCATTCCATAGATAACCCTATGGACGATTTTGGCTTATCCAAGCCCTAGAAATCGTCCATCCTATCTAGGATAAGGATTTACAGTCTAAAGTGTAACTATCAAACAATTGACAGTTTATACCCTCTTATTTAATTAATCTCTTTAAGTCACCAAATTAATACCAATTAATTTATGACTTATATTAATCAAATAGCCATATATTATTCCTTATAATATTTACTCTCTCTTAACAAATCATCCTTCAAGTTGCTATGGTGAAGGCAACCCAAAAGGACCATGCACAATCGGATATAGTTATAGCCTTAGACACTATTCCAACAGTCTCCCACTTGGATAAGTCTAGTAACTATACAAGTACAATTCAGTTTGCAATCGTAGCTCTCAAAGACGTTGTCAACTCTGATCTAATCAATCTTGTCCTTTAGATAAGGGATCATACAGTCCTCTGTTAGATATCATGCTGACAATCCTATGGAATGGTTAGTCAAGCATTTAGATTTCTCGATCTTCGATTTATTTGACATAGAACTTAATCGAACACATCAATTTAGTTCTGACCGGGCCCGGCACATAAGTCAAATCAAATCATCGAGTGGCCAAGATATCTCTTCTACCCTCTTAGGATAAAATTTACAGATAAACTTCGACTTATATGCATTTAATTATTCATTAACCAACAATACACAACAATGCGTTTTATAACATCAAGTTACTGATGCGTTTTCGCATTATCAATGCACAATCAATTAACAAATAATAAACCATATATCTAGGTTTTAAGACTATATGATATTATCGTCTTGCGATCACCTTTTATATTGTATTCCATAAGGTGATTCCAGCAAGCGCGGGTTTATTCCAATGCTCAAAACCAGTTCAGAAGCACTCATGAACGTTGCAGCAACCCTTGCTATGTCTAACACCATTTAGACATTCTACATACCAATTCATGACAATCTTCATTCATATCTACTCCCAACATATGAACGATTGTGGACCATTTGAATAATTCGATTATTCCTAATAAACTCAATTATTCTGGAAGTCAAAACATGCAAAGTGAAACAATAGTTAAACAACTAACATGTGATAGTAACTTTACTCATAAATAAAACTCCTTTATTTAATCATCAAATGTTAATTACATTTATCTATTATACGTTTCTAATACTATCTAATCTATACTAATATCATCCTTCAGCCCAATACTCCTAGCATGCTGCAAGTGCTTAACCCTACTCAGTCCCTTCGTAAGCGGATCTGCTGGGTTATCTTCTGATGATATCCTCTTCACTACGAGTTGTCCTTCTTCTACACGATGTCTAATGAAGTGATATTTTCTGTCGATATGTCGAGATCTACCATGATCCCTCGGTTCCTTGGTCAAGGCAACCGCACCTTCGTTATCACAGAAAATCTTCATGGGCTCCTTTATGGCCGGTACAACTCCAAGATCACCAATGAAGTTCTTTAGCCATATTGCCTCCTTCGACGCTTCGCTCGCTGCGATGTACTCTGATTCGCACGTTGAATCAGCTACGGTTTCTTGCTTGGAACTCTTCCAAGTCACTGCTCCTCCATTTAGGGTAAAGACCCAGCCCGACTGCGAACGATAGTTGTCCCTGTCGGTCTGAAAGCTGGCGTCACTATACCCTCGCACCTTCAAGTCATCACTCCCTCCAAGGACTAAGAACCATTCTTTCGTCCTCCGAAGGTACTTAAGGATGTTCTTCACCGCAATCCAATGTGCTTTGCCAGGGCTCCCTTGATATCTGCTAACCATGCTCAAAGCGAAGGCTACGTCAGGGCGAGTACAAGTCATAGCATACATGATTGAGCCAACTGCGGAAGCGTATGGTACTCGGCTCATTTCTGCTATCTCAGCTTCGGTACTCGGACTTTGAGTCTTACTCAACTTGGCATTTCCTTGTATCGGTAGTTCTCCCTTCTTTGAGTTTTCCATACTAAAACGTTTTAGTACCTTCTCTAAGTAAGTATTCTGACTAAGTCCAATTAGTCTCTTACTTCTTTCTCTTACTATCCTTATTCCCAAAATGTAAGAAGCCTCTCCGAGGTCCTTCATAGCGAAGCACTTCCCGAGCCAGGACTTAACCTCCTGCAGAGTCGGGATGTCGTTTCCTATGAGTAATATGTCATCAACATATAGAACGAGAAAGCTTACTATACTCCCACTGGCTTTGACATATACACAAGATTCGTCTTTGCTTCGTACAAATCCAAACTCTTTGACTTTCTCATCGAAGCAAAGATTCCATCTGCGAGATGCTTGCTTAAGTCCATAAATGGACTTCTCAAGCTTACACACTCTATTCGGATGCTTCGGATCCACAAACCCCTCTGGCTGAGCCATGTAAACATCCTCAGCCAACTTTCCGTTAAGGAAAGCGGTCTTGACATCCATTTTCCAAATCTCATAATCATGAAATGCGGCAATTGCTAGCATCACTCTAATAGATTTAATCTTCGCAACTGGTGAGAAGGTCTCATCATAGTCAACTCCGGGAGTTTGAGTAAAGCCCTTCGCGACCAATCGCGCTTTATATGTGTGTACGTTCCCATCCACGTCGGTCTTCTTCTTGAAGATCCACTTGCACCCTACGGTCTTACGTTCGGGCACATAATCAACCAAATTCCAAACTTGGTTATCGTACATGGATTGGATCTCACTATCCATCACCTCGTTCCATTTCGCAGACTCCGGGCCTGCCATGGCTTCCTTATAGCTATTAGGTTCATCAAGATTTACTACTGTACCATCACTAATATACGTGTCCCCTTCGGTAGTAATATGAAAACCATAAAACTGGGGATGAACTCTAACTCTATCGGAACGTCTAAGAGGTAAGGATTCGTCAATCGGTTCAACCGGAGTTTCCTCCTCGGGTTGAATGCCAGCGGTAGAGGTTCCTTCATCTATCGACTCTTGAATCTCTTCAAGTTCGATTTGCCTCCCACTGTCTCCTTGGCTTATGAGTTCTCGCTCTCGGAAAACTCCTCTCCTCGCAACAAAGACAACATTGTCTTTCGGTCTATAGAAGAGATATCCAAAGGAAGGTTGAGGGTAGCCGATGAAAATACATCGCTCACTTCGAGGTTCAAGCTTGTCGTGAGTATCTCGTCTTACGAAAGCCTCGCAACCCCAAACCTTGATATGTGCCAATGAGGGAGCTTTCCCTGTCCACATCTCGTGAGGTGTTTTGGCAACCTTCTTAGTTGGGACTCGGTTAAGGATATGGGCGGCAGTCTCTAAGGCATACCCCCAAAAGAAGATAGGTAGTGAAGCACGACTCATCATAGAGCGAACCATATCCAATAAGGTTCGATTACGCCTTTCTGCCACACCATTCAACTGCGGTGTCCTAGGAGGCGTCAATTGCGAAACTATTCCACACTCCTTGAGATAATCGTGGAATTCAAGACTTAGGTACTCTCCTCCTCGATCGGATCGAAGCATCTTGATTTTCCTGCCCAATTGATTCTCCACTTCATTCTTGAACTCTTTGAACTTTTCAAAAGTTTCTGACTTTTGCTTGATTAAGTAGATATACCCATATCTACTATAGTTATCGGTAAAAGTCACATAGAAGCGGTTCCCATCCTTCGTGGTTGATCTAAAGGGTCCACATACATCGGTATGTATTAGGTCCAATAGCCCCTCACCCCTTTCACAAGTACTCGTGAAGGGTGACTTAGTCATCTTTCCAAGTAAACAAGACTCGCATGTGTCATCTTCCCTAAGGTCGAATGACTCCAACACTCCATCCTTTTGGGGTTGGGCTATGTATTTCTTGTTGACATGTCCAAGACGACAATGCCACAAGGATGCTTTATCCATACTAGTGGAAGAATCAATATTCAAAACATCATTTCCTAAGTTATCAACAATCATAACAGTTTCATATATCCCATTACATGGTATAGCTTCAAAGTAAAAGACACCATTTAGATAAGCCAAAATAGAACCATTCTCATTATTAAAAGAAAATCTAAATCCTTGTCTATATAAACCATGAAATGAAATGATGTTTCTATCCATTTCTGGCGAATAGAAACAATTGTTCAAATCTAAAACTAAACTATTCCTAAGCACTAAAGAATACACTCCAATCTTGGTCACAGGTGACGATCTTCTGTTCCCCATGATTAGATTGATCCTTCCTTGCTCTACATCCCTACTTCTTTTTAGTCCCTGCACATTAGAACAAATGTGATAACCGCAACCGGTATCAAGAACCCAAGAAATAGCATGATTAGAATCGTTAGATTTGATTGTGTATATACCTGCGAAAGATGGCTTGATCTTTCCTTCCTTAATGGCTTGCAGGTAATCCGGGCAGCTTCTCTTCCAATGTCCTATCTTGTGGCAGTGGTGGCACTCTGCCTCCCTTGGGTTGGAACAGGGCTTAGAGGGATCAACTTTGGTCCCACTAGAAGAGGAACCATCTCGGGCTTTCACCTTTCGATAGTTATTCAATGAAGCTTTCCTCTTCTTTCCCTTCCCTTGACCAATAGCCAAGACAGGAGCAGCGGATGGATTGGGAGTTGGTGCAACAGACTTGTCCTTGAAATTGCTCTCAGCAACCCTCAAGAGACCTTGGAGTTTGCTTAGGGTGACCTCCTCTTTTTTCATGTGGTAGGTTATCCTAAATTGGTTGTACATCGGAGGCAAAGAGTGAAGCACCATGTCGATCGCCAAGTCTTCGCCGATGTCAACATTTAACTTGCGAAGGCGGTCGACATACCTTTGCATCTTTTGCAGGTGCACGGTAAGAGATTCTCCATGACCCATCTTAGCGGAGATCATGTTAGTGAAAATCTCGTAACGCTCTTGTCTTGCGTTTTGGTCGTACCTCTCCAACAAGTCTTGATGCATCTCGTATGGATACATGTCCTCGTAGGACTTTTGGAATTCGGAGTTCATGGTGGCGATCATGATGCAATGTACTTTCGTTGCATCTCGCTCATGAGTTTCAAAGGCGGTGATTTCAGCGGGAGTAGCAACTTCGGGGTTGATTTTCTCGAGCTTCTCATCGAGGACATACTCTTTATCCTCATAGCGAGTAATAGTGCGAATGTATCTTATCCATTCGCTAAAGTTCGTTCCATCGAAGGTGACCTTTTGGCAAAGGCTCATCAACGTGAAAGAACTAGCAGCAGCGTTGTTTGCGTTTGACATCTATAGAAAGGACAAAGATAGATTAGAACAAGAATCCCTAATTATCACCCAATAAGAAAAATTAGGGCTAGGATCCAACAATAACATTTACATACTAGAAAAGGGATGCCGTAATCTAATATGCAAATAAATTGAAGGTAAGTGAATGACGATTCACTAATTCTCCATTACAAAACTTAAACTATTAGTCCTAAGTGTTTTTGAGAATTCCTAGTTTCGGATGAGATTCATTGAACTATTCAATGGCATGTTTAAATCTCGATATGCCCTTCTTGTTTGTGACTGGGATGCCGAGGATCACAAAGCGGGTGTGAATTACCATGCAAATTCACATGGTGCCTTCATTGTAACGATCACCTATTCGATGTGCCGGTAAACCACACACGCTCCATCGAACTATGATAAACAATGAATCACCCTTTGCCACCTTCGCTTAGAACCAATTAGTGTGCCGGTAAACCACACACGCTCCACTAACTTCTTAGCAAGGTGCAAAGTGTAATTTCATGGGATTGCATCAATTCACTTTTCCTAAAGTAACTAAGATTGGGAAATTTTTTTAAAACGTGTAGTTACTTTGTGTTTCTTATTATACTTTTAATGAGAGGATGAGGTTGCCCTATCCTACCCGTTCGGCTAACGACCCTCCACCAATCAAGCAAGCGGTGGGTGTGAGTGTACACCCATTAAGTGCCATTTTATAGGCCACAACATTATACCCACCTTATAGATCGGCTTCGTGAATGAGGCCTACTAGCGGTAAGACTAGCATTTAGTTATACATATATATATATATTATTCTAGTAATATCATATAAGTATAGGGTTGTATTTTAAAACCTTTTAAAATCTAGGGTTTGAAATTTAAGTTGTCTAAATTAAAACTTTTAATCACAAATATAAATTTCAAAACTTTAGGGTAGGTTTTAAACATTTAAAACATGGAGGATCAAATAACAAATAATTCCAATTAACAATTAATATCCTAATTATCTTTATTTGATTTATCTAAGATTTCTTTCAAGATAATTATCAAAATAATTAATCATTATCATATAAGGAAATTAAATATTTTATTAGATGATAAATATCTTTAATTAGATCAAGATAATTGTCATATTTATCAAAAAATCGGATTTAGATTGATCTAATATGATTAAGGTAAGTTTCCATAAGATAATTATGAAAAAATCCCGAATCTGGCCATTCCTGACGCCTGGACTCGCCGAGTACACAAGGGGACTCGCCGAGTCAGGCCTACTCGCCGAGTCCACCTTGGAACTCGCCGAGTCAGTGACTCATAAACCCAAAAATCGAATTTTGCAGGTTTGTTTCAGTTAATCAAGCAACAATTTAAAGAAAACCAAGCTAGGCTCTGATACCACTGATGGGTTTTAGCCATAAGAACTTTCCTATGTGCGCATGCAAAACCCTATTGCTCGGATCTAGGATTTCTAATTAAACATGCTTTGAATCCAAGACTTCTAATAACTAATTAGGTTAAATAACAACATTGAAACAGATCTAGAATCATACCTTTGAGTTCCTTGTTGATCTTGTTTGTCTTGGAGCTTCTAGAGTCATAAATGTCACTCCTCTAATGGCTTACAAACACCAATAGCAAGCAAGATGATTTAGGAGAGAGGAGAGGGGAGGAATTCGGCCAGAGGTTCCTTACTTTAGGTTGTGTGTCGAATTCCCTCACCCCTAGGGTCTATTTATACTTGTAGACTCCTTAAGGGTTACAACCTAAACCCTAATTGGATAATCTTCTCTTAAGGCTATCCAAATCCATTCCATAGATAACCCTATGGACGATTTTGGCTTATCCAAGCCCTAGAAATCGTCCATCCTATCTAGGATAAGGATTTACAGTCTAAAGTGTAACTATCAAACAATTGACAGTTTATACCCTCTTATTTAATTAATCTCTTTAAGTCACCAAATTAATACCAATTAATTTATGACTTATATTAATCAAATAGCCATATATTATTCCTTATAATATTTACTCTCTCTTAACAAATCATCCTTCAAGTTGCTATGGTGAAGGCAACCCAAAAGGACCATGCACAACCGGATATAGTTATAGCCTTAGACACTATTCCAACAGTATGTTAATATGCGAAACTACTTAAGTACATGCTATACACCTATTTTATAGAACCACAAACTCACAAAAATTTTAGGCACTCAAGATCTTCCCATTCCATGACAGAAGGATGCCTCAACGACCTGCCCGTGGAAACCCCAAGCCGACATCACCAGAAATCAACTCAGTTGCATTTCAAGCAGTTGTATCTACTGCAAACACAGCGAAAATGGCACAAATCCAATAGGAACAATGGTGGAGGCAACGGGTAAGGGGCTAGAAGCTTAAACAACGGAATAAATTAGGGGCATACCAAGACATGCTCCTACAAATATTTCACTAACGCCAAGCCACGAACCGTTAATGGCACAGGGGGAATGATAACCCTAAAGAGATGGATTGAAAAGGTGGAGTCTGTGTTCGAGATATGTGAATGCCCCGAGGTGAAAGTGAAGTTTGCAGCGTGCACATTTGTTGATCAAGCTCTCACCTGGTGAATGGACATGTGGAGGCCATGACTCTTCCCGTAGCCAATGCCATGTCGTGGGCGGAATTGAAAGAAATGTTGATGGCCGAGTACTGCCCGTGTGGTGAAATTCATAAAATGGAGCAAGAGTTATGGAATCTCACCATCCGAAACTCCGACATCGATGCTTACATATCAAGGTTTAGCGAACTGTCTCTGGTGTGCCCTGGCATGCTTACTTCGTAAGGAAATAAAATCGAACGATTCATCTGGGGGTTCACCTCCCCAATTCAACGAAATGTGATAGCTGCAAATCCTGAAACCTTTGACAGTGCCAAGAGGTTTGGCCAAGAAGTTGTACGACCACAACAACAAGAAGGGTGAGAAGTTAGGGGAAACTGAAGGCAAGAAGGAGAGTGGTAACAATAAAGGAAATAATAACAAGAGAAAGGCACGACAAAGCTCAGAGTCATCAAAGAAACAACAAACAGCGACAGTTCATGCAGTAACCACCCAAGTTCCCTCCACACCACATGCTCCGGTTTCATCCACTCCAAGTGCCCCTAAGCAGTTTTCTGGGAATCTCCCAAAGTGCAACAAGTGCAATCTCCGTCACAAAGGCGAATGCAGGAAGATGCATTGTACCAATTGCAATAGAAAGGGTCACACGGCATAATACTGCAGGATCTATCCTCCCCAGAACCAGCAATATGGAAATAGCAATAACAACAACAATTGCACCTACAACAACAACAACACCAACAATAGCGACAACAATGTTGGGGAAAGACACACCTGTTATGGAAATGGAAAGACTGGGAATTTCCATCAAAACTACCCCAATGTCAACAACCCTGGGAATGAAGGAGCAGGGAGAGTGTTGACCATGGGTCAAGGAGAAGCGGTTTAGGATCTCGCTGTTGTCACTGGTACGTTTCTCCTAAACCACACATATTCATGCATCCTATTTGATATCGGGGCAGAGCGAAACTTTGTGAGTAATAAATTCATACACATGCTAAAACAACAACCCCAGAAGCTTAATGAAACCTTTACGGTGGAAATGGATAATGGGAAAACAGAATCAACTGGGGAAATCTATGTAGGATGTACCCTGACCTTAAATCATCACGCCTTTCAAATAAACTTGATGCATGTAACTATTAGGAGTTTTGATGTGATTATCGGCATGGACTGGTTGAGCCCCCACCATGCTGAAATTATGTGTCACGAGAAGGTCGTCCTTCACCTCCCTAATCACGAAACCCTAATTATATACGAAGACAAGCTCAGTACGAACCTTCGTCTGATCTCGCGTATTAAGGCACAGAAATATCTACAGAAGAAGAACTTGGTGTTTCTGGCTCACATAGTGGATAAGTCCAAGGAAGAGGTCAACATTTGATACATCCCAGTGGCTTGCGATTTCCCGGATGTTTTTCCTAAAGATCTCCCGGGGATACCCCAAGAAAGACACGTCGAGTTTGAATTTACCTTGTGCCGGGAGCTATACCCATTGCAAAATCACCCTATAGGATGGCTCATGCGGAGATGCAAGAACTGTCCAGCCAACTTAGCGAACTCTTGAGAATAGGATTCATCTGACCCAGCTTCTCACCTTGGGGATCTCCGATTCTCTTTGTTAACAAAAAGGACGGATCCTTTAGGATATGTATTGACTATAGAGAATTAAGTAAGCTCGTTATTAAAAATCGCTACCCACTTCCACGAATCGACGATCTATTCGAGCAGCTCCAAGGAGCAAGTTACTTCTCTAAGATAGATCTGCGATCCGGATACCACCAACTCAATGTCCAGGAAGAGGATATCCCTAAAACCACTTTCTGAAATCGCTATGGAAATTACGAATTTGTTGTAATGCCCTTTGGTCTAACGAATTCCCCTGCCATATTCATGGACCTGATGAATCGGATCTGCCGACCATTCCCCGACAACTTGGTCATCGTTTTCATCGATGATATCCTAGTCTATTCTCGAAGAAAACAGGAGCATAACCGACATCTCCTGCAAATCTTGGAAACCCTATGAACTGAAAAGTTATACGTAATACTCTCTAAGTGTGAGTTCTGGCTCCGTAGCGTGAACTTTTTAGGTCATGTTGTCAGTCAAGAAGGGATACATGTGGACCCTTCTAAGGTCAAAGCCATTGAAGGATGGGCAGTCCCGACAACACCCACTGAAATTCTTCAGTTTTTAGGTCTCACAAGCTATTACAGGAGATTCATTCAGAAATTCTCCAAAATAGCCAAGCCACTTACCATGCTTACACAGAAGGGCGTACCCTTTGAACGGACAAAGAAGCAAGAAGTTGCCTTCCGAACTCTAAAGCGAGCTCTATGTAGTGCATCAGTACTATCATTACCAGAGGGAATGGAGGACATCATGGTTTACTGCGATGCTTCAAATCAAGGGTTAGGTTGTGTACTCATGCAACGTGTGAAGGTGATAGCTTATGCGTCCCGACTACTAAAGACACATGAGGTGAATTATACCACTCATGATCTCGAATTAGGAGCAGTGGTTTTTTCCTTGAAGATTTGGAAGCACTACCTTTAAGGTACAAAGTTCACCATTTTCACTAACCACAAGAGTCTCCAACACATTTTAAAACAAAATGAGTTAAACATGAGGCAACGAAGATGGGTTGAGCTGCTGAACGATTATGAGTGCGAAATCAAGTATCACCCAGGCAAGGCTAACATGGTAGCCGATGCCCTTAGCCGGAAGGAACAGTCAAATCGTTGTGTGAAAAAACTCTCGATAACCCTTCAATCCAATATGTCCTCGCAAATCAAGGTAGCCCAGTTCAATGCCATGAAGACAGAAAACAAAACAAGTGAAGCATTACGTGGAATGGAAAAGAACTTCGAAGTCAAGGAGGACGAAGCACATTATTTCATGAACCGAATTTGGATCCCTAAACTTGGGGGATTCAGAGAGGTAGTCATGAATAAAGCCTATAAGACATGATACTCCATCCATCCGGGTTCAGATAAAATGTACTTGGATATCAAATAGCAGTATTGGTGGCTTAACATGAAGGCAGAAATTTCCACTTACATTAGCAAGTGCCTCACTTTTGCTAAAGTAAAGGTAGAATATCATAAGCCCTCGGGATTATTACAACAACAACCGGTAATACCCGAGTGGAAATGGGAAAGGATTACTATGGACTTTGTGACCAAATTACCCTAGACTACAGATGGATTGGATACCATATGGGTAATAGTCGATGGGTTGACAAAATCCACTCATTTCCTACGAATAAAAGAGTTATACAAGATGGAACGAATGACGAGAACCTACATCAAGGAAATTGTGAGACTTCATGGAGTGTCAATATTTATCATATCTGACCGAGATAGTAGATTCACTTCACGCTTTTGGCAATCACTTTAAAAGGCTATGGGTACACAACTTGATATGAGCACTGCATATCATCCACAGACAAATGGTCAAAGTGAACGAACCATTCAAACGGTCGAAGATATGCTCTGAGCTTGTGTGATTGATTTTGACAAATCATGGGATACCCACTTGCCTTTAATTGAATTTTAGTACAACAACAGTTATCACTCAAGCATCAAAGTTTCTCCTTTCGAAGCATTATACGGTCGCAAATCTCGATTGCCTCTATGATGGGCTGAGGTAGGCGACTCCCAGCAAACAAGGGGACAAGCACGGAACGGAACTCTCGCCATACCATAAATCATCCATGAAACGCCAGAAAAGATGATTCAAATCAAGGCTTGACTTCAAGCATCGCCGGACCGACAGAAAAGCTATGCTGATAAACGGCAAAAGCCATTGGAATTTCAAGTCGGAGACCGAGTGCTGCTGAAATTCTCTCCCTGGAAAGGGATGATTGGTTTCGGGAAACGGGAAAAACTAAACCCACGATACATTAGACCGTTCGAGATTCTTGCCCGAATCGGTCCAGTGGCTTCTAGACTACAGCTACCTGCCAAGCTTAGCAGTGTACACCCCGTGTTCCATGTTTCAAATTTGAAAAAGTGCTTATCCGACGAGACTCTAGTCATCACATTGGAAGAAATCGAAATCAACGAGTATCTCATGTTCGTTGAAGAACCGGTTGAAATCATGGATAGGAAAGTGAAGCGTACTAAGCAAAGTCACATTCCGATTGTGAAAGTTTAGTGGAACGTGAAACGTGGATCGGAATTCACGTGGGAACGCGAAGACCAGATGAAGCAGAAGTACCCTCACTTATTCTTGCATTCTCAAAGCTAACTTCAAAAAGAATTTCGAGATGAAATTCCCTCTAACGGGGGGATGACGTCACAACTAGGAATTCTAATATTCTTGTAAACATTAACAAGGATAACATTGTAACTAAAATCTGAAAGCATGTATGACGCGTATTAAATGACAACAAAATTTCCATCAAACACTCTATACAAACATTCAAATAGTTAACAAAAGGTTGCAAAACCCTAGAAATCTCGGCTTAAGTCCAATATGGACTAGGATTTCCTTATTGTGCCTAATGGACCAATAAACTTCCACTTTGACTATTTTGGGCTTAGAACTCGTAAATGGGCTCTTATTGGACCCACTCTCATGATACTTAACCTTTTTGGGCCTTATAAGCCTAAAATGGACTAGTTTATCTTTAATGGGCCTTATTGGGCCATAACAAATCCAATTACCCTTAATGAAATCAATTTTATTCTTTTGTGCAAGAATTGGGCCGTGAACTACTCTAAAGGCCCATTGAGCCGAAAACCATCAAATTGGACTTCATATTATCGGACTCAAGCACTAAAGGCCCAAACCACCTCTCTTTTTCTCCCTCTCGGCCCAACATATATTAAAAAAAAGGAAATGGAGGTTGACTTTTGAGGTGCCACCTTCATATTTCACAACAAATAATAAGACAATTGCATCTCATACCTCCATGCAATCTTGTATGATCCAACATGCATCAAGGTTTGTCTCTCTCCTCTCTTCTTGATATCTCGGCCAACAGCCACAACCCACGCACATAAACTTCTTCAAACACCTTCCTTAATCACTCTTAAGTATTCTCTTCCTTCTCCTTCCAAAAATCTAGAAGTTTTGATTGTGCATAAAGGGGATTTCCACAAGAACATCATCATTTCTTGGTAAGTTATACATATCCATGAATTATATAACTCTTTTCTCATGTTGGATCCCTTCTCTTAAACATTTTTGGTAATCATACACCTAGAATCATCTCAACTTCGAGATCTACCCAAAGGTGTTGCTAAGACCAAAAACATCTTCATCTTTTCTTCCAAAACCGAACCCATAAACCCAAGGTGAGTTCATACCCCTCTATTTTTAGTTTTCACATGTTTTATGGGGGGAGAATACAAGTAAAATGTGTAGATCTATGTGTATTTGTATGTAATGTGTGATTTCTTGTGTTTATGTGGTAAATATGTGCCAAAAATGAAAGATATTTCGAGATCTATGGTTCAAGAAGGAAAAATATGTGATCTAGGATGTATTACACTTAACAAGTTAAGAAACGCTACCATATAAGGTTTATAATAAGCATGTTACAACATAAAACTCATTATTGGACTATTTTTGTCAAATAAACCAAAGTTTGGTAGAAAGTTGTCATTTAAGATTTTATAAAGATCAAAAAGTTCAAAACAGTCAAAATAGAACCTTTTATAAACACCATGCTTTTTAAAGGACTAAAATGTAAATTTTAGCTTAATGGGCTAAAATTTTGGGCTTTTCGGCCCATGGACCCAAATTTGCGAAAAGTATGGTTTACGGGGGTTGAAATGGTAAATCTCTCAAAATAGTGAGTAGAAAAGTAAATAAATCTATTCCAGGGGTTAAAATGACCTTATTTGCCAAAAAGGATTAAAAATGTAAAGTTTTTGGATTTTGGGTCAAATTTGTAAAAGTTGTGAAAAGTTTGGATTATAAGGGAAAATCTTTTTACTAAAGGGACTGAAATAGCTAAAATGTGAACATTGAGCTGGAAACATTATTTAAATAAGTCTTTGGGCAAAAATGTCAAGAAAAAGAGTTTAAGGACCTAAAATGTGATTTTTTTTTTTTTATAAAAAGACACTAAAATTGTCATTTTTATTAAAGAATGGTTGAATAGGTCAAACCAATATTTTTGAGTCATTTATTTTATTATTAAGATATTTGGGTCAAAAATACCAAATTATAACTTAGGAATTTAGAATGAAAAATATACATATATTTTCATAAATCTAAATATCGTTATAAAACAATAGACAAACTTTGTGCCTCTGCGATTCAACAATTGTTCAAACTGAATTCCTGACAATTATAATATACAAAACAAGTAAACATTCTAACTTTTGGGCTTCACAGATTCTAATCATGCTTATTCGGCCTTCGTTACCCTTTAACATGACTTTTGGGCTAACATAAATAATACATGTTTATTGGGCCTCCTGTGACCCAATTATATGCTTAAGGGACCCTCAATGGCTTTTACATGCTATTGGGCCTCAGTGGTCCATTAGCATTGCTAGTAAGGTCAAAATAAATGATATGCGAAATAGGCCAAAACGCCCTTCGTATACTCGACAGCCTTAAACTACATACGTGATTAATAGGACCTCGTGGTCATCTTCTCCTCGTCTGTTAGGCTTACCTTCTATTCAAGTAAACAAAAATTAGGTCGTTAATGAAGGTTAATCAAATTCATTTGGATTAAGTGAGTAATAACGGGCGACACCAATAAGTGTCGGTCTTATTCTGTAGTTATAATCAAAGTCTCCTAGAGGGAGAGCGAGAGTTTGTGTATAGATCTATACGGGGGTGACTCCCCCACACCTAAGATGTTCACTACAGTTAGACTCAGCCAGTCTAGTGGTACAAAATATTAAGATCAATTCCGATGTTCACTAGAATGCCAATACAGACGAACTAGTCATTATCATGCACGGTTATAACGACTCACATAAAAATCCAATACCATCTAAGTAATCAAGGGAAATCATATTCATTTAATGTGCCGATACAATAATACAAAATGATCATACTATTTTATCGGAAAACATCGGGTTTTCCGGAGAAGTCAACATTATTCACTTGTACTTTCAATAACTATAATGCAAAACTTCTCATTTATACACGTTTTGAAATCATTCATGCATATACCTATGGATCATCACACTTTTTGTATAAACAATTGTCGTTTCAGAAAATATCGGATTTTCTGGGTTTTATAAACTACACAAAACATTTTCATATCAAACCTGCTTATGAACTCACCAGCATTGTATATGTTGACGTTTTCAAAATAACTTGTATTCTCAAGTAACAGATAAGCTAAAGAACAATACCAAGTATGTTAGGATGTTATGTTTTGAAAACTCTCAAACAATTTATGCTATGGATATGTAGTATTTAGACAATGTACTTGATGTGAACAATGTCAGTTGTAATGTATTAATGCATGGTGATGTTTATGTTATGTTTCATATATATTCATTATGGTGATATTTCAATTTAAGTCACGCGAGCCCTCAGACGTTTCCGTTGTCTGGTTCGGGGGTGTAACATCGGAATCCATTGAGGTAGTGTTGCCAAATCTTGAGGGAAAGACAACCGCCACCAACTCCAAGTCGTGGATTAGGTAGTTCGCCTCGTGAGGCTTCAGCTGCCTCAAGGCGTAGACAATAACATGCCCCCTCTGCATCAATACCATGCCCGAACTTGGAATGGATGCATCGCAGTACAATACAAAATCCTGCATCTTAAGAGGAGCTTACTGATATGGTGTGTTGGCTATGGGAGCCACACCATGGACAACGTCGATTCTGAACTCTACCTATCTCTCCAAGGGTATCCCATGCAGCTCCTTTGGGAATACATATGTGTACTCTTGCACCACTGGAACATCACTCACGGTCGCTGTGCCCCCCTCTCGAGTATCCATAACATTGGCGACATACCCTGCGCAACCCTACTGGAGGTAGCGTCTAGCCCTTGCTGCTAAACATAAAGTCGGTCCACGTTGTGTCCTCTCGTTCTGAATCACCAACTCTCCCCACTTAGGGTCCTGACCTATACAAACTGTTGCGCGTAGTCAATCACTGCCCCATTGGGGCTCATCCAATCCATTCCTATAATAACCTTGTTACCATGCAACGGAATGGCAACCAGGTCTACTAGGCAGCGCTCCTCATATAGTGTTAAAACACAATCCCTGAAAACCGCTACTACTCGTACTGATCGGTCGTCAGCAATCTCGGCCTCTAGAGGGCAATCCAACATACCCGAAGACTTAGAAAACCTCTTGCTAAGTGTGAGACAGACAAATCATCGGGTAGCCCCTTAATCAAATAATACCAGGATTGGGGTACTATTTAGGTGGAATGACCCCGTTACCACATCGGGTGTGGTATGCGCCTCCTCAGTGGTCAAATGGAAGGCTCGACTCCTCACCACTGGAGTATTTGTCTTGCCATGTCATCCATCCGTAAGTCGCAAGGTTACTGGAGCTGGCGCCACCACTGGCGCTGTTGCTACTATCAATCTCGAGCAGTCAACCATTTTATGGACTTTCTGATTCTAGTGGAAGCAAATCACGTCTGATGTCTGGAATGTAGGGGTAGGGGTAGTACAAACCTTGCTAAAGTTTCCGGTCTTGCTGCACTTGTAGCAGCCCGATGACCCCAATCTACGTACCCCTTCATGGGTCTTGCCGCACTTCTCACAGCGGCCCTGGCCCTACTGGCCCTCGACCTAGTGTCGGATCCATTGGGCTTCTTCCCCGAAGCCCCAGTAACATGCCTAACTCATACCTTCCTCTTCCTGAGGTGCTCTATATCAATCTCCCTCTCCCTCGCCCTCGCAATCATGTCATCCAATGTTAGACATGCCGAGTAGCTGACATGTTTCCGGATATCAACCCTCAACATGTCATGATAGCGGGTCTTGCGCATCTCTTCATCCCCTGCATACTAGGGCACCAATAAGGCCGTCTCCCGGAACTTGGCGGTAATCTCTGCCACCATCTTTGTTTTCTGTCCCATGTCAAGGAACTCCCTGACCAGCTGGTGGAGCTCCACAGACGGCGCGAAGTCTGTCCTAAACTGGGCCACAAATTTTGACCAAGTCATGGCCTCGGTGCCCGAGGCTCCTAGTGATTCACCAAATAACTCCCACCAATCTCTAGCTCGACACCTCAGGGCAGAACCTCGTCAACTGAGCAGACTCCATGTCTGTGATCCACCTCCTGGCAACAATGGAATCCTTCACCCCTTGGAAGTCTCGTGCACCACATCCCCTGAAGTCCATGAAGGAGTGTACGTGTCCTTTCCTTGCAAGATGCCATATCGCTCCTGAACACCCTGAGGCGATCCTCCATCAGCTCAATGATCCCTTCCTTGATCGACCCAAATATCACCGGGGTCAACTCAAGGATGCCTCTTGTGATCGCAGACGCGATGAACTCGCATAGTCCCTCATCAACCGGCTCGAAATTTGGTCTTGAACATGATCCCAACCCTGATCCCGATCCTCCTGCTCCATGATGCTTAATCACCACCATTTGGAAACAAAATACATAAGTGTCAGATCATACATAATCTCAAGAGATCTCACACACTCTACATGTTCCCCGATTCTATCTTGGCCCTCCTTGATTCGAGTATGGATCCTCTGCTTTCAGTAGTACGGGCCCATACTACCTTCCACATTTATCAGTACATTCCTCAAGGATTGCTTCGACTTCGATAGGTCCTTTCTACTACTGCTGCACTCTGTGCTAATCTCATCCTAGGCTTACCCTAGGGTAACTCCTCCAACCCACTCTCTGCCATCAGCTGCATAAGGAGTCCATGTTACCTTTACCTAACTAGCTTGTGAATACCATCATATATTACTAAGACCAGATAATTCTTCGAATGAGAGGTCCTACCCTACAACGGTTGGACTCAAACAAGAGTTGTGAAATAGGGATAGACCTAACCTTCTGAAATTATTTATTCCTTGCAATATATGACTTAGCGTGTTTGTTTACTAGTTAGTTAAAGCTAACTAGAACTTCTAAAGCACAAAGCAAGAAGCGTTTGGGCATCAAGTAACCCAAACCAAGCATATCCTATCCAGGCTATCATATCACTGTGTAATCAGTACTCTCATGCATCTAAATAAGCACATACAACAGGCATATCAGGCATCTTCCTAGATCCTTAGCCTTAATCTAGCATGCAGTTCTCATACACATAAAGCAGGCATAAAAGGCATCCTTCCTAGACCTTAAGCCTTAATCTAGCATGTAGTTCTGATAATCATATCATATCATAAAATGTATGGGTATCTTGGGGAAAACTTACTTGAGCTCGGCTGGTCGCGCACATCACACACCTTGTTCTTTCTCAAAACTTTTTACTTTTACTTATGGAACCATTTTCTTGTGAAAAAACTTTCACACCCTCGATTTAAGTCTAGACACTCCCGAAGGGGTGTCCGAATCTCTCAAACTAAGGCTCTGATACCAACTTGTAACATCCTAATTTGAAGACCAAAAAATTTCATTTTTGATATAACAATTTAGAAAATTGTTTATAAGAAAATATCTTCAAGTCATATCATTTCATCAAAGATACAATCACATGTTTCAAATGATATCATGAAAAAAATAATAACGTCATAGTACAATCCCAAAAATGTCATTGTGCAGAAATCCTATGTGTGTGTGATGTGCAGCTACCGTGCCAGCTCCTTCCCCTTCGTTAAAGAGGTAACTGAAACAAAATTGAAAACTATAAGCACGAAGCTTAGTGAGTTCCCCCATCATACCACATAGCATAGATAACACATACTGTATATCATAACTGGGTACTAATTACCCTTCGTTCCTATCGACCGGTACTTTACTTAGCATATCTAGGTGCTGGCCTCCCCTTCGGTCCTATCAACCGGTACCTTGCCTAGCAAATCAGGGTGCTAGCCTACCACTTCGGCCCTTTCAACTGGTACCTTTCATAGTATATTAGTGTGTTGGCATACCCCTTCAGCCCTATCGATCAGTTTTGGGGTTTATCCTACCCCTTCTATCTCATATCACATAACAACATAGCATACTAGCACATAATCTTAACATATAACAAAATACCAGATAATTATCACCAAGACAATTATCTCTACTATAACTCTTACTACTGGATTGGCGTTGATGCCTTTGACCCACTTCTACTAGAAGGTAACTCACCTCAGTATCATGAAGTGTCTGAACTATCCTCACTACCGAGATCAACTCCTCTCAATTCCTACACATAAGAACCTTCCTTAATTACCATTTCATACTCTTAACCCTTTTGAGGGTCAAATCACGTCAAAATCAAAGTCAAGGTCAACACCTTGGTCAATGTTAATTCTGGGTCAAAGTCAACATCCGGTTGACTCAACTTGCCGAGTTGACCCAACAACTCGTCGAGTTCCATAATCCTTAGAATGCTAAAACTTCGACCCTACTCGTCGAGTCTTTCAAGACCTCATCGAATTCTCGTTTAAATAAAGTCAGGGCCTTCTACAAGTGACTCTTCGAGTTCATTTTTGAACTCGTTGAGTCCTACATCATGCAAGATGGCACATTTGGTCCTGGTGTTAGGTCATATTTTGTTGGTTTGAGCTAGGCATCCATTGGTATGAGTCATATTAGAGTTTGTTTGTGTATTTAGTGGGTTTGCGGTTGGGTAAGCTGAAAACATCCTGTTTTCAGTTCAAGTGGTGTTTGCGGCCGTAGACTTGTTTGTGGCCGTGAACCAGTTTGTGGGACACTGTTCACTATATATAGGTGTTAGTCTTGTTAGAGAGTAATCGACTGTATGTGTGTGCTCCGTTGTACCTAGCGTTTACGGCTTAATACAAACATGTGCAATTTGGATCATTCTTTCTTCTAATCCTTCTTATTCTTATTGATTACAGCTTGTTCTTGTGTTTGACCACTAGTTGGATATGGATTTGAGGACTTACACCTGAACTCGTTGAGTTCTCCATGAACCCATCAAGTTCTTCTCCATGCAGTTAGCGCTTAGTCTTGAGCTATCCGATTTTTGTTCTTGAACTCGCCGAGTTCCATGATCTTCAATTCCAAAATGAATCCAACGGGCTGAGGGTTCTTCCAACTCAACACATTTCCCATTATCAGAAGATGTTTGGGGGAAAATGCAACCCGAATCGTCGAGGCGTATGACTGACTCACCGAGTCCCTCCATGTCTAAAACTAATCAGTTGATTTTAGTTGGTCTTAATGCATTCAAAACATAGATGTGACCTCCTAGGGTCCATATTACAGGTAAAGTTACAAACTTGATATCCATGCATGGGGTATTTGGCTCAAATGGTCCTAAAAAGAGGTTTATATGATGCATGGGACTCCCATGGCCACAAAGTTGGCACCTTTATGACATGGGGTCCCTTTAAGGATTTTATGACATGGGGTCCCTTTAAGGATCTGGATCCGAAGTTATAACTCCCCAAACAAGCTTTTACACATGTATGGTTCCATAAAATGCTCTTTAAACCCCTAACTTACCCCCATGGAGGGATCTAAGGAAAGAATAAGCAAGGTACAAGCTTTTTAACTCAAACGAGCTGGAAAAGTGGCACAAGATATGGATCTACTTGCTTCCCCAAGAACCTTCGATCTTTCTCTTCCTTCTCTAGCTTCAAAATCACTACAAACACATAACTATGGCTCAAGGATACTCAAAATGGCTATGGTTTTATGAATGCTATTTGGAGGTGATGGAGGTTGTAATGAAAGCTAGTTTAGGCGTTTAAATAAGGTGCAAACCCTTAAAATTAGGGTTTCATCCAGACAGACCTACTCGTCGATTCAGGGCATCTGACTCGGCGAGTTGGTCCTTCCACCCGCGTCCAAGTTTCGCCTCGACTCGATGAGTTGGGGCCTTCAACTTGCTGAGTTCCAAAGTAAAATGAGAAAATTAATATTTAAAATATGTACCAAGAACCGGGCGCTACAAGGGCAAGGAAGTATTTACAGAAAAGATGTCATGCTTTCTTGACCCACGTGGTGGATACGCATGACAAGGGTAAGGAAATCAAAGACATACCGCAGGTGTACGACTACCCGGACATATTTCCAAAAGATATGTCTGGATTATGTGCGTTTAGATAGGTTGAATTCCAAATTGACCTAATCCCGGGTGAAGCACTAGTAGAACGATCTCCTTATCGTCTGGCTCCATCAAAAATGTAAGAACTATATAGTCAACTCCAAGAACTTCATGACAAAGGCTTTATCCGGCCAAGCTTCTCTCCACGGGGAGCCCCGATATTATTTGTCAAAAAGAAGGACGGATCATTCAGGATGTGCATCAACCATCAAGAGTTGAATAAGCTCACTATCAAGAACTGATATCCACTCCCAAGGATCGATGACATGTTTGACTAACTACAAGGATCTTGCTACTACTCATAGATAGATCTACGATCTGACTATCATCAACTTGGAGTTCAAGAAACAAATATTCTGAAGATGGCATTCCGAACTAGATATGGTCACTATGATTTGTTAGTTATTCCATTTAGGCTGACCAACGAACCATCCATATTAATGGATCTTATAAATCGGGTTTTTAAACCCTACTTGGATAAATTTGTGATCGTGTTCATCGACGACATATTGATATACTCATGAACCAAGGAAGAACATGGCCAACACTTGTGTTTATGCCTAGAACTATTAAGAAAAGAGAAACTTTATGCAAAGTTTTCTAAATGTGAGTTCTAGATTAACAAATTTCATTTCCTAGGTCATGTGGTTAGCGGTAAAGGGATTCATGTCGATCCTACAAAGCTTGAAGCGGTTAAGATTTGGAAAGCACCAACAACACCAACTGAAGTATGCCGATTCTTATGGATTGCAAGCTACTACCAGATATTTGTCGAGAACTTTTCAAAATATCCAAGCCTCTCACCGTACTAACCCAGAATGACAAAATTTTTGATTGGGGAGGCAGTCAAGAGTCTGTCTTCTAACAATTGAAGCAATTGTTGTGCAATGCACCAATTTTGGTCTCTTCCTGAGGGAGCAGAAGGCTTTGTAGTATATTGTGATGCCTGACATCATGGTTTAGGATGCATACTAAGTAACATAAATATGGTTATTTTATATGCATCCCGATAACTGAAGCCAAACGAGACAAACTATACTACCCATGACCTAGAGTTGGGAGTTTTAGTGTTTTCTTTGAATATTTGGAGGCACCAGTTGTATGGGACAAAGTGCGTTGTATTCACCAACCACAAGAGCCTTCAACACATCTTTAATTAGAAAAAGATCAATATAAGATAACAAAGATGGGTCCAATTGCTAATTGATTGTGAATGAGAAATTCTTAATCATCCTGGTAAACCAAATGTCATAGCAGATGCTTTAATCAGAAAAGAATGAGAAAAACCTCTTCATGTAAACGCTCTAACCCTAACCATCCATTCGAACCTCACTACCCAAATTCGTGATACTAAGCTAGAAGTACTCAAACCTGAGAACATCATAGAAGAAAACCTACTAGGCATGGACAAACATTTCGAACTTAGAGAATATGGAACGCGATTCTTCATGAACCAAATTTGGACTCCAAGATTCGGAGAAGCCATGGATTTGGTTTTAATCAAAGCCCATAAATCGAGATACTCAATACATCCAGGATCAGAAAAGATGTATCTCGATCTCAAAAAGCTTTGTTAGTGGCCAAATATGAAGGCAAAAATTGTCACCTATGTCGGTAAGAGTTTGACCTTCTCCAAGGTCAAGGTTTAGTACCAAAAGTCAACATGTCTAGCACAACAATCGTCGATTCAAGAATGAAAGTGGGAACATATAAAAATTGACTATATAAAAAAGCTTGCATAAAAAATCAAGCGGTTATGACATCATCTGGGTAGTGGTTGACCGTTTGACCAAGTCCGTGCACTTCTTAGCCATCAAAGAAACTAAAAAGATGGATAAAACTCACTAGGACCTATATTAGGGAGATAGTCAAACTACATTATGTCCCTATATCTATAATCTCAGACCGAGATAGTAGATTCACTTCCAGATTTTGGCAATCTCTACCAAGGTCCCTAGGTACAAAAGTCGATATGAGTACAACATACCATCACTAAACGGATGGCCAGAGCGAAATAATAATACAAATTATGGAATATATGCTCCACACTTGTGTGATAGACTTCGGTAATGTTGGATTTGGTGTCTGATCCCATAACTATAATTGGGATGTACTTGACCCGATTGTAGCATAGCCCTTTTGGGTTGCCTTCACCACTACAATTTGATAGGATGGACTTTTGAGAATAAGGTTATTTATGATTTATTAATATATCACAAGTATAATATATTAATATGAAATCATATTATTTAATTAGTATTGATCATGAATTAAATTGGAATTATTTTTGTGATCAAAAGAGACTAATTAAATATATGGGTATTGATTGTGTAAATCAATGATTCTTATAATGTAGGCTAATGATCCATGGTTATTTAGGATGGGCTAAACCAATGGGATTATCCATGGCTAGTCCATGGAGGTTAACCCATGGAGCCAAAGTAATATAAAAGGTTATTACGGTTTACAAGGTGTAACCCTAGCATTTGCTACACTATAAATAAACCTCCTAAGAGCCAAAATCGGTTACATGAGTAGCCACAACATTCTTGGAGAGTGTGTATTGATTTTGTGCTAAATTACTTATTCTCTTAAGCCTCCTCTTGCCTATTAGTGTTTGTGAACCATTAGAGGCATCACACTTGGGGTGCTCAAGCTTTCGAATGTCAAGATCTACAAGTCCTTCTAAGAGGTAAGTTATCTAAATAGTTGTATTGTTCATTTGACTATTTGTACGCTAGGTAGGATGTATGATTTAGAAAATTAAAAATATGCATGTATAATTAGAAAAAACATAGATCCAAAGTATCTAGGGTTGCATGTGCACCATAGGAGTGTTATAGTGCTCAAAACCCAACAGTGGTATCAAAGCCTAAGGTTCTTTTCTGTTATACTTGATGCTTGTTAATTTTCAAAGTTTAAAAAATTGATTTTCTGGCCTCTGACTAATGAACTCGCCGAGTCCACTCAGTAACAAGGGAAACTCGACGAATCAGTTTGTGCACTCGTCGAGTCCATGGCTCTGGGTGCAGAATTTTAAGTTTTCATGGCCTAGATTGAATTGGAATCACTACTGCAAATTGTTTTACATCATTAAATCTATTTTTTATGATATGGTAGTGATTATGATCATCCAATCACAAGATAATTGTCAAAGTTTTAAAGATAATTGTTGATTTATATGATAAACAAAGTTTCTTGCAAATAGTTGACTTGATATTATCTTGTTTATAAGTTTAGTTAGATTAATTTGAAATTATATGATAATTTTAGTTGTTAAAATTTTGAACTTAATGATTTAATGACCTCCATAACTTTTCCTCATGTTATGGAAAATGAAAAGTCTCATACATTAAAATGACATTAAACTCATAAGTTATGAAAATGAAAGGACAGTTGTAAAATATTAAGATAATAGGTTAATTATTTGTATTATTTTATATAAATTGTCTTGTTATATGAGTTACATTGGATTAACATAATTTTATATGATAATTTTTCTTTGTTAGAATCGATCTAAATGCTCTTTTATGAATTCCATAACTTGTCCTTAAGTTATAGAACATGAAAAGTCTTATCATAAATTTTTTAATGAACTCTATAACTTATCCTTAAGTTATGGAAAATCAATAGTCTTTTTATAAAAGCAAAATTAAACACATAAGTTATAGAAATGAATAGTTTTGACAAGTTTCAAAACTTGACCTCAAGTTTTGGAATTTATAAAGTCTCACTAATGAAACTTTAATTCCAAACCCTAGAGTTTTAAAAGTTAAAATTCAATCCTTAAACTTTATAATATTATAAGTTTAATTACATATATATATATATGTGTGTGTGTGTGTGTGTGTGTGTGTATAAGACAAGTCAGTCTTACCATTAGTAGGCATCATTCACGAAGCCGGTCTATAAGGGGGTATAAGGTTACAGCCTATAAAATAATCGTTTAATGGGTGTCCACTCTCACACACCACTTCCTTGACTGGTGGAGGTTCGTTAGCCAAACGGGTAGGATAGGACATTAATTCTCCTTCATTAAAAGTATAATGATAAATATAAAGTAACTAAACTTTTATTAAATTCCCAATCTTAGTTACTTTAGGAAAAATGTGAAAATTGTGCTAATCCATGAAATTGCACTTTGCATCTTGTTAAGTCGTTAGTGGAGCGTGTGTAGTTAACCGACACACTAATATGGGACTGACAATGTGTGGCAAAGGGTAGCATAATGTTAATCATAGATCAATGGAGCATGAGTGGTTAACAAGCAAATTCATTAGGTGATTTGTAACATTGGGTGGAACAAGCTAATTTGCATGGTTATTCACACCTTGTTTGTGATCCTTAGCAACCCAGTCACAAACTTGAAGGGCAGAATCGAGATTTAAACATGTCATTGAAAATTTCAAAGAATCTCAAAGGATCTAGGAATTTCAATCTAATTAAAACATAATAATCCATTTCGTTTTTCATTGTGGAAATTGGTAAAGCGTCATTTACCTAGCTTCAAATATTTTACAATTAGATTACATCATCCCTCTTCGCAATTGTAAAGTTTTGTGTTGGGTCCTAGCCTTAATATTTTGTTTTGGGTGTTATATTAAGGACTTAAATCAACTAACTTGAATTTCTCCCTTTATAGATGTCTAGGTTAGACAACTATGGTCTTCTCGAATCTATTGGAAAAGGCTTTCCACATGAAGATGATATTCCAAAATATCATACTTTACTTGATCTACCTCCTCCAATTATTCTCCCTAACCCATGAGTCAAAGACTTGAAAAGTTCAAAGTTACTGAAGCCCTACTGGAAAGCCAACACCAACATAGAAGATCTGTGTGTGCACATGTCTTAGAGATGAAGTGACACATTGACAGGTTGGGAATGTTAGGAGTTGTTGTGTCAAGGAAATTGGTTGCTCACTTGTTCTTCAGTCACTTCCCGAGTCGTATAGTTAATTCATTAAAGACTACTATATGGCAGACCGCAACATGCCCCTTACCGCTCTTACATATTTGCTAATTGCTGGTGAATCAGCAATGATTTGGTGCACTGGTAATGCAAAGTTGACTGGATAATCTGCTTCCCAAACTTCCATGGACAATAAAAATGAAAACATTGGAAGTCCAGAAAATATTTCTCTTTCCAAGGGAAAGGGAAAGGCTAAGTCTGATATTGTCCTGTGTACCATTCCCAAAGACTCCATATGTTTCTATTACCAAGAGAAGGGGCATTGGTTGTGAAGCTCTAGTATCTACCTGAAGGATCATAAGAATGATAAAGTCAAAAACTTTGACTCTACTTCAGGTAAGTCCACTATCTAACTCTATTAAGATCCTGATGTGATAAGATTACATTTTGATGTTTTGTAGGATCAAAGGAAGCTTAAAGGAAAGGCATGTTGAGTATGATCACGAAGAGATGGATTTCGATCGCATGGTTCGATGATCAGATTTTTGAGTTGCTGCTTAAGAGTTATGATAGATTGCTTAGAAATTTGTAATAAAATTATTTTCATTTGTAATTGCATTGTAAGGAAAAAAGCTTTCCGCATATTATCAATAAAGATTTTTTTATTTTATCTTATTTTATATGTTTTGGATAAAACCAAGATCAACTAAGACCGATTTTCAAAAGTGTTTGTCAAGTAGTGTATCTTGACCGAGAGAAACGTATATGTCAAGAGTTTAGTTGGAGTTTTAATGATCTTGAAAAGTTTTAAGAACTAATCAAAATTCAACCTATTGTTAATCACTTGAACACGACTTGAAGTTTGTAACCTATCATGTTGACATATTCTTATTTTTGTGCCCATTCCAGTTGGTTGACTATGCATGTGATTTCTGTGAGTTCTCAATTGTTTGCATTACAACCTCGAAGCAATGGTAGTCCCTTGTGTTGCTAGGTGGCAAGGAATTAAGATTGAACAATTTTAGTCCATATGGGTTTGGATTTGTCACTAACCGTGTCTTGTGATTATGGTTATGGAAAATTCACATGGATAGGAACATTTACACCGTAAAAATCTAAGTTCATAAGGTTTCACTCAAATTCACGAAAATGATTCTGAGGAAACTCTTTCACTAAGTAGATTTTAAAGAGTTAGAAATTGTGATATTTGCATTCTCAAATTCGATTTTGACTACGGCATCTCTCTTCATAGTTCGAATTGTGAGAAATAGCAAAAGGTCTAAACATTTGAGACTTATTGCTATAAGTTCTAAAATTGTTTAGACACACATATGAGCTTTCTAATAAAAAGGTGTGTGATCTTAGATAAAGGATTATCGAAGCATCTCATGTTAGAAATCTAAATTTTGGTAAGAAAGTTAATAAAGTATTGATCTCTAAATGTCCAGTTGATTTCTAGATTTATGTCATAGCTGCAGGGAGCATAAAAGTTATGCAGGTAACAAAATAATTGTTATGATAGTGGGAGCATAATTATTATGGTAAGGGTTGCAAGTTAGCAATGTTAATTATAGAAAACAATGTTTTAAATTCGCAAAGTTTCAGGGTTATAAAGTTGTTTTGCTATAATTAAGGAAGAGGAACTTATACTTCATTTCAATTCTAAAAGTTTAGGTTGAGATTTTAATCAAATTTAGTCAAGGACATATATGAATGTTATGTTCAAAAATATTGAACATAAGAAAATTCTATAGATAGAAATGTTATAGCAAAAGACTGGTAAAGTATTAGGTCTTTATGTAAGACATTATGAATCGTTTCCAATATACTTCGAATATAGGATCAATTGCATATACTATAATATTAAATGTTCTAATTTTCCAAATGCCTAGAACATTAAGAGGGAAAAAGGACTAGAACTTGTTATGACTAAAGTTATTAAAAAACTGCTAAGAACAATCCAAAGTTCGCCAAAGATTGGTTGTTTATGGATAGTTGGAAGTATAGTAATGGATGGACCATATTGACAGTATTATGAATAGACAGGATTCTATTAACAATGAGTTTTCATATGGAAAACATGGAGATGTTTTCCATAATGGGAGTTGGATATCAAGAATCTATGAGTAAGTTAGAAACTTTTATGCAAGAAGGATGTTCAAAGGAATGTACTTTGAATATGAGACTTCAGATCTATGGAATTATCTGTTGGAATAGTGTCTAAGGCTATAACTATATTCGGTGGTGCATGGTCCTTTTGGGTTGCCTTCACCATAGCAACTTGAAGGATGATTTGTTAAGAGAGAGTAAATATTATAAGGAATAATATTTAGCTATTTGATTAATATAAGTCATAGATTAATTGGTATTAATTTGGTGACTTAAAGAGATTAATTAAATAAGAGGGTATAAACTGTCAATTGTTTGATAGTTAGACTTTAGACTATAAATCCATTAGGATGGACTTTGGACGGTTTCTAAGAGCTTTAGGATAGCTCAAAATAGTCCATAAGGATATCTATGGAATGGATTTGGATAGCCTTAAGTGAAGATTATCCAATTAGGGTTTAGGGTGAAACCCTTAAGGAGTCTAAAGGTATAAATAGGCCCTTGGGGTGTGGAATTCGTGGACAAGCTTTCAGAACGTAAAGAAAGGAACCTCTGGCCGAATTCCATCCCCTCTCCTCTCTCCTAAATCATCTTGCTTGCTATTGGTGTTTGTGAACCATCAGAGGAGTGACAATTGTGACTCTAGAAGCTCCAAGACAAGAAGATCAACAAGGAACTCAAAGGTATGATTCTAGATCTGTATTAATGTTATTGTTTAACCTAATTAGTCATTAGAAGTCTTGGATTCAAAAGCATGTTTGATAGAAAGCCTAGATCCAAGCAATAGGGTTTTGCATGCGCACATAGGAAAGTTCTTATGGCTAAAACCCAACAGTGGTATCAGAGCCTAGATTGGTTTTCTACAAATTGTTGCTTGTATAACTGAAACAAACCTGCAAAATTCGATTTTTTGGTTTTTGAGTCACTGACTCGTCGAGTTCCAAAGTGGACTCGGCGAGTAGGCCTGACTCGGCGAGTCCATTTGTGTACTCGGCGAGTCCAAGCGTCAGGAAAGGCCAGATTCGGGATTTCTTTGTGTTTATCTTATCCAAACTTACCATAAACTAATTAGATCAATATGAATCCGTTTTTTTGATAAATATAAGTGTTATATTGATCTAGTTAAAGGTAATTATCAACTAATTAAATATTTAGTTTCTTTATATGATAATTAATTAATTGTTTTAATTATTTTTTGGTAATTATCTTCAAAGAAATCAAAGATAAATCAAATAAAGATAATTAAGATATTAATTGTTAATTAAAATTATTTGTTATTTGATCCTCCATGTTTTTAAATGTTTAAAACCTACCCTATAGTTTTGAAATTTAAATTTGTGATTAAAAGCTTTAATTTAGACAACTTAAATTTCAAACCCTAGATTTTGAAAAGTTTAAAATACAACCCTATACTTATATGACATTATTAGAATAATATATATATGTATAACTAAATGCTAGTCTTACCGCTAGTAGGCCTCATTCACGAAGCCGATCTATAAGGTGGGTATAAGGTTGCGGCCTATAAAATGGCGCTTAATGGGTGTACACTCACACCCACCGCTTGCTTGATTGGTGGAGGGTCGTTAGCCGAACGGGTAGGATAGGGCAACCTCATCCTCTCATTAAAAGTATAATAAGAAATACGAAGTAACTAATTTTTTTAAATTTCCCAATCTTAGTTACTTTAGGAAAAGTGAATTGATGCAATTCCATGAAATTACACTTTGCACCTTGCTAAGATGTTAGTGGAGCGTGTGTGGTTTACCGGCGCACTAATTGGTTCTAAGCGAAGGTGGCGGAGGGTGATTCCTTGTTTATCATAGTTCGGTGGAGCGTGTGTGGTTTACCGGCACATCGAATAGGTGATCGTAACAATGAAGGCACCATGTAAATTTGCATGGTAATTCACACCCGCTTTGTGATCCTCGGCATCCCAGTCACAAACAAGAGGGGCATATCGAGATTTAAACATGCCATTGAATAGTTCAATGAATCTCATCCGAACCTAGGAATTCTCAAAAACACTTAGGACTAAAAGTTTAAGTTTTGTGATGGAGAATTAGTGAATCGTCATTCACTTACCTTCAATTTATTTGCATGTTGGATTACGGCATCCCTTTTCTAGTATGTAAATGTTATTGTTGGATCCTAGCCCTAATTTTTCTTATTGGGTGATAATTAGGGATTCTTGTTCTAATCTATCTTTGTCCTTTCTATAGATGTCAAATGCAAACAACGCTGCTGCTAGTTCTTTCACGTTGATGAGCCTTTGCCAAAAGGTCACCTTCGATGGAACGAACTTTGGCGAATGGATAAGATACATTCGCACCATTGCTCGCTATGAGGATAAAGAGTATGTCCTCGACGAGAAGCTCGAGAAAATCAACCCCGAAATTGCTACTCCCGCTGAAATCACCGCCTTTGAAACCCATGAGCGAGATGCGACGAAAGTACATTGCATCATGATCGCCACCATGAACTCCGAGTTCCAAAAGTCCTACGAGGACATGTATCCATACGAGATGCATCAAGACTTGCTGGAGAGGTACCACCAAAACGCGAGACAAGAGCGTTACGAGATCTTCACCAACATGATTTCCGCCAAGATGGGTCATGGAGAATCTCTTACCGTGCACTTGCAAAAGATGCAAAGGTATGTCGACCGCCTTCGCAAGTTAAATGTTGACTTCGGCGAAGACTTGGCGATCGACATGGTGCTTCACTCTTTGCCTCCGATGTACAATCAATTTAGGATGACCTACCACATGAACAAAGAGGAGGTCACTCTAAGTAAGCTCCAAGGTCTCTTGAGAGTTGCTGAGAGCAATTTCAAGGACAAGTCTGTTGCACCAACTCCCAATCCGTCTGCTGCTCCTGTCTTGGCAATTGGTCAAGGGAAGGGAAAGAAGAGGAAAGCTTCTTCAAATAACTATCGAAAGGTGAAAGCCCGAGATGGTTCCTCTTCTAGTGGGACAAAAGTTGATCCCTCTAAGCCATGCTCTAACCCGAAGGAGGCAGAGTGCCACCACTGCCACAAGATAGGACATTGGAAGCGAAGCTGCCCGGACTACCTGCAAGCCATCAAGGAAGGAAAGATCAAGCCATCTTTCGCAGGTACATATGCAATAAAATCTAACGATTCTAATCATGCTATTTCTTGGGTTCTTGACACCGGTTGTGGTTATCACATTTGTTCTAATGTGCAGGGACTAAAAGGAAGTAGGGATGTGGAGCAAGGAAGGATCAATCTAATCATGGGAAACAGAAGATCGTCGCCTGTGACCAAGATTGGAGTGTATTCTTTGGTGCTTAAGAATAGTTTAGTTTTAAATTTGAACAATTGTTGCTATTCGCCAGAAATGGCTAGAAACATCATTTCATTTCATGGTTTGTATAGACAAGGTTTTAGATTTTCTTTTAATAATGAGAATGGTTCTATTTTGGCTTATCTAAATGGTGTCTTTTACTTTGAAGCTATACCATGTAATGGAATATATGAAACTGTTATGATTGTTGATAACTTAGGAAATGATGTTTTGAATATTGATTCTTCCACTAGTATGGATAAAGCATCCTTGTGGCATTGTCGTCTTGGACATGTCAACAAGAAACTCATAGCCCAACTCCAAAAGGATGGAGTGTTGGAGTCATTCGACCTTAGGGAAGATGACACTTGCGAGTCTTGTTTACTTGGAAAGATGACTAAGTCACCCTTCACGAGCACTTGTGAAAGGGGTGAGGGACTATTAGACCTAATACATACCGATGTATGTGGACCTTTTAGATCAACCACGAAGGATGGGAACCGCTTCTATGTGACCTTTACCGATGATTATAGTAGATATGGGTATATCTACTTAATCAAGCAAAAGTCAGAAACCTTTGAAAAGTTCAAAGAGTTCAAAAATGAAGTGGAGAATCAATTGGGCAGGAAAATCAAGATGCTTCGATCCGATCGAGGAGGAGAGTACCTGAGTCTTGAATTCCACGATTATCTCAAGGAGTGTGGAATAGTTTCGCAATTGACGCCTCCTACGACACCGCAATTGAATGGTGTGGCAGAAAGGCGTAATCGAACCTTATTGGATATGGTTCGCTCTATGATGAGTCGTGCTTCACTACCTATCTTCTTTTGGGGGTATGCCTTAGAGACTGCCGCCCATATCCTTAACCGAGTCCCTACCAAGAAGGTTGCCAAAACACCTCACGAGATGTGGACGGGGAAAGTTTCCTCGTTGGCACATATCAAGGTTTGGGGTTGTGAGGCTTTCGTAAGACGAGATACTCACGACAAGCTTGAACCTCGAAGTGAGCGATGTATTTTCATCGGCTACCCGCAAACTTCCTTTGGATATCTCTTCTATAGACCGAAAGATAATGTTATCTTTGTTGCGAGGAGAGGAGTTTTCCGAGAGCGAGAACTCATAAGCCAAGGAGACAGTGGGAGGTGAATCGAACTTGAAGAGATTCAAGAATCGATAGATGAAGGAACCTCTACCGCTGGCGTTCAACCCGAGGAGGAAACTCCGGTCGAACCGATTGACGAATCCTTACCTCTTAGACGTTCCGATAGATTTAGAGTTCAACCCCAGTTTTATGGTTTTCATATTACTACCGAAGGGGACACGTATATTAGTGATGGTACACTAATAAATCTTGATGAACCTAATAGCTATAAGGAAGCCATGGCAGGCCCGGAGTCTGCGAAATGGAAAGAGGCGATGGATAGCGAGATCTAATCCATGTACGATAACCAAGTTTGGAATTTGGTTGATTACGTGCCCGAACGTAAGACCGTAGGGTGCAAGTGGATCTTCAAGAAGAAGACCGACGTTGATGGGAACGTACACACATACAAAGCGCGATTGGTTGCGAAGGGCTTTACTCAAACTCCCGGAGTTGACTATGATGAGACCTTCTCGCCAGTTGCGAAGATTAAATCTATTAGAGTGATGCTAGCAATTGCCGCATTTCATGATTATGAGATTTGGCAAATGGATGTCAAGACCGCTTTCCTTAACGGAAAGTTGGCTGAGGATGTTTACATGGCTCAGCCAGAGGGGTTTGTGGATCCGAAGCATCCGAATAGAGTGTGTAAACTTGAGAAGTCCATTTATGGACTTAAGCAAGCGTCTCGCAGATGGAATCTTTGCTTCGATGAGAAAGTCAAAGAGTTTGGATTTGTACGAAGCGAAGACGAATCTTGTGTATATGTCAAAGCCAGTGGGAGTGTAGTAAGCTTCCTCGTTCTATATGTCGATGACATATTACTCATAGGAAACGACATCCCGACTCTGCAGGAGGTTAAGTCCTGGCTCGGGAAGTGCTTCGCTATGAAGGACCTCGGAGAGGCTTCTTACATATTGGGAATAAGGATAGTAAGAGAAAGAAGTAAGAGACTAATTGGACTTAGTCAGAATACTTACTTGGAGAAGATACTAAAACGTTTTAGTATGGAAAACTCAAAGAAGGGAGAACTACCGATACAAGGAAATGCCAAGTTGAGTAAGACTCAAAGTCCGAGTACCGAAGCCGAGATAGCAGAAATGAGCCGAGTACCATACGCTTCCGCAGTTGGCTCAATCATGTACGCTATGACTTGTACTTGCCCTGATGTAGCCTTCGCTTTGAGCATGGTTAGCAGATATCAAGGGAACCCTGGCAAAGCACATTGGATTGCGGTGAAGAACATCCTTAAGTACCTTCGGAGAACGAAAGAATGGTTCTTAGTCCTTGGAGGGAGTGATGACTTGAAGGTGCGAGGGTATAGTGATGCCAGCTTTCAAACCGACAGGGACAACTACCGTTCGCAGTCGGGCTGGGTCTTTACCCTAAATGGAGGAGCAGTGACATGGAAAAGTTCCAAGCAGGAAACCGTAGCTGATTCAACGTGCGAATCAGAGTACATCGCAGCGAGCGAAGCGTCGAAGGAGGCAATATGGCTGAAGAACTTCATCGGTGATCTTGGAGTTGTACCGGCCATAAAGGAGCCCATGGAGATTTTCTGTGATAACGAAGGTGCGGTTGCCTTGACCAAGGAACCAAGGGATCATGGTAGATCTCGACATATCGACAGAAAATATCACTTCATTAGACATCGTGTAGAAGAAGGACAACTCGTAGTGAAGAGGATATCATCAGAAGATAACCCAGCAGATCCGCTTACGAAGGGACTGAGTAGGGTTAAGCACTTACAGCATGCTAGGAGTATTGGGCTGAAGGATGATATTAGCATAGATTAGATTGTATTAGAAACGTATAATAGATAAATGTAATTAACATTTGATGATTAAATAAAGAAGTTTTATTTATGAGTAAAGTTACTATCACATGTTAGTTGTTTAACTATTGTTTCACTTTGCATGTTTTGACTTCCAGAATAATTGAGTTTATTAGGAATAATCGAATTATTCAAATGGTCCACAATCGTTCATATGTTGGGAGTAGATATGAATGAAGATTGTCGTGAATTGGTGTGTAGAGTGTCTAAATGGTGTTAGACATAGCAAGAGTTGCTGCAACGTTCATGAGTGCTTACGAACTGGTTTTGAGCATTGGAATAAACCCGCGCTTGCTGGAATCACTTTATGGAATACGATATAAAAGGTGATCGCAAGACGATAATATCATATGGTCTTAAAACCTAGATATATGGTTTATTATTTTCTGATTGATTGTGCATTGATAATGCGAAAACGCATCAGTAACTTGATGTTATAAAACGCATTGTTGTGTATAGTTGGTTAATGAATAAGTAAATGCATATAAGTCGAAGTTTATCTGTAAATTTTATCCTAAGAGGGTAGAAGAGATATCTTGGCCACTCAATGATTTGATTTGACTTATGTGCCGGGCCCGGTCAGAACTGAATTGATGTGTTCGATTAAGTTCTATGTCAAATAAATCGAAGATCGAGAAATCTAAATGCTAGACTAACCATTCCATAGGATTGTCAGCATGATATCTAACAGAGGACTGTACGATCCCTTATCTAAAGGACAATATTGATTAGATCAGAGTTGACAGCGTCTTTGAGAGCTACGATTGCAAACCGTATTATACTTGTATAGTTACTAGACTTATCCAAGTGGGAGACTGTTGGAATAGTGTCTAAGGCTATAACTATATTCGGTGGTGCATGGTCCTTTTGGGTTGCCTTCACCATAGCAACTTGAAGGATGATTTGTTAAGAGAGAGTAAATATTATAAGGAATAATATTTAGCTATTTGATTAATATAAGTCATAGATTAATTGGTATTAATTTGGTGACTTAAAGAGATTAATTAAATAAGAGGGTATAAACTGTCAATTGTTTGATAGTTAGACTTTAGACTATAAATCCATTAGGATGGACTTTGGACGGTTTCTAAGAGCTTTAGGATAGCTCAAAATAGTCCATAAGGATATCTATGGAATGGATTTGGATAGCCTTAAGTGAAGATTATCCAATTAGGGTTTAGGGTGAAACCCTTAAGGAGTCTAAAGGTATAAATAGGCCCTTGGGGTGTGGAATTCGTGGACAAGCTTTCAGAACCTAAAGAAAGGAACCTCTGGCCGAATTCCATCCCCTCTCCTCTCTCCTAAATCATCTTGCTTGCTATTGGTGTTTGTGAACCATCAGAGGAGTGACAATTGTGACTCTAGAAGCTCCAAGACAAGAAGATCAACAAGGAACTCAAAGGTATGATTCTAGATCTGTATTAATGTTATTGTTTAACCTAATTAGTCATTAGAAGTCTTGGATTCAAAAGCATGTTTGATAGAAAGCCTAGATCCAAGCAATAGGGTTTTGCATGCGCACATAGGAAAGTTCTTATGGCTAAAACCCAACATTATCTTGTACCAATCTCCAATGGAAAGTTCTATAATTGAAAAAGTGTCTGTGACTTGTGTACATAGTCATTACAAAATGATCATTTTATATAAGTTTAGAATCGAACAAATTACAGTAAGTGGCAGGAACTTGGTATTATTACACTTACGATAAAGATTTGGAATTGTGAAATGACTATCGTTGGAGTTGTTTACAATTGATCTATTTGACAAAGTAAGGACCGTAGCTAAAACATACTGTGCATGCTTGGAGCATGGGATAACTATTGTTTTAATTCAAGTATTAAGTTGATTATTCGAAACATTATACTATGAATAATGAGTAGTCAATATGGTGACTAAATAAAAGGTATTTTATTTATACTCAAAAGTTTTGGAGCCATATACGATTAGTATTATTCTTGTGTTCCACTTTGCATGTTTTGACTTCCTGAATAATAAGATTATTCAAACCATCCATAGTCGATCATACTTCGGAAGTAGGTATGAAGCTAGACTGTCATGAGTTAGCTTACAGATTGTCTAAGGTGTTAGACATAGAAAACATTTTCTACACCATTCATGAGTGCTCCTGAAATAAGATTTGAGTATTGGATTCAACCCTCGCTCACCTGAATTACTTCATGGTATTTATCATGAGTAATTGTGAGACGATAATATCATATAATCTTCAAACTAAGATATATGAGTTGTTGACTACGAGTTGGTTGTGCATTGATGATACGAAAACACATAAGTAACTTGATGTTATAAAATGCATCGTTTTGCATGACTTAATGAGTAGTTTGTACAACCATATAATGTCGACGTTTATCTGTTCCTTTTATCCTAAGAGGATTAAAAGCAATATCTTTCACTTCTCGATGATTCTGTTTTGACTACGTGCCAAGCCCGGTCATAACTAAATTGATGTGTTCAGTTTTGTTGTATGTCAGACGAATCGGAAATAGAGAAACAAATTGCAGGACAATAAGTAAGACTATCTTCCATGTATTTGACCACATAGATATCTTGAGAACAGATGAATATATGATCCCTTACCTGAAGGACGCGTCATTGACTAGGTCAGAGTTCAACATCGGCTTTTGAAAGCTTACGATTTCTAAGTCGGATCATAAAGTCGGATTAGCAGCTATAGTTATTAGATTTATCCAAGTGGAAGACTCTTGGATTTGGTGTCTAAGCCCATAACTATAATTGGTATGTACTTGATCTGATTGTAGCATGGTCCTTTTGGGTTGCCTCCACCAGTGCAATTTGATAGGATGGACTTTTGAGAATAAGGTTATTTAGGATATATTAATATATTAAGAGTATAATATATTAATATTAACTCATATTATTTAATTAGTATTGATCCAGAATTAATTTTGAATTATTTTTGTGATCAAAAGAGACTAATTAAGTATATAGGGATTGATTGTGTAAATCAATGATTCTTATAGTGTGGGCTAATGATCCATGATTATTTTGGATGTGCTAAAACAATGAGATAACCCATAGAGGTGAACCCATGGAGCCTAAGTAATATGAAAGGTCATTAGGGTTTACAAGGTGTAACCCTAACATTTTCTACACTATAAATAAACCTCCTAAGAGCCAAAACCAATTACATGAGTAGCCACAACACTCTTCGAGAGTGTGTATTGATTTTGTGCTAAATAACTTATTCTCTCACGCATATTGGAGTTTGTGAACCATTAGAGGCATCACACTTAGGGTGCTCAAGCTTTCAAAGGTCAAGAACTACAAGTCCTTCTAAGAGGTAAGTTATCTAACTAGAAAAACAACCTTTTACAACACACAAGTAATAACACACGGTGATAGAAGACACACATTTATGCGTGCCCTAAAAATTGATGTTAGTTTTCCAAAATATGAAGCATAGAGGACACGAATTTATATGTGCGCTAAAATTAGTGTCCAAACAAAATTAAAAACACGGAGGGGGCCTACTATCAAAAAGTGTGTCGTGTAGAACTCTCGTTTTATAATTGTTTTCATAAACTCGCGTTCTTCAATTTTCTAATTGCTAAGGGGGGAATGAAATACCAAAAAATTGAAAACCCCGTCTGTTACACTCCTCCTTCTTTTTTGTATGTTGTGAAATACTCTTTGATAAAAAGAAACCTTAAAGCATTGTATGGGTTCCATATATGCGATTTTTAGTTGTGAAGTTCCTGGAATCATATTTTTGACTTCGATCGATATTTCCATATTTTTGAAGTTCTTATTATCCTCTTCGATCAAACGACTCCCTAAAACCCTGCCTGATACCCACCTCCACTACCTTCAACCCACACCGAATCTTCAGGCCTCGCACGACGACGATATGCATGCCTTATTGATCAACACTTTATCCACCATCACTGTTTGCAGCTCCCTCACCCCATCCTCACTGTTAAACCTAGCA
This sequence comes from Lactuca saligna, assembly GCF_052625555.1. Taxonomy (NCBI): domain Eukaryota; kingdom Viridiplantae; phylum Streptophyta; class Magnoliopsida; order Asterales; family Asteraceae; genus Lactuca; species Lactuca saligna. The sequence continues at coordinate 38,767,988 of NC_136417.1, read as the reverse complement.
AAATCCTTATATAACATTCCTATGAAAATCAAATTTTGGCGCTCTGTGACTGTCGACGGGAGCTAAAACCTAATTTCGGGTCAATGGACTTTGTGAATATTCCGGTACAGAACTCGGAGGAGGAGGTACGAGTGGCTCTCGACCAACTTCCTAGAGACGCAACTGATATACTTGACATTTTGAAGGCCAAACTAGCCCCTCTTGGTCTCATTTCACCATTTATAGTTCCATTATAGATGTCATAACTATGCACATGTTCTGAACAACAATCAATGTGCTATATTTCACGGCTGCTAGCCCTAACCCTAACCTTATCCCCCAAATTCTAATTTCATTGATATGTATCTATAATATATTCCTGATTAGAACTGTTTGATGCTAGGGTTTATTCATTGGGAGTTCTAGTGGAATCAAGAGCTACCTGTGTAGCTTCTTAGTGGGAAACAAGTTGAACTTACCTAGACAAAGAGTTCAAGCCTCTCAAAAAGCTCGTAAATCAGGGAAACATGAAGGAGCATTGGTGCTACATGTCGTGCTAAAAAGATTCGGATAGAAAACAGAGGGGAAATTGCAGTGAGAGTGATCAGAACTGCTCATGAGATGGGGAGGGCCTATAGGTGAAGCTATGTCACATATTATATCATGTCCCTTTTCGTGTTAATAGTACCTTCGGTAGTTCTGTTCATTGTAGTCTACCAATTTCCCTTCTTGATTCTTGTTTTAACTATTGTTATTTTCAATCACCTTCATCAACAGTTTCATGTTTTTACTTCTTCAGAATTATAGAGTGAGGAATTTCCAAGCTATCTTTGCAGTTCTCATCTCAACTATGGGACTATCTGTGACTCCAGTCAAATTTATGTCAAAAATTAATTGAACAATAATCATGATTGGGATGAACCAAGTGGTAGAGATTGTAACAAGGTTTCCAAAAATATAAAGAACACTGAAATCCGAGTTATAACGAAGAAGTTATGACCAATCGAAAATCCGCGATAAAACCAGCAAAACATTGTTCAATGTAACAAGCGAATTTTCGATAAAAGGCTTTTTAGCCTTAACAATCTAAATGAAAGATGTAGAATATGTTAAACCGAGAACATTCATAAAAAGAACGTCAAAATCTGATTTCGTATGAGGAAGTTATGATTTTTCGAAGTTTCGATTTAGCGGTAGACAACTAAAAATTTGAAATATAAATCAATCAATATTTATCCAATGCAACTTAAACGAGAATCGAAGGTCTCGTCATTAGTAGTACAACGGTAAAAAGACAGACAAAAACGGACATCGGATGAAGAAGTTATGAATTTTTAACGGATTTTCCTGTCCTGGTCTATTAAAAAAAATAATATTAACATTAAATTCATAATTAGCCAACGAAGTCTAAACAAAAGTCGTAGAGTATAATTTTACCTACGCGTGCATATAACCAACGTTAAAAACGGAGTTCGTATACGAAAGTTATGAATTTTACAAGTTTTGGCACAAAAAAAAGGAAAAACCGTGCAATTTCGCATGCCACGTCACCCTCACATGCGAGCCTCCACGTGTCGGCTGCTGATTGGACCAGAGCCTTGCGTTTCGCCTTCTGATTTGACCAACTCCGTGGTCCACTCACCTTCGGATAGCCTCGCATGAGACACACCGGAGACACCCCTCGGACACCCCCATTTGCACGTGTCTCCTTCCCATTAGACCGATGTCCGGTCCAGTCCGAGTCCTCAATCTATCCGACCCTCGCACGTGGCCTTCGCTGCTGACTGACACGTGGCTGCTGACTCCTCGCCCTCACCGGCTGTCTTGTTCGGACCGCACCCTCGCACCCCTATATAAAGGGTGCGAGACTTCTCGGATTTGAGAGGTTTTTCACCCCAAATTTCACCATTTTTCACCTTTTCACCCCCTCAACTTTCTCACGACCCCCGAAGGCCCCGGTATCATGTCTAAAGCCTGAAGCAAGCCCCGGAGCCCTAAAATTCTCAAGAATTCATCCTCTCTCTTGTCCAAACTCTACCCGATTTAAGCCGGTTTTTCGTCAAACAAACTATTTTCTGGGAAACGAAACGCTGCCCAAATTACCACCTATCAAGGTGAGTTCATACCCCTATAATTTACCTTTTTAATGGTTTTTAAATGCTTTTAAGGGGGGGGGGGGGGGGGGGGAATACAAGTTTAACACAATATTAAGTTGTGTTAATAATTGTATGTGATAATAATCACACAAAGAGTTTCCGTATGCTTTTAATAATTACCAAATACATCCAAAATGACTTAAAGCCATGTTAAATCTTTAAAGTCATGTAAACTCCATTAAATTCTTTGAAATATGTTTTATAAACTATTTCAAATTATAAATGCCAAAAATCATGTTTATATATGTATAAATATAAAAATAAGATTTGAAGGGCTTAGGACTAATGAATTATCTTATTTCCTTTTCCTTGTTTGGATGTGGAGTTATGGTTGTGTTATTTGTCCGAAGGTCGTTTCCTTCTTAATTATATATATTATACATATATGAGTATAAAATAGGTTACTCCTTTTGGTATCATTACCTATGTATCAGGCTGAGAAAAAGTGTTAATCCATGAGAAATCAAGTTAACTAGATAGAACATATAAATTATAATAGGTATAATTTATGATTCCAAACTAAATATACAAGTATGATTCACATTCCAAGGGAAGTACCAAAACTTATTTAGCTATAGCAGGATATGTATAATGCCTTTAATATATAAATAACATATTAAAGAAGTAAAGATACATCATATTGGGTTTGCATTAACAAAGGTACGATACAGAGTACCAGGGTTAGCAAACACGGGGTAATAATACATCATATCGGGTTTGCATTAACAAAGGTACGATACAGAGTAGCAGGGTTAGCAAACACGGGGTAATAATACATCATATCGGGTTTGCATTAACAAAGGTACGATATAGAGTTCCAGGGTTAGCAAACACGGGGTACTAATACATAGTAAATCTCGTTGAAACAATAAATTTGTGAGACCCTTCATGGGGTACTTATCTAAGTACAACTTTAAGTCCTGACCTATTAACCAGAATCTCTTGTAGGGAGAGCATGAATTTGTGTATAGATCTATATAGGACTGACAATCCTGCACCTCTACTGTTCGCTACAGTTTGGCCGGCGGGCCTAGGGTGTCAAATATCATTCCATTCAGACGCCTGAAGAACGTCGCCGCAGGCATATCAGTCATATTATTATGGTTAATATAACTCACATGGATAAAACAACGAGTGAATTACTAAGTAATATTCTTCTGTTAAAACAGTAAGAAAAGATAATTACATCCTTACCAAATATACCTTCTGTAGGTTTTACTTACAGTAAAAGCTATGTATCATGAAATCAAGTATGGTAAATATACTTGTACTTCTGGTTTTGAACATTTAAAGCCACAAGGCAGTATTATGGATAATATAATATTTTCCAGGATTAATACTAAGGTTTTTACTATAGAACAGATATAACTAAGAATACATTTACAAATGAAACGATTTATGGAATTAAACCACTCTTTCAAAAGAAACGGTTTTTGGTATTTAACCACTTATACAAAGGAAATGGTTTATGGGACTTAAGCACTTACGCAAAGGAAATGGTTTATAGGATTAAACCACTTTTACAAATGGAATGGTTATGGGATTAAACCACCTTTTACAAATGGAATGGTTAGGGGATTAAACCACTTTTACAAATGAAACGGGTTATGGAATTAAACTACGAATCAAATGGAACTTAGTCATTCAATATCTATAAACTAGTATAACATAAAAAGACCTTTAGTGGTTAATTCTATAAGTCCTTAGTTATTACATAAGAGTTATATATAAGTAATATCCGATTGACAATGAAATGTGTGACTTCCGCCTTACTTCCTGTTCCTTGTTTGGTTGTGGGCTTAGGGTAGATACACCCATTTAACTGTCAGCTCGATATTAGGTTATACATAATTAGTATAAACTAAGTAATTACAGAGGGAAACTATTGAGGTTATCAGTTTATCACCTCAGGAAATATAGGATTTTCTGGAGGAACCAGTAAACTTTTCCAAAGAACCTAGAGTATACTTAACAGAACTAAAATACTTATGAACTCACCAGCTTAAATGCTGATATACTATTTCCAAATAACTTGTATTCTCAGGAATCCATTAGACATGTACACTTAGGGATGAGCATAGGCGGGTACCCGCCTCATTTGGCGAAAACCGAAACTGGAACCAGAATCGGTGGTTCCTAGAAAGTTAGAACCAGAATCGGAACAGCTCTAGGTAGTTCTTAAATGTTTTGAACAAGTCCCGGAACCGGTGGTTCCGGTTCCGGGAGTAGATAACCGGGTTACATTAATTTTGTTAACTTTTTTGATAAAACCGCAATTTAGTTTGATCCAAATCAAGTCAATTCGGACCAACGACGGACAAAATCGGATCAATGTATACTCTAAATCGGTGTAAGTTACACACACACAAACACACACACACACATATATATATATATATAAACCGGTTTCGGCGGGTACCTAGCGGGTAGTAGTTCCGAAAAAACGAGAACCATAACCGGAACCGCTTAAGGCGGTTCCATAACTTTAGGAACCGGAACTGCTTAAGGAGGTTCTAGTTCCAAAATTGGTAGTTCCGAGGCAGTTCCGGTTCCAAAAGCGGGTACCCGGTTCTGATGCTCATCCCTAGGTACACTCCCGAAGCTCTTGAGAAGACTACCTAGTACCGTACCACGACTCTTGTCTTCTCCTGTACTTACTTTGGTGTTTGAATATGTAATGTTTAAACACTTATGTAAAACTTATACTTATTAATATAATGGTTGTGTGTAATTGGATTACTATATTGCATGTGTTGTTATACTTACATGAAGTCCTCCGCCCCCGAATGTTTCCGCCGTTCTGGTTTGGGGGTGTGACACTATCATTTGCATAGATGTTTGCTTATGCATAACTCGGTGGAAAAGAACTTCTAATAGGTTACATATCTATAACAAATTAACATTCCAATTTCCAACCATAGTAATCAAATTACTCATCTTTATATCCCATCAATCACAGGTCTTTTGGTTCCAAAACTCAACTCAAGAACAATTAGACAACCAGTTGGAGTAGTAAGGTGTGTTATAATGCGTCATAATGTATTCCTCCATTCTGCTTTAGTCTAATCAAGAAAAATCGACCTAAAGAAGAAAGGAAGAGTACAAGTCAATTACTACACAATCGAGTCATCTGTTGCCCTTTTGGTTTCTTTCATGATCAATCTATATGTGACTATTGTATTTGCTAAAGAGTTTTATGGAACTAAACAAGCTGATAGTATACGGCTTGTGAATCCTGGACAATATTTTGAAAAGAAATATGGAGGAGATTTTATGCCAGTTTTGTATATTTGGGGAATTAGTTTATTAGCAGCTAGACAAAGTAGTACAATCACAGGTACTTATGCTGGTCAATTTTTTCATGGGTGGATTTATTAACCTTCGGTTGAAGAAATGGTTGAGGGCTTTGATAACTAGAAATTGTGCAATTGTTCCAACTATGATTGTAGCTCTTGTTTTCAACAAATCAGAAGCTTCACTTGATGTGTTGAATGAATGGTTTAATGTTCTTCAGTCTATTAAGATCCATTTTGCACTTATTCCACTTTTGACCTTGGTGTCTAAAGAGGAAGTCATGGGTTTCTTCAAGATTGGACTTACTTAAGAGGTATTATGTCACACCCCCGAACCGTCAGAAATAACGGCGGAAACGTCCGGAGGGTAGGCGACGTCATGCGTAGTATCACAACAATCGTATCGTAGCAATCAAAGAAAACATAACCATTACATAACAATAAGAATATTTACACCTGTTTGAAAGCATAGTTTGTATACATCAAAGTAACAAAAGATAAAGAAACGACTCCAAAATGCTCCGTTTTCTCCAAAAGCTAGCGAAGGTACCTGTCTATCGTTGCCCTGAGAATACAAGCGGTTTTGAAAATGTATCAGCATAAAGCTGGTGAGTTCATAAGCATATTTTTGTATTGAAAACTAGTCACTGAATTTGTACAAATGGTTTCTTTTCATTATAAGTAAAATGTCGTTTATATCGAAAACCATTGTTATCAAGTTCTGAAATATGAACGCATGTTTTCCAAGAAAATCCAATATTTTCTAACATGTTTGTTGATTACTGTATGAAAAGTATATTCCGTTTGAAAACACTATCTACCACCAATATGTAGTGTATGTTTTGTTTGAAAACCCTGGCTATCACCAGTATGTAGTTTATGTTCTGTTCGAAAACCTTGGATACCACTAGTATGTAGTGTATGTTCTGTTCGAAAACCCTGGCTATAACACTATGTAGTGTATGTTCTGTTCGAAAACCCTGGCTACCACCAGTATGTAGTGTATGTTTTGTTCAAATAACCCTAGCTACCACCAGTATGTATAGTAGTTTTATTACTAGAAATAAAACCAAAGGTTGTGGCCTTGGATTACCCTCCAGTAAGTAGATAGGTAGTTTTATTGATTAAAATAAAACTATAGAAGAAAGAAATCCCGTAAACAAAGGTTAGTTGATACTTATTGTGAGTCGTATAACCATGCTAATATGACCGGTGACCTCCTTAACGTTTCTTCAGGCATCGTACGCTTACAAAATTTGTCACCCCAGGTGTGCCCGCCTAACTGTAGCTAACAGTTCAGGTGTGGGATTGTCGGTACCGAATAGATCTATTCACAAATTTCACGCTCTCCCACCGGGATATTTTGGTTATACTAAAGGTGAGGATTTACTGGTACCTCAAAGGGCATAACGAAGATAGGTCTCACAATCCTGTATTAACTAGTTTACATGTTGTTCGGTTGTTCTTGAGTTCGAAATCATTTGTAATGGCGTAGAGCATAAATAATTAAATACAAAATAATTATTTAGTAAGATACTCTCGTTATCTGAATATAGTAATGGATAAACTATATATGTCATACTTTATGTGTTTGACTTTGTATGAAGTTTGAATCTGTAGAACCAGTAATGAATTCCCCAAACTATACCTATTATAGTTTGACTAGTAAGTTGGGTCGATTTCTAGGTGAAAAAACGCTGATTTCTAGTAGATATCAAGCATAGATGGTAGTTACTTACTGTAAGAGGCTTGAAATGAGTTTTTAGCAACGAAAGACTAGTGTGCGTTCTTGGTGTTCTTGGTGATAAAGAAAATCTAGAACAAGATGAGATTAATGAGATGAAACATGGATTCCTCACTAGGGAATGGATTAAAACACAATCAAGCGAAAGAATCACTTACATTTCTGATGGTTCTTGAGCAAATTTTGAAATTTGTAGAAAGAGAGAGAGAGAGAGAGAGAGAGAGAGAGAGAGAAAGAAAGAGAAAGAGAGAGAGAGAGAGAGAGAGAGAGAGAGAAGGAGAGTAGGGAGAAGGTCCTTAGAGTGTGTAAAGGGTGGAATGAAGGCCACTCAACCCTTATATAGGGGTGAGTTTACGGCCAGGGGTGGGGTGGGGGTGTACAGTCGTAAACTCGAGTTTGCGGTCGTACACTCCTTTCAAGGGGATGATTGGCCCGGATTTCAAACGATCCAAACCTCGATCGCATTGAGTTTAGAATATTTAATTAGACCCGAGAAGTTAATGGAAAATTTTAATAAAAATTAAATTTTATTAACGGAAACGAGTTTAAATAACGGGATAAATTTCAGGTTGTCATATATTATGATGATTCTTTAACTGGGATTATTGATATATATATATATATATATATATATATATATATATATATATATATATATATATATATATATATATATATACATATAAATTTCTTGAATGTAAATCAATGGATTGCATGGAGTGTAGCTGCTTTAGTGATGGTGATCAATGGGTACCTTTTTCTTCACTTTTTGTGGTTGAGGTCAACGGGTTCTTGTAAGGATTTTTTGGCCATGACATGTACGGGGGCATATTTGGTATTTATATTATATCTCATAAATCATGGAGATTGTCTACCTTCTATATTGTTTAGCCACTTACCCAATAAAGGGTATGCCTATATTGGAAAATAAACACCATGGCTTAATCTTCTTGTGTGCCATATAACCCCATTGACGATTGACCTTTTCCAAATCGAAGATTGGATTTTTTTTAGAAATGTTAATCCATTTTTCTATAACAATCTTCATTCACGTAAATGGGATGCTAACAACATCATTTGCTTTTGATTCTTTTCTGATTAACATATTGTACTTTGACATTTGTATAATTGGGCTGATTATTCTTAAGAACAAATTACACGGATGGTCCTTTAGTTGTTCAGTTTTTCCCTGATATGGTCCCTACGAAACTTTTTTTTCCCTAAAATGGTCCCTACGGAGCAAACCTTACACACAAAAGGCTGTTATGACTAACTCTGTTAACAGATTCTGTTAAATAATTATAAATGACAAAAATACCCTTTATGGTCCTTCTCTCTCTCTCTCCCTCTCTCTCTCTCTCTCTCTCTCCTTTGCTCGGACATCGATGGTAGAACCACTAAAGATCCAGCAACATAAACGATGGGGAAATGTTCCCCGTTTATTGTCTAATTGGAGAAGCAAAAAGAGAAACACAAATGGAAAGCACTGATTGGGAAGCTCTGGTGGTCAAGCAGTTAGCAAGGAGGAGCATCCGACCTCCAACAACCATCTATGGTTCTTTTCTCGTCGCCATCGACCACCAATCAAAGGGGAAAGGAAGCAACTGGATCGAAGGGTCAAGGAGCCGCCGAGAAAATGGAAGGATTGGTTACTGTTGGTTTTGTCGACCAGAGTAGGAAGAGGGAAAGGTGGAAGCCGATGGTTTTCGTATCGACGACGGTGCCGAAGAGGGGCTGCTCCAGCAGCTCCCTCATTGGTTCTTTTTTCTTTGTCCGACAATAAAACAGAAGGAGAAGGGGAGGCAAGGATCGAGCAAAACAAAATCATAGGATGTTTGGGGTGATACTACTCGACTGGAGAAGGAGGTGGAGGGGGCCAAATCGGAGGCATCAACATCCTTTCATCTGGTTCGTTTTTCTGGTAACAAAGCATTTTGGCAGGGCTGCAGAAATCGATGGGGACAACAACAGTTGTAGGGGTGTTTGCGGAGTTGGATTGCGACAGAAAGAGGAAGGAAGGGACGGTTCCGGTGGCTGGCAGCCTCTTCCTTGGCTGGTGGTGAAAAAAACGGGAAGGGGAGAGTGGTGAGGGTAGATAGAGAGAGAGAGAGAGAGAGGGAGGGAGAGTCCCATTTTTTATTTCAAGTTAATAACATATTAAAATAAATATTAAAAAAACAAAGGGTATGTTCATCTTTTCACATGTACTTAACAGGATATTTTAACAAAGTTAGTGATAAGGACGTTTTATGTGCAATGTTTGCTCCGTAGAGACCATTTCAGGGAAAAAAGTTTCGTAGGGACCATATCAGGGAAAAACTACAAAGCTCAAGGACCATCCGTGTAATTTTTCCTATTCTTAAAGTATAATTCTCTAATAAACAAATAAATAAATGAAAGTATGTTAGTATTTGTAACAACCCGTTATTTCATGTCAGTAAAGATCGAGTCATGTAACCTCCTTGAGAAAGGAAATAGAATATGAAGTATTCAAAAACTCTATCTGGAGTACACTATGTGGTAGTTATCATCTTAAAGTTTCCAAACATATAAATAACACAAAAATCCGAGTTATAACGAAGAAGTTATGCTCATTATAAGTTTTTCCAACAAAAACCAGCAATACAAAGTTACGTAAAAATGCAAAGTTTCAATAAAACATTTACTGACCTTAGGTGTCTAAATGAAAGTGATAGATATCGTTAAACTACAAACATGCATAAAAAGAACGCTCAAATCGGACATCATATGAATAAGTTATGAATTTTTAAAGAAATTCCTTAAACACGTCACTTTAATAAATAAATAATAAAAATAATTTCGGAATTTGCCAACGGAATCTAAATGAAAGTTGTAGATCGTAGTCTCACCTTCGCGGGGATATAAAGAACGCCAAAAACGGAGTTCGTATAAGGGAGATATGAATTTTTGAAGTTTGATAATTAATTTATATATAATTTTTATTCAAAATTCGGTATTATCCGAAGAGGAGTCAGCCTAAGGCTATAGTACGCGCCGCGTACCCTGGTACGCCCCGCGTACTGAGAGGCCACGGCCTCGGATCGTCCACGTCGCACGATCCGGAGAACCCGACCCGCTGTCCCATCCGACCCGCGTGCCAGCGACCCGTCCCATCCGACCCGCGAACCCAGGGATCCGTCCCATCCGAAGCCGAGGCAGTCGAGGCCTCGGTCATGCGTGACGTACGCGTACGCGCTGCGTACTAGCGTACGCCCCGCGTACTGAGGCAGACTAGCCTCTCTATAAATAGCATACGAAGGTTTCCAAAGAAAGGGCTCATTCTCTCTCATTTCTCTTGCGTTTTTCCTCGTTTTCCGTGCTCGTACTACCCCGAAGCCCTGGTCGCTTCGTACAAGATCCGAAGGTCGATTTTCTCCCGAGGAATCTCGAGATTTCCGAGAAAAATCCATTTCCCGAGACGAAACTCTGCCGTTTTTCCATCTCGCTATCTTCAAGTTGTCAAGTGAGTTCATACCCCTTTCTAACACACTTTAAATACATTTTTAAATACTTTTACACTCTTTTAGGGGGGGGGGGGGGGGAATACAAGTAAACATACGGTTATTATCGTGTATGTTATAAAGTTTCACTTCACTTATATTATCAAATAAACCACTTGGAACTCATTACTATTATGGAAAACTCTTGTCATACTTTGTGTGCATTAGACTTATACGAAACATATAATGCTCTTTCATTGTTAAATCGTTTTATACATTCTAAAAACTTATGATTTTGCTTTATCAAACATTTTGAAAAAGGATAAACTTTGCATACAAAACTATCACTTTAATATAGACTTAATTGAGAATCCATGAGACGCATACATCTTCAAACGTTACTTTTCTTTATTAGAAAGTACTGCAGTAAGTCCTGTCTATAACCAGAATCTCCCGCGACGAGAACGTGTCAAATGTGTATAGATCTATACGGGAAGTCATGATCCCGCACCCTGACTGTTAGCTACAGTCCGTCTTTTGGGGTGACAGTTGTCATAGCACTGCGACGCCTGAAGAACGTCGTTACAGGCATATTATGTTTAGTATGGTTATAGAAACTCATCGGATATACAATTATTATGATATTCAGTTTTGATGAGCGAGTAGTTATTTAAACTATTCTTCATCCAACCGGTTCGATCTTCGCGTAGTTTTATTATATATAAAACTATGACACACTTACGAGAAACGTCGGTTTCTTGCAAATTTTCGGTCTTAGAGACTGGCATTATGTGGGAGGAAAATAAGGGTTTTTCCTGCATACAAACCAAATAACTAATAGGAAAATAAGGGATTTTCCCGGTGCAATCATTTACAACTTATAACATGAACAACTATATACATCTCATACTTTTATAAGAAAATACGGGTTTTTCTTGGAAAACACAACAAATCATATTTCAACTATTAAGGAAAATATGGGATTTTCTGGAGCTAATGCTTTCATTTCCAACACCACAAATCACAACTCTTTGCATTCTGAAACGCTACGTTTACTGGAAAACATACACCCATTTTGGAATGGCATCCAATTTTTCTAAACTACTTATGGACTCACCAACTTAATTGTTGACACTTTTTCTTTGAAATAACTTGTATTCTCAGGAAATCGTTAAGCAGGTTGGGAATCAACTTTTGGGATTAACGCGCTGGCGTTAATTACTTCATTTTGAATGATGTTTATGTACCTTTATTTTGAACATGTAATGAATACAACTATGTAAACATCTTGCAAACTTATTATATATGGTGGTGTGTACTTTCCTTTCTATGAACTGTTATGATATTGAACATGATGTCCTCCGCCCCCGAACGTTTCCTCCGTTCTGGTTTGGGGGTGTGACAGTATTTATTGCATTTAATATTTTTGTTTAAATCTATAGATCCATCAGGAGCAGATAAGCAGTCGGCATATTCTCTAATTCTTACTGAAAGTATGTGTTTGAAGTTTGGTGTTAAGGTTTTTTTTTTTGCTGAAAGCATTTATGCAAAGGTGTTTTTACCTTAAAACATATTGTATGTCTTTTGTCATAACATGAAACATAGTTGCCTAGTTTGCAGCGTAAATTGAGAAAAAGGTAAAAGTTTGTCACATAAATACACATTTAGTCCTATGTTTGTAATGATGAATATGGGCTAAAGGGTACGAAATGTATCAAATCAATTATGAAAAGTAAAAAAATTGCATTTTTGTTGACATTTTAAAAGAAAGTTGTTGCATTTATATGTGGATTATATGGAGTACAAACCTGGGCAAAGATGCAAGTTACCATATACCGAAGAACTATTTTGGTAATATAACTTTGACTTTTGACTTTTGACCTAGGCAAAGATGCAAGTTACATTATTTTTGTTTCGTTACTCTGTAGGGTGGAGATGATGCTCTTGACCAAGCTACAAAGGAAAGGGGAGATAGAAATACATTAACTATTATGGCTCCTATTGTTAAAAAAAAAAAAAAAAGAGTAATAAAGCTTATGATGTGGACATGATATCTGAAACAAGAAGGTGCCCCTTAATAGAAATGTAGTATTAGGTTATATAGTTAGGTAAAACCTCTTAATAATAATGTAGTATTAGGTTATATACCAATATATTAGAATATTTTAACATGATGTCATTAGATGAAATCGATTGTTTTCGTATATATTTGTTTTTATACTTTTTGTGTTATGCGTAAATCAATATCGTAAACGCACGTCGTATATGCATATCGTAAATGGTTGCTGAAGTTTATGACACACAAATGTGAGTCATCTTGGTTTATGACAGTGGATTTAATGATACGCAATGCGTGTCTAAAATGCACATCGTAAGATTACGATATGCAAATGTGTGTTATCTTCCTTTATGACAGGGCCTTCCTTGATACGAATTGCATGTCGTAAACGCGCATCGTAAATGCGCGTCATAAATAGACAACATGCAAAAGCGTGTTGTCTCTCGTTATGACAGGGCCTTCCTTGACACACATTTGCGCGTCGTCTGAGAATTTTACGACACACATTGTGTGTCATAAAAGGTTGTTTTTCTAGTAGTGAAATATGCATGTATAATTAGAGAAACCATAGATCCAAAGCATCTAGGGTTGAATGTGCACCATAGGAGTGTTATAGTGCTCAAAACCCAACAGGTAACGCATGTGATACTCACTTGCCACTAGTTGAGTTCTCATATAACAACAACTATCACACCAACATAAAGGTCATTCCATTCGAGGCCTTGTACTTGTACGGGCACAAATGTCATTCACCATTATGTTGGGAAAAAGTTTGAGATACCCAACTAGATAAAAGGCATATTGGGGATACACAATATAGTGGTCCAGAAAGAATTCAAATAAAAGAACAGTTAAATGTCGTACATACTCGACAGAAAAGCTATGCTGACAACAGGCACAAACCATTGGAATCCAAAGTTGGAGACCATGTCCTACAAAATGTTGCTTCGTGGAAAGGTGTCATCATATTTGGAAAAAGATGAAAGCTAAAACCCCATTACATCTGAATCTTCGAGATCCTATCAAGGATTGGTCTGGTATGTGACATCCCCATTTTCACGGCCAGAAAAGACCGATTTTGTTTATGCTTTATAAAAATTAGAGTACTTCTTTTCATAAAAATGTTGCGGAATTTGTTCCCAGAAAAGTACGATAAATACGTTATCAAAATATTTTCGAAGAAACGTATTTTATTCATTTTAAAACGTTTGGAATGTCATCGTCAATACATAAACATAAGCATAAACAGAACATACATTTATTTACACTAGTGATCTACATCTCTTGAATCTCTCAGTGTAATGTGACTTCATATCAACACCTATGATATAAATAAACTGAGTGGGTCAGGTTGGGAAACCTGGTGAGTACATAGGGTTTTCAACCCACAATAATATAATTATTATGTTTAAGCAATCAAACAATTAACCCAATTACCCATCCCCATTATCTTCTTTAGTCTTAAGGATCTACCCTAAGAATCAGCTATTCCTCGTTCATTCATTCCTAAGGATCATCCTAAGGAATCGGCACGAAGTCCATCGTTGACACGGTTTACATAATGGGAACTAAGTCTGCATAGTCGCTAGGGTTTAGGAATCAAGTCTGCATGATCACCAAGGTTTAGGCATCAAGTTCCCATGATCACCAGGGTTTAGGCACCAAGTCTGCATGGTCACCAAGGTTTAGAGTACACCAGGTGAACACATCGTTCATACCACCTACAGGTTGCGCGCCTGCTAGTGTTCCACTGGAGTGTCTAGAATAGTCCGTGGTTGTCATCCATACTCTGCCGAATGATGGGGCCATCATTTGGGGAAAAGGCTTCTCACATCGCCCACCTCTCACGCTCACCTCACTGTCTATAACACCTCTCAACTCATCGTCCAACTCATATTCCATCTATTACATCTACCCATTTTTTACCCCAACATTTTCGTAGATATAAAATACATATACAGTTTGAATCATTTAAAACGTGTATAAAATCATTCATCTAGCATAGACAGCAAGTATTCAGATAATATGCACACATAGCATGTAATTTATATAAAATACTTCATATCTATGTGTAAGATGAAAGTAACTATGCACTCACCTGAGAAGGTGGTGACTCGGTACTCGGACAGCGCTTCGTTTACTTTAAAATAATTTCCTTCGACGAAACCTAGTATTATTACCAGTAGATATTAGTCTAATATTTACCGTGACAATTATTAGTCTTATTATTATTATTATATAAGCGTTTAAACAATACTTTCCACCCACTATGTACACACAGGTGCCAGACATAAAACACCGGAGGGCAAGACCATTTTGGCGTATAGCACTTCTGAAATCCAACAACCCTATGCAGCCCTTTAAACCAGATTCCCCGTACCGCGAGTAGTTAAAAAGATATTATAACGACACATATATAATAATAGCTCAAATATTTATTATAAGTTTATAATAACAATACTAATTTTAAATATAAACTATATTTAAAATAGGGTAAGCATAACTTACTTACAAGGGGATTTTAGCTAGGAGTTGGGCTCTGCAAGGGTAGAACTTCGTTGTTGAATCTTTCTAAGAAAGATTCGTGCAACGCTTCAGCACTCACCTTACTATACCAAAAACTACAGAAAGAGAAGTCGAATTACGAGGGACCGAAATGCTCGGGTGATAAGGAGACAAAGACTCTTGAATCCAGAAAATGGTGCAAAAAATATGAGAGCCCAAGCCTCTTATTTATAGTAATTGAATTTACAAACCTACCCTCCATAATTACTTAATGACCTTATAGTTATATAAACAACTAAACACCCCTTTATAATACTATTTTAAATAGATTTAATGATATTTGTACTAAACTAATGTCGAAATAACTCAACATTAGTCTTATAATGACCGCATCATCGATACCTTTCTAATGATATATATATATATATATATATATATATATATATATATATATATATATATATATATATATATATATATATATACGTCTATATGATTTATACTTTATTTTAATACGTAAATATGTTATTATAATTTGTAACTCGTTCTTACGAACTCTGTTATTGACGTTATTTATATCCACACGTAGGTGGAGACGTACTTTACAACTTTCATTTAGACTCCGTCGGCTAATTTTGTCTTTATTTTTAAAGTTATATTTTTAACAGGCCGGGACAGGATTGGTCCATTAAAATCTCATAACTTCTTCATCTGATGTCCATTTTCGTCTGTCTTTTTATTGTTACGCTACTAATAACGAGATCTTTGATTCTCGTTTAGGTTGTGTCGGCTAAAAACCGATCTAATATTCAAATTTCGGGCTGTACACTCTAATCCGAAACTTCGAAAAATCATAACTTCCTCATATGAAGTCAGATTTGGGCGTTCTTTTTATTGATTCTTTTGGTTTAATGTATTCTATGACTTTCGTTTAGATCGCTAAGGCTAAATCTCGCTCTATCATAAATTCACTATTTACGTTTCCCGGTATCGTGTGGCTTCCGTCGCGAAACTTCGACAGGTCAGATTTCGGCGGTCTTTATATGTATGGAAACCTTGTAACATATACTACAACTTGGTTAAGATTATTTATCATAAATAATATTTTGCCGAAAAGTCATTTTCGACCCCTATTGTCTTTAAATTGACTAGCTCGGATCTACGGGCGTTACATGGTAGCTTACTGTGACAATAGTCAAATTCGGGTCAAGTCAAAGTCAAACAAAGTTAATAAGTCAAACCGAACGACTCAATTAGCCCTTGCATATTAGGGTTTACGTTGTGTACTTACTAAAAAATCCGCTATTTTAAGGAGAAAGCATCATTTGAAAAATCCATGTGATTGAATTTTTCCTAAGCCTTAAATGCGGTAAATAATGAACCAAAGAGATAAAACACTAATGCACACTCATCGGGAGTGTGTAAGACACTAAAACACAACTTAATGCGTTTACGGACCTTGCATTGTGAAGCCGGACACTCAAAAAGGTCACAAATGAAACCTCTCTCAATCGTTTTCACTCTATCTCTTTCTATTTGAAATCTCTCCCAAATCTCTCTCAATGGTTCAGGTAACTTTTTGAGGTAATTCAGGTCATTCCCACCCTTAACAGGGTCAAAAATCGCTTAAAACGGAGTTAGAACGGGTAAAATACCCTAAAAGACCTGAAACCCTTTATGTGGGGCCGAAGCCTCTTAGGGACCGAAACCAAGAGGACCGAACACATCTGCTGAACTGAAAGCCCTCTCGGAACTGAAACCCCCCTCTCAGGACTGAACCTCGCAGACCCGAACCCTCCCTTTCGGGTACAAACCTCGCACAAGCCCGAACCCGAAGTTCCTATTCATTTCGGTCCATTTCGCTCCTGCTCACCTCTCAGTTCATTTCGCTCCCTTTGGTCTATTTCGCTTCTGACGGTTTCGGACCGAACTACCTTTCTCTTCTTGCTGTTTCACTTCATTTCGCATCTTGCCCAACCTCAGGAGGACCGAACCTCCGGCCAGGACCGAGAGGTCTCGCTGGAAGATCAATTCTTTCCGGTTTTCGACTACGAGTTCATTTTAGCTTCGTTTTTAATCGTTTTAACACGGGATTTTCACCCAAAACCTTATTTTAACATATAAGACCCCTTGATTAATGATTAATCACGTTTTTGGGGATAAAACTTTATCCAAGAAGAGTGGGTGAAGTGCAAAGGTTGAGTGTTGACTTTTCTTTGTATTATGACACAAGCAACCACCATATCCACTCCATGACTAACCCACACTCCTCCCCACCATACCTTGTCACTTCCTTGTCCTTTTTACCTCACTCATAAGTCATTCCCACATTTTTAGAGCTAGATATTCATCCTCTCTCCACATTTTCTTTCACTTGCTCTCATTTCACCAAAAATACAACACAACTTTTCTCTCAAACTTTTTCTCTCTATTTCAAGACTCCAAGGCTGATCTTCAATCTTTATTCTTCTCTTGGTAAGTAAAATTCATTCTACTTGTGATTATTACACTTCATTCTACTCAAATCATCGATTGCTTACACAAACTCCATCACTTTGATGTTAGATTCTCGAAAATCTTCATGGCATCTTCAAGTGTTCTTGAGTTGATCACTTCCATATTTCAACAATCATCTACTGAAATCACATAAAGTGAGTTCATACCCCTACATTTTCATATTTTCCTATGTTTTAAGGGGGAGAATACAAGTTAAATCATCAAGAACAAAACTAAATATTTCTACCAGCTTACATCAGAAAAGTTGGACTCCATTCACGGACTGTTTTGGTTAATACATACAAGATTCATCATCTTCTTCTTCTTCTCATTCTCTTCTATTTAATATGGCATCATCCGTTTAATTGGAATTTCACACCATCAAATGGATCTAATTGATACACAAGCAGATTAGGGGCTTACAATTGCGTTTTTGGATAGATCTCTGAAAATTAAGGGGGGTTTGTTCTTCACGTTTTTCATAAAAACGGGTTTTTGATCGAGTTTTAGAGCAAAAATGGGCAAAATCGTTGTTTTTGGTTCTAATCAGCGAGCTTACATCAGAAAAGTTGGACTCTATTCACGGACTGTTTTGGTCAATACATACAAGATTCATCATCTTCTTCTTCTCATTCTCTTCTATTTGATATGGCATCATCCGTTTAATTGGAATTCCACACCATCAAATGGATCTGATTGATACACAAGCAGATTAGGGGCTTACAATTGCGTTTTTGGATAGATCTCTGAAAATTAAGGAGGGTTTGTTCTTGACGTTTTCCATAAAAACGGGTTTTTGATCGAGTTTTGGAGCAAAAATGGGCAAAATCGTTATTTTTGGTCGTAATCAGCGAGGGGGTTGGCAGTATTTGCGGCCAGCAACTAGGGTTTCAGGAGTTTACGGCCTCGGAGTTTGCGGTCCGAGATTACGTCCCTCGGAGTACATGGCCCCAGGCGTTTACGGCTCGGAGTTTCCGGTTTGCACTGCGCCTCGTCCCCGCTTCGCCTTGGACTCGTCCTCGCTTCGTAGTCGTCTTCACAAGCCCTCGTTCTCGCATCGTACAATTAAAAGGAAAATGAAGGCAGGGGCCGGTTGGAGGTGCCAGGTTTAGAACTCGGGACCTCTCATTCAAATCTTCACGCATCTTACCAACTGATCTAGCTTGCTAGATGGAAGAATACTTCGAAATTTAATTGTTAAACACTCCCTGTCGCACCTTTTTTCACATATTTTACATGTTTAACCCAAAATTCAATTTCTTTTAGTTTTAAATTCTTTTTTCATCCAAAATATATAAAAAAATATAATGATAATAATAAGTAAATAAATAAATAAAATACTAATAAAATAAAATATATAAAAATAAAATAAAATAAAACATACTTTTTTAATTTTTGACTTTTATTTTTGATTTTTTCTTAAAATTTTTACTTTGGCTTTCATGTTTGACCTTTAAATTTAAACTTTGACTTTTTCATTTAATTTTTAAAATTTTCAAATTTAGTTTTTCAGTTTGACTTTTAAATTTGACTTTTAAGGTTAACTTTTGAGGTTTATAGTCAAAAGGGCATTTTTAAATTTTAGTTTGACATTTAAGTTTTATTTTAGCTTCGAGTTGTGCTTTTAATGGATTTTGAGGTTAACAAGGGAATTGAAGACATGAAAGAGTATCGTCAGGATATGTTAAGACAAAATTTTAACATGTTCAATTATATCCCTGGAGAAACCCTGGAAGCTCAGTTGCAGCGATTTACTGCACTTACTACTAAGATGAATATAGTTGAGATCTTCTTGACTAAGTCCGAGATAAATAAAATGCTACTGAATTCACTTCCAAATTCGTGGGATATGAACGTGGTTGTCATCAAGAAGACAAAAGATGTCAATCAACTTAGTCTTGCTGTTATAACTGAAGAACTTGACGCTTTGAGGTGTGGAAAAACAATGAGTTCTGTAAACACTCCGGTCAATGACGTTTCATGCTCTCAATCATGTGAAGCTACGATTAAACTTCTTCATGAACATAATGATTTGCTAAAAAGGGAAGTCGAGAACCTAAAATACAAAGGATATCAACTTAGGAAAACACAAAAACCCTTGAAGGCTGAATTAGAAGCAAAAACCAAAGACTTTAGGAAGCTTCAGGAAGATTATAGCAATAAATGTTAAAATTATGACTATGTTAAGAAACAACTTGCTGAGTTAACTACTGAGCTTGACACATTTAAAGGCACATTTGTAACTACAGAATTTGATTTTAGAAAATTTGATGTATCAAGGGAAGTAGTTGCAAACATGATAGACCATTGTCTGCAATTTAATTGTGCCTACTCTAATTGTGCTTGTGGGAGCAATAAGAGATAAGGCAAGGACATGCAACCAGGGGTAGGAAGAAACAATTTCCCAGGGAAGAAAAAGACTTGTTTTCACTGTAGGCCTCCTAATCACATTGCCCGAAACTGTCCAAATCGTGCATATGTTCCCTACTACGCACAAGGATGGCAGAACGCGCTAAGAGGGAGATACTCCAAAAGAAACCCCTTAATGTCACGTTAAGAAATGTTGATTGGAACACACAGAAGGCCAAGAATCAAAGCCACATGGCCAAGAATCTGAATCCCAAAGGCAAGAAGGGAATGCCGGCCAAGAAGCCAAATCCAAGAGATGCTCCCGTGAAGCCAAAATCAAAGTCATCTCAACCGCCGACATCAAGATCAAAAGAAAGCACTGAGCAACCCATCAGATCGAAAAAGAAATGGGTTAAACCCAACTACAAATGGGTTCCAAAGGCTCACTCTCCCAAATCTCCTAATGCTTCTAATATTTGTACATCTTCTGTTTGTGATAAGCAGGATATGTCATGGGAGAGAGTACTGTGCAAGGATGACAAAGGTCAACCCAGTTTTAAAATGGACTGGGTTCCAAAGACCAACTGATCCTACTCTGTGTCAGAGCAGCTATGGAGGCATATCATCAGATTTCGGTTTGTTGGTAGTGGCTGCTCCTGGCATATGATAGGGGACATCTCTCAACCGTACAACACTCAGAACTTTGTTCGAGAGTATGTGTCCTTTGTGGGAAAGGAAAGAAGGGAAGAAAGGAAGGGATCACATGGGGTTAGTGCTTAATGACATGAAGAATTTTTGGATCAGTTCTGAGATTATGTGTGATGTTCTCAGACCTTCTGGATGCAAATTCAATCGGTGAATTACGGTTTGTGTTTTCTACTCTATACTCCTGAGTTTATCTTACTATGATTTGTTTAAAAGACAATTTTTTCATTTTCTTAATAGTTTTTTGTTAGTAGTTATTATTGGGATGTGATATGAAGTCTAGTGCTAAAGGGCAATATAAAATTTGTGTAATGCACTAAAGCCGAATTGTCTAGACTCTATGTTCAATGTGCTGGTAGGCACAAAGGATTCAAAAGGACTAGACTTAGATTGACAAATGAAAGGACTAGACAATATGAACTTAGATAGTTTCATTTGGACTGACCATATAATGCTTGGGTAGATTGAGTAGTGAGATAAACATGGGAGCCTGCAAGATACACTAAAAGTTAATTATCTAGAACTGTGGCTCAACATTTCCTTGATGTATAGACTCATGTCCTTAATTCTGGTATTGATGCAACTCTATCTCTATGCATATCCATATCTATGAAATTCTTTTTATCTGTTAGACATATGATGTCCCCTCTGCGTGATCGGAAGATCCGACCTGGGACACAACATATGCACTCTACTATCGCTTTAACCCTATCTATGTTACTCATATGTTGTTCCCTCTGTGTGATTGGAAGACATCCGACCTAGGATACAACATATGCACTTCTATATCTGACTTTTTTTCTTAACGATTGAGTACTCACCTAATGTAAGGAGTTCTTTGGAAGTTCTTGATTACCGAGGTATGTCGGGAAGTGGGAAACACATTCTAGTTCATCTAAAATTGAACCATTTAATATGTTGTCCGTAGATCTCGCTGCTTAATTTAAGTGGACAACAATATCCTTGGTCGTCGTCAGATAAATGTCTATTTAAGAATATAGATATCACTGTCTTGTCACTTATAACCTATCCAATTTGTCAACATCCTTCGTGTTTAAGTGGACCACAATACAGGTTATTGACCAGATCTAAACATGTAGGTGTGTGCAGATTAACGATATTGGATTGCCTAACAACTTTGATCCCAAAATAGTCATAAATTTAGCTTCTGTTTTTGTTTTTGTTAAAATTGTTCATAGTTTTCCTTTATGCACAAATTTAGGGGGAGAATTAATAAAAATTCAAAAATAAAAAAAAATCATAAAATTAAAAATCTAAAAATAGTGTTATTTCTATTTTGTTTCTGTTTTAATTTGTGTGCTAAGTTTTCCTTTACTTTTGTTTTGTATTAAAAAGTGATTTCAGGTATAGATAAGACTCATGGAGACTAAATCGAAGATTTTCTGAGCCAAGGCTTCATCTGTGATCATCGAAGAATTCTCATTCGAAGGAGCAAGAAATGAAGATTATTCTTTCAACATTCAATTATTCTACCCCAGAAGCAAGGTGAAGCAGAAATTGAAGATTATGTGACGGATTGCATTGAAGCCTCCTCACTCAGTCTGTTGCTATCGTTGTACCTGTTATAGTGATCCAGAAGATTTATTCTCTCTGATGTTCTCTCTAAAGATTCTCAAGCTGAAAGCGCTATCTTTCAAGAATCAGTACATCAAGCCTCCTCACCCAATGTGTGTTCAAAGTCAAATTTTTGAAGAAAAGCCCAACTGGTCAAAATGAAGTCATTCATTGAAGATTCATTTGTTCATCTTGATGTTGTGAAGAAATAAAAGATAAACGATAAAGCCAATCTCCAACTGAAGATTCACAAGAAAAGCTAACAACTTTTTAGGTGGAGCTTGTTGAGTCATTTACAAAAAAAAATTATAAACCAATGGGGAGATTGTTGGGTCAAAAATATGGTTTATACTTTACTTTTCTAGGAAAATGTATTTTTTTTGTCTTGGCCCGTAAATAGCTTGGTTTTTACGACCGTATACGTGTTTAGGGTTGTGTTTACGGCCGTGAACAGGTTTACGACCGTAAACCCATTCACGGCTCATGTTCACCAAGCCCATGTTCCCTATAAATAGGGGTGTAAGGGGTGAGGAGTAGAGTGATGAGTGAAAGAATAGAGGAGCTTAAGTGTGTGCATTTAAAGGTGTTCTAGAGAGAGAGAGAAAAGAGAGTGTGTGTTAGTGTGTGCGAATCTTGTATCCAAATCTTCATTCATATCAATACATACGAGATACATAATCTTCTTCTTCTCCTTCTCTTCTATTTGATCTGACATCATCCGTTTGATTGGGATTCCGCACCATCAAACAATCTGATTGATAAGCAGATTAGAGACTTACACAAACACACACACTCTCTCTCTCTCTCCATATCCCTTTCTATCTCCCTTGGATTAAATCATCACCACAAACCACCACTCTACCACCCATACACCCCCTTATAACTCCGTTTTTTTCAACCAACACCCCCTCACACCTCCTTTCCCTTCCTCTCACCGTTTCTGCCAAGAAAAAGTGAAGAAACCCCCAAGACAACCACCCTCCTGCCACCATCAAACCTCACTACCACCACCCCACCACTCACAACCACCACTGGAATTCACCAGTTGTTGCTGTTTTCAATCCCCGTAGCTCTCTCCCTCCTCCCTTATGTCATCCCCATTGAAATAATCAAAAAAGGAGCACCAAAAGGCCACCGGAGTAGCCTCCTACCACCCATCATCACCTCCACTGTCGCTGCAGTAAATTGCCATCTACGACCTCCACCGGCTATAGGTACATTCCACCGCCTCCTTAGCATTTTATTGTTGGTTGGTACCTTTCTTCGATCAAAAACTGAATCACAGGAGCCATTTTTGTTTTTTTTTTTGGTGCATGGACTTCGACAAATAGGAGGGTGATGCCTCCTATTCCTTCCAAACTCAAAAACAAATTAATTGTATTTAACCCCATTTCCAAAAATTGTTACTAAAGAGGTCCTAAGCTTATTAAATTCCATTTCAAATGTCCACAACTCACCCCTCATCTGGAAATCATTTTTGAATTAATTCAAAGACTTCAACTTTCATTTTTTTATTTACATTAAACCCTATCTTATGATTTCTTTGCAAAATAAACCCAATATTTTAATACAAAGTTTAATAAAATTCTTTTTTATTTAATTTAGAATAAATAAACCTTAAATGTAATAAATTTCTAAAAATTATTAAATAAAATGTTAATTTAAATAAATTCTTAAATTAGAATTTTGGAAAATATTAAATTAAATTTTTAGATAAATTTTATTTAAATATTTATTATTTAAATAAATTTTGAATTAACAAAACTTAGGAAATTATTTAATAAGTCGCTATACTTAGTCAAATACCAAATCACTCCTAAATATTAATTTATATCAAAAATATTCTAGAAAATCAGATTAATCCTGGAGATTACGACTTAACGACAACAGATCCCGATTTTCAGAACGACTCGATAACCACTCATTAAGGTGAGTGTTACAGCTCATCTTTTACATTTTTAGTTTTTGGGGGAGAATACATGTACTAAGTAATATAAATTACTCAAAAGTACTATTACACTACCTTTTAACTGCTTACGGTACGGGGAATCTGGTTTGGAAGGCCGCTTGGGTTGTTGGATTTCAAAACGGCTTAATTGCTAAAATGGTCATGCCCTCCGGTGTTTCATGTCTAGTCCTCATCTGTGCATAGTAGTTGTAAAACATTGTTTAAACACTTATACAATATAAGTAAAACAATATCACTTTTAAACAGCAAGTATGTTATGTCGTTTGAAATATACAGCTATTGAAATAACATATGCCTTTTCTTATGGATTTTATACAAGGAATATACTTAGTTAAGTGCCTTGTACTATACATGCTTAACTTCTATACAAATTCATTATGCCTAATAGTTTTAGGCTGAGAGCTTTTTCAACTACCTTAGTTAAGGGCTTTTTAATGAGACACTATTCATTAGCTAAGTTTAATCACTTAGCATACCCACACTACTATAATTGTTAATCTTCGGAGCGACATACCTATGTATAGATCTATATGGGGTTGACATCCCACCTGCAGTTGCTAGTTACAGCCTCGACCGATGAATCTAAGCAGGTGATTAGTGTTTACAATCGTTACTTCAATGTCCATAGAAGCGTTGTAGGGTCGTACACTCAGTCATATAGCTTGGTTATAGGACTCAGTATAAACATTAACTAAAACTCTCACTTTTCACAAACCATGGACTAGGTTGTTTTCAAACTATTTTTAAGTATGGATATACTTACAGAAGCAAATACTTTTTGAACTTTTAAAGTATTTTACTGTGGTTAACAGAAAACCTGTAATTGTCACCAACCTTGTGTTGACTTTCAAACTCTATGTATTCTCAGGAATCAGTGAATTTCAAGCATACTTAGACATTGCAAAACATGGAGCACAGGCACTTTTAATTGTTACTTTTTGTTCTGTTAAGCCTAACTGTAATGGAAATTCATGAATTATTATTATTATCTGTAAAAACCTTGTATTCAAAAATAAATATGGAATACAAATGTTGTTTTGTTTATTGTTGTTTTTGTGCTATATATTTAGTTTATCTGTGATCCATGAACTTAGTCGCACAGTCTGGCACGTTCCGCCGCCTCGGCCGGGGGTGTGACATATTCCTTGTGAGTTTTGTTGATGTGTGTTGAATGCACTAGTTTTACTCCTACTTTTTAAAAATACTTTAGACACACAAAAGGCAGTGTACCTGTCAATTGGTGGTATAGTTAAGCAAGCAGGTATCAAACACATGGAACAGTAATTAAACTAACTACTAGAATTATCTAAAAAAACAAAATATAAAAGGAAAAAAAGTTTTCTCTAGTTTTGCAAAACTAGAAATTTAAGCACTTAACTAACACTCAAACAAAACAATTAACAGCTAAAGCAAATAAAAATCAACAAAATTTTATAATAAAGAAGACTTTTGTTCAGGTTCGACTTACTTATTCCTACTATTGATTTTATGGCAAGTGCAATGGATTAATTTTCCATTGGCTACCGATTAATGATATTAGGTTCATGTTCACTATTACTAATCCTTAGAAAACAAATCAATTCAAGCTATGGTCCTAACTCGTCGAGTTAAGTCCTAACTCGTCAAGTGCTCTTAGAATTAACATTTTCTCAAAACATGAAAGTCGTCCAAAATTGTGTTTAGTTTTCAGAACATTTTTCATCTTGTCAATCAGAGTTGCAGCTCATGAGATATGGCCAATACATTGACGAGTGGTCCAGCTGTCTAGCAACAACCTTCTTTCTTTAAAATCCAATCTCCAAGCTTCCAATAGCTAGTTCCGCTTGCTTTTTCTTTCGAGCATGTCATTGTTGCTGAAAAATGAAAGTATAAACTAATTAAGCACCTTTTTTCATTAAATAAGATAAAATCAACATAACATTAAGATAATACATGAATTTTATAACTAAATATGCCCATATCTAAATACCCCACACTTGACTTTTTTTTCCCCAAGCAAAACTGAATTTTAGCACACTAATATCATATAAGACAATCCCAATTAAACCCAGCCATTATGCCAAAACCACAACGCATGCATTTGTGTCTAAAATTTTACCTAAGGACCCCCTAATCCTAAATACTTACAATCCCCATAAACACTAGCCCACTTGTTTCGAACAACACTCATTTGATGCATCCCTCCGAATCCATCCCCAGAAAACTTTCTTAACCTCACGGTATTTTTGGTTAAGCTACCTAAGCATACACAATCTAGAAAAACTACAAATTTTGATACCACAATGGAGCTCTTTGAATTCATCTCTTCTTTGACAAATTGATCCTTGATTTCTTTGAATTCACCACCTTTCCGTTTGATTTCTGGTATCTTCAACATTTTGGATTTCTTCAGAATTTTGATCTTTTGATATTCGTACTATGATAGCTCCAAAATTCTTTCAACTTTTTGGTAATTTCTCTTTATTTTTTAACATGTATCTCACTTTTTTTTTTCACTCAAATCCTACATGCTTAAGCAAAGGAGCTTAACTTCTGCCCTTATTGGTTAAGGTATTAGTCTTAGTGTGCAATGACTACCTAAACTTTCCTGGATACATTTCAAGTATAAGATGTTAAACATATTGCGTCCTCAAACTAAGCGAGGTTGTTTTTTTGTACCATGATTTCACTAGAATAAAGAGGGCCACAAATGCATTATAACGTATGTTGGCTCAACTAAACATTTGGGTCTTCAAAGAATCATCAAACACAATAGTAGCATGAAATCCTAATTGCTTTTACCAAAATTTTCATAATTAACCCAAGAAATTTTTATGCAAAATTTGTTAAAATTTTTAAAATTATACCTAGGATTCTAATATGACTAATGTAACCAACCCCTACCCTACACTTAATTCATGCAATGTCCCCATTGCATGTTATGCATGATAAAAAAAAACATAAAAGTAAAGAGAGAATTGGAACAAACTCCCCTGGGATAGTAATTGCGAGGTTGATATTCTTATTTTTAAGCTCCAACTTCAACTGATTTTGGCATGGAAATAGCTTATCCACACCTTGGGTGTCAAATGTCTCGTGTTGTTTAGCTCCAAATATACCGGAAAAGGCTTCTTGGAAATGCTCAGAAAATGATCTTCAAAAATATAGACAATGCCTGTGTCGAATGGAATCAAATCATCGACTCAAAGATAAATGAATGAGAAACTTACCAAGTTTTATGTGGAAACTCTTCGAGTTGAATCGTGATATAGGCAAAAATCACGAATTTTCTGTTGGAATCGTCGAGTTGTAAGAGAGCACTCGACGAGTTTTTGTAGGTGATCAAGCAAATTCTTCTTTCTGCTTCAAGTCTGTTTTGAGGTTTAAGGAGGGTATTAAGGTAATACAACCCCTCATTTTCTTCAGTAACTAGACTCCTCTTCAACCAATTAAACATCAGACTCATAGTACGACTCAAATCTTCTAATCTTCTCGTCTAGACTCGACCCTTCACTTTGTTTCCTCACTTTTTAAATAAGTCGTTCAATTCTCACCCTAAAATCTACAAGATCAAAAACACAAAACCACATAATAAAAATGAAAAATCATTAAATTAAAAACCTATATTATCCAAATAAACTTGATGTTTAAAAAGAAAAAGAAAAGCACACTCTAATGATGGGTTGCCTCTTACAAGCGCTTCTTTTTGTGCGAGTCTTGAGCTGGACTCTCAACTTAATAAAATTCCAATAAAATCAATGTCAATCCATCCATTTTATTAAATATCTTTTTTGGATCAATTTGTAAAATTTGGCTCTTTGCTTCAAAAAGCCAAACAAGCTTGAATTCATGTAACCCAAGAATCTTGACAAGGGTTGAAACCGGTCGGGTACTATCCAGAAATGGATCATGCTTCGGAACTTTCTCCAAAGTTGGAATCATCACCCCATGCTTTGAAACCCAAACTGGAAATACAAGGGGCCACGTCGGGGTAACGATCAAACCATGTCGTGGTTCCTGCAACTAAGCCTGTTCTTGTTCTTTTTCTGACCCTTCTGCCAGAAACCTTTTTAGCTCCTCCAAATCTCTTTATGGATTAAAATCTTCGTCTTTTAACTTTAACTCTTATAACTCATATTTCTCTTGTTTATTAGGCAAGATGTTATCTAACCATCTTCCAAATTTCTTCAAATCTTCATCTGAGTCATACTCCTCATCTTCTAGCTTAATTTCCTATACTACTTCCTCAATAAAAGCATCAAGAGCATCGAGATTTGGAAAATACATAATAAATAAATAAAAAATTAAAATTAAACTACATATAAAAAATTTTAATCAATAAATTAAAAATGATAACATTTAACAAATAAAATTAACTATTTGAACTGTTCCCCGACAACGATGCCAAAAACTTGATGTGTGTTGAATGCACTAGTTTTAGTCCTACTTTTTAACTATAATTTAGACACACAAAAGGCAGTGTACCTGTCAATTGGTGGTATAGTTAAGCAAGCAGGGTATCGAACACAGAGAAAAGTGAATAAACTAACTACTAGAATTATATAAAAACAAATAATAAAAGCAAAAAAGGTTTTCTCTAGTTTTGCAAGACTAGAAACTTAAGCACTTAACTAGCACTCAAACAAAACAATTAACAACTAAAGTAAATAAAAATCAACTAAATTCAATAATAAAGGAGACTTCTCTTCATGTTCGACTTACTTATTCCTATCGTTGAGTTCATGGCAAGTGCAACGGATTAATTTGTCATTGGCTACTGATTTATATGATTAGGTTCATGTTCACTATTACTAATCCTTAGAAAATAAATCAATTCAAACAGTGTCCAATTGGCTAAACTAATAAGTTTCCTAGTTTATTGAGTTGGGTTAAGTAAGACTTGTAGTTAGCTAATTAATTTTCTAATTCAATAAACTTCTTTTATAGTTGTTCATACACAAGCTCACACATTGACTTACTTATTTTCTAATTAACCCCTAGTTTCATGTTCACTATTCTTCGGCATATAATATTGTTTTCACATAAATTATATGAGACAAGAAATTAAGAGATGTTCATGCAACTTAATAGACTTGATAATCAATAGAAAATAGTAATTGTCAACACATGAGGATATTCAACAAGCTTAACAAGACAATGTACCAAA
The DNA here is from genome assembly GCF_052625555.1 of Lactuca saligna. NCBI lineage: Eukaryota > Viridiplantae > Streptophyta > Magnoliopsida > Asterales > Asteraceae > Lactuca > Lactuca saligna. The sequence continues at coordinate 38,738,551 of NC_136417.1, read as the reverse complement.
TCAAATTAATACAAGCCAAAAAATAAACCATATTCATAAATTCATCTCGTCTAAACAGAAGTAATGAGTTTTTAGCTTATATCTACAACAAATAACAAAATAAAAACGAAATCTAATGATTGAAACATGGTTCATGCAAGCGATTAAGATAAAAGTAATTTGTTATTGCCTTTGATCTCCTTCCAAATTGATATCTAAGTTGAAATCTCGAAAACCACAGCTCTAAGAACCCTTCTGGCCTCCAAACATCGTTCAAAGCTTCCCTAATTAATTAGGGTTCGAATGAAAAGCATTTCTATATATAAATTTTGAAAACAGGGCCAACTCGATGAGTTTGTGACCTAACTCATCGAGTTGGTCATTAAAATCCTGTGTACGGCAAGTCAGCGTCGAGAATCTTGAACTTTCTGATCAACTTGTCAAGTTGAGGCCCAACTCATCAAGTTCTCTTGGAATAAACATTTTCTCAAAACATTTAAAGTGGTCCGAAATTGTGTCTAGTTTTCAGAAAACTTTGAATCTTTTTAATCAGAGTTATGGTTCATGAGAAATGGCCAAAACACTGACGAGTGCTCAAGCTGTCCAGCAACAACCTTCTTTCTTTAAAATTGAATCTCCAAGCTTTCAATCGCTAATTCCGCTTCCTTTTCCATCTGAGCATGTCATTGTTGCTGAAAAATGAAATTCTAAACTAATTAAGCAACTTTTGTTCATTAAATAAGATAAAATCAACATAAAGTATTAAGATAATGAATGAATTTTATAACTAAATATGCCCATATCATTTGCACTCAAAATGGACATCATACCAACATGTGTTCATATTTACAAGGAGAATGGGAAGAAATGCAAGAAATGGAAAGCTATTACTAACCAAACTAATAAAGTTATGATCAGGCTCAACATGTTCAATGTTGGGCCAACAACCAAGTTTGGAGAAACCACCAATACCAAAACCCATACCAAGATTAGGAAAATGGCCAAAACCAACCAACTACATATTTCGAACAACCATATCCTCCACCTCCAAGGTAATCACATACAAAAAATAGGTATTATAATCTCTCTCTCTCTCTCTCTCTCTCTCTCTCTCTCTCTAATAAAAATAAATATAATGAAAGCATTCTTACAATGTGAAAGGGATATTTTATAAGATAAACTAATTTAATTGTCTCTGTGTGTGTGTGTGTGTGTGTGTATATATATATATATATATATATATATATATATATATATATATATATATATATATATATATATATAAACAACTTATCTTAAAATATCCACTTTACAATGTAAGAATACATTAATTATGTTTATATTTATTATTTTTTGCTTTTTAGCCTTTGTTTTTTCTCAAAAAATAAAACTTATAATTGTTAATTTAAGTTATATTTTCTAAAAAAATATTATATATATAATATACTAAAAAAATATTATGTTATTAAACTCCATGGATGCATACATACTATTAGCTTTTTTGACTTATTTTTTCCACACAAAATACCAAAAACTTCAAAAGTTATTATTTTTAAGTTCTAAAAATGGTCTATAAATAATTATAGAATTTAATAACAAAGCTATATTAATTTCCTCATCTTGTTGATATTAATAAATAAAAACATATATTAAATTAAAAAAAAAAACAAATATATCAAATTTTATTATTTTTTATGATGTAGAAGAGAGTGTCGATATTGATATAAAAAATAAGTGGACTTTTTATAGGTTGTTAAAAAAAATTAGGCTATTATTTTAAAAAAAATTTCTTTCTCTTTATCTCTTCATATCTATCTCTTTCTCTCTCTCTCTCTCTCTCTCTCTCTATATATATATATATATATATATATATATATATATATATATATATATATATATATATATATATATATATATATATAGGAATAGAGAGAGACAGAAAGAGAAAGAGAAAATAAGATATATATATATATATATATATATATATATATAGAGAGAGAGAGAGAGAGAGGTAGGTAGGTAAGTAGGCTTAAAATATAAGTAAGTTACACGATAATCCTACAACTATATGAAAAATGACCTATGTTCATTTTGAACATTGGTGATTTTCATGTTCACATATGAATATGTTCATTTATGAACATATGTCATTTTCATGTGATTATGAGCTATAATTTGGTTATTTGTTGAACTATCATTTGTATACGTATGTGTTTATGTATGTATATATATGTATGTATGTATGTATGTATGTATGTATGTGTGTGTGTATACACACACACAAAGAGAGAGAAAGAGAGAGAGAGAGAGAGAGAGAGAGAGAGAGAGAGGGGGGAGAAGGGAAAAGAGGGAGGGAAAGAGAGATAACATCATGTGTGGATAAACATATACTGCACGGACATGTGTAGACAGTGATATTCAAAGAGAATAAGTTGTTTAGTAATGTGATTACATTCACCATCACATAATTATTATAATTATCACACATTTTTATAATTAAATCGCCAGCTCCGGATGATGTTTGAAAAAACCATTTTTTTCGCTAGAAATACGACACTCCTGATCTTTGATGTTTAAATCTGAAGAAGCACCAAAAAACTTTTTTGATCTGCTTCACCGGATCACTAGATCTAATAGAGCATGAAATTTTATATCGCCTTCAAACAACCATGTGTAAATCTACAATTTAATTATTTACCATGACTATTTGCATTAGATCTTATGTATTTAATATCTAAAACCAACAAACACCACCACTTCCATCAACCGTCACCATAACTGTTGCCTCTTTACTCCGATGAAACACGACGATCTTCTCTACACCATTTTCACTGTGATATCAGGTAAAAAACAAGTATATCAACATCAGATCTAATTTGTTTGAGCTCCAACACTAAGGAACACCACTAACGCCAATAATCACTACCACCTCTGTCACTCGTCACTCTAGTGAAAGTCCATCAGGTGGCCTTCATCTCTTCTTTATGATATTTGGTGATACACCACCAAATCTACATCAGATATGATGTGTTTCATGTGTTTGATGTATTTCAGATGTAGATCTAGTGGTTATTATACACTTCAAGGTGGCCAATGACGATACCACCACCATATCAAATTTGTTATGTAACATCCTGATGTTGTAGTATTTTCAATTTAAAATGTATGTATGAAAGAATATTGCATTTTAGTCCCTGGTTATATGAAAAAGTGCAAAATGGCCCATAGTTTGATTTTGGTCATTTTGGGAAATGTAGAGTATGATGGACGTATGTTGTGTACGTTAAGCATACTAGGGTGGGCCCTAGTACGTTGGCGTACACCTCGTATGCCAACGTACGCATAGAAAGCTTAAACCTTAATTTTTAGCATTTAGTTCACATATAAACACCATTATAGCCAATTAGCATTCTCTCATCAACCTCCAACTGAGAATTTGAGCCTCTACCAAACCCAACTGAGAAGAGTGCTTTTGAGCTCATTTGAGTGCTTTTTTGGTGTTCTTGAAGAAGAAGAAGTTGGTGCAAGGACGTTGGAGCTTGAGAGAAGCTTGGATGGAGGATTCTTTTCTTGTTGGTTACCTCCAAAAGGTATACAACGCTTTGCTTGATCATTTCATCTTGTAGATCTAGTCATTTCTTCATTTAAAGCACTTTTAGTCCCAAATATGGTGATTCTTGAGTATGGCATGCTCTTGACCAAATTAGTCATCCTTTCAGACCTTGTGAGGGGTATTGGGTCATAAAAATGTGGTCTTAACATTTAGTTGTAATCCATTCATGCTATAGAAGGTCTTAAGGCATTTGGATGTTGATATTTTGTGTATTAAGCTCTTAATGGACATGCAAAGTCATAAAGTTAGAAAATTTATGGCTTTTAGTGGTATTTTGGCCTTGGATTTAAAAGTTGGGCGTGGGAGCTTAATGTATTAATCTCTTAATGAGA